>NC_052644.1:3912500-4523241 GCF_016161935.1 Mauremys reevesii | reverse complement strand
CCGGGCCGCAGTCCAGGAGAGCAACCAGCGCTGGGACAACCTCCAGAAACGAGCTGCTGCCATCCTCAAGAGACTGAAGGTACCAGCTGGCGGGTCCCTGGGAGGGGCACTGGCACGGCGGGGAGGCATCTCAAGGCACCATCTTTGTGTCCAGGAATAACAGGCAGAGAAATGTGCCCGTGGTGTCTCCCCCCGCCAATAATATTTGGGTGGGGAAGGAGGCAGGATGGGCGTATAAACCTGCCCCTTGTTACACTGGGGATCCCTTACTCAGCAGGGAGACCTGGACAGTGAAACGTTTCAGATCCTCCGTTGGTGTAAATTAGAGCAACACTGGTTTACACAAGAGGGGGATCTGGCCCAGAAAGTGAAATTGATCAGGCCCTGATTCGCGCCACTCGGCTGAGCAAAATTCAAAAGAAATAATTCTTCCCCTCTCCTCCGTGTTGATTAGGCCTCAGTTGGAGGATTGTGTCCAGTTCTGGGCACCACATTTCAGGAAGGATTTGGAGAAAGTCCAGAGAAGAGCAACAAAAATGATTAAAGGTCTAGAAAACATGACCTAGGAGGGAAGATTGAAAAAACTGGGTTTGCTTAGTCTGGAAAAGAGAAGACAGAGAGGGGACATGATAAGTTTTCAAGTACATAAAAGGTTGTTAAAAGGAGGAGGGAGAAAAATTGTTCTTCTTAACCTCTGAGGACAGAACAAGAAGCAATGGGCTTGAACTGCAGCAAGGGAGGTTTAGGTTGGACGTTAGGAAAAAGTTCTTAACTGTCAGGGTGGTTAAGCACTGGAATAAATTGCCTAGGGAGGTTGTGGAATCTCCATCATTGGGGATTTTTAAGAGCAGGTTGGACAAACACCTCTCAGGGATGGTCTAGATAATACTTAGTTCTGCCATGAGTGCAGGGGACTGGACTAGACGACCTCTCGAGGTCCCTTCTATGAAAAAGATCAAAGTGTCAGAAACTTAGGGATACCACGCAAGCATCTGGTGAATTAGTATTATGATTGATTCGCCCTTTGTATCGTGATAGCAGCCAGAAGCCACAGGCATGGACCGGTACCCTGTTACGCCAGGCAGCGTATGAACACCGAACAAAGTCTGTCTGCCCCCAAGAGATCCTTGGGCTTAAGGCAAAAACAAAGAGGGGTGTGTAAAAATTACCAGCCACTTCTGCAAATGTGTCAAGAATTCAAAATCCTGGCCCTTTATTATAATAATTAATAACCTCCAGCATCATTAGCGTTAGGCAGAAGGACCCTGAAACGTGAATTTTCTGATGTCCGACTTCCTGCTAAACCTGCTGGCTCTGTTTGATTGATTGTTTGTTTGCTTCTCTTCCCCCCCCCCCCCAGTATTTTGTCAGCCAGCGGGAGGAGTTTGAGTGGGAGCGGGAGACCGTGCAGGTATGGCTGACGGAGCTGGATCTGCGGCTCACCGATGTGGAACATTTCTCTGGGGGCAGCTCGCTCGAGAAAATGATGGAGCTGCAGGTAAGAGGAGGATGTCCTCTTGTGAAGGATTAGGGATCGCAGGGCTTGTATAGATCGTATTGGCCCCTTTCAACTCTGATGCATCCGTGCAATGCACACGTCTGGGCAGCCTCATCTCAGAATGCTCTTGCACAATGTGCGAGAGGTGCTGGTCTGCAGGGAGCAGGGTGAGGGCTGAGTAGCGGGTGTGCTCATCTTGGAGTTGGTGCTGACCCGTCTGCCCCAGGGTGGCTCTAGGGGCCGCTGTGCTGCAGGGAGCCAGGTGAGGGTGCAGTAGCAGGTGCTCTCCCCTCTGAATCCGTGCTCACCCCAGTGTCCCAGTGCGGTGGATAAACAGCTGCCACATCCCACCCCAGAGGTGGCTGCATTTCTGCACAGGGGGAAGTGACCCTTGCATATTCTTTCCCTACCCCCTCTGACGGGAAGCAGGGAGGGCTCATAACTCGTGAGCTATGAATTAATGTCTGATGAACTTTGAATGGGAAGAGCAGTGAGTGAGCAAAGTACCCTCATTGTTCTGTGGCCGATTGTTCGCAGGCGGGTAGCACCGGTGAAGTGATAGGGGAAAGCGCATGGGCAGAGACGCATGTGTACACAGGCACACACCTGATCATCTGTTTACACAGAAAATGTTGGTTCACCGAAGGGGAAATTTTATTTTTAGATAATGACGTACGGCCGAACGGGTTTCGGGTGACACGTTTCACTTAACCTGTCAGGTGCTGAGGTGCCAATATATTCAGAGAAACGGTGGCAATCAAAGGGTTAAGAAAAATAAATAGGCTCAGGAGGACCAGGGGGGCGGGGGTCAGACCAGGCTAGTTCCAGCTTGGGAATATTTTCTCCCAGTGATGCTGTAGCGTCTGCCTTCCAAGGATCTCCAAGCACCTTCATAAATTCAGCTCCCGAGGGATACGAGTCGATATCTTTCTCTGAGTATTATAGGTGGGGAAACTGAGGCACAGAGAAGGGAAGTGACTCTGCTAAAGTCTTACAGGGAGGCTAGCTAGGAATGGAACCCAGGAGTCCCGACTCCATGTCGCTTCCTTCAAACACAAGCTCAGACATCCCCAAAGCTTGGAGTCGTGTAGATCAGGGTAGGTTCGGTTGGTCTCGTGTGTCTACTATCCAGTGTCATTTCTGTGCCCGCTCTCTTTCTGCGCACGCACAGAGCAGGGCTCATCCCCACCAGCAGGGGCAGCAGACAGATACCCCACCTCTGTGATCGTAAACGTTAAAAGTCCGTAAGCGACAAGGCGGGTGGGTTTTCAGAGAGGAAACTGAAATATTTGCTGCGATCACCTGGATCAAAGTGCTGCGCAGGGATGGATAGCTGCAGGCTCCCTGTATAAAACACCTTCCTGGGCCCTCGGGAGCTGGGGCTTGGGCCTGAGCTGTGACCCCTTTCACCTTTAGGTCACCAGTTCCCATCGGGCCGTGGTCAATAGGGATTGAAACTTGATGAGTGTTTCCTCTGGATGGGCCATTTGCCGGCCTGCGTGAGATGAATTTGCCGGGCCTCAGGCCAGTAGAAAACTAGCTCTCCCTTTCTTCCAAGAATCCCTAGCTCTTTCCTCAGCAGATCTGAAAGCGCTTCCCGAAGGAGGCAGTATTGTTCGCCCCCTTTGACAGATGGGGAAACTGAGGCACCGAGTGGGGGCGTGGCTTGCCCCAGGCCACCCGGCAGGCTACATCTCCTGAATCCCAGCCCAGTGATCTCATTCAGCAAGCCGTGTTCCACTCATTGCTCTGTCTGTGTCTGGGCGGACTTTGTCCTTCGGTTGAAGGCACCGAGCAGTGTTCAAATATCCCAGGGCTGATTGGTCTCCTGAATCCCTCCCCTCGACTCCAGCTCTGTGCACTGGGGGCAGGAGGGAACAGGTGCTGATGTGCATTACCAGCCCTCTGCTTGCTCAAACCGGCCAGCCTCTGCGTGGAAACCTGTGGGAACGCCAGATCGATACCGAGATTAGCTTATTGCTTCCAGTGAGTGATCGCACCTGTCCCTGGGCCGCTCGACAGCACGTAATAAACCCAACGGCTGAGCTGCCGCAGCCTTGCGACCTTGGGCGCCGAGCCGCTCTGTTCTGGCAAGCTCAGCAGGGTCAGGAACTGGAGAGGCGACCACGCCCCGCAGGTGTTGGGATCGGCCCTTCATTTGGTCTGGCCCTTCTCTCTGGGGCAACATTGAGATGGTAGCACTAGGGGGCGCTGTGCTGCAGGGCTCGGGGCTCGGCGGAGGGCTCTCTCCCCTCTCAGTGCAGCACTAGGGGGCGCTGTGCTGCAGGGAGCAGGGTGGGGCTCTCCAGTGCAAACCCCAGTGCCCCAGCATGGCAGTAGGGGGCGCTGTGGTGTAGGGAGCAGGGTGGGGCTCAATTGGGGGTGCTCTGCAGTGCAAACCCCAGTGCCCCAGCATGGCAGTAGGGGGCACTGTGCTGCTGGAAGTCTTCTGGGTAAGAGAGAAATCGGAGGCCATGCCTGCTAAGATTCCCGGGGCAGTTTGCACGGAGCAAGGAGGGTCCAGCCCCATTGTCTCGGCTAACGTCTCCCCTCTGTCCCAGGAGTTCCAGGAGGCCGTGCGGTCCAACGCGGAGCGGCTCGACTGGCTGCTGGTGTCCGGCGAGCGGCTGATCCAGAGGAGCGAGCCGCAGGACGCCGAGATCCTGGAGGAGGAGCTGCAGGAGCTGAGCTGCTACTGCCAGGAGGTCTTCTGGCGGGTGTCCCGCTTCCGCCGCCGGCTGGTCAGCATGAGGCTGGTACGTGTGGGATGGAGCCTGTGCCATGGGGCACGGCGGCTCAACCGTCACCCGGCACCTGAGCTCTCAGTGGCTGTACAGGGTCAGCACTGCCCAGACTATGGATGGGAGATTTACCAGGAAAATCCTCAGGGCCACTGCTGTGAGGGATTCATTGTGGGGCAGTGCTCCCTTCATTCAGTGCTGACTGTAATGCCCCATGATGGCACTAGGGGGCGCTCTTCTGAGGGGGTGGGAGCACAGAATGGGGCACACTCCTCTTGCAGTCAGTGCTGTTCCCAGTGCTGGCACTAGGGGGCGCTGTGCTGAAGTGGGTGGGTTTGGGAGCTCAGTAGGGGGCGCCCCCTCCATGCATTCAGTGCTGACCTCAGTGCAGCACCAGGGGGCGCTGTGCTGCAGGGAGCGGGGTGGGGGCACAGAGGGGAATACAAGCCAGTCAAAGTCAGCTGATTCCAACCGGCATGCTGCAAGAAGCAGAGCAGGGGGCTCAGTGAGGGGGGCTCTGTCCAGACCCCAAGGCCGAGGTTTGGTGGCAGAGGCTGCCTTTGTTGTGCTGGTGGGGGGGAGAGGTCTAGGCATTGGGTACTCATCGTGGTGTGGTTTTTTTGGGCAGCAGTTGGGCTACGAAATGCCTGGGTCGTGGCCACGTTTCCTTGTGAACCGTTGTGTTTTTACGTTCCTAAGTTTTCCCCGCCCCCCTGCGTTTTCAGCTGGCCAAAGATTCTTTGCTGCTTCTCCTCAACTGTTGTGCAGCATTGCTCTGCAGCTGTTAAATGGCTGCTGGGTGTTCCACTCCAGAGGTGGCTGCATCTCAGCACTGGGTGAGGGAGCTCTCTATAAACAGATGCCACGCCCCACCCCAGAGGCAGCTGCATCTCAGCACTGAGGGATCCCTGTATAAACAGCTGCCACATCCCATCCCGAAGGTGACGGCATCTCTGCCCTGGGGGAGGGATCTCTGGGTAAACAACTGCAGCTGTACCCACAGAGCTAGATGAGGTGATTTCTGGGTATCCGTTTCCAAAGTGCTTGAGGATTGCCAAGTGAGATATTATAATTTACAAGTTCGTGTGTGCTTCTCTGCCCTCTGCTGGTAGAATAAAAATGGCTTGAGTATGTATCATGGCCTCTATACTGCCAACAATGACTGGGGATTCTCCTTTAGCTCAGGTGTATTGGAATTGCCCCCTGCAGAATCCACTGCAAGAGGGTTAGTTAAAGGCTGCTGAAGGCCTAGGGAGCTGCTGTCTCTTTCCTACTGACCCTCTCTGCTCACCCACCCACTAGGTCTTCGAGGACGAGTGGCTGTCGGACCGAGACACTGACGTGGAGTCTGACTGCTTCACAGACGTGTCCCCGGAGCCTGAGGGAGAAGCCAGGGGGCCCCCTCCCGCCGCTTGGATCTACCAGTCCACCCCACACAAGGCTCTCTGCTGCCGGCGCCGCCATCCGTTCGGGGCTGCCTGCGGGGGCAGCCTGGACCTGGAGTGGGACCCCTCGGTGGACGTGGGCGGGTCCACGTCTCATGACGAAGAGGATTCATCGTACTGCAGTGCCATCACGGGTACGGGCTGCCATGGGTCGCAGGCCCTCGCTGCCCCGCATTGCAGTGGTGGGGAGAGGAGCCCTTAAAGGGGCAGAGCCCCCCAAACTGCCCCAGATGATGGGTAGGAGGTGGCGTCTCACCCCCCGCCCCCCTTGTCTTAAAGGGGCAGTCCCTTAAAGGGGGCCAGCCGAGCTGGGCCAGCCCAACATTGCTGCAGCAGCTTCTGGGGGGTCACGGGGGATCTTTTAATGGGGCAGATACCGCCAGCCGCCGTTCCCTCTCTCCAGGTGTGGGCCAGTGGGAGGAGCCGGGCCGGAGGTGCAGCTGCCAGCTGGGCATGCCCGCCAGCTGGCCGGCTGGATGCGGGAGAGGCTCCGGCCACGAGGACCTGAATGTAGGTAGCTACCGGAGTCCATCCCAGGGGGCTGGGCTGGATACAGGGGTGACTGCGTGACATGTACCAGGGATCTGCTGGCCTGAAACCCTGTGAAAGTACGAGCAAGGGCTTCCTGGGACCCTTCTGTAAACGGCTGGGGGGCGGGTGGTTTCAGGTGTGATGAAACCGACCCCATCGGGGAGCATCGAAGCAAAATCCTGGAAGGGGTTTTACGCAGCAGTGGCCCAGGCGTGACGGAGGGACAGCAGAAGTGGGGGGGCCATTCCCAGGGCCACCCCAGCCAGTCACTCCACCCAGCTCTGGTCAGGGGGGAGGGGGGAATGCTCCCTCTCCCCTCCCCCAGCTCCTCTGCTGAATTCAGGTTCTCAAAAGGGCAGGGCAGGCACGGACCCCCATGTTTAAAAAGTGTATGTGGGGGACAATCACCTTTGGTCCCCCCAATTGTTGATACATCTGCGGGGGCTCGTGGGTCCCATTAATTCCTGGGTCCTGTTCCCAGTTCTAACCCTGATTCACGGTGTGATCTGGGGCGGTGTCCCTCCATTCCCTGTAACCCAAGCATGAGACTAACCCTGTCTGCTGGGGAGGAGCTGTCGGGGTTGATGGAGGAGGCTTTGGCCAGCGGGGGCTGAGCATGGCTATCGTTAACAGGCCGTTCCCTTTCAGGGGGAAACACAGGCGCAGCTGGGCTTCCAGGACGGGCCTTGTCTCTCCCTGGCGACCAGAAGGAAGGTGGAAATTGTCTGGGGCGGTTCCGGTAAGTGACTCGGTTCCTGGCCCGTCACAGTCCAGTCCAGCTGACCACTGCCTATCCACTACCAAGAAACCCCCTTGGTAGCTCCCACCAGCTAATGAGGGGAGACTTGTGGGGTCATAAGAAAAGATGCTGGGAGTGGATGACGGGATGGATCACTCAATAATTGCCCTGCTCTGTTCATTCCCCCTGAAGCACCTGACACCGGCCACTCCGGTCTGACCCAGTATCGTCGTTCTTACGTTCTAAAGCTGTATAAATAACAGGAAATCTAGGTTCAAACAGGAGTTAATTCATTGCCGTTCTCTGGTCCGCATGCCACAGGCCAGACTAGACTAATTCAGGGCAGTGGACCCCTCTGGCCTTGTGATCTCTGAATCTATGGGGGAAAAAATCCAATTTTTTGGCAAATGGAAACACTGGGGGGAAAAAAATCTTGTTTTGAGTTGGATGGCATGTTTCGTGTCCGAGCCTCGTTTATTTATTTTTTTAAGTGAAATTGAAGGGATTTTCGAAACCCCAAGTTGTTCGGAGCGAAAGAAACCAAAACACTTTTTTTTGTTTCAAAACCGTTTGGGCTTTCTCAGAGTTGTGTGTCTGGTTGTGGTTTGGTTTTTGCGACATGAACGAGTCGGCCAAACCGTTGCAGATTTGGCACATTTTGCAAACCGGTGTTTGTCACCGAAAACTGAAACACTTCTCCCAGCTCTAGTCCTGAATTGACGCCCCCAGTCCGGCTGGAAACAGACCGGAGGGAGCCGGGTGATTCATAGATTCTGAGGCCAGAAGGGACCATTCCGATCAGCCAGGCTGCAGCCAGCCCAGATCTGGTGGTTGAGGTAGAGCATCTGATCTCGGTGGAGAGCGATGGAGAATCCCCCGTGTCTCCTAAGGGGCTGCTCCAATGGTTAATTCTTAGTTTATCCAGCTTCTCCTCCCAGCAGCTTGATCTCACTCTGCCTGTCTGTGCTGCTATAAAAGAGTCTTCTGCTATCAGCTCTCTCCTTCCCGCATAGGTTCTTACGGTGAAAGGTACGTTATGCACCAGGTCAGGGCTTTGGTCCTTTATGGGCTTGACTCTGGCCTTTGGGTGCCCGTGGCCCTGGCGCTATGGCTGTGGCGCGGCTGGCGTGAAACGAGCTGTGAGGGCTCAGTGTATTTCAGCGCGGGACGGCTTTCTGCAGCATAAAACAGCCAGGCTCAGGACTGGTGAAAGATCCTGCACGGCCAGCCACTGGTCTGGAAAGACGTCGCTTCTGGGGATGAGCTCGGTCTCCAGGGCCCCTAGAGTTCTGGGCCTCTCTGCTGGGGGAGCAGGGGAGAGACACTTGACTCCCCAGGAACTGGACTGAGACCTGACAAACTCATTTCACAGTAGGGAGCCGTGAGCTGTTAGCATGTACCGAGGTGGGATGGTATCAAACCAATACCCCAAAGACAAAGGGCTTCGTAGTCCACGCCACTGGCTCTGTAGCCCCGCATTATTAACTCCTTTGGGCCACCTGCTGATGGCCCCGCATTACTTAGCCGAGTGCCTCTCAATCTGTAGCACACGTATCCTCTCAACCCCCCCACCCCGTAAGGCTGGTATACCCATTGCAGAGAAGGGGAAACTGAGGCACGGAGTGGCTAGCGATTTGCCCAAGGAGCTTGTAGCAAAGCAAGGATTTGAACCCAGCCCTGCTGTCTCCCAGGTTGATATCCTAATAACTGGGTCATCCTTCCTCCCCTGCCCTGGGCTGATGTCTCTCTTGTAGCCCTGCTGCCCCTGGCAGTCACGCCCGTGCCATCCTCTCCCCTTAGGGAATGCCCCTCAGCGGGGCAGCCGGCATCCCCCGGGCCTGGCACTGCGGGCCGAGGCCTGCCGCCAGAGAGAGACGGTGGGCTTTGACCCCGGGCGGATTGAGAGCTGGCTGGGCCAGACCTGCGTGGAGCAGGGCAAGCTGGAAGTGATGCAGGTGAGCACTGTTGCACCCTGGAGGGGGCAGGGGGGTCTTGGGCCAGGCACCCCCACATCCCCGGTGCCTGCGGGGCTTAGATCTCTGGCCCCAAGCTCCTGCTGCGGATGGTGGTGCTGATCAGGTGGTCTGGGGTCAGCCCCATGACCTCTGCAGGGATGGGGCACCCTAGGGGGAGCTGATGCAAGTGGGATTTGGGCTGGGGGGGGTCCTCCCCTCTGGCCTCACCCCTGCCCCTTTCTATCCACCCCCACCCGCAGGGTTCAGAGCAATGGGGCCGCCCCCCAGTTTCCCCTCCCCAAGCACCAGGGCCGAGCGTGGGTGGCTGGGAAAGACAAGGACCTGGTTGGCCCCGCCAGTCTCAGCGTCCAGCCCCAGGCAGGCAAGGCGGCTGGAGCGCCCCCATCAGTAGGGCTCAGCTGGGATGCCGTCCGAGTCCCCAAGCTAAGCAGGGATATGCCTGGCCACTCCCAGGAGGGGAGGCCCCCTTGTACTGCGGATCATTCGAGAAAGCTGTGCCCGCCCAGCTCATGAGCCAAGCATGAGGCTAGACACAACTCCCCTCCCTGGTGCTGGGGAAGGACCCAGGAGTCCTGACTCCCAAACCCCCACTGCTCTAGCCCACTAGATCCCCTCCCTCCCAGAACTGGGAATAGAGCCCCTGAGTCCTGGCTCCCAGCCCCCTGCTCTAACCACTAGACAGCACCTCTCCCTCTGTAAAGTTTCCTTCCCCCGCGTGAGTTAAGGAAGAAGGACCCACGTGTGGTGGGCTCGGGGCTGGTACCTCGGATGCGCTGGCCATAGCTCAAGGGGGGTGTTGGGCCCCATCCAGCCCTTACTAACAGCCCCCTTCTCTGTCCTTCCTTCTGCAGCCCTGCAAGAGGAGTCAGGCCGGTCCCGGCTCTGAGGATGTGGCTGTCGTCATTGAGAAGGGGTAGGGGGCTGCTGCTTTGAGCCAGAGGGGCAGGAATGACACAGACAGGTGTCCTTTGCCCCATCCCTCCCCCGACTGGCCCCACCCCACCCCAGGCCTGGCATCTCCCCACCTCCCAGCCCTGCCTCCCCCACGCCTGCTTTCCTGGGAGTGGGGCAGGTTAGCACGTTGCACCAGTGCCTCCAGCCGTCTGTCCCAGGTCACCACCCCATGGGTCCTTGCCCACCTGCAAAGGGTTAGGGAGAGCAAGAGCAGCCGTGCCCAAGGGGTGTCTGGGGTTGCCCGGTCGGCCTGGGCGCATGAGGCTCAGACATGAAGGACAGAGGTGCTGCAGGGTGTGGACCTCCCAGCGGACCAGCCATAAAGCCAGCCCAGACTTTCTAGTGCCCCCTCTCCTTGTATCTAGCTAACCACCCGTCCTTTCCAGCCCTCGCCAGACCTGCCCCTTTCCCACACCCTGGTGCGAAGGTCTCCGTACGCATTTCTGTCTGAAACAGCGGCCAGGCTCCCTCCCCACTCCACTGGCTTTGGTGTTCACCCCTCGGGAGGGGGCTTTGGTCCCCCAGCCAAGGGACAGAGCAGTGCAGAGAAAGGGACGCTGGGAGCAGCGAGTCCCATTGGAGCCCATTCTGGTTTCCAGTGGCTGGGAGTTCCACAGTCCATGCTCCCCTTTTCCCTGGGGCTCACAGGGTGGGGGGTTGAGCTGCAGTGGGCTCTCCTATGACTCTCTTGTTCTGTTCCCCCCCCCCCCCACCAACATGCCAACTCCAATCCTGGCATCTCTCGTACCTCCAGGCTGATGTTGCAGCCCTTGGCTTTCTCAGATCAACCTCGAGCAGGCTCCAGGATCCTGGTCGGAATAAAGAGGCTGCTGCTCTCTGCAGCTGGGCTGCTCCTGCTCCTCCTGGCCGGCATCTCCCTTCTCTCCCGCGCTGAAACGCCCTGCTACACCCGGTCCTTCCATTTCATGCTGAAGTACGTCAACGGGCCGCCTCCTACGTAGGCGTGCTGGGAAAATGCCAACGAGAGCCCACGGTTTCCCCAGTGCCGGGGGCAGCTCCAAGAGGTAGGGGGCCATTTCCCACCATTCAGTGCCGTCCTCAGGTGGATTTTCCTTGGGCATCTGCCCTGCCACCTGCTTCTGAGGAAGATACCAACCTCCCGGCATGCCCAGCTATGCAAGGAGCCTGCCCAGGAAGGAAGCACTTTTGGATCCTTCCAGAGACTTCGGAAGAAGCTCATCAGTACTTTCAGAGACCCCCAGAGCTGACCCACACAAACCCAGAAGCTTACGGCAGAAAGGAACCTCAAAAAATCAGCTGGTCCCACCACCTGTCCCAGAGGCAGGAGGCTGCAGCGCGGCCTCACTGGGCACGGAGGTGGAGAGAAACGCCAGAGCCCAGGGGAAGACGGGAGGCTGGGGGGTACTGCCTGGAGGGCAAGGGCCAGACCCACTGCCTGCTCCCAGCCAGGGAGAAGAGGGGCCGAGGGAGTCTGCTGCAGGGAAGCCGGGTTGGGGGAGCCACGAGGGAGTGGGGGAGGGGGCGTCCCGCCCAGCCAGCCAGGACGTGGGGGGGGAGGCCAGCTGCTTGGGTGGGCGGGAACACCCCCGAGCAGCCGCTAGAGCAAGGGGCCATGACGCTTGCCCCTGGCACGTTGGCCAGTGCAGCATCCAGCACCGAGCCCCCCGTGACCCCGACTCATGGGGAGCTTAGTGGACACTGGGCCCAGGCCCCTGCTCTGGCCTGGGGAGAGTCCAGCTCCAGCAGAGAGGGGACCTCTGCCCCACCCCCACCTGGACACCCCAGGCATGACCCCCTGGCACCCTTGGGTGCCGGGAATAGCGATGCCCTGGGTGGAAGTGAGGCCCCGTGTGCTCTGCAGGCCTGTCCTCTGGAGCCGCCTGCAGCAGGACACGCCAGCCTGGTACCCGCCAGCTCAGCGCAGTGGCACAGGATCGGCCTGCCCCACCCACCTCCTTGGCACTGGCTCCCACCCAGGTGGGCGCTATGGACCAGGCAGAGGGTGTGGGAGGAAGTGGCATGGCCTGTGCCGCTGGTAAGGGTGGCATGTGCCAGCCATAGACGCCGCGGGCAGGCAGGTGGCGAGGAAGCAGCGAATGATCAGCTGGGCGGGCAGCGAAGGGAGCCCGGTGGACATGGAAGGGCTCCGGTGCTCATGAAGGGTGGTGGCTTGGCCAGGCCAGTGTGCCCCCTCCCCCGTGTCCCCCACCCTCTCTCACCCTTTGGAATCTGGTTGTTGAGTTTCTGTACTAATTACTGCTAATAAAAACACCTTCCTGCTGCAGGAGCTCAGGTGTGTCCTTGCAGCAGGGGCAGCCGTAGGGGCCGACCTCCCAAGCCAGGCCCAGTCAACATCCTTTGGAGTCATAACTGGACCTTGGTCATGGGATGGAGTCAATATTATTACAGATGAGGAAACTGAGGCACAGGCTGGGACTTGCCCCAGGTCATGCAGGAAGGCAGTGGCAGAGCAGGGAGCGAGCCCTGCTCTCCTGCATCCCATCCTGCACTCGGTAACTTCCCAGCTAAGACCAGAACCCAGGACTCCTGCCTCTCTGCCTAATCCTGCTCTAACCGCTAACACCACTCCCCTCCCAGACTCCTGACTCCCAGCCCTGCTTTGCCTTCCAGAGGTGGGAACAGAACCCAGCACCCAGCTGTGTTTCCTATTGCTAAGCTCCCCTGTTCTATTAGCAATCAGCACAGAAACCCATGTTGGGGGGGGGGGGGGGGGAGAAGGGGTCACAAGTGGTAAGCAGGGTCACAGGGAGCAAAATCTTTGTTCCTCCATGGGGCACCCTCCTTGGCACTGCCCGCCCCCCCGACAGCTCCGTGCCCCTCTCTTCACCCATCTTTTAAATGGAATTGGTCACATTCAGAACACGGCCTGACTGACTCAAACCCACCCCGTTAATGAACGCAACCCGGGGCCATTCCCAGCAAACCCAACGATCAGCACGTAGGGAGCTTGACTCACAGCAGAGACGCAGGCTGGGCGGCAGCAGCTAAGCTGAGAGATGGATTTTGTTAAAATCCTCCTCTGGCTGCTGCTTTTTGGGGCTCACAGACACCAGCTCGGGCACCTGAGAACCAGCTCTTCCTCCCGGCATGGATCCCGCGATTAGCCGGCGGAACTCCTTGCCACTGAAGAGGACTGGGCTCGTATACAGATAATGAACAGCCAGAGCTAGTGCAATGAGTGAGAAATAACTGAGACAGAGAAACGCTCATGGGCCAGGGAATGAACCAGCCTCTAAGCAACACCCTCAGCAGCCGGCTCGAGCTCCTCAACGGGACACAGGCACCCAATTCTCCTCGCATCAGTGGGAATTAGGCACCTACATTGCCCTGGGGATCTAGGCCCAGGCCAGCTCTGCTCCCCCCGCCAGTTAGCTGGGCCTCTCCTGGGGCGCTGGGGTAGGGCCCCGCCGCGCCAGGTGCTGTACGAACAGCCCAACGCAGGCCCCACCCTACAGTGCTGGCCCACAAAGCAAGCAGGGTCTAGGTGGAGCTCTTTGAGGATAGGGGCCCCTACCTTGGCTGGGGCAAGGCCTGTGTCTACGCAGTAGCCGGCCCCACGGGCCCCGCCCTCGGGCAGTGTCTTTCAGCCAGATGCAGAGACCCCTGGGCTCCCAGCGGGAAGTGGTGGGGACGAAATTTCACTGCCGAAATTAAAAGCACACAAAGACGGTTTCGAATCGTGACATCTTTTTACCATTAGTGGATGTAACACAAACAGAGTCCCCTCCCGGCAAAGCAAAGCAATACACCGTGCTCCCCGAAATCGAGCGCCCCCTCCAAAAAAAATGGCCAGTGATGGGGGCAGAATTTGCCCCGCCCGACAGCCTGTAAAGCATTTCACAGTTTAAAATTAAGTCAGCGGGCGTGGGAGCCTCCTGGCGCAGCCAGAGCTGGAAGGAAACGGGGAGACGGGAAAAGGAAGATCTCCCGGGGAGACATGAGATCGGGGACAGATCTGGCTCCAGGCAGGTGAAATCAACGTAAACACAAAATGGAGGAGAAGGCGCCGCTGCGGAAGATGTCAAGCACGTGGGGCGGGATGCAGGTCGGTGTGGAACGGGCAGGGGAGGCGGAGTGGGACTGGCAGCCCTTAATGTAGGTCAAACTGGGATCCGGGGGGCGCAGGCTGGCATGTGGGATGCAGAGGCTTATTGAATTTCAATAGGGAAAGGTTCTGGGGTTATAGGGCGAGGAGATGGTGGAGCTATAGGGCGAGGACATGCCAGGCTAATGGAGTGTGTGGGTGGGTTATAGGAGAGGATGCGCCAGGCCATCAGTGTCAATTTCTAAAGGCTCAGAGGAGTCACCCCCTCCCGATAGACTGGGGAGCGACCTGGCTCCACCACTCCCGCCATTTGCTGGGTGAAGCCAGACTGGGGCATCGCCTGCGGGAGAGATTGGGGAGTCGCACCTGCAAGAGGGGGCTGCTCAACGGTCCGGCGGGTGGCCCCTGGCTGGCTGCCACGCACGGGCCGCCCTCAGTTCTGCGAGGGCCCCCTAGGGGCACAGGGACAGCGCAGGTTCGGTTGGGCTCCAGGGCCGAGCTGCGTAGTGTAGTTAATATCCTGCTGGCTCAGGCCTGAGGAGAGGGAGATTTGGGGGAGCGGGGGGTGTCTGTCCGCAAGATCAGACACGACCAATCACAGCCCCGCTCCTGCTGGCAGAGGGCGAAGCAGCAGGCGATTGATTTTCCAGCTCGCTGGCTCGTCAGCACGACAGTCACCAAACAGCTGCTTAGCCGGGCGAGAGAGGCAGGCAGCCCAGCGACGCCGGGGACCGGGTGGGCACTGCAGGCAGGGTCGCACGGGGGCTCCGGGTCCCTGGTCGTTACCCAGTCCGAGCCAGGTCCAGTTCACAGCCGGGCGCAGCCTGAAGCAAGCACCAGGCACGTGTTCGCCCTGGCAATGGGCACCGCGTAGTGACCCGTGTCAGTTTCAGAACTGGGGGCCCCGGCACGGATCAGGCGTCTCTCCCTCTCTGGCCGCAGGGGCGTCAGCGGATCTTGGCTAGGTCTCTTGGTGCGACCGCTGTGCCAGCTGGGAGTGATGTTGGAGAAGAGGGCAGCGGCTCCGGGGCAGGCAAGCCCTGGCACTCCATCCGCCTCGGCGGGTGCCCAGTTGGCAGAGAAAACCCCGAGTGGCCCCCGCTGGAGTCAAAGAGGCTCAGGGAGGACGCGCTGTGCCAGACACTGCCCATGGCAGCACCTGGGATGCCCGCCGATGCCAGGCCACGGTGCAGCCACCCGGAGAATCCCACGTTCAGAGTTACCGCCGAGCCGGATCCCGGCATGCATCGCAGTGTGGCGGTGTCCCCTCCCCAGCGCCCGGTGGTGGATGCACATGGCACGTGGGTTCTCTCAGGCTCTCTGGGCTGGAAAGAGGAAGTGTCCCGGTCTTGGCAGCAGAATGCGAAGGGTCTGGTGCTCCCAACCGATGCCAGCTCTGTCTGTGCAGGAGCAACGCTGGAGGAGAGGGGCAGGTGCGGGGCAAACCTCGCCTGCAGCCCCAGAAGAGCCAGACGTTCTCCCTGCCCCATTCCTGCCCCTGTCACTGCCAGCCACCCATCACTGCCATCTGCACCCAGCGTGCCTCCCACCTTCCCTTACACACCCAGCCCCCACACAAAGCTCCCGGCCTGCCTTCCCATAGAAAAGCACCCCATCCCACTTAGATCGACCCCCTAGCAGACACCCCCGGCCTTTAGACACCACCCCTGAAAGACAGGCACCCTCACAAGTGCACCCAATACGTGTCTGCCTGTCACTCCCCACCCTGCCCACCCCGCCACTCCCCCCGACCGTTAGAAAACCACTTGCACGTGTCCAGCCAACGCCGCTCCCCAGCGGGACCGAGGCCCGGAGCGGCCGAAAGCAGTTTCCTTCCTAATCCAGTCCGAGAAAGAAGCTGATCCTGGTCGAGGTGCATTCTGGTCTTCCTCCCCAGACGGGGGCGCTCTCCTGGGGCCGCTAGCAGGGGAGAGCTCCCCAGTCCGTTAAAGCCCGAGAATTAGAAACTTAAAGGTAATAAAATAATCTTTTAACCATATACAAATATATATATTAAAAGAAAAACCACCAGCAACTCTCCTTCCCCGACGGGCTGCGGAGGGAAGCTGGGCGTATCCTGCAGCGCGACTGGGCGGATTCCTTTCTCACTCCATCTTGGACATTTCAAATTTCGTGGTCACTATTTCCTGGAGCCGGAGAGAGAAAAGGGCCCTTGTCAGGTCCCTCGGGGAGGAGAAGAGTCACCCCCATGCCTAGGACGACTCCTTGCTGCTTCCAGGCTAAACGCTGACACCAAAGAGATCGCTGCGTGTCGGCCACCTCTGGGGTGGGGCGCGGCAGCTGATGAACGGGGACCGAGCTACACAACGACAGAGGGCGAAGGAAAACCCTGCGCCCGACTAAAGCGGGAAGGGGTCACAGAGGCAGAACGGAGTCACCCAGAGAACCCAGAGCTAGGTAAGCTCCTGGCTCTTGTGAAGGGGTTGATGGGATCTTGGGTGCTCATGAGCAGCCAGTGCCTCTGTTTCCTAGCAGGTCAGAGACACAAGAGACCAGCGCCCCCTAGTGCTGCACTACAAGGGGAGAGCACCCCCTACCCTGCTCCCTGCAGCACAGCGCCCCCTAGTGCGGCACTGAGATGGGAGCCCACCCCCTACTGAGCCCCTCCCCCGCTCCCTACAGCACAGCGCCCCCTAGCACTACACTGGCTCCGAGGGGAGGGGACTCACTGCCTTGCCCTCTGTATACACAGGTGCTCTTTGGGGCGGGCAAGCTAACAGGCGGGTTCAGGGAGGAGACTCTCGGGGGCTCTGACTAGGAAAAGCAGGGTTACCTCATCGGAGTCCAGCAGAGGGGGTAGCACCCTGCAAGGGGGAAGAGAGACAGGAAAGGTTAGTCCACGGGATTAATGCACGGACCGGCGCAGGGCCTCAGGGACTGACGGGTCTGTCCACCGCTGTTTAATAAAGGTCAAGCCCAGGGCGTGAAAGGGATCTTACCCCTTGGGGAGGGGGAGGAGAATCTGGACATTGTCCGAGAGGAAATTCAGCCAGGACGCTGGAGCCAAATATCCCAAATCCCACAGCACGGTCCAGGGGATATTGCTGGAGAGGGTTTGGGGGGGGGAGGGGGGGGGTCATTTCTCATCCAGGTATTTGCACCTCCTGCTCCACAGCGCCCCCTGGTGCCGTATGGGGTCATTACAGACTCCAAGGGACAAGTGCCCCCTACGAGCCACCCACCCTGCTCCACAGTGCCCCCTAGCGCCATGCTAGGGCAATGGGGTCAGCACCGACTCCCAGGGGAGAGTGCCCCCTACTGAGCCACCGCCTCGCCCCCTGCAGCACAGCGCCCCCTTGTGCCGGACTGGGGTCAGTACAGCCTCAGAGGTGAGCAGCCCCTGCTGATACCATTTCTCCAGCACTGGGCATTTCCCTCGGTGGTCTCCCACCCAGGGTCCAGCTCCAAACGTGATCACCAGGACAGCTAACAGGCCAGCGTGGCTATAAGAGCATGGCTAGCAATGGCCCTGCGTACGAACAGACCGTCCTCCTCACAGCATCCCCCCACGGGGAAGCTCCCGAGGGTCGTGCGAGAAGATCGGACGGAAGGGCCAGACCTCAGGGATCGCACTCAAACCTACACGTCAGCCATAGACGAAGGGATGTTTTCCTCCACCCATTTCAAATCTTCATCCTGCAAAGAAGGAGGGGTGGGGGAACAGCTAGTGAGTGCTGGAGTCCAGGGGAGCATCCCCCAGATTGGGCGCATCAGCCTGAAGTTTGCAATACCACGAAGAATCCACTGAACAGGAGAGCGCCCCCTAGAGCCACTGGGTGGTGAGTGGCAGCACCCCACAGCACAGCACCCCCTAGCGCCACACAGGTGCACTGGGGTTAGCACTGACTCAAAGGGGAGAGCTCAGCCCTGGCCACTGAGAGTCACCGAGGACAATCCCTGCAGTGTTTTGAGTCTCCCACCCACACAATGAGCGGGTCTGACCCTGCTTAGCTTCGCAGCTCCAAGAGGAACACAGCCTGCGGCGCTACAGCTGCAAACCCTGCCCCATTGCGCGCTGGCAGAGGCTGTTCACGCTGACTCACCCGTCTGCAGCCATGAGCAATTTCGGCTGGGCTGTGAGGGGCCGAAAGGGCTCTGATCTGGGGCCAGGGGCGGCACCCGATTCAGAGCCTGACGCCCCTTTGGGGAGCCACGAGGCAGATCAGCACCCCCTGCCCCCGACCCCATTCCTTACCACTCTGCTGCCTTTCAGGATCCCGTTGGCTTCATTCTTTGCACCCCTCATCTTCATCCCTTCTGCAAAACAGACACCCCCCCCCCCGCCCCAAACCAGCGGGTCAATGAGGGAGCAACTTGGAGCAGACCCCCACCCACCTCCCGCTGCAGTTGCCCAGAGTTCTCGCATTTCATTCATGGTCTAGTGGGCCGGCAGAGTCATTTCAGAGCCACGGCTGCTGCGCTGTTTGATCCCTCCCCTACCTGGCTGGCAACAGAGGATTTGGTTGGAAGCCACCACTGCCCATCGAACGGGGCTGACCCAACCCCACCGCTGCGCCACAGGGATCGTGACACGCCACTTAGCCTCACAACCCCTCCCCAGTGTTATCTCTACCTCACAGCAGGGGATGTGACTTTCCCAGGGTCACACAGCAGATCAGTGGCAGAGCCAGCCTCCCTTGTTCCAACCACTAGACCCCACTCCCCAACCAGCTCCAGGTGGAGAACCCAGGAGTCCTGACCCCCGGCCTCCCTTGTTCCAACCACTAAACCCCACTCCCCAACCAGCTCCAGGAAGAGAACCCAGGAGTCCTGACTCCCAGTCCTGTCACCACTCCTCTGATCCTTATACAGCACTGCCTACCTCATGCTTACATAGCTGGATTACTGTCCGACATCCTTATCTTTGTATACAGGGCAAAAATAACCTTGTCCCCTATATATTCCCCTATGCACATACATACACAGTGCAGAAGCTATGCAGGTAGCAGTGCCAGAAGTCCAACCCTGTGGCTGGATCATTTCCTGATTGTGATGATTTCGCCTTAACTTAGCAGGGCTCTAAATTAAGCTCATGCTTCAGGGAGCAGGGGTCAGGAAGGGCTTCACTCACCCTTTCCTGCACACCCCACGTTGGTATACCCCAATAACCAAATTGGTATTATTGGTGTATGAGCACAAGCCAGCCACACGCCAGGGCACCGAGACAGCAGGGTGAAAGGGAAGGAGCAAAGGGAGTCACTTGAGTTCAGGCCAGTGTCTTCCTACCCTGCCCCGGAGTCCAGGGTCGGGGGGTGGGAGGAGAATCCTGTTAGATCAGACTTACCAAAGGCCTCGTTCACCATATGTTCCTCTTCCTCGTCCTCTTCCTCGCTCCCTTCATCCACCAGCGGCACAAACGCGTATCTGCCGAGACAGCACAACGGTTCACAAATGCATAGATCCTGTAGCCAGGAGGACCGCTGTGATCATCCTCCTGGAGAACCAGCCTTGGCAGAATGAGATTCTTTTAAAAATCAATTTTGAAGGTTATCGATGTACGTTTAAAAAAACTCCCCCCACCCCATTATTAGCTACAGTAGAACCTCACACTTGTGAACACCAGAGTTACGAACTGACCGGTCAACCACACACCTCATTCGGAACCAGAAATATACAATCCACAGCAGCAGACAGACAGACACACACACACACGAAGCAAATACAGCACAGTGCTGTGTGAAACAAACGACTGCAAAAAGGGAAAGCAGCATTTTCCTTCTGCATAGTAAAGTTTCAAAGCTGTGGTAAAGTCAATATTCAGTTGTAAACTTTTGACAGAACCACCAGAACGTTTGGTTCACAGTTACGAACATTTCAGAGTTAAGAACAACCTCCGTTCCCCAGATGTCTAACTCTGAGGTTCGTACAAAATTCTGGGTTTTAAGCATTTTTTTAATTTAAATTTTCACAGTTGTGGGAAATTATGGGGGAGCCGGGACAGACAATTATTTAACGACAGATGTGAAGATTAAAAAAGTGACTTTTTTGTAACTGTTAAAACACAAACTGTCAATATCACACGTCAAACCGTGAGTAAATAGCTTGGAATCAAACGTTAATACGTTCTGAAGCAGCATTCGTCTTCCTTTGCCCAGCTGTATATTTCAGTTCTCAGATGGAAGCATTTTTCTCACTGGTTTGCGTATTTGCGGTGAAATCAAAGTTTACTGACATTTACCAATCAAAATCGAATCCTTACAGAACCGTGTGTAACGCAGGCCTCAGGACTTCCTTAAAATAACTCCTGTTTGAACTAGGGCAGATCTTTCAGAAGCCCATGCCAGCTGCAGGAATATTTTTTAAGGGGGCATCACCTGGGGGTTTAATACCCCATGGAGCAGGGCAGGGGATGCAGCCAGCGACTGGGTGGAGATGTGGCTCCATCTTAGTCACCAGATCTGGACTGGCTGCAGGAACGGCTGGGTGGGTTATGCAGGAATGGCTGGGTGGGTTATGCAGGTTAGACCGGATGCTCACAATGGTCCTACGGGATAGTATGTGCGCATGAGGGGAACCGAATAATGCCCCCCCTTAGTGCCACGCTGGGGTACTGGGGTCAGCAGTGGCTCAATGGGAAACAGGAACCTTCTCCCCACTCCCCCATCCCAGCTCCCGTCTTGAAAGACCCTTCCCCCAACAACTGACCCCTCCCACCCCAGCTGCCCTTCCCTGGCAACAAGCACCCCCCCTGCTGCCGGGTACCATCCTTTCTAACCGAGGCTGGATCCGACGAGGCGGCTCATCCCTGGAAAAGGAGCCGAGCGCAGCTCCCAGCCAAGCCCCAGTCTAGATGCTTTCACTGCCCCCTCCACCCGGGTGATCTGCACTGACGGTACAGGTGACACCTGGGTGGGATCCTTCCATTCCCAGTCCCGAGCGCCTGGCAGAGCACAGCCCGGGAGGAGGAAGAAAAGGGGGGGGGTCCAGGCACCTTTGGTTGTTGGCCGAGGGCCTCCACAGGAACATGATCACCAGCAGGATGATGGAGAAGAGGAACCTCCAGAAGGCGTCGTCGATCCACAGCTCCCGCCAGTCCTGGGAAGGGGCAAGGGGGCAGCGGGAAAGGGAGTGAGCCAGGGGAGGCAGGACAGACATGGAAGCCCCCTCCTCCCCGGGTCATCCCATCGCGCCCCTGACGTTCAGCCACGCAGCCTCCCGTTGGAGGCAGGAGAGTTATGGAGCAACGGGGAAACCGAGGCACAGGGCGGGAGTGCCTTGCCCAAGGGCACCCAGTGAATCAGTGGCAGAGCAGGGAATAGAACCCAGGAGTCCTGATTCCCAGCCCCATGTGGGACTCAGCATCCCAACAGTAGCTCCTGCAGAGGGGGTCGCAGCCAGCCAGCCACCGGGGCCGGGTGATTAGACGCTGCAGCGCGGATCTGCAGCCCCGTGCGGCCTCCACAGCCAGCCTAGGCCCAGGGCCTCCCCCAGGCTCGGCTCTTGTTCACCGGGTTACTGTGCCGGCCCGACTGCCCGGGGCACCCACAAGCCATGCCAGGGCTGCCCTGGATCAGAGCCTGCCGGCAGCGCCTGGCTACTCACCGACTGGCACTTGGTGAGCCGGAAGGTCTTGGTGGTCCAGATGATGAAGATGACGGATGCTGGGGAGGAGACAGGCTGTTACCAGGGCGACGGCTGCCAGGCAGGTCCCCCCGACCCCTTGTTCAGCTTTACCATCGCTACTGGGGGTGGGGGCATTCACTCCCCATGGGATGGGGGGGGGGCAGAGCCCTCCAGGTGCACCCCCCACAGTCCCCACCAGCATGGGGGGCAGAAGCCCCTCCCCGGGGCACCCCCAACTCCCCGTGGGCACCGGGGGTCAGCCACAGCCCCCCCCAATGGGCACTGGCACCAGCTGTCTGAACCCTTGGATTCAGCGAGTCACGGCCCCCACTCCCTGGGGAGGGCACAAGGGTCAATCACCCCCGCCCGGGCACAGACTGATCTGGGGATCCTGGTGGCCTCAGAGCCCTGCCCCGCGGGGTCCTGCGCGCCGGGAGAGGGGGCCCAGCTCTCGGTGCACTCCCCCCCAGCGCCCCCGGCTCACCGATCACGGCGAAGATGAGGGTGTTGGTGAAGTGGCGGTACAGGGACAGCTTCACCGTGTTGCGCCGGAGCTTCAAGAGCTTCATGGTCTGTACCAGGCTGATGAGGATGTGCGGCCCGTTAAGGGGAAAAACAGGGTACGCCAGGGGGATATGGGGGGGGAAGCGCGGCTGCACCTCCTCGAACTCGCTACAGCCCACGGGACCCTCCCCCGCCCATTCTACGGTGTCTGACCTGGGCCCATCCCCCAGGCATGCCCCATAAACCAATGGGGACTGCTGCAAAGCATTCTGGGACACCTCAGATGGGGCTGGGAGGGGGTCAGGAGAGAATTACCTGTCTCAAGCACTTGGTAGCATACAACACACGTCCCCCCCCGCCCCACTCCCCAAGGGCCAGGAAATGGTTAATAAGCATCCTCTGCCTCCTGCAGCCCCTAAGAGGCCTAAGGGGGGGGGGTGAGGGTCATGACCTCCATTTTAGAGACAGGGAAACTGAGGCACAGACAGGCTGCCCCCAATACTGCACAGCAAACCCTAGGAATACGACCCAGGAGTTCTGACCACTTCCCCCCCACTGCACAGCTGGGGATAGAACCCAGGAGTCCTGCCTTGCAGCCCCCTCCTGCTCCAAGCACCATAGCCCAGTCCCACCCAGAGATGGGGATACAACCCAGGAGTCCTGGCCCCTTGCTCTAACCACTGGACGTCATACTCCTCCCAGAGCTGGGAATAGAACCCAGGAGTCTTGACATCCAGCCCTCACCTGACCGCTCTAACCACTAGACCCCCCTTCCCCTTCTAGAATGGGGAACGGACCCCAGGAGTCCTGACACCCAGCCACCACCCCACTGCTCTAGCCAGTAGACCCTGCTCCCCTCCCCTCCCAGAATGGGGAACGGAACCCAGGAGGCCTGACACCCAGCCCCCACTGCCCAATCAGTCCTCAACCTCCCACTGGACGGAGCAGTCGGACGCGGACCCCGGCGGTGCCGGGGACCCGGACAGAGGAGGATCTTAGCAGGCTAGCGAGCGCGAGGGGAGGGGAGGGGAGCCGTGTGGCCGAGCTCGGGCAGACCCACGGAGGCCCAGGATATCCACCAGCAGAGGGCAGAGTCAAGCATAGCCAAAGGGATGGCAGCCAGCAGCACCAGGTCATCCTGAGCCTGAAGAGGGGAAGAAGAGAAGCAGAGAGGTGAGCGGGGGGAGGGGAGGAGGCCAAGGAGGGGGTGCAGGGGGACAGCACAGATGGCTACAGTCCAACCCGCGTTCGTACAGCGGGGAGGCGCGGCTTCTTTGTGACGGGTCAGCAGGGCGCGGTTAGTTTGGGATCAAGGAGGGATGCCCCAGCCAACCACTCCTCTATGGAACAGCCGGTTAGAGGACAGGAGTCCCCACCTACAAATGCCAATCAGAACACTAGCCCCACCCCCTAGGACAATTCCCCCCCAGCTAGCCCCGCCCCTCCCACCCACAGGGAGCCCCAGGGCAAACCACCCCCAGCGAGGCCCCGCCCCCAAGGCAAGCCCCACCCACTGTGGGGCAATCCCCACCTGGCCCCGCCCTGCCTCTCACAGGGAGCCCCAGGGTGACCCCCCACAGGCTGTCCCTGGCAAGGCCAGGCCTATTCCAGGCACCCGGTGGCCAGGACCATGAGTGTCGGGACTGTCCCCTGGCTGCCTCCCCGCTCCCCCAAGGGAGCCTGCTGTGGGGTGGGGGCCGGGGCAGGAGGAAGGCGGCCCTGGGGGCGTAGGGTAAAGGATATCCACCAGACGATGCAGGAATCGACAAAGGCCAGCGAGATGTTGCACACCAGGGTGACCGGGCTACCCTGGTCCTGAGCCGGGGGAGGGAAGAGCCAGATGCTGAGGGATCGTGGAGCAGGGCCAGCCAACCCACCCGCACCGGCCCAGGTCTCCCCCCAACTAAGCCCCGTCCTCTCCCCAGTTTATCCCCGCCCCCAGCATCCACCCCTCCCTGCGGGGTACAACGGTGCCCCTCTCCCCCCCGCTGCAGCCAGCCCCTACCCACACGCCTCCCCGCTCGACACCCCCAGGGCCTGGGGCGAATCCCTCTGGGGGCTGGACCCCAAGAAGGTTCCTCTCCAGCGCATGGGGCTGCCAGGAGAGAGAGCCCTGCCCAGCAGACAGCCGTCCCCAGCAGGGCAGTGCCCCGAGGATGCCCCCTGCCCCTCTGCTGCATCCCTCCTGCTCCCGCCGCCCCCAGAAACAACTGCCACCATAGCCCCGTTCAGAGGCCTCATCTCCCACCCGCCACGGGGCAGCCGGTGGCTCCAATGAAGCGCCCCCATCGCTGTCACTGGGGCTGTGACTCCAGGCCGCCCATGGCTGGTGGCGCCCCCCCAAGGTCCCCACTTACCGATTTCACCCGCAGGACGCCCTCAATGATGGAGAAGAGCAGGTACATCAGCCCCACGCCCACCACTCGGTTCAGCAGGGCGCCCAGCCGCGGCCTGCAGAGAAGCACAGACAGCAGGGTCAGGGTTACCCACGGGGCGGGCAGGCCAGGGGAGAAAGGAGAGGCCTCTTCCATGAGATGAGCCGCCCTCCTCCAGCTTCCCCACTTCCTCAGCTTCACGCAACCCCCCCCCCCGCCCCCCACAAACGCCTGGAACGGTCGCCCCGTCCTCCACACACATGGGCTGACCCATCTCCAACCAGGCCCCCGCCCCCCCAATCGGAGTCTGTGCTGACCGCAGCCCCCGATGGCAAGGCATGGAGCTGCTCCCCACAACCCATACATTACGCGCGCTACCCTTCCTGCAGGGAGGGGAAGGTGAGCTCTCAGGCTTCAGGGCGTAAACTGGTCATTGGCAGGGGTCAGGAAGGAATTTAACTGCTTGTTCCTAGAAGCAGCATTACGCAGGGATCATCCCACCAGGGTTCATGGGCTAATCTGCCACGCATCACTCTTAAGTCTCTTCCACTGGTGTCGTCTCACGCGCTCTCCCTGGGCCCCCTCGCCCCAGCCCCAGGTACTCACTTGACAATGCCGTAACCCAGGCTGGCGATGATGACCAGCACGCGGGCCAGCATGCGCTTCACGGCACATAGCACTTCGGCGAAGATCACGGCCCCTTGGACTGGAACGGGAGAGAAAAGCAACGTCACCACGGGGCGGGGAACGGGAAGGTTAGGGCACAAACCATCACCTCACCTCTCCCTGCCGTGCACAGATGCCCCCTGGCCAGCCCTGCCAGGGACAGAGCTGGGACAATCTGGGCTCGCTGGGGTCAGTGCCGAGAGGGAAGGGCGCCCCCTACTGAGTCACCCCCAGGCCTTCCACCCAAGTCCCAGCGGGGGTGAACCCGGCTGGGCGGGAGCTGCGCCGGGGGCCCATGCACTTACCAGACACCCCCTGGCTCTGGATGCTCTGGAACTCGGCATAGAAGACGGCCTTCTCCAGCATGCCCAGCAGGATGACCCCCCCGATCCAGAACTGGATGCGCAGGATGTCCCGCCAGTAGCAGGCCAGCAGCCCCAGCCACAGCACCCCGTAGAACACGTATACGATGCACATGGCCATGTAGAACTGCGGGGCGGGAGAGCGGCACAGCTGACGGGCCTGATCGCAGAGTTCCGGCCCTGGGCTGGAGGGGGTCTGGGGGGCTCCTGGCTCCCCGCCAAACGCTGCCCTGCGGCCTTGAGATCAGCCCTGATCTGAGGGGCCGGCGCCCCCTAGTGCTACACTGGGGCCTGCAATGGCTGTGAGGGGAGAGCGCCCCCTATTGGAACGGCCACTTACAGCACAGCGCCCCCTAGCATCACGCTGGGGCAACAGGGGAGGTGAGGACTGCAAAAGGAAAGCACCCCCTACTGGGCCTCCCAGCCCCTGCAGGTCAGCGCCCCCTAGTGCCATAACGGGGCATGGGGGGTCAGTCCTGAGAGCGCCCCCTACTGAGTTGCGGCACAAACCCCCCTCCAGTGCCATGATGCAGCACTGACAGGAGAGCGCCCCCTTCCGAGCACCCCACCCCACACCGCAGCACCACCCAACACCATGCTGGGCTCAGAACCGGCCCAAAGATGCTACCCCCTATGTCCCTTCCTGCAGCAGTGGGATATGCCCCCCAGCGGTCTCCCTTCCCGGTACCAACCTGACCAAACCCTGCTTAGCTTGCAAGACCAGCCAGCACCCCAGCTCATGGTGCTAAAGGAGAACGCGCGCCGTGGAACGCAGTGGGGTCAGACAGAGCTGGGTGGTTACCCACAATGCACAGCACCGCTGGGAAGAGGGGTCGGCAAACATGCTCGCCAGGAGGCCACAAAACGGCCAGCAGCGAGACCCGGCAGCAGCCCCAAGAAAGCTCCTGCAGGGAGCCCAGCCAAAGCAGCTGCTGATCGCCACTTCAACCCCCCGGCATTCATGGGGAGGGGGTGTTAGCACAGCCATGGAGACCCCCAGGCCGTGCTCCCCAACCCGTGCCAGCCCTGGGGGTCGGGCCCCTCCCCTGAGCCTTGACCCCAGGCCAGGAGCCGCTCCTGCTCACTCACCGCCATGAGGGGCCACTCGGAGGCGGAGATGTACTGGTAGTAAGGGTGCTTCATCCGGACGTCAACTGGGGAGGGAGACAACAGAGCTGGGCGCCGAGAAGCAGGCAGAGGCCAGGGGCCCACCTGCCACAACAGCTGTTCTTCAACCGCGTTCGCCGCCCCCCTCCCTCCACCAGCTGCTCCCCCCATTCTCTGCCCCCTTCCTTCTGCAGGGATCTGTCCCGTTCTCCCCAACCCCTCTCCTTGCTCAGCTCCCCCACCCCCACTCTCCCTGGGACAGCCTCCCACTGAACCCCCCCACTCACCTTGGGACAGCCCCCTCCATCCCCTGCTACCCCACCCCACCCCGCTCTCCCTCGGACAACCTCCCACCAACCCCCAATCCCACCCTGCCCCACACTCCTCCTCCCCCCACTCACGCTGAGATGGCTGCCCCCCCCATTGCTCCCCTGGCAACACCCCCCTCCCAACCCCATGGGACAGCTGCCACCCACCCACTTCACTGGGACAGCCACCCCACCCGCTACACCCTCTCCATCCGGGACAGCTCGCCCCCACACCCCCTCACCGCCCCAGGACATCCACCCACCCCTCCTGCCCTTCCTCCGTGCCCCCTTCCCGGCCTCTCTACCCCCACCCTCACTCCCCTGACACTCACCCCTCCTACCCACACACCCCCCTACTTGCCCTGCAGCAGTTACACATCTCCAGCCCACACCCTGTTCGCCTGGGACAGCCACCCTGCCCCACCACTCCCCTGAGGAAAGTCCCCCCTTCCCCACCACACACACTCCCACTTCCCTTGTGGCAGCTCCCTAGCCTGTTCCCCAGGAGAGCTCCCCATCCCTCAGCTCCCTCAGGGAGAATCACCCCTTCCCCCACACAGCTGTCCTGTTCAAGGGGCACTAAGACCCCTGCTTCCCCAGTGATTCGAACCCGGGCTGTGGGAGCGGAGGGGGGAGGCTGCAGCCGCCTGGCTTGGGCTGCGCTTACTTGTGAGCTCCCAGTTCGAGGCAGCTTTTGGGTCCTTGCTCTGCCCCTCAATCTTCAGGATGAACATGTAGGGCCCGTCCTCCCAGGTCTCGGCTAAGGCATACAGCTGTAAACAGACAAGCCCAAGTGACCCACAGGAGGCACTCTGCCCTCACAGGGGCAAACCTTCCACCCTCCCCCGACCCCCACGCTGGCAGAGCAGCAGACACAATCAGGCGTTCTCAGTCCCTGGGATGGGGCACTCGTTAACCCACCCAGCAACAGCAAGAGGGGGGGAGAGGACCTAGGGTGTGGGCTGAGCAGTGCGGAGGGAGGAGCCCTAGTTGCAACCTGGGGAGAACATCTAAACTGCAGACTACCCTCTGTTGATTTCTGTGGTGGAGGCAAAACCCGAGGGGTGGGTGGACAAACCTGGGATGGCAAATACAACTTTGGATCAGCCAACGACATACCCGAGCAGTGCTGATTCTACCCAGTAGGGGGCAGCAGAGTGTACTGAGGAAGCCTAGCCAGGGCATTATTTGCCAGGCTGCACGGCGGGGACAGAGAAGATCTACCCGAGGGCTACCTGAGCCTGGATCCATCCAGTCCTACAGACACAAGGAGCTCCTTGAAAGCAACCCTACCCATGACGACAAGCACCCCATGGGATCTGCCAGCTGTCGCGGTCACCCACCTCTGATTTGCCCTGCCTCCCTGCTTTTAATTTCTTGGCTCCGTCAGTCTCTCCTGGGCCCAGTTTCTTTCCCTGGGTTTCGCTCGGCTTCCCTGCTGCTTCTCGATTTTTGCCAGGCGGACTGGCCAATTCAACAGCAGACGACTTCGGCTTCCCTGCGGCATCCTTGGCGGCATCCTTGGGCTGCACACCCGCGGTCCCGCGCCGCTGGACCCCAGTCGCCTGCTGCAGAGTGCAGAAATTGAGAGGCAAGAATGTATGTCTTTTAGAAGATTCTATGGACAGAAAACATGGTGGGGGGGCGGTTATGCTCTTTTCAGGGCATCTTTCTGATGGATAAAAGCCACCAAAAGTGCTTTTATTCTGCTGCAGACATTTCTTCTATATTAGCAATCCCGGTCTTCTCTAACTCAATTTTTTCTCTTGGGAGACTAAGGACAACTGGAGATCAGTAGGGTTAGGACACTCAGCTGAGAAAGAAAGCAGGTTTATTCGGACTGTTTCAAGTGTGGTTTCACATTTAAACTCAAACAGATCGAACAACGGGGAGAGCAAGTCTTTGTGAAATACACCATTCATTGCCAGGAGAGCTCCCAGACCAGCTCTCCGGGACTTCCAAGGAGACATCTAGCGTAGTTAAGGCATAACGGCTATTTTTAGGGTAGACACACACTATTATTATTTAAATTGAAGACATGCTCCAAGCCCTTTTACCCCTCATAAAGAAGCAAGAAAAGGCATGAAGTGTGCTGGTTGGAAAACAGATGGTCCGTCCTGTGAAAAATAAACACATCAGAAAATAATTCATCCCAAATTGGGGCAAAAAGCCAAACTTTCTAATTTTTTGCCAAACAAAATTCTGGAAATAAAATGTTTTGGGTCAATCAAAATGTTTGTTTCAATAAACTCAAAACATTTTGATAAAAACCCTTTTATACATAAAATAAAGGACGTTCCTAAAGCTAAAAGTTTTGATCTTTCATTTTGAAACAGAAAATTTTAGAAAAATATCAATATCCCAATTTTTTCCTCCTGAGAGGAAACGTCAAAATCTGTAAGATTTTGCCAAAAATTCCAATGTAATCAAAATGGCATTTTCCAACCGAAAACTCTTTTGATGGACATTTTCTGATTGGTTCTAGGTTCAAATCCCAGCTGACTTTTTTACTTGGCTGGATACCGTTAAGAGAGTAAAATCAGAACCACCCTTCTAGCCACTGTACAGGACTTGTTTCAAAGCAGCTTCTTGCAACTAAAAAATACGGACAGAATGGATGGCGCAGTTATTATTCAGTTATAGGTAGTGGGCAAAGGAATTTCTCTCTCTCTGCATCACATCCCGCTTGTAATAAGAGTCACAAAATATTATTCTGTTGCAAACAAGAAATAAATATCAGCTCACGCATTTAGGATGGCGAGTGAGGAAGAATCGCTGCCCAGTTGAAATTGCAAGGGGGAAGGACAGGGAGGCAGAAGGAACTGCCAGGGGTGGAATTCAGCTGGGGTACCAGGGCTAGCACACTGATGCTTGGGGAAAATGCTATTGGACCTACAATCAGTCAAGACCTCTTATCACAAAATATCAGGGTTGGAAGGGACCTCAGGAGGTATCTAGTCCAACCCCCTGCTCAAAGCAGGACCAATCCCCAGACAGATTTTTGCCCCAGCTCCCTAAATGGCCCCCTCAAGGATTGAACTCACAACCCTGGGTTTAGCAGGCCAGTGCTCAAACCACTGAGTGATCCCTCCCCGGACCTGAAAGATTGTCCCTCTAGGGACACGGTGCTGTGCTGGGGTCAGCACAGATTCAGAGGGGAGAGGGCTCTCTATCAAGCCCCCCACCAATAGCACTGCACCCCTTATCGCCAGCACTGACTGCGGGGAAAGTGCCTTCTACCAAGTCACCCATCCTGCTCCCTAGCGCTGCTCTGGAGTCACCACCCAATAAGGAATCAAACCCCGGTTCCCAAAGCACCCTGGGTTTCCCATCCAAGCCTCAACCAGGGCCGATCCTGTTTAGCTTGTAAGACCTGTCAGGAGCCCAGCAGCGCAGCTGCAGGACAGAACCAATTACAGACTCACGGTCACACTCAGGGCATAACCTACTACTCAACCCCAGAGCCAGGGGAGCGCAGCCAGCCCCTAGATCAGAGCAAAGGGTTGAGCCATGAAAGGGGGTGGTGGTGATCAGAGCTCTTACCCCCGGGCCAGGGAAGGAGGGGACATCCCCTACATCAGAGGGACAGGCAACACCACGCAGAAAGCCCAGAGAGCGCCTGTGCTCTCCCCCCCGCCCAAGCCCCAGGGGGACTCAGCAGGAGCACCCCTCTCTTAGCCAGCTGGCCTCGATGATCGGCCTGAAGCCAGGGCTGTGGGGGAAAAGGGGGGAGCCCGACACTTGGGGTTACCCACCTGCAAGTTCGTGAGGCGATCCAGCCGGGTGGGCAGCTCGAAACTCTCTACATTCAGCTACGGGAGGCGGGAGAAAAGAGTCACCTAGAGCAGCTGGCACCCCAGGGAACCCCACAGACAACGGGGACCCCAGCCCCCTTCCAATGGCCCAAGAGCCCCCAGCTACCACAGCTCCCTCCTGTTTCAAGCAGCAGAATTAGAAACCACCCACCCCCAATCAGTCCACCCTTGCATCCTCCCCCACACCAGGACACCCGCAAAGACGCCAAGACCCTCCCCGCCGCCTGCCCCTCCCTCCCCCAGTCATCAGACCCACCCCTGTTCCCAAGAGCTCTGTTCTGAGCTGCACTCTCTTCCTGGGGTTCCCAGCCCTCGGCCCCAGAGGGAACTCACCTCGAGGGGGACCGTGTCGCTGCAGTTGAAGGGTTTATACGAGTGTAGGATGTACTGGCCAGAGCTCTTCGGCTCCAGCTCGGTCTTGTAATTTGCCAGGTAAGTCTCTGCTCTCTTCTCCTGCAGGGGTGGGAAGAGACTAGGACCGAGGCCCAAAGATCTCCCTGCCCAGGGAACACCAATCACATGGCTGCTCCCAATAGCCCATCACCTGCTTGGTAGGCTCCGGCCAACACCCTAGATGGGAGGCAGACTCCTCCCTGACTCCCCCATCCCCACCCCCACCCCAGGGATAGCCATGACGTTGTGGATCAATGAGATCCCAGCAGGGAGGGGTCATACTCCCATCAGATGAGACGGAGGAAAGAGATCAACCCCCTACCTTCAGGTCCCCCCAAAACTTAGTCTACATGTGGACACTAGGGAAAATTACTGTGAATTAACCCAGATTAGTTAAACCAGATTAATACAAGAACAGCCATATTGGGTCGGACCAAGGGTCCATCTAGTCCAGTAATCTGTCTTCCGACAGTGGCCAATGCCAGGCGCCCCACAGGGAATGACCAGAACAGGGAATCATCAAATGATCCATCCCGCGTCGCCCAGTCCCAGCTTCTGGCAAACAGAGGCTGGGGACACCATCCCAGTCCATCCCTGGCTAATAGCCATTGATGGATCTATCCTCCAGGAACTTATCTAGTTCTTTTTTGAACCCTGTTATAGTCTTGGCCTTCACAACATCCCCTGGCGAGGAGTTCCACAGGTTGACTGTGCATTGTGTGAAGAAATACTTCCTTTTGTTTGTTTTAAACCTGCTGCCTATTCATTTCACTGGGTGACCCCTAGTTCATGTGTCACGAGAAAGAGGAAATAACACCTCCTTATTTACTTTCTCCAGACCAGTCATGATTTTATAGACCTCAATCATACCCCCCCCTTAGTCTCATAACGGTCTCAAAGCGATTTACACACAATTAAATGATGCCTCACAACCCCAGCTCCCACCATCCCCTGCAAGGTCAGCATCATCCTCGTTTCACAGAGGGAGAAACTGAGGCACGGAGAGGGAAAAGAATTTGCCCGGTCTTATAGGGAGTCACTAGTACAGCTGGAAACAGAAGCCAGGAATCCTGACCCCACCCCATGCCCCCAGTCTCACGCACTAACACACCGGACTCTCAGAGCCAGGAATAGAACCAAGGAGTCCTGGCTCCCAGCCCCCTGATCTAACCACTGGACCGTGCTCCCTCTGGGAGTGTGTGTGTCAAAGGCCTCTATGCTCAGAGCTCTCCCTCCAACCAGCCTGCTCTGAATACCTCCTCCATCCAGCTGTCCCCACTTCCTCTGCCTTTCCCAGGCCTCCTCTTCTCTCCACACCTCCCAGCCCTTCCCCGCAATCAGAGCCCAGGCCGCAAGGACACGGAGGTGCTTACGTCCATGTAGACTTCGTTGTGACAATGGGAGCTCCGCAGGTACCAAGTCACGTTCAGGGTCACCCCCGGAGAGCACTTCGACAGCACTGCAAAGCAGAGGTACCATCAGCGCCCAGCCAACGGGCACCCGAGAGCCCAGCAACGGAGCCGGAGTCACGACCGGCAAGGGGCATGGCAGGCTGTTTGCATCCTCAGCAGGAAAAGCTGGGACGACATCATCTCTGGCAGAAGTATGGAGACAGAACGCATACCCCTTCCCCCACCGCCAGAGCCTGTGGTGGTCTGATGGGGGTGGGAGAGGGAGACTAGACAGGATTGGATGGATGAGGCAGTATCATTACCCCCATTTTACAGATGGCAAAACTGAGGCAGGGGCGGGACTTGACCTGTTCACCCAGCAGGCCAGCAGCTGAGCCAGGAACAGAAACCAGCTCTCCCAAGTCTCAGTCCAGAGCTCTAGCCATATGGTGGCTTTTTTGGAGAGAGAATGATTTGCTTGGGTCCCATCAGCAGAGGCTGAACCTTCGGGACTCTGCAGGCCCAGGGACCTTGCTTAATTTGAACGGCCAACCCAGGACTGGGCAGTTTTCCTTTGGGTTTCTCTCGCTTCTTCTCCAACATACAGGCACTAAGCAAACCCAAGCTGCATTCGGCTGCCCGAGAACGTCAACCCCCAACATGTTGCTGTCACAGTCCCATGTCAGCAAAGTACCTGAGCACACGCCTAACTTGAAAGCACATAAGCAGGTACTGCTGATATCTGGGGCTTAAAACCCCAGCTACCGGATTCACGTGATAGGTGAGAATCAAGACAAACTGGAAAATGGGACGACCCCCTCCCCCCGAGAGTCTAATACTCGAAATCAAAACGCAAGGTGTGTTTTCATTCATTATTTTTTGAACTCTCATGCTTTGCCAGCCAATCTCATAACGTTGGGGGACCCAACTTGCGTTTTTTGAACCCCTGAGCTCAGCAAGGTGGTCTCATTAGCTTCAGCAGAACAGATTCCATGCTCAAAGCTTAGGCACCCTGCTAACTCAGGGCCTATGTTTCATATTCTTTTGCAATCAAAATTGCTTACCAAAAAAAAAATGGTCTTGGCCTTCACAACATCCTCTGGCAAAGAATTCCACAGGTTGACTGTGTATTGTGTGAAGAAATACTTCCTTGTTTGTTTTAAACCTGCTGCCTATTAATTTCATTTGGTGACCCCTAGTTCTTGTGTTATGAGAAGGAGTAAATAACACTTCCCTATTTACTGTATCCACATCAGTCATGATTTTATAGACCTCTGTCATATCTCCCCTTAGTCGTCTCTTTTCCAAGCTGAAAAGTCCCAGTCTTTTTAATCTCTCCTCATACGGCAGCCGTTCTATACCCCTAATCATTTTTGTTGCCCTTTTCTGAACCTTTTCCAATATATCTCTTTTGAGATAAGGCAACCACATCTGCACTTGGTCCTGGTGACTTATGGCTGTTTAATTTATCAATTTGTTCCAAAACCTCCTCTAATGATACCTCAATCTGGGACAGTTCCTCAGATCTGTCACCTAAAAAGAATGGCTCAGGTTTGTGAATCTCCCTCACATCCTCAGCCACAAAGACAATCCTTTCAATTTACTGGCGAGCTCTATTTCTCTAGATTTAGTATTTCCCTCTCAGGAAAGCTGTGATCAAAGCTTTCAAATCTGGGTGCCTAAAACTAGGCCCCTTAAACTCCATATTTAGGCTCCTAATTAAGGGCCGATCATGCAAAGACTGAGGCACGTACTTATCAGTTTGTTGGAAGATCTTTGAAACAGTTTCCCGTTGGAAAATACCAATGTTTTTCAAAGAACTGTATCAACTGAGACGAAGCTTTGTGCAAAACACTGGGGAAATTTTTCGAAAATGGCCAAACGTACCCCAAACCCTGTTTGGGCTCTGAAAACCCCATCCCCGTATAGCTTAAGGAGCCCAACGTTTCAACACATCTGAAGCTACTCACCCTGGAGAGAGATCAGGGAGCCGTTGAACATCGTCTTGGAGAACACAAACAGGTTCTTGGTGCTGTTCTGAAAAGGCAGAGGTGGGGAAGATTTGTTTCGGTCACAAGGTAAGAAAACACACAGGGAGGGGGGTTTTGATCCCCCAAACAAACCGATGCAAGGACTCCGGAAATATGCACTAGTGAATCATCATAACCGAGCCACTCGGGGCAAACTGCTTTGCATATAGCCTGGAGTGGAAAAAGTTTTGCACGGCTGCTGCTGGAGAAGGGCAGAAGGGTTAAGAAACAGCAGAGTTTTCTCCCCCTGGCTTGTCCTCAGAAGACCCAACAAGAAAGGGCTACGTTAGGCAGCATGATCCAGGGGTTAGAGCACTGGTTTGGTACTAAGGAGACCTGCGTCCCATTCCCAGCTCTTGCACTTCCGTTTCCCTTCCCACCCTGTCATGTCGATTTGGATAAACTCTCTTACTAGAGATCTGTACAGCACCTAGCACTACAGAGGGGCTTGGCTGGCACCTCTAATAAAAGGAAAGAGCACCAGCAGCTTCTGAGCAGTGGGGCAGGGAGGAGACCAGAGGGCTCAAAGGACCGAGGTCATGAGTTCAAATCCAGCCTGCTGCTAATGAGTAAAAACCAATGGGATTGGACTGTTTGAGGGAGGAGGATGGTAGAATGTCCCTTGGGAGACGGCCCACAGGGACCAGGCGTGATTAGCGAAAGCAACAAGCTCAGCCACCAAAATGTGCTATTGGCTAGAGATCAAGTGACCCACGCAGGGCAAATTCCTGGCTCACTCCCGCAGGCCCGGGCAGGGCTGGTGGAAGGTCTCAAGTAGGAAGTTGATCACACGGGCTGACAAGCTCCCACAATTTTTAACAGCATGACCGTGGTTCCGACAAGGGGAAGTAGGCTGGGGAAAACCAGTCAAGCATGAGCACACCTGGCCACTCTCAGTGGAGGATCTCCAAGGACTTTATGAACTAAAATTGAGTCTCAACCTCCCCCCCCCCCCCCCAAGCAGGTGCACCCAAATCCACAGACAGGGCAGCAAGGAGACGTGTTACACCCAGACACAGCGGAGGAGCCACAATGAGAACCCAGGAGTCCTGACTCCCTGTTCCTCTGCTTGAACAACTATGACCTCACTCTGGCCCAGAACTCAGCAGAGGACCCACTGCCCACCCCCAAACCACACTCCCATCCAGGGCTGGGAACAGGATACGGGCAGCCGGCCCTAAACACCACACACACTCGGTCTCAGCTAGGTCCTTATTTCTGAAGTTCCGATGACGCTGCCATGTATAACGAGATGTCCCCACTGTGCTAAGATCATCCCATTGTCCCTGATACCTAGAGACTGTACCAGACTTTGAGGGCTTTCAGCGGTGCACTGATCCAATCAAGAGATCTTATTAATGAACTTATCGCTCATAGGGCAACAAGCAAGTAACGACTTCGTGCCCAGATGAACATTAAGTTTTCAAGGTATATATTGACCGAGGTACATTCTATTCAGTTCTTCAATTATTCAGAACAACACTGATGTTCGCCCGTCAACACAAATCCACCGCCCTCTTTGTAAGGTACGTTCAGCAGCTCTCCAGAGGAAATAACCCGTGAATTTGCCATTACAGCCAGATTGCTCCAGAGGGACAGAAGCAAGGAATATTTTGAATGGGGGATATTAACACACCGTTATTTCCTACCCTTTTCCATCCAAGGAATTCAAAGCCACTTACAGGTGTCAGGGAATTAAGCATCACAATCAACAGTGGAAGGAAAGGTTTTTTTTCCCCCCCATCCCTTTCCCCCATTTTCCAGATAGGGAAACTGAGGCAGGGAGTGACTCGTCAGTGGCAGAGCCAGGAATACTACCCAGATTTCCCAGCTCCCCAGCCTTAATAGGGACACAATAGAAATGAGACACCCTGAGATTCTTTATGTTATATAAAGAAAGAACTATTATTTTCCTGTGTGTATTTTATACTAGGAATCCAGACGGCCGTGGGATTGAGGCATTAGACTGGGATCCAGGGGATCTGTGTTCAGCTCCCAGTTCTGCGCTGGGTTTACTTTACAGAAGTCATTCTCTGGGCATCAGATCCCAAATGGCAATTTAGGGACCCAAATCCATCCTTTGTCTCTTTTGTCTATTTAGATTGGATGTTCTTCAGGACAGAGACTCTCTCGCAGTCTGCACTAGGCCTGGCACAATGGGGCCCGGATCTTGGCAGGAGATTCCAGCCACTGCCATGGTACAATTATTGTTAAATAATAATCAGGTCTTGTCTGACGCGGGAGACTTCACAGCGACTGGACAAGCAGTGGCGTTATGACATTGCAAGCCACTGAGAGCTGCAGCAAGTCAAAGAGGGAGGGACTTGTAAAGCAGACGGCTTAAAACTTTAGGGCGTTTGAACACCCCTTTAATTATAAAACTACCGCACATGCTGGAGAAAGAACATCTCTGTGAAAAGATTCTCACGCACACTGTTAAAAGGCCAGATCTCACGGTACACACGCTCCGATCCAAGGATTGAGCCCACGCTAAGGAAATTTCCCACCCCTGCCAACGCTGGAAGCCCTAGAACAACCAAGGCTCGCACACCAAGCGGCAGCAGGCACTGGGCTCCTGTCTACACCCGGGCTCCCAAAATTGCAGCAGTGGGATATTTTGATCCCCTTTCCCCAGAGGCGGCTACAGGTGGGGCGAGGAAGCCCACCGCCCTTCCTGATGTTCCCCAGGAACAGAACAGACCTAACGGCTCATCTAAGAGCTCATCTGTTATGAAGAACAAGGCAAACAAGAAACAGGCGGGACGGCCCAAGTCCTGCCCGGGACACCAGCCCTGACCTCTAGTATGGAAGAGCACAGAGGCTCAGAGCAGGGCGCCCCCGCCCCCACTCTATAGGGGCCAGGCACCCCCACCCCCTCTAGAGGGACCAGGCACCCCCACCCCCCTCCCACTCTAGAGGGGCCAGGCACCCCCACCCCCTCCCACTCTAGAGGGGCCCCAAGATGGGCACCTCCTCCTCTGTTCAACCAGACAGACCAATCCCTATATCCCACCTCTATAGGGACCCAGAACAGGGCGCCCCACCCCCATTCTATAGGGGCACAGGGCAGGGCACCTCTCTCCTACTCTATAGGGGCCCAGGGCACCCCACCCCCATTCTATAGGGGCCCAGGGCAGGGCACCCCTCTCCTACTCTATACAGACCCAGGGCACCCCCACCCCCATTCTATAGGGACCCAGGGCAGGACACCCCTCTCCTACTCTATAGGGGAGGAGTGCCCCACCCCATTCTATAGGGGCCCAGGGCGCCCCCACCCCCATTCTATAGGGACCCAGGGCAGGGCGCCCCTCTCCTACTCTATAGGGACTGAGTGCCCCACTCCCATTCTATAGGGACCCAGGGCACCCCCACCCCCATTCTATAGGGACCCAGGGCAGGGCGCCCCCTCTTGCGTGCTCCCCTATACATAGGGGTCGGTCCCTCCCCTCTATAGGGACCCAGATCTGTGGGGGGGGGCGATGGCCCCGAGGCGGGGCCGCTAACGGGGGGGGAGGGGGGAGCGAGCCCCCCCGCTGGGGGAGGAGCCTCTGTCGCGACTCACGCTGCGGGGGGTGACGGTCCAGCGCCCCGGCTCGGACCCCGCCCCGCCGGCCGCCGCGGGCCCGAGCGCCAGGAGCAGCAGGAGGGAGAGAGGCCGCGTCCCCCCGCCGCCCCGCCGCGCGGCCGCCGCCATCCTCTTCCGGGCCCCGCACCACGTGACCGGCAGGCAGGGGCCGGGGGAAAGTGACAACCCCGGGGAGGAGCGAAACGCCCTCCCCCGCCAATCCGGGAAGCAGGGACCGGGGGGAAAGTGACAACCCCGGGGAGGAGCGAAACGCCCCCCCCCCCCAAATCCGGGAAGCAGGGACCGGGGGGAAAGTGCCAACCCGGGGGAGGGGCGAAACACCCTCCCCCGCCAATCCGGGAAGCAGGGACCGGGGGGAAAGTGACAACCCGGGGGAGGGGCGAAACACCCTCCCCCGCCAATCCGGGAAGCAGGGACCGGGGGGAAAGTGACAACCCGGGGGAGGGGCGAAACTCCCTCCCCCGCCAATCCGGGAAGCAGGGACCGGGGAGAAAGTGCCAGCCCGGGGGAGGGGCGAAACACCCCCCCGCCAATCCGGGAAGCAGGGACCGGGGAGAAAGTGCCAACCCCGGGGGAGGGGCGAAACACCTCCCTTTGCTAAGCAGGGACCGTGGGGGGAGAGCCAACCCGGCAGAGGGGTGAAAAAATAATTCCTCCCCTTTGTGATAATAGGGGCTGGGAGGGTGAGGACCCACCCCAAGGAAGGGTGAAAAATTAGCTCCTCCCAACCCAGGGGCCAGGGACTAGAGTCCCACCTTGAAGCTTTGGAGCCACCCCTGACTGCCAGGGGGGAGCGCCCCCTACTGAGCCACCTCACCATATTGCCAATAACCTGGTCCCTACAGCCACTGCCCCCAGGCCCGGGCTGGGCACCCTGGGGGGAAGCTTGTTTCCTGCTCTGCTGTGAAAACTACAAATGAAGCTGCCTGCACTAAATGGAAACGTGCCAGGTCTCTCCCCTCTCCCCCCCTGCAGGCTGCATGATGACCTGTATTAACCACCCCAAAGCAGCATCTGCTACCTAAGCCTTTGCTAATTTCACCTCTTGGGCCATAGGCAACGTGGTCTAGTGGATAAAGCATGGTACTGAGACTCAGCTGGCCTGGGCTGGGCTCCGGGTGATGGTGGACAAGTCGCTTCCCCGGCCTCTGCCTCAGTTTCCCCAGCTGCACAACGAGGATAATGATACTGGTGCCCTCCTTTGCAAAGTGCTTTGAGATCGGGTGTCTAAGAGCACAATAAATCACCATTAGACAATCCTCAGGAGGGCCTGGTTCTCCAATACCTTGCACCTAACACCGTTCGGGTCCGGGTAGCGTTTCCCACTCACTCTCCGTGGTGTCAATGACCGTGCGGGGCCTGAGGGGACGGAAACTCAACCTCGCTGTGTATCTAGGAGGAACAGGATGCAGGACCGCAGAAAGCCCTGTCCAGGAGCAAATGGGTCATTTGTGCTGCCGGAAAAGGCCCTGAAGCCAGATCTCCAGCTGGAGTAAATCGGCTTCGGTCTATTGGCGTCGATGAGCCAAATTCCCAGAGGTGGAAATTAACCTAACTGTATTGGAGTCAATGGGGCCAGATTCCCCTGCGGGTGTAAACCACTGATAGCAATTTACACCATTTGGCGCCCAGCCCATTGTAACCACCTCTCCTCGCCCATCCTCGCATGTTTTCAGAGGCTGAATCAACCCTTCCTGGAAGGGGTGTGCTGGGACCCTGTAGGCTCACATTCCAGGCAGCTGATTCAGAGCAGGGAGCTTCCCTCCCCACGCCCCTTTTCCTGGGGAAACCACAATGAGTTTTTTCCCCACTCTGCCTCATAGTTGAACTCCCGGCAGCAAAGAGAGATGGGGGGCGGGGGGGGGAAGAGTAAGGGGCGGAGATCCAACTCCCTTAAAGAAACAGGATTAGCTAAATCCATGCACCCCAAACCCGTTGAGTCTGGGGGTGCTGGATTCTGATTGGTGTTTACATCTGGGCCAATCCAGAGTCACTCCAGGATCAGAATCTGTCCCCGGTGCTGAGCAGCCAGGCTGCCCAGGCACATAAGCACTGAGCGTGGGTGATATTGTCCATGTGTCATGGGTCTACCCTCCCGCCCAAGGGCCTCAATCCTGTGCACGCCTATGCCCGTGCAGAGCCTCAATGGCTTACGTGCAGAGCCTCAATGGCTTACATGTGGATCAGTCTGCAGGGAACTCAGCTCTCAAAGTCCTGACCCCCCTGGGCACTGCTGTGGAGTGCCTCACGGGGGTGGGGGTGGGGGTCGGGGGTCGGGGACATCCTTGTCCAGAAATGGGGCTCATAGGTGTTACCCTAATACCAGTAATAACCTAACCATTCGACTTCACTCCCCTCCCTGAGCTGAGAATTGGGCCCCAGTAATCTTGCTTCCCAGCTCTGCCCTGCCCTAACCAGGAGATCCCGCTCCTCTTCCCAAGCGGGGAGGAGAACCCAGGCATCCTGACCCCCTGGAACTCCATCCCACTGTTCATGGGAACAGAACCCCCAAGTCCTGAGTTACCCCACCCAGAGTGGCTAATTCTGCTGTGGGGGCAGGTGGGTCTTTCTCTGGGGTTGTGGGTTGGAGCCCTGCATGGGGTACGTTTAGCTTTGGGCATCTATCCACCCTAACAATAGTTACACTGAATTAAGCGAGGACTCCTGGGTTCTTTCCCCAGCCCTGGGAGGGGAGTGGGGTCTAGTGGTTAGACTGGGGGGGAGGGGGCGGGGAGCCGGGACTCCTGGGTTCTATCCCCAGCCCTGGGAGGGGAGTGGGGTCTAGTGGTTAGAGCAGGGGGCGGGGAGCCAGGACTCCTGGGTTCTTTCCCCAGCCCTGGGAGGGGAGTGGGATCTAGTGGGTAGAGCAGGGGGGGCTGGGAGCCAGGACTCCTGGGTTCTTTCCCCAGCCCTGGGAGGCGAGTGGGGGCTAGTGGGTAGAGCAGGGGGGCTGGGAGCCAGGACTCCTGGGTTCTTTCCCCAGCCCTGGGAGGGGAGTGGGGCTAGTGGGTAGAGCAGGGGGGCTGGGAGCCAGGACTCCTGGGTTCTTTCCCCAGCCCTGGGAGGGGAGTGGGGCCAGTGGGTAGAGCAGGGGGGGCTGGGAGCCAGGACTCCTGGGTTCTTTCCCCAGCCCTGGGAGGGGAGTGGGGGCTAGTGGGTAGAGCAGGGGGGCTGGGAGCCAGGACTCCTGGGTTCTTTCCCCAGCCCTGGGAGGGGAGTGGGGGCTAGTGGGTAGAGCAGGGGGGCGGGGAGCCGGGACTCCTGGGTTCTTTCCCCAGCCCTGGGAGGGGAGTGGGGGCTAGTGGGTAGAGCGGGGGGGCAGGGGGGCTGGGAGCCAGGACTCCTGGGTTCTATCTCCGCCATGTGGGTGGCACTAGGGCCCGGGTGGATCAGGGAGGCGCCTCTAGCTGCGGCTCTAGGGCCCGCCCCGCCGCAGTGACTCGCTCGGGCGTGGTGGGTCCCGCAGTCCCGTCCCGGCCGCTAACACAGGCCCGCTGCAGGCAGAGCCCGGAGCCCCGCATCGCCTCCCGCAGGTAGGGCTGGGGGCACCCGGGGCGCCACCCCGGCTCCCGCTGGGTCCCCGGCTCCTTCCCCCAGCGGATCCCTCCACAGCCGCCCCCCGGCCTGCCCTCCTCTCCCTGGCTTCCGCTGCCCCAGATCCCCGGGGCTGTGGGCCGCTCGTGCACCGGATCCCCTCCGGCCCCCGGGATCCCCTCCCTTTCCCCTGGGATCCCCTTCTGATCCCCGTGCACTGGATCCCCTCCCTTTCCCCCGGGAATCGCCTTCTGATCCCCTCTCTTTCCCCCGGGAATCGCCTTCTGATCCCCGTGCACTGGATCCCCTCCCTTTCCCCCGGGAATCGCCTTCTGATCCCCGTGCACTGGATCCCCTCCCTTTCCCCCGGGAATCGCCTTCTGATCCCCGTGCACTGGATCCCCTCTCTTTCCCCCGGGAATCGCCTTCTGATCCCCTCTCTTTCCCCCGGGAATCGCCTTCTGATCCCCGTGCACTGGATCCCCTCCCTTTCCCCCGGGAATCGCCTTCTGATCCCCTCTCTTTCCCCCGGGAATCGCCTTCTGATCCCCGTGCACTGGATCCCCTCCCTTTCCCCCGGGAATCGCCTTCTGATCCCCGTGCACTGGATCCCCTCCCTTTCCCCCGGGAATCGCCTTCTGATCCCCTCTCTTTCCCCCGGGAATCGCCTTCTGATCCCCTCTCTTTCCCCCGGGAATCGCCTTCTGATCCCCTCTCTTTCCCCTGGGGTCCCCTTCTGATCCCCGTGCACTGGATCTCCTTCCTTTCCCCTGGGAATCGCCTTCTGATCCCCTCTCTTTCCCCTGGGATCCCCTTTTGATCCCCGTGCACTGGATCCCCTTTCTTTCCCCCGGGAATCGCCTTCTGATCCCCGTGCACTGGATCCCCTTCCTTTCCCCCGGGAATCGCCTTCTGATCCCCGTGCACTGGATCCCCTTTCTTTCCCCCGGGAATCGCCTTCTGATCCCCGTGCACTGGATCCCCTTCCTTTCCCCCGGGAATCGCCTTCTGATCCCCGTGCACTGGATCCCCTTCCTTTCCCCCAGGAATCGCCTTCTGATCCCCGTGCACTGGATCCCCTTCCTTTCCCCCGGGAATCGCCTTCTGATCCCCATGCACTGGATCCCATCTCTTTCCCCTGGGAATCGCCTTCTGATCCCCATGCACTGGATCCCCTTCCTTTCCCCCGGGAATCGCCTTTTGATCCCCGTGCACTGGATCCCCTTCCTTTCCCCCGGGAATCGCCTTCTGATCCCCTCCCTTTCCCCTGGGATCCCCTTCTGATCCCCGTGCACTGGATCCCCTCCCTTTCCCCCGGGAATCGCCTTCTGATCCCCTCTCTTTCCCCTGGGGTCGCCTTCTGATCCCCGTGCACTGGATCCCATCTCTTTCCCCTGGGAATCGCCTTCTGATCCCCATGCACTGGATCCCCTTCCTTTCCCCCGGGAATCGCCTTTTGATCCCTGTGCACTGGATCCCCTTCCTTTCCCCTGGGAATCGCCTTCTGATCCCCTCCCTTTCCCCTGGGATCCCCTTCTGATCCCCGTGCACTGGATCCCCTCCCTTTCCCCCGGGAATCGCCTTCTGATCCTCTCTCTTTCCCCTGGGGTCCCCTTCTGATCCCCGTGCACTGGATCCCCTTCCTTTCCCCTGGGAATCGCCTTCTGATCCCCTCTCTTTCCCCTGGGGTCCCCTTTTGATCCCCGTGCACTGGATCCCCTGCCCTCTAGATCCCCTCCCATCCTCTCTGGCCCCCTGGAATCCCCTCCTGCCCCCCGAGATTCCCCTCCCTTTCCTCTGGGAATTACCTTCTGATTTCCTCCCCTCCTCTCGGGGATTCCCTCCCTCCCCCAGGGATCCCTTCTGCTCTCTGAGCACTGGATCCTCTCCCCATCCCCCTGGGATCCCCCACACTGGATCCCTCTTTCCTGGGATCCTCTCCTGATCACTATGCACTGGATCCCCTCCCTTCTTCCAGGATCACCTTCTCCTCCCTGAGCACTGGATCGCCTCCCCTTCCCCCCGGGATTGCCTCCTGTTTTCTGCACACTGTATAACCTCCCTTCCTATGGGGATCCCCCTTCTGATCCCCCATGTGCATTGGATTCCTTCTTCTTTCTTCCCTGGAGATTCCCCATGTGCTTTGGATCCCCTCCCCTTTTTCCACTGGGGATGCCCTTCTGATTCCCCATGTACATGGGATCCCCTCCCTTCCCCTGGGGGATCCCCTCCTGCCCCCATGCACACTGGGTCCCCTTTTCTTCCCCAGGATTCCCTTTTGAATCCCCCCACACTGGATCCCTGCCCTTCCCCTTGGGGGTCTCTGATCCCCTCTTTTCTTCCCTGGAGATTTCAGCTCTTCACACATTGGATCCCCATGGGGCTCAAATTCTTCCCTCCTCCATCCTCTCTATCCTTCTCCCTTCCCTGGAGATGTGTCCTTCTGGGTTCCTCCCTCCACAGCAAGAGTCTAAATCCCTATCTGGTAACCCCTTTGCCCCATTAGATCCCTTGAAATCTACCCTCCACTCCTACGCTGGGGCCCTTTCTCTCCTCTGCTGGGCTCGTCTAACCTCCCTCCCACTCCGTCCCTTTGCACCTCCAACTTTCCGCTTTCTTTGGATTCCTCCCCTGGGATCTCTAGGGCAGCGACTCTCTACCTGTCCAGGCGATTGTCCCAAGTCTCGCGTGCCCCCAAACTGCACCTCGCTTCAGACCGACTTGCTTGCCAAACCAGACCTCAAAAGGCCAGCATGTCCCAGCACGCTAGCCCCGAGGAATGGCTGACTTTCTCATTGTGACCAGAGCCTTCCCAAAAGAAATCCGTCGGAATATCAGTGTTGCACTTCCATTTCGGTGGGTCGTCTGTAGAGCAGCCTACGCGAGTCCTTGGCTGTATGAGATTTTAGTTTGTTCTGACCTCGCTAGTGCTTATTGTGCAGCCTGTTGTAAAACGAGGCGGCGTGGATGGACCCCTAGGAAGACCTCTGCGTAACCCCAGGGGTATGCGTACCCCTGATTGGGAGCCCCTGCGTGTCCTGTCGTCTAAATAAACCTTCTGCTTTACTGGCTGGCTGAGAGTTACTGTGAATCGCAGGAAGCTGGGGGTGCAGGGCCCTGACTCCCCCGCACTCCGTGACATAAGCGTACCCCTGATTGGGAACCCCTGCTCTAGGGGAGACTCTTAGGACTAGATTCTCTCTTCCCCTTCTCCCGCCACCCCACTGGATTCCTCCCCCCCGGGGACAACGTCCACCTCTTTACGCTGGATCACCCCACCACCATCCCTCCTCCTGGGATCCTTCTCCGGGGGAGATTTCTTTACGCTGGTTTTCTTCCCTTCCACCTGGATTTTGGGGAATCTCCTGCTTCCTCTTTGCAGTGGATTCCTTTCCCCACAGGGATCTCTTGACCCCCTTTACGCTGGGGGTCTTTCTTCTCCTTTACACTGGATTCCTCTCCCCCACAGGGACCGTGGGTGTTTGTGTGTCTCCTCTGACCCAGCGGGGAGGGGATCTCTTCCCGTTGGCTCATGTCCCCCATTAATCCCCGCTCCAGCAGACGGGGTGGCGAGTGGCTTGCACAGCCCTGGGCCTGACAAGGCTTCTTGCAGGCCGGTGCTGGGTCGCTGCCCTCCACCCCTCACCTGTCCCCGCAGCTGGCTGGAGCCTGTGGACCCGGCTTGGCCTCGCACCCTGGCTGCTCCCATGGAGACAACGCCCCATTGTCTCTCTCTTCCCCCAGGCTTCTGGCCTGGTGCCCAGAGGCCTCCCGCGGCTCTAGCATCTGCTCCTTTCCCCAGCTGATGCCCGCACCCGGCTTTCCTGCCCCCGGGCTGCTGCAGTTCCGGCTCTGGGGCGCTCTACTCGCTTTTGCGCGGCCTGGAGGATGAGGCGAGGCCTCGTAGCTCCTGGGTTCTGTTCAGGGGTCTCAGGTGCAGAGGGCAGGCAGTGGGGTCTGGTGGTGAGAGCAGGGGGGCTGGGAGCCAGGACTCATGGGTTCTCTTTACAGGTGGAAGGGGAGTGGGGTTTAGTGGTTAGAACAGCAAGGCTGGGAGGCAGGACCCCTGGGTTCTCTTTACAGGTGGAAGGGGAGTGGGGTTTAGTGGTTAGAACAGCAAGGCTGGGAGCCAGGACTCCTGGGTTCTCTTTACAGGTGGAAGGGGAGTGGGGTTTAGTGGTTAGAACAGCAAGGCTGGGAGCCAGGACTTCTGGGTTCTCTTTACAGGTGGAAGGGGAGTGGGTTTTAGTGGTTAGAACAGCAAGGCTGGGAGCCAGGACTCCTGGGTTCTCTTTACAGGTGGAAGGGGAGTGGGGTTTAGTGGTTAGAACAGCAAGGCTGGGAGGCAGGACCCCTGGGTTCTGTTCCCAGTTATGGGAGGGGAGGGGAGTGGGGTTTAGTGGTTAGAGCGGGGGGGGGCCTGGGAGGCAGGACTCCTGGGTTCTCTTTACAGGTGGAAGGGGAGTGGGTTTTAGTGGTTAGAACAGCAAGGCTGGGAGCCAGGACTCCTGGGTTCTGTTCCCAACTCTGGGAGGGGAGTGGGGTCTGGTGGTTAGAGCAGAGGAGTGCTGGCAGGCAGGACTCCTGTTTCATTCCCCCACCGCACTCGATTAAACGGAGAGAAAGGTGGGTAGCTGAGTCCATAAAACTTTTACTATCGTACCCGGCTTGTCCTGTGAGCTAGACTGGCCTCGGGGTGTCGCGTGCTAAAGCTGTCTTGGCAGAGACCCTACTGAGGCCCAGTCAAATCGGTTTGACTTGCAAATCAAGCCACGGGTATCAGCTGGGTCTTTGCTGGGGACACGGCTCAGCTGAGGATCCTGCATCTCGCGCATAAAGCGGGATAGACTCCGGCTTGTTCTCCCCGACTGCCCTGGGGCAAGTCAGATGCGTTTTGTGGGCAGCTGAGATGGGGCCAGTTTAGCCCAATCACCTTTCTTCTCCCCCCCCCCCGCTTATAAATGCCCCGTAGGTGTAGACAATGCCCCAGTGTTCTCTGATTTGCATCGTCTGGGCGCCGCTATTCCTGCAGCGCCGGCATTAAATCGTCCAAAGAGCTCCCCAGTCCGCTGAAACTGGCTGGTGATTTCGCCCGCTGAAAAGAGAAGAGGGAAAACAGTCGCTAACGAAACAAAGTTCTTTTGTGTCCCTCGGCAGCACCGGCCAGATTTTAAATGAACCCTGGTGGTCCTGCCAGGTGTTTATGGCGGGTGTTTTCCCTGCTTCACAGTGGGGGAAACCGAGGCACGGGAGAGGGCGTGACTGGCCCGAGATCACATGGGAAGTTAGTGGCAGAGCGGGGAGGCCTGACTTTCGGTCTCTCCCAATCCAACTTCTAGACTAGGGGCTGCTTGTGCTTAATTTTTAAGTCCGCCCCAGACCCAAACCTGAGCCGATCGAGTCATTTTCTGACCCAACCCTTCTCCCCAAACCTGTGGCCGTGCCACAGGCACCTCCTGCCTGTGGGGTTGGCACAGCGGCGGCTGCGTGTCCCGGCCCGGCCATCTACTGCCTGCTATTGGCGTCGTGTGGAGTGAGGGGTCTGCGTCAGGTGGGAAAACTGTGCCCAACACTTGTAGTTGGTCCTGTCGGGTTCAGGTCAGGTTGCAGGGCTCTGTGTTAGACTGTATCCCACTGCCAGAACTGGGGATAGAACCCAGGAGTCCTGCCCCTGCCCCACGACCCACACATTAGTCCTCTCTGAGCTGACTGCGTTCCTCTCCCAGAGCTCAGTACGGATGTACAGCAAGAGAGATTCCAGAGTTCTGTCATTTGTATTGTTGCCCATCACCATTGTATCTGGGCTTTTTCCACTAGCAAAATCCCCTGTGGATTTCATAGAGTCTCTGCCATGTTTGCCTTTTATTGGGGAAAAAAAATCCTGCCTGGGGTAGAGATTTGGGGTTTTATTTTGCTGGGTTTTTTTTTAAATTTCCCCTCTTTCTTGCTTGTTTTGTTTCTGTGCGGTGGGTTGGTTGGGGTTCATTGCGTCTCAGGCGTTGTCTGTGTCAGCCTGACAGTGGAAAGGTTTTTCTCAAAGTTGGGGACTTTGAAGTGTTTTCAGAGCTGGGGCTAGAACCCAGGAGTCCTGGCTCACAACTCTGCTGCTCTAACCACTAGACACCACTCCCCTCCCAGAGCTGGGAATGGAATGTGAGCGTCCTGGCTCCCAGCCCCCATGCTCGTCTTCCAGAGCTGGGGTTAGAACCCAGGAGTCCTGGCTCCTAGCCCCTGTCCTCCCCGCTCTAACCACTAGTCCCTGCTCCTCTCCCACAACTTGGAATAGAATGTGAGAAGCCTGGCCTCCAGCCCCCCCCACATGCTCCCCTTCCAGAGCTGAGATTAGAACGCAGGAGTCCTGGCTCCCCTCCCAGCATGCTGTCTATCTGCAAAAACATGGCACCAGATTCCAGGGGTTACTCTCCAGTTTGATTCCCTGTTTTGGCAACACCCGATCCAGATCCTGCCAGGTGCTGGGGCCCTACCCCTCCAGGAGCTAGAGGGTCTCCTGCAGGTTTGGGCCCGGACGTTGTCCGGGAGTGTGCCTAACTAACCAGCCGCTTGTGCCAGCCGCTTCCCAGGGCATCCTGCGTGCCCACCTATGAGCAGCTTCTGCTGTGAGGTATCCTGAGCAAACACCGTGTGTGGAGTGGAGGGGGCAGTTACTGCTGAGCAAAGGGACTGTGCTGAAAACCTGCCTGAGAGAGACGTCGTCTCCCCAAGGGGAAAGGGGTGGCCGTGCTTTGTGGACCAAGGCCATTGCAGAACCAGGGGTGGGTTGAGGAGGAGTGAAACTGACCAGCTGGTGGGTTGAGGGGGAGTGAAACTGACCAGCCCTTTGTCTGTTTTTTTTCCAGCCCATCTTTTCGCAGGTCTTTCTCCGGCTAGGAAACCGCCCCGATGTTCCTGGTCAAGAACTTCCTAGGAGGAGGAGGGGGAGGAGGCGGCGGCGGTGGAGGTGGGGGCTTCGGGGGGAACATCGGGAACGTGATCGGAGGATTCCTGAGTGGCGGCGGTGGAGCAGGACGGGCTGGAGGTGGGGGAGGCGGCGGCGGAGCCATGGGCATCATTGGAGGAGTGATCAATGCCATCAGGTTCGTACATAGTCTCGTCGTCGTTGTTACTGGTATTGTGCTAACGCCAGGGCTCCATGACCGAGACCGGGGCCCCGTCGCGCCAGGCGCTGCCCAGACACTCAGTGACCGAGATCAGGGCCCCGTCAGGCCGGGCGCTGCCCAGACACACAGTGACCGAGATCAGGGCCCCGTTGCACTGGGCACTGCCCAGACACACAGTGACAGAGACCGGGGCCCCGTCGCACCAGGCGCTGCCCAGACACACAGTGACCGAGATCGGGGCCCCGTCGCACCAGGCGCTGCCCAGACACACAGTGACTGAGATCCGGGGCCTTTTCAGGCCAGGCGCTGCCCAGACACACAGTGACCGAGATCGGGGGGAGTGCCTTTGGATCAAGGACAGCGGGATGAGTTTGATTGTGCCAGTCTCCAATAGTGGGAGAAGAAACCCCAGACAGGCTCCTTAATTGATGTTGTTCTGTCTGCTGGGCGAAGGTGCTGGCTTAAATGGCTGGCTCTGCAGGGCGGGCGCAGTATGCGGAGTAGCATGGGGATAATAATACTTCGCCCTTGTCTAGCGTTTTTCATCTGCAGCTCTCAAAGCGCTGCATTAGGGAGGGCAGAATCACGGAGATGTCGGACTGGAAGGGACCTCGAGAGATCACCTAGACCACACCTCTTCCCCCCCCTCCCCTGCACTGAGGCAGGGCCAGGTAAACCTAGACCATGCCTGAGAAGGGTTTTTCCAGCCTGTTCTTAAAAACCTCCAACAGTGGGGATCCCACAACCTCCCTTGATCACCTGTTCCAGAGCCGAACTCCCCTGAGAGTTAGAAAGTTTTTCCTAATACCTCACCTAAATCTTCCTTCCCGCCAGTTAAGCCAATTCCTTCTTGTCCTTGCCTCCAATGGATGTGAAGAATCACCGTCCTCTTTATAACAACCTTTTACATGTCACGATCCCCATTTTATAGATAGGGAAACTGAGGCCCAGGAAGTCACCCAGCAGGCCAGCGGCTGGGTCAATCTGTCATCCCCAGCTGCTGTGCCCTGCCCCGACCCAGAGGGACCCGCTTTAGAGGGGGAGAGGAGAGGAGAGGTCAGCCCTGGTGGCTGCTGAGTGGCCGGGTAGGGTAGTGGATTATGTGCCAGGGGCATAGATTTTGCTAGGAAATGGACTGAGACCTCCCAAATTCATTATCCAGGGTAGGGAGTGTAACAATTTTCAGCCAGGCCAGATTCGAACCGGTGAACCTGCGGGTGAAAGGCTCCCTAGCCAGCTCCTAAAGAGGCTGCCTGTGTCCCGGCCGATATTGTGGTTTGCCGTAGGGGCCCGTTTATTGGTTGCATGCGTGTTCACGCTCTCCTCTGGACTTGCTCCAGTTTCTCCGCATCTTTCCCGAAATGCGGCACCCAGAACTGGACACAATACTCCAGCAGAGGCCTACTCAGCGCAGAGTAGAGCGGAAGAATGACTTCTCGTGTCTTGCTTGCAACACGCCTGCTAATACAGCCCAGAATGATCTTTGCTTTCTTTGGTCTGCTCAGGCTCTGACCCCCAGACTCCTTTCCGCAGAACTCCTTCCTACGCCATCATTTCCCATAGTCCTTCCTAAGTGGAGCACTTTGCATTTGTCCTTGTTGAATTTCATCCTATTTACTTCAGAGCATCTCTCCAGTTTGTCCAGATCATTCTGGATCTTAACCCTCTCCTCCAAAGCACTTGCAACCCCTCCCAGCTTGGTGTCACCTGCAAACTTTAGAAGTGTCCTCGCTCTGCCGTTATCTAAATCACTGATGAAGATATTGAACAGAACCAGACCCAGGACTGATCCCCACTCGTTATGCCCTTCCAGCACGACTGTGAATCGCTGATAACTACTCTCTGGGAACGTATCCCAGATCTTTCTGGGATCTGTTGGCGCTGAGGCACCAGAGGAGCGTGTGGTATTTGGGGGTTCACCTGGCTGGGCGAGGTGCTGGCAGGCCGAGACAAAGGAACTGAGCATTTTGATCTCTGACCTAGAGCCTGGCTGGAAAAGCTGGACAGGAGACTGGGCGAGTGGAGGCGTCTTGAACAAAGACTGTGTCTTGCTCGTTCAGGTGCGAGTCTCTGAGATGCTCGTTTTCCCTTTAATTCCCGTCTCGGCCTTTCTCCTTGTTACTTGGCATCACTTGACCCACGGGCCTTTGTGAATCAACTGGCTTGGCTTTCATCTCCAAATCACCAGCCGCTGATCGGGCTCTGTCGAGTGTCTGCCTGATGGGATGGAGGAGAGGCAGAGGACCTGTTGCTTTCTCGGTGGGGGCCCAGTGAGAGGGGCTGGTCCCTCCAGGGCGATTTCAGGGCTGGAGGGGTCCTGGTTTCAGCCTGCAGGCTGGGTAAAGCCAGGGCATTGAAGGCACCCAGAGTTACAGGGCAGGCGGTGACCCATGCCCTTACTGGTCGGGCTTCAACCCCAGAATCCCGTGGCCTCTTGGGGGTAGTGGATTCTCCCTGGCTAGGAGGTGTTGCTTTGAATGCGGTGCCCTGGCCTGTTGATTGCGGGGGGAGGGCTGGGGATTAGGGCAGGCTGGGCGGCTCCGCCTTGCTTTGGTTTTCCATCAGACTGGTTTGCCCACATAGGGGGAACTAGCTAGAGGCACAGGCCCCAGGACAGCCCTGCCCGTGCCCCTAGACGAGCGCAGGGGAGAGTCCCTGTTTCCTCTGTCCCTGCCTCGGTTCTTCCCCTGATGCTGGGCTCTTCTCTCATCACTGATATTCCCCCAGCGCGTTCCATACATAAGATCCCCAAGCACCTGGCAAACCATATATGCAGGGATCCCTCACCCAGCACTGAAATGCAGCTGCCTCTGGGAGTGAGGTGTGGCAGCTGTTTATACAACGATCCCTCACCCAGCACTGAAATGCAGCCATCTTTGGGGGTGGAGCGTGGCAGCTGTGTATACAGGGATCCCTCACCCAGCACTGAAGTGCAGCCACCTCTGAGGGTGAGATGTGGCAGCTGTTTATACAGGGATCTACCCTAAATTAGAAAGTGGTTCTGCAGTTTATTATGCCATGTATTGTGTGTAGGGGAGGCGGTGTGGTCTAGTGGCTAGAACACTGGGCTGGGAGAGAGGAACCCTAAGTTCTGTTCCCAGCTCTGCTGTTGTCTCTGTGAGAGCCTGGAGGTAGCTCTGTGCCTCAGTTTCCCCCTCTGAATAGCAGGGAGGTGCTCTTACATGTATTATGGTGGCACCCTAGGAACCCCAAGAGTGGGCCAAGACCCCGTGGTGCCAGGCGCTGTACAGACACACAACTAAAAGGTGGCTCCTGTTACACCTTTCACGTGCATCGTTTCACTTGACAACAGCCATATCTTCACTTCCGGGATGCTTTTGCCTCAGCCACCTCTCTTCTATAGCACTTGAAATATTAAATACGTTAAATATTAAGGAACTGGACTGGGACTCGGGGGATCTGGATTCAGTGCCTGGCTCCGCCACTGGGCTCCCTGTGTGATCTTGGGCAAATCACCGCATCTCTCTGGGCCTCAGTATCCCCATCTGTAAAACGGGGATAATAACTCTTGAGAGCAGGTACTGACTCAGTCAGGTTCTGTGCAGCGCCCGGCCCGACGGGGCCCTGGTCTCGGTCGGGGTCTGCACATCGCCCGGCGCGGCGGGGCCCTGATCTCAGCTGGTGCTGCCATAATGCAAATATATAATAACTTTACCAGATGGACTTGTGTGTTTGTAAAAGACCCTTCGTAATTGTTTCCTCTTTCTTTCCCCCTCCGTGTCACAGCGAAGCAGCAGCTCAGTATAATCCGGAGCCACCGGTAAGTCCTGATGACAGCTCTCCTGTCCTAGCCCTGCCTGCGCTGGTTCTAACGACTCCTGTCAGACATTAACAAGGGCCCTGGGCATGCCGAGTTTGTAGCCAGACATGTGGGGGAGGGTTCTCTGGCACGGAGCCCCGTTGCCCTGGTGGGGATAAGCCGCGTGAATGCAGGCGTCTGCCCACGACCGAGTGCTCTGCGGTTTGGTTTGGTTTTCAAAGTGATTTGCAAAGAGAAGTAAATGGGCCTCACGTCCTTGGCTGCTTGTTTATGGAGCACAAAGACAGCCCAAGGTGGCGTGTCGTACATTAGAAATTCAGGTCTCCTTTTCCTGTTTGTCCTGGAGGACACTGGATGGCTGGAGAACTGGATCGTGCCCTGCAAAGAAAATCTCACTGACTGGAAAAGGGAGGGGAAAGTGGCTTTTATTAATTGGGATTGTCTCTCCTTGAGCCAGAGTCTCCTCTAGTGGTGTAAACTGGTTCTCTTGAAGTCAGTGGAGTAATGCTGGTGTGCCCTGGCTGAGGCTCTGGCCTCACTGACTCCAATGGAGTGACGCCCATTTACACCAGCTGGGGATCTGACGCCAATGGAGTGACGCCCATTTACACCAGCTGGGGATCTGACGCCAATGGCGTGACGCCTATTTACCCCACCGGGAAGCCTGTCTTGTTCCTGATTTATGCCATCTGAGTATCTGGCCTTTGGGGGTTGTCACTGTCCAGCCCTATTTAATTCAGGGCACCCTTGGGAGACAACACTTTCTGCTAACGATCCACCCCAACCTGCTTATAAAATATCCAAACCCACCTTGCAATGAGCTGAAAGTCTCCGGCTTTCCTTGTCTATCCAGACAAGAGCTGGGTTCCCAGATATCCCCTCCTCTTGGACGAGGTCTCCGTTTCAGATGCTTAAACGTTTTTTGCTAAGGAATCTGCACCTGCCGGTGGGTGACCCTTTGGGTCAGTGTAGAGACATGGATCTACGTTTAAAGCACTCTGGCTATTTATATTTTGTAACTTTCCGTTTCTTTCTGCCCCCCCCAGCCCCCTCGCAGCCACTTCTCCAACGTGGAAGCTAACGAGAGCGAGGAAGTACGCCAGTTTCGACGCCTCTTCACGCAGCTGGCCGGAGATGTAAGTATTTTGCCGTCCTCTCTCTTTGCGTCCATCAGAAAGGGTCCCCGGCCCAGCCCTGAGGGCATCCCCCGGGCCAAAATTTTCACCGAGGCCCTCTGCTTTTTATTTTAGGGGGGCTCTGAATCTGAGACTCCTTGGGCCTGATCCCCAGCCAATTCACAACTGCTTTGCAAATCAGGCCCCGGAAGCAAAGGCCTCTGGGTGCCCTGTGACCTTTCCTCTCTGTAGATAGCCCTGCCCAGAATCCTTTGCAGCATGGGACTGCAGTGGGTTGTGGGTAGGGCCCTACCAAATTCACGGACGTGAAAAATGCATCACGGACCGTGAAATCTCGTCTGCCCCCGTGAAATCTGGTCTTTTGTGTGCTTTTACCCTATACTATACAGCTGTCACGGGGGAGGCCAGCGTTTCTCAGATTGGGACTCCTGACCCAAAAGGGAGTTGCAGGGGGGGTCACAAGGTTATTTTTGGAGTGTGTGGTGGTGTCACCCTTACTTCTGCGCTGCCTTCAGAGCTGAGCAGCTGGAGATCAATGGCTGTTACACACACACACACACACACACACACACACACACACACACACACACACACACACACACACACACACACACACACACACACACACACACACACACACACACACACACACACACACACACACACACACACAGTGTGTGTGTACTCCTACAATTACAACACCCTGAAATTTCAGATTGAAATAGCTGCAGTGATGAAATTTACAATTTTTAAAATCCTCTGACGCTGAAATCGACCAAAGTGGACTGTGAACTTGGTAGGGCCCTAGTTATGGGGTGAGGAATGTGTCCAAGGAGGCAGCCGCCTCCATCCAGGAGCAGCCGGGAGGTGGCTCCCTGCGGGTCGAGGTGCTCCAGAGAGACCAGGCAGGGTGAGCGTTACTCCAGCCTGGTGTGACGTCCCCCTTGTCTCTGTGCTTTGCGGCAGGATATGGAAGTGAGCGCCTCCGAGCTGATGAACATTCTCAACAAGGTGGTGACCAGACGTAAGTGGGGCCCGCGGTCCGTTTTAAATCAAATCCTGCATCGGTTGATTAATTTACGAAATGGTTAAAAGGTCCGGGCTGCCTGTCCTGTGGTGCTCGGTAACTGTCCCTCCTGAGGCTACAGGGGACCTAGGCAATGCCAGGACTCCTGGGTTCCTTTCCTGGCTGGCTCGGGTGAGCTGCTGTCCATGCTTTAGTTTCCTAGATTCATCGGTTTTAAGAGAGTTTTGTGATCATCTCACCTGACCTGTATAACACAGGCCAGAGCTTCCTGCTTCCAGCCCATATCTGGTGGCTGAGCTAGCCGGCTGCCCTCTCTGAGCAATGGGGGACGATGCTGAACTTCTGGTATCTCCATGGCACTGAGACGCCTGGCACTGGACTCCGCACCCCAGAGGCAGTAGCGTCGAGGCCGTGCAGAGCTCCGGGGCCTGGAGCCCTGTCGTAGTTACGCCTCCTGCGTCATCTGAAATTGCTCGAACCTGCTCTCTTGCCTTCCAGATCCCGACCTGAAGACGGACGGGTTTGGGATTGACACCTGTCGCAGCATGGTGGCCGTCATGGATGTATCCTCCCCCCAAACTGACGTCTGAGCCCAGGAGCCTTTAAAGATACCAGGGCCTGATTCACAGCTCCCGCGCCCCCTGTGCCTGGGGCAGGGATGGGCGGTGGGGGGCTTTAAGCCCCCTTTGCTCTCCCTATATTCTAGGCCCTGCCCAGCCCCTGCTATCAGTCTCCAGGCTGCCCTAACTCACACTTCACCCCCTATAGGCTCTGGGGGGCAGAGAATAGCCACAGGGCAGTGCGCTCTGGCCACGCCCCCGATCTGCCCCCCATGGGCCCGGCATAGCCACAGGGCAGTGCGCTCTGGCCACGCCCCCGATCTGCCCCCCATGGGCCCGGCATAGCCACAGGGCAGTGCGCTCTGGCCATGCCCCCGATCCGCACCCTGTGCTGGGGCCCGTATGCCCAGCTCCACGCTGGCTGGGGAGATCCCCTGCACAGGTGAGAGTCTCGGGGGGCCGTTTCCACCCACGTTGAAGGCCCCTGTGCTGCCGGATCCCCTCCCTGCGGCTTGGCGGGGCCCCGGGTGGCTTTGGCCGACGTCTTTGTTCCTTGACCTCGAGCGCGTCAGAGCGACACGACCGGGAAGCTGGGCTTCGAGGAGTTCAAGTATTTGTGGGGAAACGTCAAGAAGTGGCAGGTAGAGAGGTGGGGGGAGGGGGGCGGCTATCGCGCGTGGCTGAGACCCGATTGTACCCCCCCCCTCCGGGCGTGGGGACAGGAGGGGGAACGAGAGACCTTGGGGCTCCCAGTCTGGGCGCTGGACTCCAAGGAGCCTTCCCGGCTGGAATTGACATGTGTCACTTTCAGCCGTGGGGGGGCCTTGCTGCTGCATTGCCTTCTGGGTACCCAGAATTCCCAGCGCCGCTCCCCTGCCTACCTGCCAGAGGTACCAGGGGTGTCCGGCAGGGGAGCAGCTGTGAATCTCGGGTGAGGATAGAGACAGCTGGGATCCAAACAGTCCCCTCCTTGGGGGCAGAGTTAAGGGGCTGCGTTGCCCGTGATGTCCCCCTCCCACACACTCCGTCCGTCACCCAGCATTCTAGGGAGGGGCTGCCATTTTAGTGGGGGACGTCTCTCTCATATCCCTCCTGCCCCCCATGTGCCACTTGAGCGGTGGGGTGGTGGTTTCTTATTTCCCTCCCCTACTCTGCCATTCTCGGGTGGGGGGGGGGAGGATCTCGGCTTCTGTCCCTTCCCCCCTCGCCCATGTCTGCCATCTCTCTGCCTGTGGTCCCCCTCCCTGCCCAGGCTCAGTCTGCGGCTGTGTGTTTGTGCTGGGGGGGAACTCTCTTATCGCGTAACCAACTTGTCCCCCCCTTCCCCCCCCGCAGTGTGTCTACAAACAGTTCGACACGGACCGATCCGGCACCATCGGGAGCAGCGAGCTGCCAGGCGCCTTCGAGGCGGCGGGTAAGGAGCCGCTGAGGGGTGGGATTGGCGGGTGGGCGGGGGGGGGACCCACAAGGGCTGTCTCAGGTGGACGGGGAGTGACTGTCTCTCCTCCCCTCCCCCCAGGCTTCCGGCTGAACGAGCAGCTGTACCAGATGATCGTGCGCAGGTACTCGGACGAGAACGGCCACATGGACTTCGACAACTTCATCAGCTGCCTGGTTCGCCTGGACGCCATGTTTCGTAAGTGGCCTGCGGGTCGGCCCTGGGGATGTGGGGGGAGGGTTCTGGAGTCCTCTGCCCCCCCCTCCCCTCTGACCACTCCCCCAACCCCGCCTCTAGTGTGAGCCGGGCCCCTCCCATCTGGGTTTTTCTCCATGCGTGGACAGCGCCTGGCCCGTTATGCGAATGCAAGAAATAATCCAAACCCCCCCCCCCCCCGCAATGGTGGATGATGCCTCCTGAGCTGGTTTCTCTCTCATCCCAACCCCTCTGCCCTGGCCTCTGGTGAACTGGATTTCTGTCAGTGACTGGGCGCTCCAGCCAGAAACCGAGAGGTTAATCCTAACCAGTTCATGGGAACCCCCTGGTCCTGGACCTGTGGGTTGTGACTTCAAGTGGGCGGGTCACCGGCATTTGCGTGGAAAGGGGGGGGCGTTAGTGATCAGAGCACAGGGATGGAGGTCAGGACTCTTGGGTTCTAGCCCCAGCTCTAGGAGGGGAGTGGGGGCTAATGATTAGAGCAGGGGTTGGGGGGCGCGCTGGGAGCCAGGACTCCTGGGTTCTATCTCCATGAGCAGATGTTAGAGATCGGGGTGGTTCCTGTTGTGCTGGGTGCTGCAGGCACATGCTGAGAGACGGTCCCTGCCCCAGATTTAGGCAGCCGAGATAGACAAGGGGGGAGGGAGAGAGAGGCAGGAGTATCACCTCCCCCCCACCCCCTAGGGCTCACAGATAACCGAGATCTCCTGAGTCCCGGCCCAGTGTGTTAACCATGAGGCCGCCCTACCCCCTCTCCTCTCTCCTCCTACAGGTGCCTTCAAGTCTCTGGATAAGGATGGGGATGGGCAGATCCGGGTGACCATCCAGGAGGTGAGTGAGGCGGGAGGCTGGCTGCCCCCCGGCCTTTTCTTTCCTGCTGTCTAGCAAGCAACCCCGATGTGGTTCCTGCCTCCCTTCCCCGCCCCGCAGGGCTGGCCGGGAACTCCTGAGTTAGTGGGTCCAGCCCGGCTTCCGCAGGCCACTCCTTGGGGGGGCGGGCAGGGTCAGGGACCTTTCCAGCAGCGTGAGGAGCGGCCGCAGCCCCAGCAAAGCTGGAGTATCCTATTGGGGTCCATGGGGAATGGCCCCTCCCCCAGCCCTGCACTCACACCCCATTGAGGTCCATGGGGAACGCCCCCTCCCCACCCCACCTTAAAAACAGGGGCCAATCCTGTCCCGCCGCTGGGTGGTCTGTATTTCGCTCTCTAACTGACCACTCTTCCACTCTGCCCCGCAGTGGCTGCAGCTCACCATGTATTCCTAAGAGCCTGCGTGCCAGCCTGGACCGACGGCCCGGAGCGCGCCCTGGCCTCTCCGGGCTCCGTGCTGCGACCTGGGCCTCTCCACGCCAGCTGCGACCCGCCCTTCTCTTTGCTTTTGGATTCCCAACCCTCCCCGCTCCCTGGAAGACCAGATGTCCCCTGCTCTCCATCCCCCACCTTCGCTGGCTCTCCTCCGGGTCGCTTGGCGGGCGGGCGGGGGGGGCATAAAACGGCTTCCGATTTCGAGGTATGTTTGCTGCCATGTGATCCACGCTTCATTGGTCCCTCTTCGGGCCCCAAGGATCTCCCAGCTCCGGCGGGAGGGGGCAGAAACGAAGCCAAACGCAGCAATCAGTGGAGCTATTTACCCCTCCCCACGCGCCGGCGGATTTTAATTTCCGGATTCCGGCTCCCTCCCTGGCTGGAATTTGCTCGGCTGAATGGGAGCCGACCAGGCCAGTTCCTTCCCTGCATGCAGTTTCTCCGCCCAGGCCCTAGAGAGGCCGGGCGGGGGCAGGTGGAAAAGCTTTTGGCTGTGGCAGACACATGGCAGCCCACCTGGCTCTCTGTCTTCCTTTAGTGGCTAGGTCACGTATAGCGATTTTTTTCAGGCTGCTGCGGTAGAGGCTTGTGCTTTTTTAGGTCCGGAGGTGCTGGGTTCGATCCCCGCAGACCACCCAAGCCAGGGAGGCATCTGATGGACAGCAAGTGCCCCCTGCCCCCAAGGGCATCGGGTGAGGCCGCCGCCTAGCTGGGGCGTATGCAAATCCGGGGCTGCCCCGCTCGGTGGTGGCATTTTCGAAGGCAGGAGGGATGCCCGGGCTGTTGGGGGTTTGCCGTGGAATGTACCAGCTGTCTCTCTCACCGACGCCCACCGTGTTTTCTAAAGCTCAATAGAAATGATAATAAAGTTCTATAATAACATGTCACCAGAGCTCGGATGCGTCTCTTTTCCGCCCCTGCGCTGCGTTCCAGCTAAACGTATGCTCCCTGCCAACCCCCTGTCTAGGAGCTGTCACTGTTTTCATAATTCGTGCCTTTCCCCCTCTCCCCTGAAGCACTGGCAGTTTAGGTCATTGCAATGCAGCTGCCTCTGGGGTGGAATGCGGCGGCTGTTTTTAACAGTACGCAACAGCTTAACCGGCCTTACTGTGGTGCTTGGGTGGGCCCCTTTGTCTGAGCACCTTGCGTTCTTTAATGTGCTTAGCCTCCCGAGGTAGGCCAATGCTACCCTCCCCATGCACAGGTGGGGAAACTGAGGCATGGAGCTGCAGTGACTTTCCCAAGCTTACTCAGAAGGAGCGAGGATTTCAACCCGGGTTTTGCTGAGTCCCAGGTTGGTGTCCAAAGGGGAAAATTTTAGGGACGCAGAATCATCCAAACTGGGATTTAATCAGTGGGATGTTTGGTCGCAGAAGGGTCAATGGAAAAATAAATGGGTCCCAATGTAAACACCCCCCCATCTGTAAATCCATCGAAGGACTTGCAGCAGGTTTCAGCTGGTGTTAACTGAGATCAGAATCTGATCCCAGCGCCCTGAGCTCTTACTCTGGTTCCAGACTCACTTGTTACGGTGTCAACTGCCTGTCTCTGCCCTTCTCGCATCCCGGCCTGAACGGGAGATGGGCTATTCGGTGTGGGAACCTCGTACAGAACGGCCGTCACGTTCCACCCCAGAGATGGCAGCATTTCATTGGTGGTTGAGTGAGGCCCTGGGGAAGGAGCTCTGGAAAACATTCCTCATTGGAGGTGGGGGGAAGGTGCCAGATAACGAGCAGGGATAGCGCTACAGGTAACGGGGGGAGGGGGAGATGGTCCCGTCTCTCCCCAGATGCAGCATGGCCTAGTCCAGTGGTTCTCAAACTTTTGTACTGGGGACCCCTTTCACACAGCAAGCCCCTGAGTGCGACCCCCCCTTATAAATTAAAAACACTTGTTTATATATTTAACACCATTATAAATGCTGGAGGCAAAGCGGAGTTGGGGGTGGAGGCTGACAGCTGGCGACCCCCCCCCCATGTAATAACCTTGCCACCCCCTGAGGGGTCACGTCCCCCAGTTTGAGAACCCCTGGCCCGGTGGCTAGGGTGGCAGACTGGGACCCAGGAGATGTGGGGTCTGTTTCTGTCTCTGCTGCCTCCCTGCTGTGGGACTTGCTTCAAATCACTGCTCTCTACATCGGATTCCTCTCCCACCATCTGTCGATTGAGGCTGGAAGCCCTTCAGGCCCGGAGCTGTCTCTCGCTAGGGGTTTGTGCTGGGCCTAGCACATTGGAACCTGGGCTTGACGTGCTATTGCAACACGCAGTTAGTGCTTGCCTGCCTCGGTTTCCCCATCAGTAAAATGGGGATCATATTTATTACTCGGACTGTCAGCTCTGCGGGGCAGTGTCCATCTTTTGTGTTCTGAGTTCGTACAGCACCTGGCACAAGGAGGGGCCTGGCTCTGGACTGGGGCGCCTAGATGCTACCACAGTACATGTAATAGCAATACAAAAAGTCCAGGGCCTAACCCCCTAGGGCGCTGGTCCACACCTCAGCCTGCCAGTTACCATGGTGCATTGAATAGCATTCCTCTCCCAGGGGAGGGGTGAGACTGAATTAGTGTATTCAGTGCATTGCACATTGCATGATCCTAAACGTGCAGCTACAACCCACCTCAAACTGTTATTCAATAGCAGCTGAACCGACGGTCTCCTGAGCAGGTGCCAGTGTCCCCGCCCCTCCTCCTGCCCCATTCTCTGGGGCAGGTGCAGGGTCAGGGCTTAAGGCATAAAGCGACTCTCTGGTGATCTGTGAACTGAATAACCTCGGCACACCCAGCGTGTAGAGGAACTGGTTCGGTCGGGGCCCCGAGCAGCCTGGCCACAGTTCAGCTGGCAGGCTGGGACAGGTGGGACTGCTTGGTGGAGTTGTTCGCAGTTCAGCAGGCGTCCCCGTGAGACTGTTACGCCTTGAGGGAGGAAAGCACTTGGCTTCTTGTAGCCACCGCCTGTTACCTTCTCTCCTGTGGGCTCACCACAGTCCCTAATGCCGGCCCAGACCCCCTGGTTGTTAGCACCGTGGAGTCCTGGCTCCCAGCCTCCCTGCTCTAACCACTAGACCCCACTCCCCAGCTCGGAGCAGAACCCAGAAATCCTGGCTCCCAGTTCCCCCTGCTCGAATCACTAGGCCCACACGCCCTTCCAAGAGCTGGGCATGGAACCCAGGAGTCCTGGTGGGGGTGCTGGAAGCCAGCGAACCTGCAAAGCTCCGTTTTTACCTCACCCCCACCCCCTGGAGCCGGGACCAGGAGCAGAGCAGTGGCTCCGGGAGGGGGGAACACAGACAGGGGCAAGGGGGCCGAGACGGGGGCGGGCGTGGAGCCCCAGATGCGGGGCCAGCAGCCTGAGCCCCACGTAGAACCTGGGGGTGCTGCAGCACCCTTACTTCCTGCATCTGTGCCCAGCCCCCGCCCCCTGTTCTAGCCACAAGACCCCACTGGGAGACGAACCCAGGAGTCCTGACTCACTGCCTGCTTCAGACAGCCATGCTGTGTACATAGCCCGGCCTGAGGCCCTATTACGAAGGGCCCTGTCATGCCGTGGCTGGTGCAGTCATGGGCGAGAGCAATAAGGTGCAGGGCTCTGCCAGCCATCGCAGCAGACTGGCCCATCAACTGCGCCCCGCCCTGGCCCCTGGTCGAATCCATCGCCCCCTGCCGGCTTAGCCTCAGTCAGGCAGCTCCCCGCCAAGCACCAGTTCAAGCCACGACCCTTTTCCTCCTCAGAGGCGCGGGATTGAAAGGGCACGAGTGGGTCCGGATGCCACGTCCATGCCAGGCTGCCCAGTGGGCTCCCAGATTGCCGGCAGGCCAGGTTGCCCGGGTTACAAAGAGGCCCATGTTACCAGGCTAGGTCACCAAGGTGCCCAGGTTGCCTGGTGCCAGGCCTGGTGGTTCAGGTTACTATGCCAAATGGCCCAGGTTGCAGTACCAAGCTGCCCAGGCGAGTTGTCCAGGTTACCATGCAAGTTGCCGGGCACGTTGCCTGGGTTACCATGCCAAGTTGCCGGGCACGTTGCCCGGGTTACCATGCCAAGTCGCCATCTCCAGCCTCCCTGCTCCCCAGCTAACGTCAGAGGCTGGAGGTTGCCCCTGGTAACAGCATCCTCAGGTGGGTGGGTGGGTACCAGCCTCAGGCTCTTAACCCACCCTGTCCCGACCCCCTTTTGCTGGCAGCCAATGGGAAAGCATCCTGGGCTGCCAATCAGGCCAACTGTCCAATGGGGGCCCCCTAGAGGTGGGGCCACCCCTCCAGAGGAGCAGAGGCTCTGAGCTGCTGCGACTAGACGCAGAACAGGGATCCTGGAACTGAACTAGCAACAGGTAAAAGGGGAGGGGCGGGGGCTGCAGAGGGACGGGGATCCCCCGGCCCTAGGGGAGGGGGCGGGTCTGTAGAGGGGAGGGTGGATGGGGCAGTGGGAGGGGATCTGGACAAGGGGTGGATGGTCTCTGGAGGAGGGTCTGGGGAGGAGGATGGAGAAAGGAGGGTGTGGTCTGGAGGGAGACAATTGGGGTTTCTAGAAAGGGGAGATGGGGGACTGAAGGGGGCTCTGGGGGAGGCTTCGGGGGGTCTGGGCAGATGGGGTCCATGAAGATTCCAGACAGAGGGGGTGGGGGTCTGAGGGGTGGGGCAGTCTGTGGTCAACCTATCTCTCCACCCCCTCCCAGCCTCACGCTCCCATCTGGATCATTCCTGGGACTCTCCATGCCTCTGGGCTGGTCCTTTTCAGACGCTGTACGTTTGTATTGCTATTAGGTGTATTATGGTAGCACCGCGGCATCCCAGTATTGGATCAGGCCCCCATGATGCCCGGTGCTGTACAGAACAAAAAGACGATCCCAATATAAATACTACGACGTAGAGCTTTTCTATTTACTATTCCCATTTGCACTGTCACGTTTGGACGGGATCACATCTGACCCAGAGGGTCATTTTGAAGTTTCCGAATGGACGTGTTTGGAATTGTTATTTCATGAACAGTTTCAAAGGTTCAGTTTTGGGGACGCAGCCCGGATTTCCCATGGGCAGGGCAGTCCCATGTTCCAAGGGGCTCCGGCCACGTGGGATGGTAACTCCGGCTTCCCCAGCTCCTGATCCCGTGGGCCCAGCACCCCCCACTCAGCCCGAGGCTCACTGATTTCAGCAGGAGCAGAGGGGCTCTCCGCACCACCCGGGAGGCACTTGGAACTAGTTAGAGCAGGGGGGACTTGGCACACAACAGGATCAAACCCTAAATGTGGCTGCTTGCAAAGGAACTGGCTTTCCATCTGGCTACACGTGAAATGGACCTGTGTCGCTGGCTGGGAGCCGGTCTGTGGGGCTGGGAGATGGAACCCAGAGCGAGGGAGTAACTTGCCCAAGGTTACGCAGTGAATCAGTGGCAGAGCTGGAACCAGGCCCTTAGCCCTGGTCCTTCCTGGGTCCTAATGTTGTATGGGGACCATAGGTGCGGTCTGGCCAAAGCACAGGAGGGCCCAGCTAAATTTCAGGTCTGGGGTTTACAAGGGAGGTTTCCTTAGTTTGCGGATCTGAGTAAGAATGGTCTATCCTAGTGGTTAGAGCAGGGTGGGGGGACTGGGAGTCAGGATCTACCTAGGCTCTACCCCCAACTTTGGGAGGGGAGTGGTGTCTACTGGTTAGAACAGGAGACCGGGAGCCAGGACTCCTGGGTTCTTTCCTCAGCTCTGGGAGGGGAGGGGTGGTCTGTGAGTTAGAGCAGGGGGGACTGGGACTCATGATCCTCAATTCTATTCCTCGGCTCTGCCACTGGCTGGCTGTGACCTTCCCCGCCGCTCTGTGCCTCAGTTTCCCTCCCTGTAAAATGGGGATAATGATCCTTCACAGGAGATTCAGAAACATCTCTAAAGCATTCTGAGATCCCTGATGATGGTCGCTGAGTCGCGGCACGATGGATAATGTGTTCAGCGGAAGTTACAGTGCAGGGGAGTTTAGAACCACAGCGAGTCAGTGCCCTTCTCTGGCGCTGCTCATCCAAGGAGCGCTGAGCTCCTCCCAGCTTCGCCCAGTGCTGTATTCTCCATGTTATAGAGGGGGAAACTGAGGCACAGAGCAGGGCAGGGACTTGCCCAAGGTCACCCAGTGAATCTGTGTGGGAGCTGGAAGGAGAATCCAGGACTCCTGGGAGTACTGACTCTAAGCCCCTCTCCCTCCCACACTTGCTCATCTATAATTATGAGCGACCCCCACAGCCAGTGCCCCTGCCCTGCTCCCCACAGCGCCCCCTGCTGGGAGAACCTTTGTTTAAGGGTCGCTGCCTCTAATTAGGTGTTATTTGAAGCTGCTCTATTGGATTGTGGAAGGAGCGAAATTGAGCTCCGAGCCACCCTAAAAATGCCCCTTTGGGGTCCCCTATTTACACCCCGAGATTCCGTGGACTCCCTTTATAACTCAGGAGATACCCACATGCTGGGGGGATAGGAGAGGAAGAAGGGACATGATCCTGTCCCATCACCAGTGACGGGGGGGGGGCCCATCTGAGGGCCTGCTGCCACGGAGGGCTAGATCCTGGCTCGTAGTAGGGAGCGAGGGAGGTCTGTATCCAGAACCCTCGCTGCCTGTTCGAGGGATTGATCCGGGGATGGGATGGAGGTGGGGGTCTCATCAAGGGTTAATCGATCCCGGGCTGCAGGCCGGTCCCTCCCCGCCTCACGCAGACCTGGGGTGTTTATGATTTTCCTGGGAGTCAGCCAGTTGAGGGGCACTTGGCTGGTGCTCTGGTTCAGGTCCCCAGAGAGCAGACAGTGCATCAGGTGGCTGAGTCATGGCCGGAAGCTGAGGCCTGGCCGTCGCGCCTCGGGGCTGCAGATGAGTCTGTTGCTATTGCTGTGATGGCGGAAAGCGCCCAGAGCCCCAGATGCTATGGGGATGGGCAGCAGTGGCATAAAACACTAAGACAGATGCTCTTGTCCCTTCACCGTAAGGATCTCTCTCAGCACGTCAGCCTCCCCTTCCCTTCCTCTGATACCCCCTGTCACCTTGCCCCACCTCCTCTCCTGGCACCAGCCAAAGAGCCCTCATTGGGAGGCAGCTGATTGCAGCTGCTCGCCTTGTTTTACAGATGGGGAAACCGAGGCACAAGGAAAGGCTGGGATTTGCCTGTAAGGTCACATAGCACATCAGTGGCAGAGGCAGGATCTGAGCGCAGTCATCGTGAGTCCGTGTCCACCCCCTCCTCACAGCTCTAACCACTAGGCACCACTCTGGGACTGGACCCCCTGCGGCCTGTGTCTTGCTCCCACCTGCTTGAATCATTAGGCAAATCTCCCTGTCGAAGTGGGGAACAGAACCTGGGAGTCCCCGCTGAGCTCCCCCACCCTGCTCCCTGCGGCACAGCGCCCCCTAGCACGACACTGGGGCTGGTACTGAGGGGGGAGAGCGCCCCCTACTGAGCCCCCACCCTGCTCCCTGCAGCACAGCGCCCCCTAGCACTGGGGCTGGCACTGAGAGGGGAGAGCGCCCCCTACTGAGCCCCCACCCTGCTCCCTGCGGCACAGCGCCCCCTAGCACTGGGGCTGGCACTGAGGGGGGAGAGCGCCGCCTGCTGAGCTCCCCCACCCTGCTCCCTGCGGCACAGCGCCCCCTAGCACCGCACTGGGGCTGGCACTGAGGGGGGAGAGCGCCCCCTACTGAGCCCCCACCCTGCTCCCTGCGGCACAGCGCCCCCTAGCACTGGGGCTGGCACTGAGAGGGGAGAGCGCCCCCTACTGAGCCCCCACCCTGCTCCCTGCGGCACAGCGCCCCCTAGCACTGGGGCTGGCACTGAGGGGGGAGAGCGCCCCCTACTGAGCCCTCACCCTGCTCCCTGCAGCACAGCGCCCCCTAGCACTGGGGCTGGCACTGAGAGGGGAGAGCGCCCCCTACTGAGCCCCCACCCTGCTCCCTGCGGCACAGCGCCCCCTAGTACCCCACTGGGCTCAGTACTAGGAAGGAAGAGCGCCCCCTCTTGATACCCCCGCGTCACTGCTTGCAGCAAGGGGCTTCCCGGGCAGATCCAAGGCCGCTCCATACGCCCCGGCCTCAGAGCCTGGTTAGTGATCCCACCTAGGCGGCACAGCCCCCGGGCTGACACCCCCTGTCACCCTGCCCCACCTCCTCCCCCCGCACCAGCCAAAGAGCCCTCATTAGGCGGCAGCTGATTGCAGCTGCTCGCTTGTTGTGCGCTGCGAGGTGTGCAAACTCAGCGCCTGTGGCGCTGGGCGTCCCCCCCACAACTCCCCAGCGAGGCATGTTAAAAATAGCCTGTCACTGGTTCCCCCTGCCACCCGGGAAAGGGGGCGTGTTGTGGCTGCGGGTGGGGAGGATACTTGGCAAATCTCTCTCCATATGTTAGCAGAGGCGAAGCAACAGCTGAGCGTCTTGGCATAACATGAGGCCGTGGGGGAGCTGATTTAGATCTAGCAGCGAGGGAGCAGGGGACTGGGGGGCTGGCCTGGTTCTGACCCATGTCAGTGTCGGGGGGCGGGGGCTGCTTTAGATGGGGGGTGGGCGGGTTGAAACTGAATGAAAAAGACAGGGTCGAAAATCAGATCGGGGACAATGAAAGACAAATACAGAGGGAGTGTGAAAGGCGCTCTGAGGAACGACGGGACGCGGGAGATCTGGAGGCGCAGCCTCCCTCGGTGACCATGGACCAGTCTCTGCAGTGCTCTGTGCCTCGGTTTACCCATCTGTAATGAGGAAAACAGCCCTTCCTTCGTCTGTTTAGACTGTTTAGCTCTTTGGGGCAGGGACTGGCTCTCGCTCTGTCTGTGCAGCGCCCGGCTCAGTGGGACCCTGTTCTTGGTTGGGGTCTGGGCTGCGCCCGGCGCGACGGGGCCCTGATCTCGGTCGGGGTCTGTGCAGTGCCCGGCGCGACAGGGCCCTGATCTCGGTCGGGGTCTGGGCAGCGCCTGGCACAATGGGTCTTGATCCCTGATCAGGGGATCTAGATGTTAGTAGAACAGAGTCAAAGCCCATTTAGCCTGGTCTCCCATCTCCGACAACTCCCAGCACTGGCTGCAACAGAGGAAAGTGTCAGAACCCCGCCTCACCCCGACCTCCCCCAGAGATCAGCGGAAATCCTGAAGCGGGAGGTTTCTCTCCCCGTCTGGATTTACACCTTCCCAATGAATTGTTTCCAGATAAGGAACAGAACCAAACTCAAACTCACTCTTTATGGTTGGAGCCTTCCGGGGGCCATTTCGAATCACTGAATTCCAGGGAGGGCAGTGGAGGGCACCATGAGACTGAGAATTAACGAGTTGATTTAAAATAAAAATCACGAGTGAAAGCAAACGGCCCTTCCGATAGAACCAGCCCCTGGGTGGATACTCACCATCATTGGTCCCAGGCCGAGAAGAATGGACAGAAAATCCTCTTGCTAACAGCACCCCCATGCAGATGAGTGCACTGCTCGAAAACCAGGGTACTGCCCCTTTCCCTAGCCAATTATAACAACACCCCTTAATGAATTAAACCTGCCTCTGGCCCAATCTGTATTTTGGCTGCTGTATTTAAGCTGGGCCTCACATATTGCCTACTTCTTTATTGGCTGTTGTCCAACATCGTTTGAATTGTCATTTGTGTCGATGCAAATGCTGTAATTGCTACTATTCCGAGACACCCCCAAATTCCCCTACAACACCGGCCAGAAAACCTCCCAGGTCATGTCTTCATAGAATCACAGAATATCAGGGTTGGAAGGGACCTCAGGAGGTATCTAGTCCAACCCCCTGCTCAAAAGGGGACCAATCCCCCAGACAGATTTTTACCCCAGTCCCCTAAATGGCCCTCTCAAGGATTGAACTCCCAACCCTGGATTTAGCAGGCCAATGCTCAAACCACTGAGCTATCCCTCCCTCGCGTCTATTAATCCCTTTTGTTCACACTTAGCTTTAATAATACGGCGCCTAAAGTCCTGCTCCGTACTTGCATTTCAGCACGCTTGCAATTAGCAGACGCCTACGTGATTTTATAGGGACAGTCCTGATTTTTGGGTCTTTTTCTGATACAGGCTCCTATTACCCCCCACCCACGTCCCGATTTTTCACACTTGCTGTCTGGTCACCCTATACGTGACCCCGAAGGCTGCACTGTTTTCTTAGCCTCAACTCTCCTGCCCCGGCAGATTCTTGTTCTCCATCTCAAAGTCTGACCCCGTTTTTGACTCTTGCCCATGTGACGCTGGGTTGTCAGCAGCGGGGCTGGGACCTGCGACTTCTGGATCTTAATGCGTGAGCCTCTCCATCTCAGCCAAAAATCCCTGCTCGCTTCATTAAGGCTCTAGCAGGCTCAAGCGCCTGGATGTGGCCACCACTAGAGGGAGACAGAGCGCCACCCAGAGGCCGTGTTGGTTGCATCAAGTTCCCGTCCTCAGCGTCATCCGGTGGCAGTCAGTTCCGCAGGCTGACGCCTCGGGTGGAAAATCATTTCCTGGTGTTGGGTTTGAATTCCCACGTTAGTTCCATCGCCTGTCACTGAGTGATGAGACGGGGTCCCTGCCCAATCTCCCTTCTCTCTCCTGGGCACAGTGTTACTCACGTCCCCTCTTATTCACGCCTCTCTAACGTAACACTCCCCGTCATTTCAGTCCCTCTTCATATGTTTTTCCCCCCCTTGAGCTTTCTCCATCTGTCTGTGACCCTTCCCTCCATCCCTCCCAACCCAGCACTCCCCTCCACCCCTCCAGGGACCCCCTCCCCTTCTTCCCCCACCCAGCACCTCCGATCACTCTTCATCCATCCATCCAGGACACCGCCTCCCCCCCATCTATAAATAAATGCCAGTCCCTTCTCGCCCTGGACACTGTGCTGAGCTCTCCAACCAATAGGATTCGTATACACACCCTGGTGGGAGAGCTGTCCCACAGCCTAGGGGATTTGGACACCTCCATCATGGGTGATGTGTCTAAGCCCCCTAGGCTGGAAGTCTCAGCCTTTGTCTGCTGCTTGCAGGGCTATGGACACTAGCGTAGCTGCTTTATGTCACCCCCTGCAGGTGATCTGGGAGAGGACATAAGCGGAGCCTGTCCCCTGTGTGTTCTCGAAGGCACTCGCCCTCCACCGGGGAGCCTGCAGGATGGCAGCCAATGGCACAGTGGGGCCTGAGTCGCAGGAGCTGCAGCGCCGCGTGGATCAGATCACAGATGAGGTGAGCAGGGATGAGGGCACTGGGGCCAGCTCTAGCATCCCAGAGCGCCTGGCACTGGGGCAGGTGTGTGAATACCCCCACTGCAGAAACTGAGGCACCGAGAGAGGAAGTGACTTGGGCAAGGCCAGACTGCAAGTCGGTGGCAGAGTCCTGACTCCAGCCTGCCTGCTCTAACCCACTAGTCCCCGCTCCCCTCCCAGAGCTATGGAGAGAACCCAGGAGTCCTGGCTCCAGCCTGCCTGCTCTAACCCACTAGCCCCTGTTCCCCTCCCAGAGCTGGGGAGAGAACCCAGGAGTCCTGGCTCCAGCCTGCCTGCTCTAACCCACTAGCCCCTGTTCCCCTCCCAGAGCTGGGGAGAGAACCCAGGAGTCCTGGCTCCAGCCTGCCTGCTTTAACCACTAGCCCCCGCTCCCCTCCCGGAGCGGAGGAAAGAACCCAGGAGTCTTGACTCCAAGCACCTAGGGGAACAGGGGAAAGATGGGGCCAGGGAGAACAAAGGGATCCGAACTGCCTTGAGGGGACTAGAGCGAGGCCCAGGTGGAGGGGAAGGAAATACCAGCCCCTGATGGCGACTGATGGGGTGCAAATGCCAACTGGGGAAGTGGCAGCTCCTGAACCGGGCGGTTAATCCCTGGGAACCTGCCCCCGAGCTGCAGAGGAGCAGGGGATACGGCGGCTCCCGAAGGGCCATTGGGAAGCAGCTGGCACCTGCGAGCCTTGTTCCCCTTTCAGCCGGAACAACGGGCTCCACCTAGCAGGTGGTGAATTCATCCCCTCCCAGGGCACACAGAGGGCAGCGGATGGGCAGGGCAGGAGCCAAGGGATTTGGGGGCTGCCCCATGGCAGGACACTCGCTGGCAGGGAGCTCATTTTAGGGGGCCCGGGAGGGGACAGATTCAGTGAGTGCAGGGCAGACACCTCCTTGGGTCTCTCAGTGCAAAGCCCACACGGATAGATTATAACAGCCACACAGTGGGGATTGGGGCCCCGTCAGGCCGGGCGCTGCCCAGACACACAGCGACCGAGGTCGGGGCCCCGTCGGGCCGGGCGCTGCCCAGACGCACAGCGACCGAGATTGGGGCCCCATCGGACCGGGAGCTGCCCAGACGCGCAGCGACCGAGATCAGGCCCCTGTCGGGCCGGGCGCTGCCCAGACACACAGCGACCGAGATCGGGGCCCCGTCGGGCCGGGCGCTGCCCAGACGCACAGTGACCGAGATCGGGGCCCCGTCGGGCCGGGCGCTGCCCAGACGCACAGTGACCGAGATCGGGGCCCCGTCGCGCCGGGCGCTGCCCAGACACATCACAAGGGCCTAGAGAGCTTTCAGTCTAAATAGACAAGGGAAGGATTCTCATCCATCTTTTACAGGTGGGGAAACTGAGGCACACTCACTCACCCAAGGTCTTGTGGGGAGTTGGTGGCTGAGACAGAAATCAAACCCAGATCCCCTGAGTACCAGTGTAATATCATAACCATGAGTCTGGGGGGCCAGCCTGCGTCCCCTCCGTAACATCCCCCCGACCCCACCCCACCTGCTCTCCCCCAGCTACTTTCATTCTGCAGAGCATTTTCAGGAGAGCTCATGCAGGGAAGGCACTTTCTGCAAGAAGGCTGGCTGTGGTTTTGTTGCGCTGTTGAAGGGCCGTGCCCCAGAGGTAGCTGCACTTCAGTCGCCTGCCCCGTACGCAGCACTGAACTCCTCAGCCGGGGCGCGTGCTCTCTGCCGCCGGGAGCGCCGGGCTGCGTTTCTTGTACTAACACCCTGTTCTCTGTTCTCCCCTGCAGTCTCTGGAGAGCACCCGCCGGATGCTGCATATGGTGGAAGAGGTAAGAGCTGAGCCAGGACCCCAGGGGTGATGGGGGGGGTGTCCCTTGGCACCCCCTTTAATACCGAGCTGTGCAGCAGCTGATGGCAAAGGCAGCTGTCCCTTGGGGCTGGTAAACTGGAGTCCCAGTTGGAATTGATCAGGGCACTGCTGTGGGGAAGCTCACAGCGCCAGAGTCCCTGGCAGGGCACTGCTGTGGGGAAGCTCGCAGCACCAGAGTCCCTGGCTGGGCACTGCTGTGGGGAAGCTCGCAGCCTCTGGCATCAGAGCCCTGTTCTGAGGTTGGTGTCCCAGTGGCTGGGCCCGGGTTTGCTAACACTCCCCCCGCCCCCGTTACCTCCTTTCCCATCGCAGAGCAAAGATGCTGGGATCCAGATCTTGGTGATGCTGGATGAACAGGGAGGTGAGGAGCAGTGGGGGGAGGGGGGGGAGGAAAGCAGGACACAGCCAGTGTGTGCCTGGGGGGGACAATCCCAGAACCGCCCCCCCCACGTCACTCCTGTCGCAGACCCACCCGGCTGGATCAGCACCAGCTCCAGTTTAAGGCTGGATCCCCCTGAGTTCTGCTGGATCCAGGCCTGGTCCCAGATGGACCCATTTCCTGAGACCCCCCTGCGCTTGGCTGTGCAGCTCCCAACTCCCATGGGTGGGGGCGGGGGGGCGCCAGCGCTAGGGAGGGGGCAGAGCTGGCTCATCACATGAGAGAGTGGGGGTGGGGGGGAGCCAGCTCCAGTATCCGCCCCTCAGTAACTCACAACCATGGTGACTGGACTCCAAGCTGGAACTGGCCAGGGCACTGCTGTGGGGAAGCTCACAGCACTGAATTCTCAGTGCGGGGGGGGGGCACTCTCCATTGGCTCCCCATCCCCCCACATTACTCTCATCTGGGAGGGGCAAACCCCAACCCCGTAGGTTATTTGTACCTGGGGATGAACCACAAGACCTGAACCCCCCTGGTACCCCCGAATCCCCCATTACCCCACCCTGGGTTCACGCATCCTGAGACAGCCCCAGGCTCCTCCTAACTGGAGGCAGGTCCAGGTGACGACTCAATCCATTGCCAGCCTAGAGCCTGCCCCCCACCAGGGGCTCCCCCCAACCCCCCAGGGACTCCCCCAGCCCTATGGTCTCATCTGCCCCCCAACACCCTGCCCCATGGACTCCCCAGCCCTGCAGCCTCATCTCCCACCCACACAGTCCCCCAGCCCTATGGCCTCCTCTGCCCCCAACACCCTGCCCCACAGACTCCCCCAGCCCTATGGCCTCCTCTGCCCCCAACACCCTGCCCCACAGACTCCCCCAGCCCTATGGCCTCATCTGCCCCCCTGGCCCCGGCACTCACCTGCCCCTCACCCCCTCTCCAGAACAGCTGGACCGGATTGACGAGGGGCTGGACCAGATCAACCAGGACATGAAGGAGGCGGAGAAGAACCTGACAGACATGGCCAAGTGCTGCGGCCTCTGCGTCTGCCCCTGTGCCAAGTAGGTGCCCCTCCACCCCCTGCCTGGAAGGGGAGACACCCCTGTGATCTGCTGCCCCATCACCTTCGCCCTGCTGGCCCCATCCCCATGCGACAAGGCAGCCTCCCCACACCCCTGCATCTCAGGGCGCCTGGGGGGCATGGGGCAGCCCTGTGAGATCAGACTCCAGCTGGGTTTGGGGGCAGCTCTGTGGGACCAGACCCCAGCTGGGTTTGGGGGCAGCTCTGTGGGATCAGACCCCAGCTGGGTTCGGGGGCAGCTCTGTGGGACCAGACCCCAGCTGGGTTCGGGGGCAGCTCTGTGGGACCAGACTCCAGCTGAGTTTGGGGGCAGCCCTGTGGGACCAGACCCTAGCTGGGTTTGGGGGCAGCCCTGTGGGATCAGACTCCAGCCGGGTTTGGGGGCAGCCCTGTGGGACCAGACCCCAGCTGGGTTCGGGGGCAGCTCTGTGGGATCAGACCCCAGCCGGGTTTGGGGGAAGCTCTGTGGGATCAGACTCCAGCTGGGTTTGGGGGCAGCCCTGTGGGACCAGACCCCAGCTGGGTTTGGGGGCAGCTCTGTGGGACCAGACCCCAGCTGGGTTTGGGGGCAGCTCTGTGGGACCAGACCCCAGCTGGGTTTGGGGGCAGCTCTGTGGGATCAGACCCCAGCCGGGTTTGGGGGCAGCCCTGTGGGATCAGACTCCAGCTGGGTTTGGGGGGCAGCCCTGTGAGACCAGACCCCAGCTGGGTTCGGGGGCAGCTCTGTGGGATCAGACCCCAGCTGGGTTTGGGGGCAGCCCTGTGGGATCAGACTCCAGCTGGGTTTGGGGGCAGTTCTGTGGGATCAGACTCCAGCTGGGTTAGAGGGGCAGCCCTGTGGGACCAGACTCCAGCTGAGTTTGGGGGGCAGCCCTGTGGGACCAGACCCCAGCTGGGTTCGGGGGCAGCTCTGTGGGATCAGACCCCAGCTGGGTTTGGGGGCAGTTCTGTGGGATCAGACCCCAGCTGGGTTTGGGGGCAGCCCTGTGGGATCAGAACCCAGCTGGGTTTGGGGGCAGCCCTGTGGGATCAGAACCCAGCTGGGTTTGGGGGCAGCCCTGTGGGACCAGACCCCAGCTGGGTTTGGGGGCAGCCCTGTGGGATCAGAACCCAGCTGGGTTTGGGGGCAGCCCTGTGGGATCAGACTCCAGCTGGGTTAGAGGGCAGCCCTGTGGGACCAGACCCCAGCTGGGTTTGGGGGCAGCCCTGTGGGACCAGACCCCAGCTGGGTTTGGGGGCAGCCCTGTGGGATCAGAACCCAGCTGGGTTTGAGGGCAGCCCTGTGGGACCAGACTCCAGCTGAGTTTGGGGGCAGGCCTGTGGGATCAGAACCCAGCTGGGTTTGGGGGCAGCCCTGTGGGATCTGACCTCAGCCAGGGAAAAGGAGGGACCTGGCTGCCCTGGTTGGGGTCAGACCCCCCCAGGCCTGTGTCCCACCAGCTCCCCCCATCCTTGTTTTACTGAGGCTGAAGAACATCAAGGCCAGTGAGGCGTACAAGGCCGTCTGGGGCAACACCCAGGACGGGGTGGTCTCCACGCAGCCCTCGCGGGTGGCAGACGAAAGGGAGCAGATGATCATGAGCGGCGACTACATCCACAGGTAGGGTCAGCGGGACCCCCCCAGGCGCCTCCCGGGGGCTGAGCCCAGCTGGGCCCCCTTGGGCTGAGAGCCCATCGGCTGGTGTCCCACTGGGAGCGGGATGGGTCTGGGTGGCTCAGGAAGAGGTGCTCTCGCTGAGGGGGGGACCCCAACCCCCTTAGGTTATTTGCATCTGGGGGGGAACTCAAGCCCAGGTTCTTGAGACAGTCCTGCGGGGTTCTGGACCATCAGAGACTCGATGCTTCAGCGTGGTGTTAGGGGGCAGGACGGGGGGCTCAGTAGGGGGTGCTCACCCCTCAAAGTTGGTGCTGGCCTCCATGGAGAGGGGCTCAGAAAAGTCGGCCTGTCTGGGGAACATCCTGAATGGGGAAGGAGCGGGAATCCAAGGTCTTATAAAGCCCATAGAGATGCAGTCGCTGGCTAAACAGCTCCCTCTAGTGGCTGCAGCCTGCATCGAGGATAACAGCCTGCTACTGCCCGGTGGCAGAGGGAGCTACTCCCTTAGCCCAGGCGGCAGAGAGGCTGGCGCTGTTCGTGCTTGGGGTCAGAGCAGGACGCTCCCCACCTTACGTGGGGGGGGGGGGCGGATCTTCCAGAATAACGAATGACGCGCGGGAGGACGAGATGGAGGAGAACCTGGTGCAGGTGGGGAGCATCCTGGGCAACTTGAAGAGCATGGCGCTGGACGTGGGCAACGAGATCGACATCCAGAACAAGCAGGTGGAGAAGCTCATGGAGAAGGTGAGCGCTGCGCGGCCACCCGCCCGCCTGCCCACCCGGCGACAGCCTTTGGGCAGGAGCCCGGTTGCCTGCAGGGGGCGACAAAGGAGGGGGAGGCTGTAGGGGGCTGGAGATGGGGCAGGGTCTTGCCCCACTAAGGAGCCAGGCTGAGAACCCCCTCCAGCTCGGATCCCTCCTCGGCCGCCAGCTGCCGCCCCGGCCCAAGGAGGGTGGGCTACCAGCCGAGCACACTTACCCGGTGCCGCGCACTTGTGAATCGTGCGCTGCATCCCACTCCAGCCGGTGGATACCAGCCCAGCTACTGCTGCTGGCCGAAGGAGCGAGTCCCTCCTTGAATTCAAGGTGCAGTGAAAGGCTGCTGGGAGCGTGGGGGGAAGGGAGGCTTTGAGCCCGGCAAAATGCAGGCAGAGGGTGGGGGGGTTGGGACAGTCGAAGGGATGGGGGGAGGAGGGGCAAACAGCCAAACTGGGTCAAAGATGGAGCATGCTCAGTGTCTGACGGGGTCGGCGGGGGATGGGATTGGAGGGCCCAGTGACCCCTTCCCGGTGCCATGTTCAAGTGGGAGAGGGCTGGGCTTCCGAGCGGGGGAGTCCTGGGTTCGAAACCCCCTGGCGGCGGCTAGCGAGGGGCTAGATCTGCACCCGTAGGCCCAGGTCCCTGCCTGCCTGCTCAGGAACTAGGATCTTAGGTTGCTGTGTGTGGGGGTGGTGGTGGTTGCTGCTGCCCCTAACGGGGAGCCGTGGCCCCCGGAGTTGTCTCCTCCCCTCCGCCTGGATCAGGGCGTGAGCCCGTTCCTCCGCTGCCTCCTCTCCCCGCAGGTCACCGTGAACGAAGATCGCATCCAGGAAGCCAACACCCGGGCCAAGAAGATTCTAAAAAATGCCTGAGACGCCGCGCCACGTGCTCTCCCGCTTCGCTGCCCCCCAACCCCGGCTCCCGGTCGCAGCTGTCCGTCCGTCCGTCCCTGCTGTCCAACCTGCCCTGGAGTGTCTGGCGCCGTGTGTTAGGTGGAGCCTCGGCTGTTCGGGGGCGAGCGTAGCGTGTGCGCACTGCCATTGCACTTAGCGGATAACAGCCTTGCTATTGCAGCTAGCTAGGGGAGCTCCTCCTGTAGCTCCAGTGGGAGAGGGTTGTCCCTGGGTGCTGAAGGTTGTAGGTTCAGTCACAGCTGGGAGGGTGGAGTATGCTACAGACACAGTGGCTCCATGTGTTGTGGGGGGAAGGGATCTTTATATCCTATTGAGGGTACACATGTGAAACCCCCCCACACACACACACTGTAGGAAAGGCAGACCCCTGTGCATCATGCCCCAATGCAGAGACTCAGAAGGAGGAATCTGCCCTGAACTTTCTCCCAGTCAGGGGCTGCTCCAGGCCCCAGCACCTGCGGGAGGTCCACCGGAGCTGCCTGCCGCCCTCCCGGCGACTGGCAGAGCGCCCCCCGCGGCATGCCGCCCCAAGCACGCGCTTGGCGTGCTGGGGCCTGGAGCCGCCCCTGCCCCTACCCCTGAGGCTCCTCCCCCTGGCTGAGATGGGTTTTCCCAGGGACAGATAATGAGTGCTGGGGGAGGGCCAGTCAGATGTGGGATTGGGCAGGACTCTGCCATTGGGAGAGAAATGGGGGTAGGGGAGGGGGTGAGAGGGAGACAGGGATTTTCTTGTGCGTTATCCCAGCCAACTTTGGGTTCTGAGCAGCCTAGGATTTTAGGAAGCGCGTTAACCTGTGGAACTCCACACCACAGATATTAATAATCCATAGATCTCAAAGCACTTTACAAAGGGGAGTGATGGTGTCAGTATCACTATCTCCATTTTACAGATGGGGAAACTGAGGCATAGAGAAGGGAAGTGACTTGCCCAGGCTCACCCAGCAGGCCAGTGGCAGAGCTGGGAATAGATCCCAGGTCTCCCCAGTCCCACTCCAGTGCTCTATCCACTAGGCCATGCTGTTCTGAAGAAAGCCCATCTATCAACTGACACAAATGCTTCAGTGGCTAAATGAAGCCAAACAGGATTGATGGGACAGCTGAATCAGAGAGGGGTCAGGCTAGAGACTTGCCTGGTTCAATTCTCCACTCCATCCTTCCCTGTTAACCTGTGGAACCCCCCACCACTGAGTACTCGCAAATATTTCATTAACTAACTGACGAGAAACAGGAGTAATGGGAGAGATGAATCAGAGAATGGGGACCTCAGAGATTTCCCTGGTTCAGTTCCCCCTCCATCCTTTCCTGGTAACCTGCGGAACTCCCCACCACAGGATATTCCCGAAGCAAACATTTCATGAACTAAATGAAGGGAACTAGGACTGATGGGACGGCTGGATTGGGGAGGTGGGGCGCGTGCCGATGACTCCCTGGGTTCTATCCCTCTCTGTGTGTGTGTGTTTGGTTTTCAAACGTATCTGTCACTGTGACACCGAAGCCCCTGTCTGTGTGAGGGGCCCCTCTTTATTTTTATCCGTGATGTAAGCGAGGTGATTTTTTTTTTCCAACGCACAATTAAAAAAAAAAAAAGCAAAGCGCTTTTTTCTTTACGATAAACTCAAACCCCGTGTCAAATTCGCCGGCCGGTAAATGGCTCCAGAGGAGGGGGGGTTTGCTGCCCCATAGCATCCTAGGAATATTGGGCTAAAAGGGACCTCCCAGGGTCAGCTAATGCACCCCCCTCACCCGCACTGAGACAGGTAGCCCTGACTCCTCTTAGAATTCCTACTATCTACCTTTAATCTCCCTTGCTGCGGATTCGGACAATTTCTTTTTGTCCTGCCCACAATGGAGAACAGTGGATCACCAGCCGCTTTATGTAACTGATGACTGTCCTCAGTTCTCCCCTCAACCATCTCTTCTCTAGACTAAACCTGCCCACTTCTTTCAGCCTTTCCTCCTGGCTCAGGTTTTCTAAACCTGTCCTCATTTGGGTCAATCTCCTCCAGTTTGCCCTGAGGCTGCTCAAACTGACCAGGCAACTGATAGAACCCAGGAGTCCTGGCAGCTCCCAACCTCCCACTGCTCTCATGACTAATCCACTCATATCTGTGAGACCCACCGAATTGGCCCCTGGGCAGCATATTTATTCCACCACCATCCGGCCCTTAATCCGTAGCTCCAATACAGGGCTTACAAAGGACGTCAGTATCATTATCCTTATTTTACAGATGGGGAAACTGAGGCACAGAGTGGTGCTGTGACTCACCCAAGGTGACTGAGCAGGCCAGTGGCAGGTCCAGGAATCAAACCCACTAGCTCACACTTTCTCCACCAAAGCAAAGGCTTCAGTAACTAAATGAAGGAAACAGGATCGCTGAATCAGGACATCAATTGCGGCGTCAGCTTCTCCCGCTTTCTGTCCCTGTTAACCTGTGGAACCCTCTGCCACAGGATGTTCCTGAAGCAAAGGCAATGCGGGATCGGCGGAGCTGGGAATCAGAATCTGTGAGTCTTGGATCAAGCCCAGCAGCTGCTGAGAGTCATTCCAGTATTTGGAAAGAAATTTGGATCCCCTCACCGTGCTCACGTTAGACCCACCCCACTCACCCCCTGCCCCCCAAAGGGGGGTCTTACCCTGACACCGTTTTTAAAGGTGCTTTTTATTGATTTCTGAGGGGTTTTCTTAAATTACATGGCTGTCCGCTCTCTGCTTCCAGCCCCAAACAGGCCCCAGTGGGGCAGGGGAACCAGCTATTCCAGGCTGCCATCTCATTTGTTCTTCTGGGGGAAAGCAGCTCTGACCAGCGAGAAGACGGAGTAACAGGAGCCTGGAACGGCAAGAGAATGACTGGTAGGATTCTCAGAATAGAAAGAGAGGCCCAAACCCTACACCATACCGCTGCCCCTGATGCACACAGAACCCAGGAGTCCTGGCTCCCAGCCCCCCCTGCTCTAACCACTGAACCCCACTCTCCTCCCAGAGCTGGGGATAGAACCCAGGAGTCCTGCCTCCCACTTCTCCCTGCTCTAAACCACTGAATTCTCTTCCTCCCAGAGCTGGGAATAGAACCCAGGGATCCTGATTCCCAGCCCCACCCCCGCTCTAACCACTAGGAAATGCTACAACACCCTGCCTCATTCACAGCTAAATCTTTCCCCCTCGATACCTCTGCGAGTCCCCAAAGGGGCTGATCTCAAATCAGAAGGGAAATAGGTCTAGAAAAGGATCATGACAACAAGGACGGAAACAGGCTTTGTTCAGTTTCATTTCTCTTTCTGGCCTGGGCTTTTATTTTAAGAGCTACCAGGCTTACGTTTGATTCAAATTGTGCTTATGACCCAAGGGGACTTTGCTGCAGCTCCATTAAACAACTAATGACTGAACCGAGAAGGGGGGATTCCTAGCTCCCTGCTCTAACCACTAGTCCCTGAATTAGGGAGAGAACCCAGGATTTCTAGCTTTCAGCACAACCCTCCCCCACACTCTAACCACTAGACCCTACTCCTGTGAAAGAGCTGTGAATAGAACCCAGGAGTTCTGCCTCCCAGCCCCCCTGCTCTAACCACTACACCCCATTCCCCTCCCTGAGCCAGGGACAGAACCCAGGAGTCCTGCCTCCCAGCCCCCCCCACTCTAACCACTACACCCCACTCCCCTCCCTGAGCCAGGGAGAGAACCCAGGAGCCCTGCCTCCCAGCCCCCCTGCTCTAACCACTACACCCCACTCCCTTCCCCGAGCCAGGGATAGAACCCAGGAGTCCTGGCTTCCAGCGCCCCCTGCTCTAACCACTACACCCCACTCCCCTCCCTGAGCCAGGGAGAGAACCCAGGAGTTCTAACTCCCAGCACCCCTCTCTGCTCTAACCACTACACCCCACTCCCCACCCTGAGCCAGGGATAGAACCCAGGCGTCCCGAGCAGGAAGCAGCACCTACCAAAGACAGTGATGGTCATAGTGAGTCGATACAGCAAGCCATCCACCATGCCCCCTTTCAGATGCACGGGCAGGCCGTTATCCGCCTAGGCAGAGAAGGAAAACAGGGGGGGTCAGGAAACCAGCCCCCGCCCCCTGTAATTGCAAGGGTCCCTGCACTTCCGAGCAATGGGACATCCTTTGTGCAGAGAATGGGACAGATTCAAAGAAAAGGAAAGAGCCATGGCTGCCCGCACGGGTGGCAGCATGGGGGTAGCGGCCGGTTGGGGGGTGTAAAGAGGTGGACTGTGGACTGCCACTTTAAGAGCCAGAGGCCTGGAGCCAGCCAGCCAGCCCCGTCCCCTTAGCCCTGCCCCCGCTCCTGGGCTGGGGTGGGGTTAATTAGCAGAGCCAGCTGGGGGCAGATGTCCCTATAAAGAGCAGCAGGAGGCCGGCCAGGGAGACAGCCCTGGCCTGGGATGGCTGCAGGCCCTGGCCTGAGAGATGAGCGGCATGGACTGGTTGGAGGTTTACGCACTGGCTTTGGGGTAACAAATCCAGCCCCCAGGAGGGGGTTGCTGACCCAGAGAAGAGTTTGTTCTCATAGGGTGATTGAGGGAGCCCTGAGAAGGGGGGAAACTGAGGCAGGGATGCCGTAGAGTGACCTCAGGCTCTGAGGGGGTGCACAGGAGGCAGCTGCCCCATTGCCAGTGGTGGGGGTCAAGGTCCCATTTCTTCCTCCCCGTCCCCCTCACTCATGCTGGGATCCCCCCCCGCACTAACCCTGCCAACACCCACACATGGCTACCATCCCCATTTAATGGGTGGGGAAACTGAGGCACTAATCGCTGCAGGGACTTGAACACCTACCCCCCAAGATTATACCCTGCATCCACGGCAGAACTGGCAACAAAGCCCCGGAGTCCTGACCCCACCCCAGCTTTAACCACTAGACCCCACTCCCCACCCAGAGCTGGGGCTAGAACCCAGGCGTCCTGACCGCCAACCTCCCCCCACTCTACTCCATCCCCTGGCCCCTCCCTCTCCCTTCGCCTCTCTCAAGCTGGGGTCTGTCTCACCTGAAAGAGCTTCTGATGTTCAAGGACTTTGTTTTTCACCTGGTGGCGGGTGGAGGTGGCGAAGGAGCGGAGGGATCCCACGCGGGAGGTCTGTGATACGGCCGAGGGGAGGGAGGACAGGGTGGGGGAGGGCAAAGGTGATGAGGAACCTACAGAATAGAGTGAAATCAAACCCTCCCCCCCACATAGGTCCCAGTCTCTGGGAGGAGATGGCCCAGTGCGGCTTGGTCCTGTTGTCTTGGCATTGATGCCAGGGGAGTCACTCCTGATTTACTCCGGGCTGAGCGAGAGGGAAATGAGCCCCGGTGATGCCAGGGGAGTCAATCCTGATTTACACTGGGCTGAGTGAGAGGGGAATGAGCCCCGGTGACCCAAGGGGAGTCACTCCTGATTTACACCGGGCTGAGCGACAGGGGAATGAGGCCCAGTGACCGAAGGGGAGTCACTCCTGATTTACTCCGGGCTGAGCGAGAGGGGAATGAGCCCCAGTGACCCAAGGAGAGTCACTCCTTATTTACACCGCGCTGAGCGAGATCAGAATCATCTTGCTGGGTTCTGGTTTCCACCCTGCCTTGCATCTAATGCATGCAAATGCCAGTACAAGGCCCAGACCAGCAGAGAGACAAACCCAGGCTGAGGGTCAGGACTCCTGGGTTCTGTCCCTGGGCTGGGAGGGGAGTGGGGTCTAGTGGTTAGAGCAGGGGAGACTGGCAGTCAGGATTCCCACATACCACGCTAGAACAGCTGGGCTGAATCAAGGGCGGGTGCAGGGCCGGGTGGTAGAGCGGAGCCCAGGTTCAGGAGCTCCCCCCACCCTTCCGCCGTGTGACACCCCAGTGCAGCTTCTGTTTCCTGAACAGACAGAGTGAAAGCAGCAGTTGCTCGGACGTGAAAGCACATGTGAAAGTGGGGCTGGCTAGTGAGGCTGGGTCAGCGAGAGAGAGAGCTGGTGGGGACGTACAGCACCCTGCACCCGGGGTCTGGCTAATGGATTTACACTGGTGTGTAACGGGGGTCACAATCTGGCTCACGCTGCAGGATCCGGGCTGCCGGGAGCACCCGGGCATCAGATGGGGCCAGAGTGAGAACCCCTCAGTTTGCTACAAGATGTCATGGTGCTGCAGAGGCTGCTAAGAAACTCGTGGACGGGTCCAGATTTCCCAGAGCAGCCTCCAGCCTGGCCTAAGGCCATTGCTGGGAGCGGGACTGGGAATCCCACTGCTCACACCAATAGACCTAAAGTCATCTTGGGAAAGTGAAACTGCAGCGGCAGAGGCCTCTGTGCCCTTTCCTCTCCCTGCACCTTACCTCTGGGGTCTACCCCTCTTTACTCGCCCTTATCTGTACCCTCCTTCTGCTTAACCCCCGAAGCAGCAGATCTAATCCACCTAGAAAACATCCCTGCAGCCCACCCGACCGAAATAAGGGCCCCGTCGGGCCGGGCGCTGCCCACACCCCGACCGAAATCAGGGCCCCGTCGGGCCGGGCGCTGCGCAGACCCTGACCAAGGTCAGAGTCAGAGTCAGTTCCTGCCTTGAAGGGTTCCCAGTCTAGCCAGCCGAGGGAAGGCTGATTATCCCATTTCACAGATGGGGAAACAGAGGCCCAGGGAGCTGCAGTGACTCGCCCCAGGTCACACCACGAGTCACAGCTCAGGCCACCCGTCCTCTGCCATGCCACCCTCTGGCTAGCTGCTTACACGCCAGCCGTTCTACCTAGCGCCCATCCCTCCGTCTACCCACCGTGCCAACCCACCTGTGTACCGAATCTACGTTCCGAAGCACCCGCCGGCACAGGAGCGAGGTGCCAGGCAGATCCATTCCTGGGCATATTTCTCACCTCCCCCCCGCTTTTTTTTTTACATTGCTCTGCAGTTTCGGGGGCTTTTTTGTACTTGCCTCTTCCCAGGCACGTAACAAACCAGCGCAGTGGCACCGGAATCATTTCCAGTTTGTGGGAATCCGTGTCTGTGTGTGTATACGTAGCGGGGGAGGGGGAAGAAGAGGACCCCTGTTTGGGGGGGTTTCCCAGGGTCATTGTGGGATGGCTCAGAAAACCAGAACCGGTAGGATCTGGTGAAAGCGCTAAACGGACCGAAGCTGGAGTCCGGGCCTTTAATTGGGAACGTTCCCTGATGCTTCCCCTGGCTGCCTGCACCTATTGTCTTTGTTGTGTATGCAGATGGTGAGGGCCTTGGGCCAGGTGCCGTGTGAGTTCGCAGTGGGGGCCTGCTCCATGAGTGGGGCGCCTCTGCACTACCGTAATACACCGAAGAGCCTTAAAAATGTACAGCGCCTAACGCAATGGGGTCATGGCCCACGTCTGAGGCGCTACCGTAATACACATAATAAGTTTCGCAGTGCCTGGTCGGGCTCTTGCTTACCCAGGGTGTAAATCAGGAGTTGCTCCCGGTGTTTACACTGGGCTGAAACTGCAGCACAGCAGAGGAGGGTCAGGGCCTCGCTATTGAAAGGCACCGGACTGAAGGGATTTAAAAAACCAGCCGCCGAAGGCAACAAGCCGGTGCCCAGCAGGGAACAAAGGTTAGAGACAGCAAAGCGCAGGGGAGTGATTCACACACAAGAAGGGGGCAGGGGATTGAATCTTGGAAGTGTTCAGATCTGGGGAGTTGGACCTCCTTGGAGCTGGGGGTGTGTGGATCCAGGGAGGGGTTAGAGCTGAGGGGGTGTATGGATCTGGGGTGTGGATCTGAGGGGGTGTTTGGATTGGGGGCTTAGATCTTGGGGGCTGGATCCAAGGGGTGTTTAGATTGGGGGGTGGATCTGGAGGGAGGCTGGATCCAGGGGGGTGTTTAGATTGGGGGTGGATCTGGAGGGAGGCTGGATCCATGGGTGGATCTGGAGGGAGGCTGGATCCACGGGGTGTTTAGATTGGGGGTGGATCTGGAGGGCTGGATCCACAGGAGTGTTTAGATTGAGGGGTGGATCCAGAGCGGGGCTGGATCCAAGGGGATGTTTAGATTGGAGGGTGTCTGGAGGGGGGCTGGATCTACGGGGGTGTTTAGATGGGGGTGGTAGATCTGGAGGGGGCTGGATCCACAGGGGTGTTTAGATTGGGGGGTGGATCCGGAGGGCGGCTGGATCCACAGGGGTGTTTAGATTGGGGTGGATCCGGAGGGGGCTGGATCCACAGGGTGTTTAGATTGGGGGTGGATCCGGAGGGGGGCTGGATCCACAGGGGTGTTTAGATTGGGGGTGGATCCGGAGGGGGGCTGGATCCACAGGGGTGTTTAGATTGGGGGTGGATCCGGAGGGGGGCTGGATCCACAGGGTGTTTAGATGGGTGGGTGGATCCGGAGGGGGGCTGGATCCACAGGGGTGTTTAGATTGGAGGGTGGATCCGGAGGGGGGCTGGATCCACAGGGGTGTTTAGATTGGGGGGTGGATCCGGAGGGGGGCTGGATCCACAGGGGTGTTTAGATTGGAGGTGGATCCGGAGGGCTGGATCCACAGGGGTGTTTAGATTGGAGGGTGGATCCGGAGGGGGCTGGATCCACAGGGGTGTTTAGATTGGGGTGGATCCGGAGGGGGCTGGATCCACAGGGTGTTTAGATTGGGGGTGGATCCGGAGGGCTGGATCCACAGGGGTGTTTAGATTGGGGTGGATCCGGAGGGGGCTGGATCCACAGGGGTGTTTAGATTGGGGTGGATCCGGAGGGGCTGGATCCACAGGGGTGTTTAGATTGGGGTGGATCCGGCGGGGGGCTGGATCCACAGGGGTGTTTAGATTGGGGGGTGGATCCGGAGGGGGGCTGGATCCACAGGGGTGTTTAGATTGGGGTGGATCCGGAGGGGGCTGGATCCACAGGGGTGTTTAGATTGGGGTGGATCCGGAGGGGGCTGGATCCACAGGGGTGTTTAGATTGGGGTGGATCCGGAGGGCTGGATCCACAGGGGTGTTTAGATTGGGGGGTGGATCCGGAGGGGGGCTGGATCCACAGGGGTGTTTAGATTGGAGGGTGGATCCGGAGGGGGGCTGGATCCAGAGGGGTGTTTAGATTGGGGGGTGGATCCGGAGGGGGGCTGGATCCAGAGGGGGGTTTAGATTGGAGGTGGAGCCGGCGGGGGGCTGGATCCACCGGGGGGTTTCGATTGGGGGGTGGATCTGGAGGGGGCTGGATCCACAGGGGTGTTTAGATTGGGGGGTGGATCCGGAGGGGGGCTGGATCCACAGGGGTGTTTAGATTGGGGTGGATCCGGAGGGCTGGATCCACAGGGGTGTTTAGATTGGGGGGTGGATCCGGAGGGGGCTGGATCCACAGGGGTGTTTAGATTGGGGGGTGGATCCGGAGGGTGGCTGGATCCACAGGGTGTTTAGATTGGGGTGGATCCGGAGGGGGGCTGGATCCACAGGGGTGTTTAGATTGGGGGTGGATCCGGAGGGGGGCTGGATCCACAGGGGTGTTTAGATTGGGGGTGGATCCGGAGGGGTCCGACTGGGGACTTGCACCCTGATGAGGGGGCTGGGGCCGGCAGGGTGTTTGGATCGGGGTGGCTCTGAGGGGGTTGCCCTGCGGAGGTGGCGGGGGCGTTCGTTACCAGAAGGGCCTGCATCGTCCTGGGCCTGGGCCGCGCTCTCCTCTCCTCTCGTCGCCTGTCTCCTTCTCTCCTGCCCCCTGCGCCCGTCGCCCTCTGTCCCGGCCTTACAAGGACGCTGCTGGGCGGGGGGCTGGCGCTCTGCCTGTCCCGCTGCCAGACCGAGGGCAGCAGCTGAGCTCCAGTCGCAAGCTGAAGCCAAGAGGCCTGGGCGGCTCTCCGGGGCCATGGACCCCCCACGGCCTCCTGGGGGGGTGGGGAGAGAGGGCAGGACAGGTCCCAAGACGAGGGAGAATAGAGGCCTGAGGCTCAGGCCACTGAGGAACAGGAAACAGCCCCCCAAGAAGCCACCCCCCAGTATGGGGCATGGCCAGGGTGCACTGGACTGTGGCTATTCGCTGCCCCCCAGGGCCCATAGGGGGCGGATCGGGGGCGTGGTCAGAGCACCCTGCACTGTGGCTATTCGCTGCCCCCCAGGGCCCATAGGGGGTGGATCAGGGGGGTGGCCAGAGCGCCCTGCGCTGTGGCTATTCGCTGCCCCCCAGGGCCCATAGGGGGCGGATCAGGGGCGTGGCCGGAGCACCCTGCGCTGTGGCTATTCGCTGCCCCCCAGGACCCATGGGGGCAGATCAGGGGCGTGGTCAGAGTGCCCTGCGCTGTGGCTATTCGCTGCCCCCCAGGGCCCATAGGGGGCGGATCAGGGGCATGGTTGGAGCATCCTACACTGTGGTTATTCGCTGCCCCCCAGGGCCCATAGGGGGCGGACGGGGGCGTGGCCGGAGCACCCTGCGCTGTGGCTATTCGCTGCCCCCCAGGGCCCATAGGGGGCGGATCGGGGGCGTGGTCGGAGTGCCCTGCGCTGTGGCTATTCGCTGCCCCCCAGGGCCCATAGGGGGCGGATCGGGGGCGTGGTCAGAGCGCCCTGCGCTGTGGCTATTCGCTGCCCCCCAGGACCCATAGGGGGCGGATTGGGGGCGTGGCCCGAGCGCCCTGCGCTGTGACTATTCGCTGCCCCCCAGGGCCCATAGGGGGCGGATCGGGGGCGTGGCCGGAGCGCCCTGCGCTGTGGCTATTCGCTGCCCCCCAGGGCCCATAGGGGGCAGATCAGGGGCGTGGCCGGAGCGCCCTGCACTGTGGCTATTCGCTGCCCCCCAGGGCCCATAGGGGGCGGATCGGGGGCGTGGTCGGAGTGCCCTGCGCTGTGGCTATTCGCTGCCCCCCAGGGCCCATAGGGGGCGGATCGGGGGCGTGGCCGGAGCGCCCTGCGCTGTGGCTATTCGCTGCCCCCCAGGGCCCATAGGGGGCGGATCGGGGGCGTGGCCGGAGCGCCCTGCACTGTGGCTATTCGCTGCCCCCCAGGGCCCATAGGGGGCGGATCGGGGGCGTGGTCGGAGTGCCCTGCGCTGTGGCTATTCGCTGCCCCCCAGGGCCCATAGGTGGCAAATCAGGGGCGTGGCCGGAGCACCCTGCACTGTGGCTATTCTCTGCCCCCCCGGGGCTGCTCCTCTGTAGCCCAGGGAGGCACCTCCTCACCTGAGATGATCTCCCCCCATCCTCTCCCTTTCCTGAGTGAGGAATATCCCTCCTGGATCCACTTTGGGCAGCTCCCCAGACCCCTCACCCCCAGCACCCACCCACCGACCGAACTTCCTGACGGTGCTGGCTGAGGGCCCCCAGGGTCCCCGCACATCTGTGCTCGAGGGGCGTGTTTTGCTGCATGAAGAAGTGAAACCAGCTCGAGGGCTTTCCATTTTCGGCTCCCCGGCCGGCTCCACCCTTCGGCCAGGCAGCGTCTCTCTCCAGCACTGGCCGGATCGGACCGAGCAGGGTGAGCTGGGCATTCGTGAACCGGGCTTTCCAAGCCCAGATCCCTCCAGATTCCCTCCTCCTAGTGCGCCCCATCAGGGCTGCCCAGCGGATACAGGGGGCCTGGGGCAAAGCAATTTCGGGGGCCCCTTCCATTAAAAAAAGTTGCAAATTGCCCCACTTGCCCCCTCCCCCGAGTGACCCTGCGCCCCATTAACTCCCCCGGGGAGGTAACTGAGAGGTGCCGGATCCAACCCAGGGCTCCCACACAGACCCAGAGATGTTTGGCCGAATTCACCCCTGGACAGTGACTTCCACCGAGGATGGGTGCCGCCCCGGGGGGGGGGGGTTTGGCAGGACGTGGCCTGTGCCGTCTGGGGACAACCGTGGCTGCCGTTGCTCCCCCGTGTCAGCACTTTGGCTCTTGCCTTGCAGGGACGATGGTGCGTGGGGCCGTGCTGCTGTTCCTGTGGCTGGCCGGAGCGGAGATGCTCCGGGAGGAGCAGGTGGAGCGAAGCGGGTAGGTGCTGTGCTCCTTTGCACTGGTGCCTGCTGGCTCCCGCGCTGGGGGGGCAGAGTGGGGTCCAGGGCTCCCATTCCTATTCTCAGGGACCAGCTGAGATCTCACTGGACCTATAGGCGCACTGATCCCCATCCCCAGTGGGCTTCATATGGGGATTCTGGGGGGACTGACCCCTAGATTACAGCCCCGAGTCCCCACCTGCCCTGCAAGCAAGTTGCAGAGCGTCCCCTAGCGAGGGACTCTCCCCACTCACCCGGGGGGCAGGGAGAAGGGTTTGCATTGGTGACGATGTGGTGTGCAAGGTCTGTTTAAGAAACACAGAGGTAGGAGCTGGGGAAAGCCCCTTGGGGACCTCTCTCCCCACCGTGCAGGGAGCCTCCCAGCGTAGGAGGTGGGCTGGGGACATGGCAGGAGGGCCCTGTGCTGGGGTTATTCTCTGCCCCCCAGGGGGCAGATTGGGGGCCTGGCTGGAGGACCCTGTGCTGTGGTTATTCTCCACTCCTAAGGGATCATAGGGGACAGCGTGTGAGTTAGGGCAGCCCTGACAGGGCCAAGAATGGGGAGTGGGGAGAAGGACAAAGGGGGCTTAAAGCCACCTCCCATCCTGGCCCTGCCCCGGGTGCAGAAATGGGGTGACTCCGAATCAGGCTCCAGATTTTCTACTTCCTGTCTGTCTGAGCTACTTGCACAGCCCCCCAGTGCCGCAGCATCTCGGCACCTCACAGTCTTTGGTGCTTTTATCCTCCCAACCCCTCCCCCGCTGTGAGGCTATCATCCCCATTGTACAGATGGGAAAACTGAGGCACAGACTAAGTGACTTGCCCAAGGCCAAGGAATCTGTAGGGAGATGGGATTTGAACCCAGAGTCCCCAAGCCACTAGGCCACCCTTCCTTTCCACTTCCCCGTCTCCTCCCCCAGCCTCTGTGTGGTCTCTGCAAAGCTCTGCTTTGCCTCTCTAGGTTTTGCAGCTGGAAGTGCATGAAGTTTGTCCAGATGTGGCCGGCATCGTTCTGCGTGGTGAGTGCCTGCCGCCCCACCCTCAAACCTTCCCCCCTATATCCGATCCCTGCCCCCCAGCACCTCCGCTCCCCCAGCCCCCATACCTGGCTGCGGCTGCCACCTACAGGTAGCAAGCGGACCTGCCCCATGTGCTGCCTGAAAAGCCTGGCATTAGGGAACTAAACCGGGGTGGCTGCTTGCCAGCTGGGCCCGTGGTCTGCCCTAGGGCAGGGACCGTGGGGCCAACTGGGCCCGTGGTCTGCCCGAGGGCAGGGGCCGTGGGGCCAGCTGGGCCCGTGGTCTGCCCTAGGGCAGGGGAGAATACCGGGTTAGATTGGTCTGGAGCTGGCGGGGCTGGGGGTCGGGGATCCCAGGTGAGATGGGCCCATTGCTCTGATCCCATGGCTTGCTTTATGGAGCGTCCGATCCCTGGGTAGGAGCAAGGTGACAATCTAGCCCCCCACCCCACCGCTAGACACTCGCTGCCTGACAGGATATTGTCATTTCAGTCGGACGGGTCTGAACAACCCGTGTGGGTAGCCGGGTGAGCGGACTCCCCGTGGTGCGTCGGGGCAGGGTGGCCTGAGCTGCATCATGTGCTCTCATGGGCCCCACCCTAGTTCGGGGTGTGTGTGTGTGTCTCCACGTGGTATTTTTTCGTTTATAGCAGCATCGGGTAAACCTCACACCCCGCTGCCCCCGGCTGAGTAGGTGGTGATATCACCGTGCTACCGAGGGGGAAAATGAGGCACGGGGTGGGGGGTGTGATTGGCTCAAGGGCAGGCAGGGAGAGCCATGAATGGAACCCAGTCCCCTTGCTCTAACCACTGGACCCCACTCCCTGAGCTGGGGATAGAACCCAGGAGTCCTGCCTCCCAAGCCCCCTGCTCTATCCACTAGACCCCACTCCCCTCCCAGAGCTGGGGCTAGAACCCAGGAGTCCTGATTCCAGTGGGAATAGCTGAGGGTGGGGCGGGGGGTGGCAGGCTAAACTGGGACGTGACCATTTCCCGGTTCCTTTGCCTGGAGGCTCTAGGGCCGAGGTTCGACTGCGTCATCCCGGAGTCTGCCGACAGCTGGACCATCCACGGGCTCTGGTGAGAGACGCCCCTCGATGCGGGTGGGAGGCGCGGGGTCAAAGCGGCCTTTCCCCTGACTCTGTCCCCTTGATCCCAGGCCCAGCAACGTCATGAACTGCTGCAGCTGCTGGCACCTCTTCCCCTCTGACCTGATGGTAAGTGATGCCCCCCCCCCCCCGACCCCACATCCAGTACGTCCTGATCCAACCACAGCAGGGCTGGGAGCCAGGACTCCTGGGTTCCATCCCTGGCCCCGGGAGGGGAGTGGTGTCTAGTGGTTAGAGCAGAGGAGGGCTGGGAGTTAGGACTCCTGGGTTCCATCCCTGGCCCCGGGAGGGGAGTAGTGTCTAGTTGTTAGAGCAGAGGAGGGCTGGGAGCTAGGACTCCTGGGTTCTCTTCCTGGCTCTTCCACAGACACCCTATCTGACCTTGGGCAGGCCAAGTGTCCCTCCCTGGTGCCTCAGTTTCCCCATGTGTGCGAGAGGTACCAGTGTGAATGGATGCAAAGCGGTGGAGAATCTAGTCCCGTCTCCTGGTGTCTCCTTGGTAGCTGTGGGTAAGCAGCCAGCTGCTCCTGACCCTGAATCAGGGACGGGCAGGGCAAGGCTGAGGGTTAGATCTGAGGAATGGAAAGAATAAATCCCCCCCCTTATGTGACCCCACCCCAGGGGTACGTGGCTGGGAGACTGGGGTGGGGAGTGGGGGTTCTACCTCCTCTTGGAGTCCTGGCTGGGGCCGGGGGGAAGGAAGGGATGATTCCCTGGCTTGGGGGGCACGGGTGGATTGTGGTCTCATCCCAGAGGGGATGGAGCTGGAGCGTGGCCTGCTGGGAGCTGATGTCTCCTCTGTACAGGGGAGGGTGACCCCTGTCCCCCACCCCACCCCCCGGGACAAGGGAGAGGCCTCTCAGCCTTCCCTGCTTTTCTCTCCTACGCCAGGATCTGCCCAAGCAGCTGGCCCAGCACTGGCCCACCTTCCTCAACGCCAGCAGCTTCAAATTCTGGTGAGCGGGGGGGGCCGGGGAGTGTTGGGGGGCGGGGGGCTCTCAGGCCCATCAGGGGAGGAGGGGCTGGGTTGATGGAGAGGAGAGGATGGGGCGGGGATGGGGACGTGTGGGAGGTTAGAGCTGGGACTTGGGGTGGGAAATGGGGCAAGCTGCAGGAGAAAGTGTGGGGGGGGCGCCGTGGGGAGGGAGCTGGGGGGGGAACTGCGGTGGAGGGGAGGGAGCTGGGGGGGGAGGGTAGTGGGGAGGCCACAGAGAGGATGCTGAAGAGGCCAGAGGCACGGGGAGGCTGCGTACCGGGTTGGGTGTCATGGCCGGCAGATCCCCCTGCCCCCCCAGCCTGGATTCCCACCATGGGGCCTGGGGGAGGGGGGCATGTGACTGACTCATGGGCATTTATCCAACCCCCCCCCACCCCCCAGGAAGGAAGAGTGGCAGAAGCACGGGACCTGCGCTGGGTGCATGGAGGCCTTGAGCTCCCCCAGCAAGTACTTCGGGGCGGCCCTCGGCCTGCGCACCACGTACAACATTGACGGGTGAGCCGGGCGCAGGGGGGCCGGGCGCAGGGCGGGAGAACACGGGAGACCACCCCCCCCCGCGGGGCTGGGGGGAGACACTTCCAACCCCCGTCCCACCCCACCCCTTGGTGACAGCAAAGCTCCCACTGGGGCAGGGGCTCGGTCTCTCGCTGGCTTTGGGTTATGGGCTGAGCGATTGGGGGGAGATGGGGATCTGTCATGAGGTGATCTCTCATGAAGGGATCTATAGGGTGGGGATCTATAATTAGGGGATCTTCATCTGTGGGAGATCTGTATTGAGGGGATCTCTCGGTGCTGGGGATCTATAGTATGGGATCTCTTGGTGTTGGGGATCTCTCAGTGTTGGGGGATCTATAGTAGGGGGATCTCTTGGTGTTGGGGGATTATAGTGAGGGGAGCTTAGTGTTGGGGGGATCTCTAGTGAGGGGAGCTCAGGGTTGGGGAGCTATAGGGGGATCTCTCTTTTAGGGGGTTGGGACAATCTGTAACAGGGGTCCGGCTCTCTCTTGGGGATCGATGTACAGCACTGGGGGTCTCTCTCTCTCAGGGGATCTGTAGCGGGGCAATCTACAGGTCAGCACTCTCTCTCAGGGGGATGTTTGTGGGGTGAATAGGGTCTCTGTCTGGGGGTGGGTCTGTCTATGGGGAAGCTGCGGCTAACTCTCTCCGGGCGGTGCCTATGGGAGGCTGGCGTTCTGGTGGCACTGCAGAGCTGACGTTGTGGGGTGATTTTTACCTCCCCCTGCCCCGCCATCTGACCCCAATTCATCTCCCTTTTGCACAGAGCGTTCCAGAGAGCCGGGATCCTCCCGTCCTGCAATCACAGCTACCAGGTACTCCCGAGGGCTGCTGTCCCACAGACACCCTAGGGCCCTGTCCCTGGCGTGAGGGGCTCGGCTCATCCCGCCCCTTGGGATCCCTGGCCTTTTCCGGCTGGGTTTGCTCTTGGCAGATGACGGTTTGTGGAGGGGGGATTCCCACCCCCGTCACCACCCCCATGTCCTACTTGCTGACCCGTCCCATCCTGCCTCCGCAGCTCCAGACCCTCCAGGAGGCTTTGGTGCCCGTCCTGGGGAAGGAGCATCAGCTGCAGTGTGTGACCGATGGCCAGGTGGGTGCCTTTCTCACGCTACCCAGGGGCCTGCAGGCAACAGCTATGGGGGAGTGTAGGAGCCACCAGGGATTCTGGGTAATAAACAATGGGGCACTGGTGTGAGCAGAGGCTATGGGGCATTCTGGAAAACAGAGGCTGAGGTGCTGCGGTTGGGCAGAGCCCCAGGGGATTCTGGGTAACAGAGAATGGGACATGGGGGTTGGGCAGGCGCAGCGGGGGATTGTGGGTGCTGGGGCCGAGCAGGGGCTTGGGGTCACAGAGAATGGGGCCGTGGAGCTGGGTAGGGCTGTGTGTTTTTGCTGAGCCTCCAGGGCCTTCTACTGAAGCTATGCGAGGGCTTCTCTCTCCTGCAGCAGGGAGTTCCGCAGGTCAATGCATGGCAAAGCTTTTATTTCTGCTCCTTGGTTCTATACCTCATGCCCTTCTTCCCTCCCACTGTGCCACAGGCCCGCCAGGTCCTGGTGCAGCTCAAGGTCTCTCTCTTCAGTAACTTCTCTGCCGGGTGCCTGGAGGAGGGAGCCCGGGATTTCTCCCCCTACCGGCCCTGTGAAAACCAGAGACGCATCTTCTACTTCCCACCGAACCAGAAGAACCCACGGGACCCCTGCCCCTGACCGGTGGTGGGGGTGGGTGGGAGGGTCTTGTGGCTCAGCAGCAGAGAGCCCCAGGGAAGGCTGGAAATAAGGGGCTCCGTCACCAGAATAAAGTCCTCGGGAAGGATCAACTGAGTCTCGTGCATGCGATTATTTTGTTAGCACGGTCCCTGCTACAGAACCACGGCCGCTGGCTACACGGGACCCTGGCATCCAGGACCCAACGTGGTTAAAAAGGGAACAAATTCCCATAGTGGAGGGGGTAAAGGGAGAGAGCCCTCTAGAAGGCATCTGCCTCGCTCTTCTGTACCTGGCACAGACAAGCGGGGCAGCTGTGGGGACAGCAGGAATGCCTGGCCCTCAAGGCTGAGCTCACCAACCCAGTGCCTTTGTTCTAACCACTAGACTCCCCTCCCCTCCCAGAGCCAGGGATAGAAGCCAGGAGTCCTCACTACCAGCCCGTACCCTGGTGCTCTGACTACTAGACAACACTCCTCCTGCAGAGCCAGGACTAGAACCCAGGAGTCCTAGCTCCGAGCCCCTCTGCTCTAACCACTGGACCCCACTCCCGGAGCTGGGAATGGAACCCAGGAGTCCTGCCTTGTGTGGGGGAGGGGGGGGAAGGCTCTGGGTGCCCCCTAAAGTGACGGCTCCCCCACCCCCCGTGGGATTGCCAGCATTCTCTCTCTTGTGTTGGTTAGACTCAGAGCTGCTGCCAGAAGCCTATTTCCTGAGATCTCTGGCTGCAGCCCAGTCTGGTCCGAGTCCTGAGGGGTTCCCCTAACCTAGCACCCCGTGTCCGGCCCCATCACACATGCCCCGTCCGTCTAACTATTACATCGCTCTGAACCCTGCCCACTCCCAGGCCGCCTCTTCTGGCCTTGTCATGCCACATGCTTCTGTGCCCTGTTACTGCTACCACCCCCTTCCCAGATCTCCATGGTGCCACTCCCCCCCCCCCCATCCCCCAGTGGACAACCTCACTTGGTAGGAAGTGAACTAGCCTGTGGTGGGGGGGGTCTGGCCACCGCTCCTGCAGGAATACCCAGAATACCTGGCCTGGGAGAGGCCTTGAAGGAGTAAAATCTAGATGCTGTTGCAAATTTAGGGAGTTGGGGGTTTGGATTTTTACGACCATAAGAACGGCCAGACTGTGTCAGACCAAAGGTCCGTGTAGCCTGTCTTCCAACAGTGGCCAAGGCTGGGTGCCCCAGAGGGACTGAACAGCCCAGGGACTCATCAAAGGATCCATCTTCCCAGCGTCTGGCAAACAGGGGGATATGGCTAATAGCCATTGATGGCCCTGTCCTCCATGAACTTAATCTAGTTCTTTTTTGAACCCTGTTATAGTCTTGGCCATCACAACATCCTCTGGCGAGGAGTTCCACAGCTTGACTGTGCGTTGTGTGGAAAAACTCTGCGTGGGAGAGGGGCCGTTTCATTGGAGCGGGCTTTGAATGACCAGGGCTATAGCGTCCCCAAGGTGGGCTGGCTGGTTCAGCCCTGCCGGCCCACAGCAGCTGCCAACCTGCCTGTAACTGATGGGGTCACGCACCAGATTGGCTGCCACAGCAATACCAGGCATTTAGCCCGATTTCTCCCTCTGTATAAACCTGTTGCTGGAGCTTTAATTTTTGTGGGGGGGGGGGGACATGCCTCCTGGAAAACACAACAGCTTTCAGCTCCCTGGTGGGGGTGGGGGGGTGGAAAACACGTAGGCGACGAGGGATTGTTTGGCCAGCGTTGGGAGTTTTTGCTCTTGGGCAGGACCGGCCTTAGGGAAAATGGCCCCCAGGGCGAACTTGTAGTTTGACACCTGTCCCAGTGCCCCTGGCTTCCCACCCCACGTTCGCCCCCAACCCCGGCACTCCCCTCCTGCACGCTTCACCCCATGCACTGTGCCCCCGTTGCCCCAATCCCTGCACACACACCCTGCACCTGTAAGCCCTGCACCTCTAATCCCTGCACTGTGTCCCCTTCACCCAGCCCCTGCACCCCTCCGCCTGTGCCCGGGTGGGGAAACAGCCCCTGGCTGAAGGGAGCAGCTACCATTGCTGCTCACAATCCCCGCCCCCACCCCAACACCGCTCCTCCATGCACTCCTGGGGGTGGGTGGGGGGGGAGCAAGGCGCAGCATGAACGCGCCCTGCATCTAGGGCCCGTCCCCACCTGCGCTGTGTAAAGGGAAGGCAGGTGAGCAGCAGCCCAGGTGTGGAGAGTGACTTGATGCACAGAGCATATGGTGTTGTGCCCCCCTCCTTCCCCCCCAGGCTGGCACGCGTGAGGCTGTCACAGGCTGCAACACCTGCCCTTCCCCCGTTGGCTCCTAGGCAGTGGCTGAGGTGGCAACCCCCCCCCACCCTGTCCATGGCCTGCTCCGGCAACTAGATTCAGCCCCAGCGAGTCCGACTGAGGCCAGAGCCGCTGGCCCGGCGCGTCCTGGTTCGAGCTAGAGCAGAGTGCTTGGAGAGGTACATCTGGGGGGGACACTTCTGCATGAGAGAGACGCCCCCCCCTCCCCCCGAGCAGGGAAGCGTGTCCAGCGGTTAATGACACGCATCCATTAGCTAGATTGAGCTCAGATGTTACATACCTGGGGCCAGCCCCGTACCTCTCCGTGCCCTTCCCAATGTGTCCACTGCTCTGCTGATGTGCAGCCATCAAGCCAGGACACGGTAGCTCCAGCCGGCTCTCCCCACGGCTGCAGTGAGAGGTACCCACCCCTCCTTGCTCTGCCAGCCCCCCCCCACTTCTCTGTTCACCTGCTGTGCCCCAATCACACTCTGTACCGTCTGCCACCAGGCACAGCGAAATCTCCGGCTGCCGCAGCCCCCCCACCCCAATCCAGCTGTGTGCACGCCGTTCTGCTGGGAATGGTTGCAAGCCAAAGCGGGAACCTTGGCATCGAATATCGGGGCACCGCTGCCCATGCTCAGAGGGTTTGGCCTGGCTCCTAGAAGGGATTTAGGTGCCTCATTCCCACTGAAATTAATAGTGTGTGTGTGGGGGGGGGAAGGCTGTATGTCGGGATGACACCAATGAGTGGGTGTGACAGAGTGGGGGGTTTCTTGGTTTTTCCATGTTTTCCAGTGGGTTGCATGCAGAGGGAGGGGGACTCAGTGTCCCTGGGTGTTACTGGTTTAACGAGGTGAGGGGAGAGGGAGTTTGTTGGTACAGAGGATGGCCGATGGCCTGGAGGATGGAGACCCCAGCGACTGGTGACCTGGTGACCCAGCTCAGGAGTCTCAGCCGGTTCTGGCCAGTGGGAGGACAATGGCCCTGGTGACCTGAGCAGCCGGTTCCAGCCAGAGGACGGAAGAGAGGAGAGGAGAGGAGAGGAGGCCCAGGCCATCCTGTTTACGAGCCTGTTTACCTGGAGAGAAGACAATGGACAGAGGCGGGGCTTGGGGCCGGGGGTCTCAGCTGCCCAGCTGGGAAGCAGGGGGGCTGGGGGCTGGCAAGGGGGAGCAGGCAGAGCCCACCTGGCTGCAGGGGGACTGGGATGTGCTGGGCTGAGGGAGGCCAGGCCTGAGGCCCTGAGAGTTTCCTGTGCTGGGTTCAACCCCCAATAAACTCTCCTGTTTTACGCTGGCTGAGAGTCGCTCTGGTCTAGAGATCAGGGTTGCATCAACCCCTTCGGGAGTGGAGGCCCGGGGGGGTCCAGAGCGCGTGGACTCCCTGAGGGGGCACACAGTGAGAAACAGGTGTGCGAAGGCTCCGGGAGGTGGAGGGGCCTGACCCTGACAGAGAGTGGACCCCCGAGAAGGGCTGTCGCACTGGAAGGGGCACCCCCCACAGACCGCACGGGGCCACGATCTGTGAGTCCGTGACAACGGCACGTGCCTAAAGACCTTTAATGCAGTGGGCCAGGGCCCTTACACAACTGGCTGCTTAGGCCAAAGATTAAACGAAACGGTACAGTACAGCCTGTCCTGTCTCACTGTGTTCCCTAGAGACAGTACGCTGAGATCCAAACTATTTTAGGTCACCTGGTCCCTCATGACTGTCGCTTTGTGAGATTTTTTGGCTTCCCGTTCCTGTCCTGCGTCCTGTTTCTCAGCTGTGAAGGACTCACTTGACTGGCTTGTTTAGTTCAACCTTTCCTTCTGCTCCAAAGCCGCTGGCCTTAAGAAAAGCGAGAGCCCCAATGAGGTAGCTGAGACCTCCTGGCTGGGGAATATGATGCAGGCAGGAGGGAGCACGGCTAAAGGGTTAGAGCACTGGCCACCCGAATCTTATCCCTAGCACAGCCCCTGGGCCTGCTGGGGCTCCATGAGTGAGTCATGTCCCTGCTCCGTGCCTCAGTTTCCCCATCTGTAAAATGGAACTAAGGCTGTGGCTCTGCTTAGCCAAGTGCTCTGGGCTGGGCTGATGCAAAGCTCCAGGAATCAATTGTAGGTGGAGCCTTTAATTCCTAGGGCACCCGCAAGCCCTAAAAAATCTCAGCGGTGTTACATAGCAGGGATAAACTGCTGTCCCCGGCCGGCACGTGCCATTTGTGGGCCCCACGACCTGCCGCCAGCGGTGGGTCATGCCAGACAAGCTGCAGTTTAGAGAGTTAACTGTATTTCAAAGGCAATAGGATAAATACCAAGGGCCAATTTTCCAGCAAGTCCATTAACTCAGCTGCCATTTCTACCACCACCCCATAACCTCCTGCCCCCATCAAACACACATCCCTTTAAATCCCCCACCCCTCAGGACAGGCAGCGTCCCGCTTGGAACATGCTGGAGCCAATTAACGCAGCCAGGTCCTCATCCCTCCGCGGCCCCGCTCAGCGGGGAGGGATTTTGTCAAACTCTCCCCGCCGTGGGCTGGAGGCAGCTTTTAAAAACATCAGTTGTGAGCAAGGGGGGGTTTCAATCCCGGGGGGCGGGGATTCTGCCAGGGAGGCAGGATTGAAATTTGACCCTCCTTCAAATCTTTCTAGTCAAAAACCTCCCCGTAAGCCAGGCTGGCGCCTCACACACCAGAATTCCAGCATTCAGCCCCTAGCTGGTGGGGGAGCTCGCTCGGCTCTCAGACGCCAGAGTGATGAAGACTCCAGCCCGGCGCTGAGAGAGCTCCTCCGCTGGCTCACCGCCCATGGTGTTAAAAACCTGCACCCCGTTTTCCAGCGGACCCCGCCCAGCCACGGGATCTCACTCTGGATTAACAAGGCCCCTGCTGTCAGAAATCGCCTCCGGCTGCAGGGCCTTCGAGACCCGGCCCGAGTCGCCTTTCTGCCCCAGCTTTGAATGTTCAAGCCACTCTTCAGTCTTGAGCCGAGGGGGGAGAAATTCAAGCATTTGGACACGAAACAGACGCTAACTTGGCGCCAGACGCCCACGAGGCTGTGTTAAGAGGGGACGCAGGCTATGGCGCGTTCTGCTTGTGTCCTGGGTGTCACGCACAGTTCCTCGCTGCTCGGTCTGTGGCTACGGCGCCTTCCACCCCCATGCAGGGAGGCATCGTGCGTCCTCCGGCATTCAGCTGGTGCCCTTCCAGAAGCCTGAAGGGTGCAGAGCAGGGCTGGCTGTATGGCCATGCAGCGGGGATCGGGAATGACAAGGGAGGAGAGGATGGAGCTTGGAGTACCTCAGCCCGCCAGGAGCCCAGATCAGTAGTGTCTCTTGGCTAGCCAAGGGGGACGGTGCGCCCACGCGGTTGGAGAGGGATGGGGGGGAGCTGGATCGCAGCCTGTAAAAATCTATTGCAAATAAATAGGGTGCTGCAAAGGGTCCCCCTGCCCAGCCGTCCTGACCCCCAGCCGTAGTCCCAGACACCGAGAAGCTCCCCACCAAGGGGTAAGTGGGTGGGGAAAACCCCCTCCCTAGCAGCAGCCCGGACCTCCGTCGCTGCCCTCCCCCGCGCCGGCCCGGCCCTGCCGCAGGGGGGCGCTCTGGATGTGGGGGTTGGGCTGGTGGCTGTCGCTGTGGGGGAGGCCGCTGCCCACCCGGTTCTTGATCTCGGCCGCCATGGTGACGAAGGCCTGCTCCACGTTGGTGGCGGTCTTGGCGCTGGTCTCCAGGAACGGCACCTCCAGCGCGTCCGCGTATTCCTGCCCCAGGGGAGGGAAAACACGAAAGGCCACGGTTAGTGCCGGGCAGATCTCCGCCTCGCCCTGCCAGCTTGGTTATTCCCGGGAGCCCTGGGCTCGGGTTTAAGTGTGCGACACGTGCATTATTCTGCCCCGTCCCCCCCGGTACTGACCTTGGCCGTGGTGTAATCCACCACCTTCTTGCACGTCAGGTCGTTCTTGTTGCCCACAATCAGCTTGTTGACGTTTTCGCTGGCGTAGCGGCCGATCTCCTCCAGCCACAGGTGCATGTTGCTGAACGAGTCCTGGAGGGGAGGGGAGCGGAGACGGGAGAGGCTCTGAGAGCGACGTCTCCAGAGGCCCAGCGCTTCCCTGATTCCTTCTGGGAAGATCTGCTCACACACACGTCCCCCAAAGCAACCATTAATTGGGAGCGACTCTCAGGCGTTACTCCCCTGAGCGGGACTTGAGCCCACAGCCTGGAGGGAAAGGCTCCACTGCCCCACCCCCAAGCAATGGACTTAGCCAGTCTCGGAGCGGCTACCCTCTTAGAATAGAATCTCAGGGTTGGAAGGGACCTCAGGAGGTATCTAGTCCAACCCCCTGCTCAAAGCAGGACCAATCCCCTACTAAAGAGACCCAAGACACCCCCGGCCACGCAGGTGTTGGGATTTTCAGCCCAGCAGATTCATTTACATTTCCAGCAAGACTGGATTTCGCCTCCTCGACTTTAACAAAGTTGGTGGTGTTATTGACACAGAGTCCTTGGCTGGCACGGAGCCGCTCTGAGAGAATGCGAAGATCATTCGCACGCAACGCTCAGGTCTCCCACCAAACGCATGCAGCTGCCTCTAGGGCGGAATCAGTGTGGCAGCTGTTTTAAACAACAGGCAGCGCACCGCTTCACTGAAGAAATCCCGCATCTGAGATCAGCCCAGGGCACATGGCAGCCAGGTCTGGATCTACTACACACAAGCCAAAAAAGGGCTGTTCATTTAAAATAAAATCCCCATGCAGATACCAGTAAATTTTCCTCTGCACTTTCACTGGGATACTGGATTTGCCTTCCCTTCCGGCCTTAAAATGCTGCGTAGTTTCTATACAGCTGTTGAAACAGCTGTCACATCCCAATGCAGAGGTAGCTTTATCTCTCCACTAGATGACATGATCCAGAGCCACTGTGCCTCACTCCAGAGGTGGCTGCATCTCAGTGCCGGGTGACATGATTCCAGTATAAACAGCTGCCATGTCCCACTCCAGAGGTGGCTGCATCTCAGTGCCAGGTGACATGATCCTGGCATAAACAGCTGCCATGTCCCACCCCAGGGTGAAGAACATTGATAAGCCACAGTCATTTACAACCAAGGGCAAGTCCGTACCTGGCATAACGCCCTCCCTTAGGAAGGGCTCCATGGTCAGACTCACCTGGTCCGTTACATCATACACAATGATGATACCGTGCGCACCTCTGTAGTAACTGGACGTGATCGTCCGGAAGCGCTCCTGGCCGGCCGTGTCCCACTGCAGGGCAGGGAAAGAAAGACACATGGACTATGCTCCTTCCCACCACTAGAAAGGGAACCCAGGAGTCCTGGCGCCCAGCCTCTCCCACAATACTCCCTCCAAGAGCCAGGGATAGAACCCAGGAGTCCTGGCTCTGAATCCTCCGCTCTACTGGACTACAGAACCCAGGTGTCCGGACTCCCAACCCCCCAGTTCTAGCCTCCGGCCAGCATTCCTCCCCAGAGTCAGAAATAGATTCCTTGCTTCCAGCCCCCCTGCTCTACCCATTAGACCCCACTCCCCTTTCAGTGCCTGGGAGAGAACCCAGGAGCCCTGGTGCCCAGCCCCCTGCTCTAACCACTACATGGCCCCCACACCTCTGATAAGCAGCAAACGCAGGGAAAACAGCAGCCCCAGCTGCGGGGAAGCTCGCTTCAGGGTGGGGGAGAAACACACGAAAGAGCTTGTCTGGGTGACGGAAACACGCGGGCGGCGCCACCCACAGGGAGCAGCCCGGATACGCAGGACCGTGATGGCACACTGGCTCTGAGCTCTGCAGAGGGCGCTGCCGAGCCCCCCGGCTGGCTGGGCTTGGGGTGAAAGCCCCAGACTCAGTTCCCAGCTCTGCCCCTAACTCCCCATGCGACTCGCTGCATCTCAGGCCCCAGGGCCGGCTCCAGGCACCAGCGCAGCAAGCAGGTGCCTGGGGTGGCCAAGGGGAAGGGGCAGCACGTCCGGCTCTTTGGCAGCGGGTCCCTCAGTCCCTCTCGGACGGGGGGAAGGACCTGCCGCCAAATTGCCGTCAAAGAATGAAGCGGCAGCGGTAGAGCTGCCGCCAAAGTGCCGCTGACCACGGCTTCCCCCCACCCCAAAGCGCTTGGGGTGGCAAAAACGCTGGAGCCGGCCCTGTCAGGACCCCGCGCTGCCAGGCCACTTCAGCAGTCAGGACTTTGGGGCAGGGACTCCATGTCTGTGCAGCACCTGGAGCAACAGGGGAACCCCCCGACCTCGCCTAGGGTCCGTGCAGCACCCGGCATGACGGGAGAACCCCCCTGACCTCGCCTAGGGTCCGTGCAGCACCCGGCATGATGGGGAACCCCCCCGAGCTCGCCTAGGGTCTGTGCAGCACCTGGCGCAATGGGGGGAACCCCCCAACCTTGCCTAGGGTCCGTGCAGCACCTGGTGCAATGGGAGGAACCCCCCAACCTCGCCTAGGGTCCGTGCAGCACTTGGCGTGACAGGGGGAACCCCCCAACCTTGCCTGGGGGCCGTGCAGCACCCGGCATGATGGGGGAATCCCCCAACCTCACCTAGGGTCTGTGCAGCACCTGGCGCAATGGGGGGAACCCCCCAACCTTGCCTAGGGTCCGTGCAGCACCCGGCGCAATGGGGGGAACCCCCCAACCTCGCCTAGGGTCTGTGCAGCACTTGGCGTGACAGGGGGAACCCCCCGACCTTGCCTGGGGGCCATGCAGCATCTGGCATGATGGGGGAATCCCCCCCAACCTTGTCTGGGGGTCGTGCAGCACCCGGCGCGACGGAGGGAACCTCCCGACCTCGCCTGGGGTCAGTACAGCAAACAGCGCGACAGGAGGAACCCCCCGACCTCGCCTGGGGTCAGTGCAGCACCCGGTGTGGACCCCTCCTCAGTCAGTGTCCATGCAGTGCCCTGTGATTGGGTGCCCATAGAACCCAGGAGTCCAACTCCCAGCCCTCCCCCGCTCTAACCCACCAGAACCTACACCTCTCCTGACTCCCAGCCCCCCCTGCTCTAACCAGTAGACCCGACTCCCTTCCTAGAGCTGGAAATGGAACCCAGGGGTCCTGACACCCCCGACTGCCATGAACTCACTATCTGAAGTTTGATAGTTTTCCCCTCCAGCTCGATGGTCCGGATCTTGAAGTCCACCCCGATGGTACTGATGTAGCTGTCTGTGTAATTGTCATCCTGGGGAAGAGAGGAGGGACAGCGAGTGATGGGGCCGGGGGGAGCCCGGCAGTGCCCCCCAGCCTTCGCCAGACTGAGTGCTCCCCCAACACTGCCCCTCAGCCATCATGGTGCCACTGTGCTGCCCACCCCACAGCCCCTAGGAACTTCACAGCAACTAAAAGCTTAGCACCTGCTTCCCCCTGCTCTAAAAGCTTGGCCACTGGGGCTAAAGGAGAATCCCCATCGGCTCTTAGCAGCACAGGGGCTAGGACACACAAATGAGCAGTTCCAATTCCATCCTGGAGAGGACAGTGGCTTTACCCTAGTAAGATGCACACGCCCTCAACCCCTCAGGTTCAGGCCGTATGGTATTTTTATCACGTCACAAACGGGGAAACTGAGGCAGGGAACAAGGCAGCAACTCGCTCAAGGTCGCACAGCGAGGGGCTGACTGAGCTACGAAGAGAAGCCAGGAGACCCGATTCCCAGCCCCCTTCTCCCACCCCTCCCCCGGCTCTAACCCACTAGACTCTGTTCCCACCCATCATTCTTGCTTCCCCCACTGGATGGGAGAAATTCCTTCATCAGGGTCCTTGGTTTCTCTCCCTCCTTGGGCCTGGAGAGGGGAAGAGCTGTTAGGGTCAGGAGTGTCCATGGGCCCCATGGGGTGGGTGACCTGGCTTCTAGGCACACGTAATAGCAATACAAATGTACAGCGCCTGGCACAATGGGGGACTGGTCTATGAGCAGGGTGCCTAGATTCTACCATAATACACCTAATAGCAATACAAATGTACAGCGCCTGGCACAATGGGGGGCTGGTCTATGAGCAGGGTGCCTAGATTCTACCGTAATACACCTAATAGCAATACAAATGTACAGCGCCTGGCACAATGGGGGCTGGTCTATGAGCAGGGTGCCCGGGCACTACCGTAATACCCCTAATAAATAATCATCTCTGATACTCACTGCGAAGCGCAGCAGGAGGCAGGATTTGCCGACCCCGGAGTCCCCGATCAGGAGGAGTTTGAACAAGTAGTCACTGTTGGGGAGAGGGGAGGGTGACTCCCTGAAATGCCTTGGAGGGGGGCAATTCTAGCAGCTGAGTAACCCCCCCTTCCGCTGCAGCCAAACAGCCGCCAGCAGGGATCCAACAACGGACTCAGCGCAGGAACTGCCAGCCCCTGATAGTGGCTCTCTGATAGGGGAAAGTGGTTGCAGTGGCTGCGGGTGGCCAACAGGGAGCGATATCACCCCGCTCACAGGGCCGAGGACCCCAGCAACCACCCCCATCCCTTCTAATGCCTGCCAGGAGAACACAGGGCTCCCCCCACCCATATGCACAAAGACACCTCCCCCCAACGGATCCTGTTCCCTTCTCTGAGAGATCTGTGCTTAGCACATCTGGGCACATTAACCCCCCCCCAACATCTGGGCACATTAAGCCCCCCCCCAACATCTGGGCACATTTCCACACTTCTCCAATATTTCCCCCCCACCATCTGCTTAATGTGCCCCATTCACCCTATATCTCCTCTGAGGACAATTCCTCCCCCGTCCCAACATGATGCACCGCCACCCCCTTTTAAAAGTAGTTAAAGCACCCAGGGAGACGGAGGTGGACAGCATGGGCAGGCAGCCCTCAGAGTGAGGGGACTCCAAGCATCTTGCAGGGGTGCACGCAGGGCCGGCTGCAGGGTTTTTGCCGCCCCAAGCGGCAAAAAATAAAAAAGACGCGATTGCAATCGGTGGTTGCTCCACCGCGCCGCTTTCTTCTTCGGCGGCACTTCGGCAGCAGGTCCTTCCCTACGAGAGGGGTTGAGGGACCCGCCGCCGAAGAGCCGGACGTGCCGTCCCTTCCCCTTGGCCGCCCCAAGCACCTGCTTGCTGCGCTGGTGCCTGGAGCCGGCCCTGGGTGCACGGTAGGGAAACAGGGTGGTACGATGCTGCAGGATACGGCTGATTTGTGTCTTAGTCCATCCCAGGGCTCTCCCATCTCTAGCCCCTGCTCCCCGTGCCCCACTGCACAGAATTACAGGGCGGGCAGGCAAGCAATGCCAGCTGCTGCGGTTGTTTATGCAAAGGGGACGGCTGCCCTCCAGGAACCGGGCTGAGACCCACCCAACTCACTGCACGCAACAGCCATCTTTTGCTCAGCATCCCCCCGACCTCCTGCCAGCCATGCGATGCAACCCCTGGTTCTGGCAGCCCGGACTCACTATTCTGGATTGATGGTCGACATGACGGCGCGGGGGCGTCCGGGGTCCGGCTCAGAGACGGTGCTGCTTCGAGGGAGGGGGGCAGGGGAGCCCCAGGTTCTTGCTGGATCCTGCAAGGCCAGTGACAGGGGGTGTGGGAGAGAGACAAAAGGGATTAATGGGTGCAGTCTAAGCCCCTCACCAAAATGAGATGGGGGGGGGGTTATTTCCATTTTACACAGGGGGGAAAGAAAGTGATGTGCCCAAGGTCATGCAAACTGGTGGCAGAGCTGGGAATGGAACCCAGGAGTCCTGCCTCTCAGTTGCCATCCCTGCTCTAACCACTAGACCCCACTCCCCTCCCAAAGCTGGGGATAGAACCCAGAAGTCCTGGCTCCCAGCCCCCTGCTCTACTCCATAATAATGCACCGTGCTTCCCCGGATCCTTTCATCCCAGAATCTTCACACCCCAGTGAATTACCCCCGGCAACCTACTCTGGAAATCAGGTTTTCACCCCCACGAGCCGCGGAGAAGGGAAAGGACTTCCCAAGGTCACACGGGGACCGAGGGGGTCCAGAGCTGGAAGAGAAAACACACACCCCAGCCCACAAAGTCCTGGCTCCCAGCCTTCACTGCTCCAACCACTAGACCCGCCCCCCCGGAATAGAACCCAGGAGTCCTGCCTCTCAGCAACCCCCCACCCCACTCCCATCCCGCAGCCCAGGCGAGATTTAGGGGGAGGCTCATGGCAGGAACTGGCCAGTTTAATCAGGATGGTGGCTGGCAGGCGAGGGGGGGTTACCCCCTTCCCACATGGGCCAGACCTCCAGGGTGGGGGAGCAATTGGGGACTTGGCAGCCAGGCTGGGCCTGGAGGCATCTCTGGGGGGTGGAGTATAAGGGGCTCCATTCTAGGGGGCACGAGGGGCTATACCCAGAACCCCCCCTCATTCCACCTCCCCAGTCTTCCAGTGGGCTCAGCGAGGTTCCCCCATATCTGCACCCTGTACCCCAGCCCTAGGGGTGTAACTCTGGCTCCCCCCGACTGTTCCCTCCCTCAGGCAGCTGCAGGTATTGCATCCTGCCCCTCCCCCCAAACCTGCTCTCTCATCCCTCCTGCAACCTGCCTCCAGCTCCTCCCACCCCCCCAGACCTTCTCCCCCTATTGCCCCCAGTTCCTATACCCCAGCCCCCAGCATCTCCATGCCCCCAAGCCTGCCCCCGTGCCCATACCCCAGCCCCCAGCATCTCCAGCCCCCAAGCCTATGCCCCGTGCCCATACCCCACCCCCAGCATCTCCACCCCCAAGCCTGCCCCGTGCCCATACCCCAGCCCCTCCCCAGCAGCCCGGCCTATACCCCAGACACACACACTCCGATCTACTCCCTCTGTCCCCTCCCCGCAGCCGCAAGGGAAGCAGACCCCCCCCCGCCCAGCTCAGGCACCTTGAGCCGGACACCCGCTCGACGCAGTAAGATGTCTCCCAGGCCCAGACTGCAGCATCCTCCCCGCTCATCCCCCCCCCCCCGGCTGTAGCACCCCCACCCCGAGCCCAGCCGGGCGTGGGGGGGGGGTCCCCAGAGTCTCCCCCACGTCGCTGGGGAGATGCCGGCGCTGCTGAGACAGCCGGTGCCGAGTGCAAATTAGCTGGCACCTGGGTGCAGGGGGGGGGCTCCCCCTTCCAGCCCGATCGCTCCCCCCTGCCCCCGAGCAGGTGCAGCGCCGATCCCTTTCCAGCCGATCCCTTTCCCGAAGAGGGGCAGCGCCCCGATCCCGTCCGGACAGGTGTAAGCGAAGATGCCCCCCCACCGCAAAAACCCAGCGCACAGACACAAGCCCTACGCTATTGGCTGGCTGGGCGAGCCGCAGCCAGGGATGGAGGCGATTGGCTGAGCCCCTGACCCAAATCTGGGTGGGTTTTGTTTTTTAACCCTTCAGAGGCTGGAGGGAGTGGGTTAAGCTGGGAGCTGCCCCCGACCCCCCCCCCCATGTTTGTGTCAGAAAGGCCCATTGTGATCATCTAGTCTCTCTCCCACCCACCCCCCGCGCCATAACTCAGCTCCTCCCCGAATTGAATGAGGGAAGATTTTCACAGGCACCAAATTCAATAGACTTGAATGTTTTCTTCTCTCGCCCCACCACCTCCCCCCAGCGGCCAGGATCCTGGAGAGTTCCCATGCTGGAGCCCACTGGGCCTGTTATTGTGTGTATTAGGGCAAAACATTTCCCTTGCTATTAGGTGCATTACGGTAGCACCCAGGTGCCCCAGCCACAAGCCAGGACCCTATTGCACCAGGCTCTGAATATTTTGAATGCTATTAGGTGTATTACGGTAGAACCTAGGCACCCCAGCCATGGAGCAGGACCCTCATCGTGCCAGGTGCTGTATGCTTGTATTGCTATTAGGTGTATTATGGTAGCACCTAGGCACCCCAGCCATGGAGCAGGACCCCATCGTGCCAGGTGCTGTACACTTGTATTGCTATTAGGTGTATTACGGTAGCACCTAGGCACCCCAGCCATGGAGCAGGACCCCATCGTGCCAGGCGCTGTATGCTTATATTGCTATTAGGTGTATTACGGTAGCACCTAGGCACCCCAGCCATGGAGCAGGACCCCATCATGCCAGGTGCTGTACACTTGTATTGCTATTAGGTGTATTACGGTAGCACCTAGGCACCCCAGCCATGGAGCAGGACCCCATCGTGCCAGGCGCTGTATGCTTATATTGCTATTAGGTGTATTACGGTAGCACCTAGGCACCCCAGCCATGGAGCAGGACCCCATCGTGCCAGGCGCTGTATGCTTATATTGCTATTAGGTGTATTACGGTAGCACCTAGGCACCCCAGCCATGGAGCAGGACCCCATCGTGCCAGGCGCTGTACAAACATGGAACCAAAAGGCAGTTCCTGCCCCAAAGAGCTTCCAATCTAAGCCTAAGACAGGAGACGCCAGCTGGAGACGGCTGGGGCGGCACAAGGGCACAACTGGCCAGCGTGATGGGCAGCCTGCTCAGCACACCAGCCGCTGACCCACAGGCAAGCTTTGTGCAGGCATCACGTGGTCATTCCAAACTGGGCCAATCCTGCCGTCTGCTTGGCACGGCTGGGGTCCCCCTGCCCCACCCGCAATCAGGGACGGAGGCAATTCCCTTCCGCCCGACACTTGGCAAAGAACACAGGCTGGGAGGCGGGTCGGGGAGAACGGGGACTGTGTCGCAGGGAGGCGGGCAGGCAAAGAAAGGAAAATGCTGGTGTTAGAGGTGTAGATAGAGCAGCGAGGCCAAGGTATGGGGCTTTCTCTTCAGAGCCGTGTGCCCTCCTGCATCGCACACTGGCCTGGGACCTGGAAGATGTGGGTTCTAATCTCAGCTTGATCACAGGCAAATCATGCTTGCTTTGTGCCTCAGTTTCCCCACCCATAGAACAGAGCTAATGATACTGACCTCCTCTGTAAAGCCGCTTGAGATAGACTAGGGCTGATTATGATTAAGGCCTGAGCTTGCTGGAGGAGGTGAGTGCACGGCGGGACATTTCCCCACCCTGCTGGTAGCCTCAGCAGAGCGTCCGTGCTCCCCCAAGCCATCGGTTTCATAGCCCACGCTGGACAGGGCGGCACCGTAGCCAGCTGTGGGTCAGACCGCCTTCGGCTCAAGGACCCATGTGCTTCTGGGTGCATGGGAGGGGGCCTTCCCGTGTGAGATTGAGGGAGACGCTAACCCACCTGATTATAATTGAATGCTGCAACCCCTTAGTCACTCCACCGTGAAAAGGCCAAGGGGTAAATGGGACTATGAGGCTTGAGCCCCCCACCTTCCCTTGGAGGTGGGGTGATCCCTACAGAGCTGGGCCAGATTGGCGAAGGGGAGCTGTGTGGCTGGACACTGCCCCAGGGACTCAAAGGGGAGAGGGGGAGGCATCTTCCCCCCGGCATTAAATCCAGACGGAAATTCTCTGAACTCACAACGATTATTTTAAACCCAAGGACGAGATTTTTCACGGTTATTTTATTTTTTTACAAACAGACAGAGTTGAAACTGAGCGAATCCAGCCCCGATGGCGAGAGATTCTGGGCCCAAGTTTCAGGAACACTGAGCCCTCTGGGACGGCAGCGTCCCCCTGAGAAGCTTCCCCCGCCTTGCTCAGTGAGAGTCTCCCCGGCTGCTGTGCATAATGGCCCTGCTTCCAGCTCCCGGCACAGGGGGTCAATTGGGGGCATGGCTGGCGGTATTCTCTGCTCCCCAGGGCCTCTAGGGGGTAGTGCGCAAGTCAGAGCAGCCTCAGGGCTGCTCTAATGGACACTGAGAGCTGGGTAGGGCCCAGAATAGAGGGACTGCAAAGAGGGCTTAAAGCACAAGAATGGGAGGTGCTTTTTGTAGGTTGTAAGTCTCTGATCTGCAGTAACCCGACCAGGGGCTCTACTATCCCCTGCCATGAGGGGGCATCAGAGTCCCCGGTTATCAGGGGTAGCGCTGGGGAGTTAGCTTGGATCCCGTTCCCCTGGGTGCAGGCACTTGTTATTTGGAAGGAGCGACAGCTATCATAGGCCGGCCTCATAGTAGGATCCACTCTTTGTCAGCAATGCAATCTGATTGGATGCAGCCTTCCTCTGCCTGGATCCATCCCAAGACTAAAAGATAGGTAAAATCTGATTGGACGCAGCCTCTGTCAGACTGGATCCATTCTGCGGTGAAGGGGCCGAGATGAAATCTGATTGGATGCAGCCTTCCTCTGCCTGGATCCATCCCAAGACAAGGGGAGAGGTAAAATCTGATTGGATGCAGCTCCGGTCAGACTGGATCCATTCTGAGGTGAGGGGGCAGAGATGAAATCTGATTGGAAGCAGCTCTTCTCTGTCTGGAACTATGCGGAGGCAGGAAGGTGGAGCTGAAGTGTGATTGGATACAGCCCCTCCCTGGTGGGATCCATTCGATGATGAGAGGACGGAGTTGAAACCTGATTGGCCGCAGCCCCTCTGAGAGTGGATCTTCCCAGTGCTGGGGTGGGGAGGGGGGAGCTCTCTCCGATCCTGACGGGTCACTTCAGCAGCCGGAGGCTCATCCTCTGCTCGATGTTCAGCTTCTCCACTGACTGCGGGGAAGCAAGGACATCGGAAACACGGCCAGCCCCGGGCCGTAACCACCTCCTACCCAGACAACCCCCAGGGGTCCTTGCAGGGACGGGGGCAGCCACGCAGCTAAAGCCCTGGGCTCATACTCAATTCCCAACGCTGTTAGCCGCCCCGTGCCTCAGTTTCCCTTCCTGTTCAACGGGGATAATGGTCCCTCCTTGGGTCTCTCACGCAGTTGTGGCCCCAGGCGCTACAGTAATAGACCTAATATTCCATCCTCCACCAGGCCTCACCGCTCCCCTCTAGACGCTCAACTCCACCCCTTGCCCCCCGGCTGTACACCCTGCCCCACCGTGGCAAACTCCTCGAAGGAGATGGCGCCGTCACCGTCCTGATCGGCCTCCTGGATGGTGCGCTCGGCGATGCACGCCAGCTGCTCGTCCGTCACCTGGATGCCGACCATCAGCCGCAGCACCTGGAGGGGAGGAGACAGTGATGGCCCCGCCCCTTGCCCCACCCACCCCTGGGGCTGCCACTGAGGGAGGGGAGGAGGGATTCCAACTCTGGGGGCCCTCAGGCGGACGGGGGCAGTGCCGGCCTCGCACAGTCACCTTGCACACTCGCTCTCCAGCCTGGTGCCCGTGCTCACCCCGAGCCCCTCCCCCTCTCTCTTTGCACACTCCCCAGCCCCTCGCACGCTCATGCACGCTCATTACCTGCAGCATCTCGTCCCGGGAGATCTTCCCGTCACTGTCCTGGTCATAGAGCTGAAAAGCAACTTTGCAACCCCGATTGGTGTCAGTACTGGGATTCCCTCCCGCCACCAGCCCCAACCTCCCCCTGCCCCCCTTAGAGCCCTACATGCTCCTACGTCCCCCCTAGCCCAACACCCCTCCATATGCCTGCGGCCCCACCCTGCCCGGGTACCCTCTACCTCCTCCCCGTGCATGCTCCCACCCCAGCACCCCTCCACATATCTCTGCAAGGCCCGCCCCCCAGTTCTGTCAGTTCCACCCCACCTCAGCACCCCTCCACATGCCCCGGGGTGCCCCCGCCCCACTGCCCCTCCCAGTTCTCCACACGCTTTCCTCACCCCCCACTCCAAATGCCCTCTGGCCAGAGGCCAGTGGTACCTTCCCCTCCCATGCAGGCCCCATAATGCTCATCTGGCTCCTTCTCCCCTTGTCACCAAGGGGCCCCAGTGACTTGCCTCAGCAGTGGGGTGTGGGGGGAAGCCCCCTAGGCCTCCCTCCCCGCACCAGCCCCACTACTCACACTGCAGCTTTCGGAGTCGGCTGTTCGGAGTCGGCTCCGGGCGACCAGTCTCATTGGACTTTCCTTTCTCCAGGGGCCGGAAGTGGGCCAGGACCCGGATGAAGGATCGGAAATCGGTGAGCTCTTCCCTGCGGCGGGGACGGGAGATTTGACTAATAACCAGCGCAGCAGCGCAGGCTGCCAGGCGTGCCACAGCTGTTTAGACAGGGAGCTCTCGCCCGGTGCTGAGATGCGGCCACTTCTGGAGTGGGGCATGGCTGCTGTTTATACAGGGAGCCCTCGCCTGGCACTGAGACGCAGCCACCTCTGGGGCAGGGCACGGAGGCTGTTTACACAGGGAGCCCTTGCCCAGCACTGCAATGCAGCCATCTCTGGGGCGGGGCACAGGGCTGTTTATACAGGGAGATGCAGCTGCTTCTTGGGCGGGGCACAGAGCTGTTTATACAGGGACTCCTGGCCGCCCAGCACTAAGGTGCAGCCACTTCTAGGGTGGGGCACCAAGGTTGTTTATACAGGAAGCCCTCACCTAGTGCTGAGATGCAGCTGCCTCTGGGGCGGGGCGCGAGAGCTGTGTACACAGGGCGAAGGAGGACCACGCATGCCTGTGCCACAGAGGCCACCCTGCTCTGCACCCTGCACCATCCAGTCCCCGTCGGGCTCTGCTGGGTCCCCTATGATGCTCTGCTGCCTGTGAGCTCTGGGGCCCCCCAGTGGTGAGTGACATGCCCTGCAGCCTGCACCCTCCCCGCTGCAGAGCCAGGCCGTTGGCAGCTCCCTGCCCCCACCGTCGATTGGGGCTGGGGGTACTCACCCCTCCTTGAAGAAGGCATTGATGATCCGGTCCCCCAGGGGGTTCACCGCCAGCTCCCCGATCCCTTGCAGATCGTATTTGCTTTAGGGAGTGAGAAAGGGCAGAGGTCATGGCATGGCCGGGCTGGTTTAGCTCTGAACCCTAGGGGGCGTCACCCCTGTGTTCCAGGCCCCAGGCTGGTCCCAAGACTGGTGGCTGTTGCCTCTGGGGTGGGGCACAGGCAGCTGTTTATACAGGGACCCCTCTCTCGGTGCTGAGATGCAGCTGTCTCTGGGGTGGGGTACGGCAGCTGTTTATACAGGGACCCCTCTCTCGGTGCTGAGATGCAGCTGTCTCTGGGGTGGGGTACGGCAGCTGTTTATACAGGGACCTCTCTCTCGGTGCTGAGATGCAGCTGTCTCTGGGGTGGGGTACGGCAGCTGTTTATACAGGGACCTCTCTCTCGGTGCTGAGATGCAGCTGTCTCTGGGGTGGGGCATAGGCAGCTGTTTATACAGGGATCCCTCTCTCAGGGCTGAGATGCAGCTGTCTCTGGGGTGGGGTACGGCAGCCGTTCCAGAGGCGGGCTCTTGGTTATGGTGTTACTCCAGCTTGTTGCCAGAATCTGGCCCGCCACGGGCAGCTCCCATTAGCTGCCCAGCGCATCGCTGCTGCGGGTCTCTGTTAGCAGAGTTGGGCCCCTCAGAGAGCCACTGGGCCCAATCCCCCTCGCCCAGGGCTAAAGCAGGGGGAAGGGGGAGGGGTGTGGACAGCATTCAGGACACCTGGGTTCTATTCTGGGCTCTGATCTTGGGCCCCACCCCATGCCTCAGTTTCCCCTCCCACCCTTTCGTCTGTCTCCTTGGGGCAGGGGCTTCTCTCCCACCGGTTTCTGCAGCACCTGAGGCAACAGGGCCGGGATCCCAGGGGCACTCCTTTCCCCGGATAGGTGCTATCGTAATACCCATGATAATCGCTCCACCTGGAACCCCGGACCGGACCCTGTGTCTGGGCACTGCCTGATCTGTTCCACCCTATATGGCAGGGATGGGCAAACTACGGCCCCAGGGGCTGCGTCCGGCTCTCCAGATGTTTTAATCCAGCCCTTGAGCTCCCGCTGGGGAGTGGGATCCGGGGTTTGCCCCGCTCCAGTGCTCCAGCCGGGGAGTGGGGTCTTGTAGCCACATGTCTGCCCTCCGGCTCCTACACATAGGGGCAGCCAGGGGGCTCCGCATGCTGCCCCCGCCCCAAGCGCTGCCCCCGAAGCTCCCATTGGCCAGGAACCACAGCCAATGTGAGCTGCAGGGGCGGCGCCTGCTGCGGACGGGGCAGCGCGCAGAGCCGCCTGGCCATGCCTCCGCATAGGAGCCCGAGAGGGGACATGCTGCTGCTTCCGGGAGCTGCTTGAGGTAACCGCTGCCCAGAGCCTGCACCCCTGAGTGTCAACCCCATGCCCCAGCCCAGATCTCCCTCCTGCCCTCTGAACCCCTCGATCCAAGCCTGGAGACCCCTCCTGCACCCCAAACTCCTCATCCCCAGCCCTACCCCAGAGCCCGCTCCCCCAGCCAGAGCCCTCCCCCCCCAGTCCCGCACCCCAAGCCGGAGCCCCCTCCCGCACCCTGAACTCCTCATTTCTGGCCCTACCCCCGAGCCCGCCCCCCCAGCCAGAGCCCTCCCCCAGTCCCGCACCCCAAGCCGGAGCCCCCTCCCGCACCCTGAACTCCTCATTTCTGGCCCTACCCCAGAGCCCGCTCCCCCAGTCAGAGCCCTCCCGCACCCCAACCCCTAATTTCGTGTGCATTCATGGCCGGCCATACAATTTCCATACCCAGATGTGGCCCTTGGGCCAAAAAGTTTGCGCCCTCCCCCCACGCTACGGGTTCCTTTACCAGGCCCATCACCGCAGTATCCGAGCACTTTGCACCCAAGCGTTAAACCACCTTAAGGCACCGGAGACTGTTCAGTGCTACTGTACTGAGCCCATAATCGCGCAGCCAGAAGGGCCCAGGGACAGACGCCGGCTTTCCCCTACCTCAGGTAGCCCTTCTGCTCCTTGTCCAGGGCCTGAAACCGGTCGTAGAGGCGGACGACGTTGGCCTGCGAAACTGGACACGAGAGAGCGAGACGGCGTTAGCCCTTAGCAAAGATTCTCCCTTATTGCAGGGCCAAGGCTGGTGAGGGTTTAACCACCCTGGGATGAGAGCTTTAGGATATCGGTGATTAAATCTGTTCCCCTCCCTCCCCCGCATCTGATTAAAATTTAATGAGAAGATTTAATTTCCCGCCAGGGGCCTGGGCCGCTCAGGGATCGCAGCATTATGGGGTTGTTAGTGGGGGGGGAGGGGGGGGTCACATTAAAAGCCCCTCCCCCTGTGTGTGTATATATATATATATATTTATATAGGGCAGGGGGATTGGTTTTTTCCCAAGGGTTTTTGTCTGGAGACCTCAAAGTGTTTTACAAAGGAAGGTCGGTATCATTTTACAGATGGGGAAACTGAGGCACGAGACCACCCAAGGTCACACACAGCCAATCAGTGGCAGAGCTGGGAAGAGAGCCCAGGACTCCTGACTCCCAGCCTGCCTTGCTCTAACCACTAGACCCCACTCTCTTCCGGGAGCTGAAAACAGAACCCAGGAGCCCTGGTTCTGAGCCCAGCACTCTAGCCATGGGGCTATTTTGTCTCAGCGCCCCCTTGCCCATACACCCTGAAGGGGTCCCCCGTTCTCTGTGCCCCGTTCAATCCTTGGCCTGTTAGCCAAGCCTGCCAATTAGCCCCAACCTCAGAGATGCTGTTTTGTGCCACAGGCCCCCGTCCCACGAAGCCCTGAGCTGAGACTCCACAGCTCATGTCACACGTGGGGCCAGCAGCAGCCAACTCAGGTCGGCTTTCAGTTCTTACCCGCCAGGGCTGGATTTGAACCAGCGACCGCGAGGAGCTTCCCAGCTGGGTTCAGAGAGACCCAAAGTGCCAGGTCAGGGGAGCCGGCCTCAGCAGCCCCTTGCTGGGACACCCGTTCAAAGCTTCACACCCAGTAAGTCCCCGGGCCCCAGTGAGTGGCTCTGAAATGCACCCAGGGGCAGATCCTCTGTCACACTCCGAGCCCCCTGGGGTGGGAAATGGCCCCCCCAGAGTCCTCCTCCACACACTGTGCTGTGGTGATTCTCTGCCTCCTCCCCCCCCCCAGTAGATGGGGGGATGGGATGGAGCAGTTTGGGGAGTGAGCCTGCCTCCTTTGCCAGCCCCTCCCATCCACCCACTGTTGGAGCACCTTGCAGATTAACCAGTTAGGCTGCTTTCCCAAGGACCCAGTTCAGATGGGGGAAACTGAGGCACAGGGGGTTTGCCGTGGGACTGTACAGCTCGTCAGTGCCAGAGCCAAGCAGGAACCCAGGAGTCCTGCCTGACTCCACAACCTCTGCTGTGGTCACAAAACAACACCCTTCCCAGAGCTGGGGCAAGAACCCAGGAGTCCTGGCTCCCAGCCCCCCTTGCTCTAACTACCAGACCCCATTCCCCTCCCAGAGCTGGTGCTAAAACCCAAGTCCTGCTTCCCAGCTCCCCTGCTCTAACCACTAGACACCACTCCCCTCCCCAAGCTCAGAATAGAACCCAGGGGTCCTGACACCCAATCCTTTGGCAGAACCATACACAAACACATCCATATACACAAAAACATCCCCCTCGCCTTCAAACAGAGGCCACGGCGGGCAGGTATTTAGGGTGCAGTACTGCCTGCCTGCCCAGCCCTGTACAGTGCAGGGGCCCTGCCCCACATGGCCAGCAGCTCCAGGACACCAGCCAGTGCAACCCCCATTTTTGCTCAGATTTAACTTGCCAACTTTAGGGTTACACAACCCCCCGCCCCCACACCCTGTGCTGCTCACTTACAGCCTGTTTCCAGCATGATCTCGTCCAGCTCGGGGATGGCGGACGGGTGGGAGCTCTGGCAGCCCATCTCTCATGCCGTCAGGCCTCGCCGGGAGCTCCCCACTCTGCAGCCCGGCGCCCAGGGCAACTGGGGTCTGGAGCCAACTTTTCCTAGCAGCCCATTTGGGATCTCGAGTGACTGGCCGGACGGCCAATCAACCCCGGGGAAAGGAAGGCCTTGGAATAGCTGGGCTGAGTGCCTTTAAGGTGGATTTTCCCTTCTCCCCGCCCAGGCAGTAAAGGCTGGGACTGGGAAATAGGGAAGTGGCTTGTTTGTTTGGTTTTCCAAACTGTCAAGGTTTTCTAGGGGGCGGGGAGCGGGGTTTGAGCTGCTCTGAGCACTTCCCATAAGAAGGCTTTTCTACACAGATTGATTGTTTTGCACAGAGCAGCTACCGGTGGAGTAGGGCATGACAGCTGTTTATATGGGGACCTTTGATCTAGCACTGAGATGCAGCCATCTCTGGGGTAGGGCGTGACAGCTGTTTATACGGGGACCTTTGATCTAGCACTGAGATGCAGCCACCTCTGGGGTAGGGCGTGACAGCTGTTTATATGGGGACCTTTGATCTAGCACTGAGATGCAGCCACCTCTGGGGTATGGCGTGACAGCTGTTTATATGGGGACCTTTGATCTAGCACTGAGATGCAGCCTCCTCTGGGGTACGGCGTGACAGCTGTTTATATGGGGACCTTTGATCTAGCACTGAGATGCAGCCACTTCTGGGGTAGGGCGTGACAGCTGTTTACACTGGGATCCCTCACCCAGCACTGAGATGCACCCACTTCTGGGGTGGGAGGGCAGGAGCAGCTGTTTATAAAGGGCTCCCATCACACGGTGCTGAAATGCAGCCACCGCTTGACTGGAGCATGGCAGCTTTTTCTAACAAGGCTCCTTGGCCTGGCACGGAAATGAAGACCCCTCTAGGGTGGGGCTTGGCAGTTGTTTATACAAATATCCCTCACCCAGAGTGGAGCTGCAGCTGTCTCTGGGGTGTGGCACAGCTGCTGTTTAACAGCCGGACTCCAATTGTGCAGCACAGTTTAAGGCACGAAAAGGATGATGCTGAAATGGAAAGTGAAAGCACAGGAGTTTAAGGAGGGACAAATTAACTCTGACACCAAGGGCAGTGGGTCCCTTTCTGAATCACTCCCCACCCAGCCCCTGCAGCACAGCGCCCCCTAGCGCCGCACTGGGGCATTGGGGTCAGGCCTGACTGCCAGGGGAGAGCGCCCCCTACTGAGCCCCCTGCAGCACAGTGCCCCCTAGCGCTGCACTGGGGCATTGGGGTCAGGCCTGACTGCCAGGGGAGAGCACCCCCTACTGAGCCCCCTGCAGCACAGTGCCCCCTAGCGCCGCACTGGGGCATTGGGGTCAGGCCTGACTGCCGGGGGAGAGCGCCCCCTACTGAGCCCCCTGCAGCACAGTGCCCCCTAGTGCCGCACTGGGGCATTGGGGTCAGGCCTGACTGCCAGGGGAGAGCGCCCCCTACGGAGCCCCCCTGCTCCCTGCAGCACAGCACCCCCTAGTGCCGCACTGGGGCATTGGGGTCAGGCCTGACTGCCGGGGGAGAGCGCCCCCTACTGAGCCCCCTGCAGCACAGCACTCCTTAGGGCAAGCACTGTCTGCTAGGCACCCCTCAGCGATCCTCTGCCCCACTGCCGGCAGCGCTGCCTCAGACAGGAGAGCGCCCCCTATTGAACCATCCACACCTCCGGCCCCAGATCTGTCTTTAGTGGGCTTGTAGCCAACAGCTCCCCCAGCCTGGTGCTGTTCACGGTGCAGCCAACAGCCCCCCGGGCTGCTGGGCCATACGGTGTGACTCTGCACAGAGAACTCGGGGGCACATTAACCCATCAGTTGCCTGGCAGAAGTACAGCACCAGATCATAGTAACCCCACCCATCGGCACTCAAGACCCCCCAGCAGTTGGGCTCAGCACCTTAAAAACCCTTCCCCTCCTCTGGGTAAGGTCAGGACCATAACACCCCACACATATTAACATCAAGGGGGCATCAATGCTCAGGCATCCGGGCCTGCTCGTTGCTGGTGGGGTCAGGAAGGTTAGCCCTGGGTAGCACGACACACTTGCTGTGAGGGTCGGCCCAGTTTCTTACGGCCCAAAGGGCTGGCTGGGACATGCAGAAAGCTGGACCTAGAGCCCTGGCGCTCTGATCTGCTGGGACCCAGCTTGGCTGGAACAACGGGCTGGTCGTTCGATGGGCTGGGGGCTGAGTTACGAAGGATGATCCCAGGGGGTTCCCTCTGGCCACGGACTCTGTGCATCTGCTGCCATAACAACCCGCTGCCTCTATCCAGCGCTTTTCAGCTGCTGAGCTCAACGGGCTTTACCGAGGAGGGAGGCATCGTTATCCCTGTTTCGCAGATGGGGAAACTGAGGCACAGGGCAGAGGTCACCCCACCCTCCTGCAGAGCCAGGAACAGAACCCACGCCTCCTGGGGGCCGGGGCAGTGCTCCACCCACTAGGCAACACTGCTTCAGGATAAAGTCTGACACATCAGGCGTGGCCCACGGCTGGAGACAAGCCGCCAAACCACCTGGCCACGGGCTCAGCTGAGCCGGCGATAGCTGGGAGCTGTGGCGCCTCAGTTTCCCTTTCCCCGCTTCCGTCTCTCTCCTCACACCCTCCTCTGCTCCCCAGCAGCAGGGGCAAAGCTGGTGGCATTTGGCCCAGGCCAGGGTCACCCCCAACGTCACTGGGAGAGGAGCTGAGAGCGACCTTACCAGCAACCTGCCGCCAGAGGGCGCTGCCGGACTGTAGGAGTCAACTGGATCTAGGGGTGGCCTGACCCCCAGCAGGCCCTGGCCTGACCCAGACAGCCCCTATCTCAGGATCTAGGGTGCAGCTCTGGGGCCTGGGCCCCACAGTCACTGGCCCCCCTGGGGCTACAGAGGGGAAAGGCCCCATATCCCTTCCTCGCATAGCTAGTCCCCCTGCCTGGGGCTGGCTCAGAGCCAGCACCCCCCCGGGGGGGGGGTGTCCCCAAATCCCATTCTTTGCCCCCCGAGCCAGCCACTCGCCTGCTGTGGGGCCAGATCACAGCCAGCGACCCCTAGAGGGGAAAGGCCTCATGTCCCCCTCCCTACAGCCAGTCCCCCCACCCTGAGGCTGGAGCAGAACCGGCGCCCCCTAGAGGGGAAAGGGCCCATGTTTCCCCCCCCCCCCCCAGCCAGCCCACCCTTCCTCTCCCCCCACTCCTGTGTGAGTTGCTGATGCCAGTGCTCCAGAGGGGAGCGGGGGGGGGGACGACAAGGCAAGGCCACCCCCAAGGACATCAGCAGGATGCAGGCCGGAGAGGCAGAGCCCCTTCCGCACAGCTGCTCCCCCATTGCCCTGGCCAGCTGTGTCAGGACAGGCAAGCAGGATGACACAGCTCCAAGGGGGTGCAGGGAGCCAGGCAGACGGGGCATCCAGCTCCATAGGAGTGTGTGCTGGGGGGAGAACTCAAAAGGAGCAAGAGTCTTGCAGCCCAAGATCCCGATAGGGCCCTGGGAACCCCCTGCTCCAGCCCCCCCACCATCACCAGTGCCCCCCTTTAAACCAGCCCTGGGCTCCAGCCACCTCCCTTTAAACCAGTGCTAAGACCCTCCCCTCCCATGCACCCAACACCCCTTCGCACCTGCCTTTTAATAGCCTGAGCAGCTGATCGCCTTTGCTGGGGGGGGAAGAGGGGGGTCTTAAAGGGACAGGAGCTCATTTGCTCACCAAGGTTGAGGGCCTGGATGAAGCTGGTTATCTGCCCCTTCAGGCAGAGCAAGGCAGAGCTGCCCCCCCCCCCCTCCCCCCATGGCCTTCCTGGAAAAGACATTCGAGGAGCCTGGGAAGTGGCCGGTTTGTTAATGGGAGATGGGCCTTGTTGCCAATGGGGGCCCCTGACTGGCCACACATGGAAGGAGTTGGGCAGGTCTCAGCCCAGCCCCAGATGCTCCTGGCACACAGCCAGCCATCACTCACCGCTGGCCCGGACTGGCAGTGGCCACCCCATCGCTGGCAGAGAACTGAATGGGAGACCCCCCCCCACCCCGCTGCTTCCTAGAGCCTCGATGGGGCTGTGGTATTGGGGAGCTGTATTTAAGGGTGCCCCCGTCTAACCACTAGATCCCACAGAGTTAGGGGTAGAACCCAGGAGTCCTGACTTCCAGCCCCCTCCCCGCTCTAACCACTAGACTCCCCACCCCGCCCAGAGCTGGGGAGAGGACCCAGGAATCCTGGGCTGGCAGGACTTCCGCACTGTTTCATGCCCGTCTGTGTGTCCCCATGCAGGAGGGATGCCCAGAGTCTGGGTAGGCTGCTGCATAGGGCGAGGGGGAACTGAACCCCGAACCGAGCAGAGTTCCCTTCTTGCAAGCCCCGTAAGCCCTGAGCGGTTGCTGACCAGCAGGGGGCAGGGATGAGTCACTTGGGAGCTGGATGGATTTGGGTGGCGGGTTACCCACCCCGGCCGTGCCCGCTCTGGGGACGCCTGTCGGAGCCCAGTCCACGGGCAGGGCAAATCGGTCACTTTCCCCGGCATGAAATTGACGTGCATTGAAAGGGGACGCCAGTGGAAGATCATTAAAAAAAAAAAATCTCCCTCCCTCCTGCTACTCCCAGCCCCCGGCTCTGGTTCTGCTGCCGGCGGCTGGCAGGGCCGCCCAGAGAATTCAGGGGGCCTGGGGCAAAGCAATTTTGGGGGGGCCATTCCCTAAAAAAAGTTGCAATACTATAGAATACTATATTCTCGTGGTGGCCCTGGCAGCTGGGGAGGGCCCAGAGGCCAAGTGCTCTGTGGTGATGGGCTGGGAATCCGCAGCCCGAGTGTCAGGTCTGGGTTGAGGGGCTGAAAACAACCCGACCCGCTTGGGGGGTCTGACCACCTCCGTGTGGGGGTAGCCCGGCGGAGGCTGCCGCGCACACACAGCACAGCGTGGCAGCGATGGCAGGCCTGAGCCGGGCACGCGGCTGTGGGTCACGCCAACCCCATGGGCAGGTGTCCAGAGATGCACTGCGGGCATGGGGACACCCCAGCAGGCCGAGCCCTGAGAACAAGGTGGCAGTGCCAGGGTTGGCCCAAGGGCGGAGTGGGGGGGAATGTTGTCACGACTGGGACGTGGGTAGCGTGGCCTAGCAGGTAGGAACAGACAACAGGCCAGGGGTAAGAACTGAAGCCAGAAACCAGGAGTCTAGCCAGGACGAGGGATCGGGAGCCAGGAATCAGAGCCGGAGAAGTTGTAACAACAGGCAGGATTGCGCCGTCAGCTTCCTGAAACTCCGATCCGCAGCCACGGGGCAGGGAGGGGGGGTGCTGCCTGTCGGGTCGTGGCACGCCTGGGCCGCCCAGTGCCGCCGGGGTTTATAGGGGCTGGCTCCCAGGTCTGTCCCGGCGGGTGGTGTGGACGTTCTCCAGAGCCTTGCACCTCGGGTCTGAAATCGACCAGCTGCTCTTGCGCTTGGGTCAGGCTTTCGAAGGCGGCGCCGAAGCAGCGGCTGGCGGCCTCGGGGTGAGGCTGGAAGCTCTTTGGGGATATCGACGGCTGAGAAGCGCCGTGCTAAGAGCACACGGCTTCAGCTCACCGGCACGGCGCGTCCAAGCCGTCCCCGCAGTCCGCCCAGCTACACCTAACACAGAGCAGGCAGCAGATTCCCAGCAGCGACTGCTGGCTCCAGGGGGCAGAGTTAAGGTCGGGGAGGGGGCGTTTACCATGGCTCTGAGCTTTGCAGAGGAAAGGCCTGAGCAATCGCCAGGCCCCCTTAACTCTACCTTAACGACGGATTTTGCTGCCAACTCAGCGCCCACCTCCAGCTGTGTCTGGGGGGCAAAGCCCCCCTGCGAGGGTGGCACTAGGCAGTGCCCCATCTCTCCCTGCACCCCCGTGGTTGTTTTAGCTCCCTCCTGCATCCTGTTTTGCTGGGCAGGCTGAAGGCCAGGAAGTTGACACATCTCCACGCACAAGCCGTTTGTTTCGGTCACGCACAGCTGGATCGGTGCCCTAGGAGGAAACCCATCCCCCGCGTAATCCCCACGCATGGCAGCAGAACTCGGCGTCTTTCTCCTCCCAAACCTGCCCCTGCCTGATCTCAGGTAGTGCAGTGTGGGGTCTATGACACACAATGGAACAGTTCTGAGGCCATGCAGCAGAGAGGAGTATTGAACACACACACACACACACACACACACACTCCCCCCCTCCAGACCTGGGATTAGAACCCAGGAGTCCTGACACCCAATTGCTCTAACCGCTAGAACCCACTCCCCTCCCAGAGCTGGGAGCGAACCCAGGAGTCCTGCATGCCAGAACCCTGCTGCGCTAATCACAAGACTGCCAGCCCAGGACTAGAACCCAGGTGTCCTGGCTCAGCCCCCCACCACTAAGCAGTAGCGCACAGCCATCCGCCGGTGACGCCCAGGTCCCATCCCTCGCCGCCCCCCCCCCCCGGGGCCCTACGCTGGAATGATCCTAGCTCCGCTGTGGGGGAGCATCTTAGCCATGTGTTGACAGCTGCTGGCTGTAACGTGCTGCCCAGGGGGCCAGAATCAGCTGCAGCTTCCCTATGGTTTCCTCATTAACACTGGGCTGTGTGGGGTCAGGGAGGTGAGGAGAGCTGGCTCCATGGGGAGCTGAGGCACAGGGAGGGGGAGCCTAAACAAGGGGGTCAAGGGAAATTAAGCCATATGGCAGTTCAAGGAAGGGACCAGGAAAGTCTGGGCATCACCAGAATACATCCGCCTGACAGTCACACCTCCTGCTCTAACCACTAGCCCCCACTCCCTTCCCAGAGCTGGGGTAGAACCCAGGAGTCCTGACTCCCAGACCCTTCCCCTGCTCTAACTGCTAGACCCCACTCCCCTCCCCGAGCTGGGAACAGGAGCCAGGAATCCTGGTGCCCAGGCCCCACTGCTCTAACCACTAGACCCCACTCCCCTCCCTGAGTTGGGCATCCTGGCAGGTCTTCTGCACTGTTTCATAGCAGTACAGCTGTCCCCCCGCCAGGAGGGGGATTCCCATTCACCTCTGCCCCAGCCCCATAGCTGCAAAGGCCAGCAGGAGCTCAGTGACTTTCCCACAGCTGGGGGGCGGGGGAGACCCCAGCCCTGCAATAATCTGATGAACAAGCACCTTCCCTCCCACCCTCACCCGGCAGACTCGTTACCCCCCCCCCCCACCTGCCAAGATCAAAGGAATATTCCCACCAAATGCCTGATTCCCACCGGGCCTCGGTTTCCCCACATTATGGAGCCCAGCAAGCCATGGGCAGGGCATGGAGTGGGCGGTGGGGGGGTGGGGGATGTGTCTTAAGCAAGCACCAGGCTGGACAGGTCAAATGCCCCCCCCCCATCTCATCCTGCCCGTGAGCTCATGAGATTCTAAGCTGGGGTGGGGGCAGGGTTGGTGGGTAAATTAATTAACAGCCCTAATTCCTACCCCACCTCTGCTCTAACCACTGGACACCACTCCTGTTCCAGAGCTAGGGATAGAACCCAGGAGTCCTGGCTCCCAGCCCCCTGCTCTAACCACTAGACCCCACTCCCCTCCCAGAGCTGCAGCTAGAACCCAGGAGTCCTGGCTCCCAGTCCCCCCCCCAGCGCTCACCACTTGCCAGGTGCTCTGAAGGTCACACAGGCAGGAGGAAGCAGCTTCTCTTCCTCACCCCCGCGGCCCGGCTTCCCGAGCCTGCACCGGGATGGCCGTGGGTGTTTGCAAAGGGTCACGTAGCTGCTTCCGCCGCCTCCCGCCAGCCCCCCGCGCCGCCAGAGGAGGTCAGTGCGAGGTCCCCCCTGGCTGAGGGGGGTGGTGAGAGCAACGTTGGGGGCCAGGCAGCACTCCCAGGACTCCTGGGGTCTGAGCCGGAGCTGGGCCGCGAGATCGGGGCCGTGCCAGGCTGGCCCTGCCTGAGGATCCAGAGGGAGCCCAGACACGCCAGCCCTTGCTACTGGCCCCGGGTTCTTGTGCCCGGGCACCGCGGCCTCGAGCGACGGCAGCCAAGTGTAGGGTTATCGTGCGGCACAGAGGGGTGAGCCCAGGTGACTCTCAGCCCCCCACCTCTGGGCCTCTCCCCGGGGCACTGGGGGTCCCAGCCCCTCACTTCTGGGCCTCTCCCTGGGGTACTGGGGGTCCCAGCCTCTCGCCTCCAGGCCGCTCCCCGTGGCACCGGGGGTCCCAGCCCCCCACCTCCAGGCCGCTCCCCGTGGCACCGGGGGTCCCAGCCCCTCACCTCCAGGCCGCTCCCCGTGGCACGGGGGGTCCCAGCCCCCCACCTCCGGGCCGCTCCCCGTGGCACCGGGGGTCCCAGCCCCCCCACCTCCGGGCCGCTCCCCGAGGCACCGGGGGTCCCAGCCCCACCTCCGGGCCGCTCCCCGTGGCACCGGGGGTCCCAGCCCCTCACCTCCAGGCCGCTCCCCGTGGCACCGCGGGTCCCAGCCCCCCCACCTCCCGGCCGCTCCCCGAGGCACCGGGGCTCCCCGCCCCCCACCTCCGGGCCGCTCCCCGTGGCACCGGGGCTCCCAGCCCCCCACCTCCGGGCCGCTCCCCGTGGCACCGGGGCTCCCAGCCCCTCACCTCCGGGCCGCTCCCCGTGGCACCGGGGGTCCCAGCCCCTCACCTCCGGGCTGCTCCCCGTGGCACCGGGGGTCCCAGCTCCCCCACCTCCAGGCCGCTCCCCGAGGCACCGGGGCTCCCAGCCCCCCACCTCTGGGCCGCTCCCCGTGGCACCGGGGGTCCCAGCCCCTCACCTCCGGGCCGCTCCCCATGGCACTGGGGGTCCCAGCCTCTCACCTCTTGGCTGCTCCCTGTGGCACTGGGGGGTCCCAGGACCCCCTGGACCGTGGCCCCAAGGCACTGGGGAATGCTGGCCCCATAGCCCTGCCCATGCAGTGGGGGGTGTCCCAGCACTTTCCCCTCAGGGTCGGGCCCCTGTGGCACTGGGGGGGATGCTACCCCTCCCCCTCGGGGGCACCAGGCTGATCCCGAGCGCACGAATCTGGCTGGCCGGCCGTGTGCACTAAGCACCCTGCCTGCCTCCCGGGACACCTGCCCTGAGAAAGGGCCGCTTCTGGCAAAACCGTAACCCCCCCGGCCCTGGCGGGCTGTTTTTTCCTGACCGCGCCCCAAGGCCTCTGCCCTGACTTTTGTTCTGCGGCCCCCGGCGGCTTTCCTGTTTTCGGGGCCCGCCTGTGGGAAAGCAGCGCTGGGAATGTGTGTGTGTGTTTGTGTGTGTGACTGTCACCTTCACACAAATAAACACGGGCGGATGTGCTGGGGGTGGGGGGTGGGCAGACACAACGGCACAGCCGGAGGGACCCACTGAAGCCACGACGCTCGCACAGGGGCGGCCGGGAGTGGGGTGGGGGGGTAGTTAGTACATTTCCCTCCCCCTCCGGTAGTTGCTTTTCTACCAAATGCCTTTTTGCACGGACATTAGACCTGGGCAGAGGGGCCAGACGGAGCCCGCCCCCCCCGGCACGCGCCCTTCCAGTTCAGGCAAGTGCCCCCAAATACATGAGCTGCCCCTCTCCCCTGCTGGGGGTTGCGGGAGGGGCTGGGTCTCTCTGTTTTGCCAAAGGGGGACGTTGCTCCCGGAACTGCACTAAGACCCCCTGCAACTCGTTACAGCGATGGGCTAGAGCAGTGGTCCCCCACCTTTTCGTCTGGCACAGGACCGTGGCGGGGGCGACGCCTCTCGATGACGCTGCTTGTCAGCGGCAAGCGACGTCATCGAGAGGCGTTGCCGCCGAAATGCCGCCGATGCTCGACTGCCGGCCAGGACGCGGGCACACAATGGCACCCGCGGGCACTGCATTGGGGACCCCTGGGCTAGAGAGTAGCATGAACTTTTCACCATTTTCCAGCATCCGGGTGTTGGGGTGTGTGTGTGTGTGTGTGTGTGTCAGCTCTCACTGCAAGGGGCGAGCCCCTCCCCCCCTGAGCCCCCACCCCACCCTCTGCAGCACAGCGCCCCCTAGCACTGCACTGGGGCCTTGGGGGTCAGCTCTGACTGCAAGGGGAGAGCGCCCCCTATTGAGCCCCCTTTGGCTCCCTGCAGCACAGCGCCCCCTAGTGCCACACTGGGGCATCAAGGTCAGCCCTGACTGCCGGGGGATGGCGCCCCATATTAAGCCCCTCCTTCCCACTTCCTGCAGCACGGCGCCCCCTAGCGGGTCTAGAGACTCAGCACTGACTCTCCAGGGAGAGCGCCCCCTACTGAGCCCCCCCATCCCTGCACCCCCTAGCACCGCGCCGGGGCCAGACCTGACTCCGAGCGCAGCCCACCCAGAGCTAACCCCATGCCCGACAGCGCCTGGCTGGGCTCGCGTCCCAGCACTGAGCCCCGCAGAGCCCCCCCAGACTCCCAGCTTTGCCTGCTACCCCCCAAGGCGGCTGTCCAAGAGACCCGGGAGCAGGATGTGGGGGAGCGGCTTTGACGTGGAGCTTGCGCAGCTTTGCCCTGGGCGCCTCTTGCAATGTACCTGCTGCAGGGTGGCTCCACGCCAGGGTGAAACCGGTGCGGACAATGGGCGGAAATCCATGAACTGGCTGCAAAAAACCCCCCCGAAACAAAATGTGCCTCTTTTGTTTTGTTTTGTGTGTGGCTTGTTTGTCTGCAGCTTCCCCAGGGCGCCGGGATCCTGCGGGCGAGCCCTGCCCCACCCCTTGCGTGGGATCAACCCCCAAACAGAGCCCCGCATGCCCCTCTGCCCCCCAAACACCCCCATCCTCTAGCAAAAGGCAGCTGCAGCAGTCACGGAGCCTGGTTGGTGACGAGACCCAGCGACTGAGCTGCCCCCCTCCAGAGTGGGGGAGGATGGTGTATGGGTATGATGCAGGGAAGACTGCCCTGCCGCTGCCCCAGGTAGTACCCGCTCTGGGGCTGCCATTTCCCTGGTGCTAAACCCACAGCATGTGGTGGCAAGGCAGCAGGCCTGCTTGGTTGACTCAGACCCCCATCCCAGCTGGGCGGAGAGGCAGTGCCATTGGAATGGAAGCCACAGACTGGACCTAAAGGTGGTGCCAATCCCTTAACAAGGCACCGACGGGGGGACCAAGATTGGACGGCGAAGCCCCACCTCAGGGCTGTGCCCAGATGCACCCAGCAGGGCTATCAACATCTCTGGGAGCCCCATCTGCCCTAGGCGGCTGTGACCGTCCCATCCCACGCACAGCAGCTGGAGCTGAACTGGCACCATTTACAACAGCCGACATCCCGCCATGTCGCCCCCTCCAGTGCATCCTCGGGTGTTTTGGAGGTTGCCATGAGCCCCAGGGTATTTTGCTGAGGGGTGCTGCGTGTTTCCCTGCTCAGTTACACTGAGGTAAACCCAGACTAACTCCACAGAGAGTCACAGTTCTGAGACCGGGGCCCATCAACCCTGGTATCTGGTCTCTAGAGTGGCCAGTCCCAGCTGCTTCAGAAGAAGGTGCAAGACGCACCCCCTGGGAACAACGAAGAGATAATCTGCCCAGAGAGGAAGTGTCTACCTGACCCCAACCAATTACTGGGTTGTCTTTTGCCCTGAAGCATGAGACATAGGTCTGTGTTTTAATCCTTCCTAATGTAACTGGCTATTCCCATTATCCAGAGAAACCTCAGATCCTGGTTTGAACCCTGTTAAATCATGTGGCAGTGAGGCCAAATCCTTTTGTCGGTTTAAAATCGGTTGCCTCTCCGTTTCACTGAATGGCCCCTTGTTCCTAAGTCACGGAAAAGAGTGAACGAAAACACGGTGTCTACCTTCCTAATCCAGTCCAGGGTGTTCTGTGGCTTTATCATCATCATCTCTCACTCTTCATCAGTAAATCTCAAAGCGCTATAGAAAGGAAGGCAGTAGGATTATCCCCATTTACAGATGAGGAAACTGAGGCACAAAGTCACTTGTCCAAGGTCACCCGGCAGCTGAGCCAGGAATAGAACCCAGTGCCCCAAGTTTCAGTGCTGTATCCCCTAGGACATGCTGTCTCCCATGTCCCTCTGTTATATACCTCCTCTCTAAACAGTCCCCGTCTTTTCAATTTCTCTTGATATGGAAGTTCTCTCAGGGTGTTTAACAATAGATTCCATAGAGAGATTCGCAGATTCTCTTAAGGCCAAAAGGGACCACTAGCTTCCTGCATAACCCAGGCTGGAGATTCCCCAGCCCGTGAGTCCTGCTTCCAGCCCATATCTTGTGGTCGAGCTAGAACAGATCTTTTCTAAATAGACATTGAATGTTGATGGAAAGACTCCAGCTGATGGAGAATCCACCCCTTCCCTGGGTCAGTTGATTAAAGGGTTAATCTCCTCTTCCTCCACTCTTAAAATCTGTGCTGTATTTCCAGTTTCAATTTGTCTGGCCTCAGCTCCCAGCCACCGGATCTCACTCTGCCTGTCTGCAAGATTAAAGGGCCTTCTAGTATCAAATCTCTTCTCTCCTTGTAGATGCTTGTAGACTGCAACCAAGTCATCTTATAACAGCAGAATCTGCCGCTCAACCTTCCACCAGCGTTAAAGAAAATCAAAGTAGATCCGTCAGAAAAACAAAGCATCAAACTGATTTTTTTTTCACTGAGCAAAATAGATATTTTATATATTTCTTTTTAGAGAAAATGGGGACATACAAAAATGTAAAAGGAAAAAAAAAATCCGGGAAACAGACAGGGATATATGTACAGGACACTTCTTATAAATATACAATATATACAATTTAAATATGTATATAGAGTATCTCCAAAAAGCTTTTTGTACACGGCACTTCTTTTGTTTTAAATTAAAACAAACGCAGTTTTCAAATAATAATAATAATTAAAAAACCATTAAAGATTTTTCTCCCCCCCGCCCCCAGCTTTGTAACGCTTTAAAGAGTCGTTCCCATCCCCTTGCGCCATTGGTTCCTGAAAGCAAAAGAATCCATTAGTGGAGCGTCCCGTCTAACCGCCTCCCTTCCAACCCATCTCTGGCACATAAAGGGCGTCGAGAGCTTTTCGCCATGTGGTCTCAGCACGTGGCTCCGCCCCTTGCACGGGGGGAGGGGCTTATCCCCATCCACCGCTCTGATTGGCCAAGTGGCAAGGGGAGGGGCTTCCTTCCTTCAGCTCGACAGGGAAGCAGTCTGAGACAAAACCACAGCATTAACATAATAATAATAATAATAATAATAATAATTAAAAAGCCAGGGCAAAAGGAACAAAGAGTCCATTCCTGGCAGCCCCCTGCTGGAAAAGGACCGGCCTTTTCTGACTACTGCTCTACTGTCTTCCTGATGCATCTCCAGTGCAACATCCTCCCCCCTCTACTCTCCAATTCCCCCCCCAACAACCTCCCGCCCCGCAAAAGAGACATCCGCACCCCCTCCACAGCCAACTTTCCACCTTCCAAACCTTCCTCTGTTCCCTTGGTCCCCCCCACCCCCAACTCACATAGCAGCAAGAATAAATATTAAATATTTTTCTCTTTAGAAAACAAACAGGAGTCGATATTTATAATCTATAGATTAAAAAATAATAGTACGTCGTCCGCCGCTGATCCACGCGTCCAAGGAGGCGTCTCTGTAAACATTCTTTAGCGGGGCGGGGGGGACGGAGCCACAGGTCCAAGGTTGGGGGGGCCACTTTTAAACCTAGAAATGAACAAGAGCGGGGGACGAACGATTAGGGCAGACGGTAACCGGCTGGGAGTCAAAAGGCCCTTGCCCCGCCCCCTCCCGCGCCACCCTGGCCAAGGAATCCAGCCCCAGCGTGGGGCGAGGGGTCTTGGTTTGGCGGAGACCCCGGCCCTGCGCATCTTGGTTCATAAACGTACAGGTGGGGTGCTGGTTGCATCCTGTCCAGATGTCGGGTCTTAGGGACAACCAAAGAAGTGACTCTCTGATTCATAGAATCAGAGAATATCAGGGTTGGAAGGGGCCTCAGGAGGTATCTAGTCCAACCCCCTGCTCAAAGCAGGGCCAACCCCAACTAAACCATCCCAGCCAGGGCTTTGTCAAGCCGGGCCTTAAAAACCTCTAAGGAAGGAGATTTCACCACCTCCCTAGGGAACCCATTCCAGTGCTTCACCACCCTCCTAGTAACATAGTGTTTCCTCATATCCAACCTAGACCTCCCCCACTGCAACTTGAGACCATTGCTTCTTGTTCTGTCATTCCCTCCCTTCCATGTGAATCTTGTCCCCAATTCAGGACTTCGATGGAGCACTGCGGATCTACACCAGGTGGGGACGGGACTTTACGTGAGTGGCAGTGGAGCAGAGCTGATGGGTTCACCACAGAGCCACTGATCTCCCTACAGAGGCCTAAAGCGAGATGTTCCCATGTGTCAGTGTTTACACCCATGCAAGGTGGCAGTCAAATGCTCCCACTGGGGACGTTGGTGGGGGCAGGGGAGACAGCGTGGAATGGAGGCCGGATGTCACCTGAGGACGTGTCACAGCCTGGGTGGCGGGGCACACGAAACGCACACAGAGTGGCGGAGAGGGTGAACAGCTCATACCGAGAAACGAGGAGGCACTTAGAGGTATTATGGTAGCACCCAGCCAAGAGCAGAACCCCTCTGTGCCCGGTGCTGCCCACGCACATCCCTGCCCCAAAGAGCTCCCAGACTAAGCAGACCCTCCCCCTTTTACAGCGAGAGAGAGGAAGTGATTTGCCAAGGGCCGTTCATGGAGTCCGCGGAAGAGCTGGCGATAGCAACTAGATCTTCTGCCATGTTCGCGGCACGTGATCAGACCCCTGGGAAGCACTATGGGGCGTCCCTTCCACCTGCTCTGGCTCTGTGTAGCACATGGCGCAGGGTGACCCTGCTTAGCAGATGCCCAGGGACAGCGTCTCCATAGGTGTCTGTACGGTGCGTAGCACAGCGGGTGCCCTGGTGAATTGGTATCGTCTGGTGTCATAACAATAGTAATAACAATAGCACCTTTCGTCAGGAGGCCTGGAAGCCCTTTACAAAGAAGGTCAAGATCATTAGCTGCATTTTACATACGGGGAAACTGAGGCACAGAAGTGGGGGAGTCACTTGCCCAAGGTCACTGTGAACCCGGAAGTCGCTCAAAGCCAACTATACCTCATATCAGGCATGACACATTCATTACCCCAACCCAGTGTTGTCCCAATATGTCTCTAAACGGTGTCCTGTGAGGCCTCAGAAAGGAAAAGGCTGAGAATCCTGTCCCAGAGATCTGCCTATCTTCATGGTCCTGGCTTTAATGCCCTTGGAATTGGTGTGGGCCAGCAGCCCAAGACTCAGGACACTTGTCTACTGACCTGCCCCATTTGGGCACGGCGTCACCAGAGCTCCCAACCGCAGCGCTCATCTTTGACTCTGCATCTTTCCTTCTCCCCAGAGCCAGCATTAGCTTCCCCCAGGGGCAGCTCCAGGCACCAGCACGCCAAGCGCGTGCTTGGGGCGGCAAGCCGCGGGGGTGCTCTGCTGGTTGCCGCGAGGGCGGCAGGCAGGTTGCCTTCGGCGGCTTGCCTGCGGAGGGTCCGCTGGTCCCGCGGCTTCGGTGGACCTCCTGCAGGCGTGCTGCTGAATCCGTGGGACCAGGGACCTCCCGCAGGCAAGCCGCCAAAGGCAGCCTGCCTGCAGTGCTTGGGGCGGCAAAATACCTAGAGCCGCCCCTGGCTTCCCCTACAATCCACCCCTATGTCTCTTGCTAGCCCTTGGTCACCTCTCTCCTTCACTTCAGTGACCTCCTCTTTTCTGACCTCATTGCCTCTTTATCTCTCTCCCCTCCAATCCATGCTAACCGGAAATAGCCTCTCCCCACCGATTGGACCTCATCTTCCAATCACTTCCACTTTTTTCATCAAATGTAAAGCCAGAAGGGACTGTTAGATTCTGACCTCCTGTATCTCACACAGCTGAGAATTCCACCCTGATACCCCTGTATCGAGCCCATGAACATCTTTTCCTATAAAGCATCCAGTTTGGAAGTGAAGACATCAAAGAGAGGGAGAATCCATCAGTTCACTTGGGAGTTTTACCTGCACTGGTAAAACAAATTGTGCCTTATTTCTAACTGGAATTTGTCTGGCTTCGACTTCTATCCATTGGTTCTTGTTCTCTGCTACGTTAAAGACCCCCCCTTAGTACCTGGTATTTTCTCCCCATGAAGATATTTAAATATTATATTCAAGTCACCTCTCAGTCTTCTTTCTGATAAGCTACACGGGCTGAGCTCTCGAAGGCCTGGTTTACGCTACAGAGGTAGGTCGACGCGAGGCAGCTTCCGTCAGCCTAACTCTGTAAGTGCCACAGATGTAACTCACCTGCTGTGCTGACGTAACAACTCCACACCTCTGCGAGAGGCCTAGCACATGGGTCAACGCAATGTCAGTGTAGACACTGCATTGCTTACGTTGACCGTTACTGGCTTTCAGGAGCCATCCCACAATGCCCCACGCTGACAGTTCAATCGGTGCAAGCGCGCCTGGTGAGGACGCGCACCGCCAGCACAAGGAGCGTCGTGTGGACACGCAAAAGTGATTTAATCACTGCAGTGGCTGTGGGGCGACTTAATTTTGTAGTGTAGACTTGGCCGAAGTCTCTGACTGCAAGACATTTTCTCCAGCTCTGAAGTCAGTTTTGTAGCTCTTCTCTGTCCCCTTGACAATTTTTCAACATCCTTTTTAAAATGGAGACGCCAGAACTGGTGGCAGTATTCCATTATCAGTCTCCCCAGCGCTGTGTAGAGGAGGCGACTTTCCCTCTAGCTGTACTCACTGCTCCCGATTATGTGTCCAAGGATCGCCTTAGCCCTGTTTGTCACAACATCGCACTGGGAGCTCTTGACTTCGGGTTGGAATGACCCGCTCCAGTCAGCTGATGTTTACCAAACACCCTTCTTCTCGAACACAGAACACAGAACTTCCCAGAGATAATGACCACAGGCCGCTGTGTGTCTGGGTCTGGACTGCAGCCACCTGTAAGTCCAGGCCCTAAACTTGATGGGGAAGGGACTGTGAGGAAGGACATGTATGCTCTGTCCAGTCACTGTGCCACACCCAACACACCCAATGCATTGAGTAGCAACACTGTACACTGTATTTGATGGCCAGTTCATCAAATAGCAATGCTGTCACGTTCAACGCAATCAGTGAAAAGCTGTCATGCCCAACTCACTGAGTAACAATGCCATCACACTCAATTCACCGAGTAACAATGCCATGGGACCCAACTCATTGAATAGCAATGCCATGACGTCCAACTCACCGAGTAGCAATACCATGGTGCTCAACTCACCGAGTAGCAATGCCATGACGCCCAATTCACCGAGTAGCAATGCCATGGCACTCAACTCATTGAGTAGCAATGCCATGGCACTCAACTCATTGAGTAGCAATGCCATCACACTCAATTCACCGAGTAACAATGCCATCACACGCAACTCACTGAGTAGCAATTCCATGGGACCCAACTCACCGAAAGCAATGCCATGATGCCCAAGTCACTGAACAGCAATGCCATGACACCCAACTCACCAAGTAGCAATGCCATGGTGCTCATCTCACCGAGTAGCAATGCCACGATGCCCAACTCACTGAGTAGCAATGCCATGACGCCCAACTCACCGAGTAGCAATGACACGACGCCCAACTCACTAAGTAGCAATGCCATGGCACTCAACTCATTGAGTAGCAATGCCACAATGCCCAACTCATCGAGTAGCAATGCCCCGACACCCAACTCACCGAGTAGCAATGCCACGATGCCCAACTCATTGAGTAGCAATGTTGGCACCCAACTCACCAAGTAGCAATGCCACAGGACTCCACTAATTGAACAGCAGTGCCATGACGCCCAACTCATCCAGTAGCAATGCCATCATGCCCAGCATACAGAGCAGCAAAGCTGCCATATTCAACACATAGAGTAGCAATGCCATCATGGCCAACTCATCGAGGAGCAAAGCTGCCACTCTCAACACACGGAACAGCAATGCTAGTATCCCATCATGACCAATTCATCATGTAGAAAAGCTGCCCCGCTCGATGCATGGAGTAGCCATGCCAGCACAGCCATCACTGAGGAGCAATGCTCGCCATGGGATTCCAGATCAGTTAGTCACAGATAAACGGCCCACAATTCACAAATGGCTGCTTTAGAATGTTCTCTTTGCTAGGTCAGTTCAAGCGCACCCAGCCAAACCTTCATGACCCACAGTCACACGGGTTAGCAGAAGAATCAATGCAACTAGCAGAGACCTTAATTTTGAAATATGGTGGGATCCCTACTTAGCACCGGTGGAATATCGCCATTGCGGGTGCAGCGCTTTGGTGGATCACCAGATCAGAAACTCAGGAGCAGAGCAAACACTCCAGGATCTCCATACGGGTCATTTGAACCCGAACCTTCACCTCTTCTCCCATTACTCCACACACCCCATTAAAGAATTCCTCTCCCTCCCTGCCTCTAATGCCCTTCAAACCTTTGAAAACTGCTTCAGGGCATGAGGCAACCTCCAAGTATAGGATGAAACTTCCCCTCTGGGCAGGTTATTCCAACATTGCTCATCAAGGGGTGTTCTGGCGTCTGGGATTAGCTAGTCGGGCATCTGGCCTGATCTGGCAAAGCAATTTCTACGTTCCTACATTTTGCCTGACCCTCAGCTTTAAAGGACTCGGTCAACGGAAACATGAACTGGGGAAAGAAAAATCAGCTCCTGGATTGTTCTGCACAACACTGATTTTCAGTTCCAGTTTCCTAGTTTTGTTTATATACGTTTTTAACGCCGGTGCATGCAGCAGCATCTGGTTGCTTCACTTAGTTCCAAGGAGGGCAAGGGGGGTGGGTGTTGGTTTTCCCACCAGAGGAAAAGGAAAATTTGGATAGAGGAATGTTTTCCATTGCAAAAGCTGAAAGTTCTGATTTTTTTTTCCCAGTTGCAGAAATCTTGGAACATGAAAAACTGCTGTGCAACCTAACAGAATGGACAATGCTTTCCTGAGACAGAAGAATTTGGTTCCAGTTTGCCACAAGTGAATCTGCTCTTTACTCCCAACCCAAGGTGTCTGGGGTCTCTTCCAGTCCCAACCTCCTCTACACACCCAGCCCAACTACACTATGCAGAATCCAAACTCACTCTCCCCTCCTCAGAGTTCGGCTTTATTAAACCAACATTCAGGTAACAAAATTGAACTCAAACCTTCTCCCCAGGCCAAGCTGCCTCCTAGGGCTCCTCCCCAGGACTGCTCAGCCCACACCCTAGGTCCTCTGTCCTCAGGAAGGCCCTTCCACCTCCCTTGCCTCCAGGGAGGGTAAAAGAGCCACCAGGAGCAACGAGTCACCAGAACCCACTTGACCCTTTCCCAGCAGAATCCCAGGTTTGTGTGACTGTTACTGCTGAGTTCATCTCAGACCGTAGAGGCTAGCTTTTAAATCCAGAAGTCCCAGGTTCAGCCCCCTCAGATGGTCCATCCTGGGGTGTTGTCCCATGTATACAGCACCTACCCCAATGGGGCCCTGCTCTTCAGCAGTTACTGTAGTAACAGTGCAAACCCCTGCCCGCTTACTAGTGAGCAGGCTCAGTCCATCGGCCACCAAGTCCCACAAGCTCATCCAGAGCCGCCCAGAGGATTCAGGGGGCCTGGGGCAAATTGCCCCACTTCCCCCCCCCGGGCAGCCCTGAGCTCATCCCTGAGAGAGGACACAGCACTACTCTCCAGGGAGTGAACACATCAGCCCAGGTCTCTGCAAGGCCAGGGTCTGCAGGGGGATAAAAATGGAGGTGGTGGGGTTGCGATCAAGGAGGGTCTAACCTCCCACTGCACAAGCCACTCCATATCCGGTGCCTTCCAGGCTCCCAAGAGAGCCCTGGGCTGACAGGTTTGCCATACGGACCAGTGAGTTTACCCAGCTCCCCAAGCAGAGATCAGAGAGTACACCCTTCCCCATGCCCTGTGGGAAGGGGGTCGGGGGAGGAATCAGCCCCTGGATACAGGCCCTGGCAGCTAAGCATTGCAGGACCCAGCCGTGATCTCTCTCCTAGCCTTTGACAGAGGCCAAGCTCACCTTTAGCACTTCCAAATTCGTCCCCTCCCCACCCCCAGGTATTGCTGCTGCTGCTAAACCCTGCTGGGTCCTCTCCATAATCTACCCGCTCCTCGCCATTCTTTGGGCTAAAGGCCTTCGGCCAGACCCAGACTCATTCCTGCAATGGTCCCCTCTAGGCCTGTTCAGTCTCCTCGTAATGCATCATCTCTGGCTGGTTGGATTCCACCGGACCAGTCTTCAACTCCATCCTTCTCTGGCATCCTCCCAGATCCCTGCCCACTCCCTCCCTCTCTGCTCTTGTTGGTCCTTGCTCTGGGCAAGCTGCAGGGCTCATCCCCTTCCCCTTCCCTGCCTAGAAGCTCCCCTCCTCTGCTCTGGCTTTTGGTTGCTTCCCGCATCTCTCCACTAGCTAGCTGTCCTGAGAGCTGCTCTGGGGAGAGGAGGGCTGGATCCGCAAACTTTGCCATAGGGTGGTGGACTCCATCACATGGTGCTTGGTCTTATCTGTCTCCAAGCTGGGCTGCTTGGTCCCTGCTCCTCCAGGCACCTGGTTTCCCTGTCCAATCTCCAGGACAACTCCCCCGCCAGTGGCTGGCTGCTCCAGTCCCAGCAGGAAGTTCCTCTCCTGTTATGCAGTAGCCCCGAGGATTGACTTTCTGCTCTTTGTCTTTGGAGTTGCTGCTCCAGGCCTGCCAAGAGCAACCCGGGCAGCTGTAGGAGTAGCTGGAAACAGAGAGCAGGAGCCAGCACTTTGGGGAACAGCCAGTCCCCTGCAAGTGCCCCGCCATGTGCAGCCCATACCTCCAGAGAGTCCAGGGCTTCATCGGGCACTCCTGCCTTGACCCCCAAAACCTCCTGTAACAGCTTAAGGGTAATTTGCCCCAGGCCCCCCTGTTTGACAGGCCCCCCAAACCAGGTAGTGTTGAGATCTGGCACATGGGTATGCAGGGCCATTTGGGTTTGGCCTGGCTCTGTCTCCGGAGGGACAAATTTGAACGGCGTTGCGACCCTGAGTGCTAGGTTGCAACGCCAATGAAATTTGGCCCATCTGCTCCTCAGTCTCAATCTATGGTGGGGCAGACGCGTCAAACCTGAGTGGGTTGCACCCTGCTTTAGCCCCTTCAAATGTCGGGAAGAATGGCGCAGCCCAGGCAAGTGCCATCATTGTGCCAAGAACTTCCCTCATTCAAAATGGCCACCACCGCCTCCTACTGTTCCCAATGGGAGCGAGGCTATGGGCTGACCTTGTTCAAAATGGCCACCACCACCTCCATCCGTTCTCTGGGGAAGCGGGGCCATGGGCAGACCTTGTTCAAAATGGTCGCCATCACCACCTATTACTCCCAATGGGTGTGAGGTCACAAGCTGACCTTGTTCAAAATGGCCACCACCGCCTCCTACTGTTCCCAATGGTCTATCTAGCCCAGTATCCTGTCTTATGACAGTGGCCAATGCCAGGTGCTTCAGAGGGAATGAACAGAATAAGGCAATTATCAAGTGATCCATCCCTGTCATCCACTTCCAGCTTCTGGCAGTCAGAAGTTTAGGGACACCCGGAGCATGGGGTTGCGTCTCTGACCATCTTGGCTAATAGCCATTCACAGACCTGTCCTCCAGGAACTTATCTCATTCCTTTTTGAACCCAGTTATACTTTTGGCCTTCATAGTATCCACTGGCAATGAGTTCCACAGGTTGACTGTGCGCTGGGTGACAAAGTCCTTCCCTTTGTTTGCTTTCAACCTGCTGCCTGTTCATTTCACCGAGTGACCCCTGGTTTTTGTGTGACGTGAAGGAGTAAATAACACTTTTCCTAGTCACTTTCTCCACACCAGTCATAATGTTATAGACCTCTGTCATATTCCCCCTCAGGCGTCTCTTTTCCAAGCTGAACAGTCCCAGGTTTTTAAATCCCCCCTCATATGGAAGATGGTCCATCTCCCTAACCATTTTTATTGCCCTTTGATGAACTTTTTCCATTTCTAATAGATCTTTTTTTGAGATGGGGGCGACCAGATATGCACATAGTATTCAAGGTGTGGACGTACCACGGCTTTACATAGAGGCAATATGATATTTTCTGTCTTATTATCTGTCCTTTTCCTAATAGTTCCTAACAGTCTGTTCGTTTTTTTGACTGCCGCTGCACATTGAATGGATGTTTTCAGAGAACTCTCCACAATGACTCCAAGATCTCTTTCTGGAGTGCTAACAGCTAATTTAGACCCCATCATTCTCTCTTCCCCAATGGAAGCAAAGCTATGGGCTGACCTTGTTCAAAATGGCCACCATCGCCTACTCTTGATAGGAGCGAGGCTATGGGCTGACTTTGTTCAAGATGGCTGCCATTGCCTCCTACCACTCTCAGTGGGAGCGTGGCTACAGGCTGCTCTTTCAAAATGGCTGCCGCCTCTCCCCCAGCCTAGGCGCTTATCATCCGGACCCAGCCCCCTGGTATCTGAGTCCCACCCGGCCATGGGCTGGATTTGTGACAGGAAGCGGCCCCAGGGTGATGCTGCTGCTACCACTGACATTTTGGCTGGAGTGGGGTATTGGAAAGGAGACGAGAGGACTCTGGGGTGGATGGGGGCATGGGGCAGTCCTGCTGCATCCTATCCATACATGGGGAGCCCTGCTCAGAGAGGGGTTAGGAGTAGGACCCCCTACTCCCTCCCCTCTCCTCTTCCTCCCACGTTCCTTCTCCCTTCCATCCTCCACAGTCCCAATTCCCCCCACCCAATTTCTGGGTCAGTCACCCCCTGAGCACTGCCTGTCTCTTGCACTATATTTGGGGGTGTTTCTTCCTGCCGGGCCAGGCCTGAGACTGGGGTGAGGGACCGGAAGGTGGGAGAGATGTTTGAGGTCAGGGTTTGCTCTGGGCAAAGGCCCGGGGTGGGGCTATTCCTGCCGAGCCAGTTGGCCCAGGCCTAATTAAAAGCCTCCATGCCTAATCAGCACCCCCTCTCGGTGACCCTCATTCCCTACAGTACGGAGGGGGAACCAGGGTGGTTGTGGGAGGATGGGAGGGCAACGTACAGTTATCTGAGGTGTGGAGCCATCAGGATAAGGTTGCCACCTTGGCAGTACAAATAACGGGAACATCTGCTTGCTCTACCACATACACCCTATACCACTGACCCCTCACCCAGGGCACTGTCTCCTCAGCCCCAGTGGGCTCCTGCTCCTGGGCCTGCTCCGGGCACCAACCTCACCAAGCGAAGTTGATATGAGGAGAAAACTGGCTCTGTGGATGAGGGGAAAGCAGTGGATGTGTTATTCCTTGACTTTAGCAAAGCTTTTGATACAGTCTCCCACAGTTAAAGAAGTATGAGCTGGATGAATGGACTATATGGTGGATAGAAAGCTGGCTAGATTGTCGGGCTCAATGGGTAGTGATCAATGGCTCCATGTCTAGTTGGCAGCCGGTATCAAGTGGAGTGCCCCAGGGGTCGGCCCTGGGGCTGGTTTTTGTTCAATATCTTCATTAATGATCTGGAGGATGGCGTGGATTGCACCCTCAGCAAGTTTGCAGACACTAAACTGGGAGGAGTGGTAGATACGCTGGAGGGTAGGGATAGGATACAGAGGGACCTAGACAAATTAGAGGATTGGATCAAAAGAAACCTGATGAGGTTCAACAAGGACAAGTGCAAAGTCCTGTACTTAGGACGGAAGAATCCCATGCATTGCTACAGACTAGGGACTGAATGGCTAGGCAGCAGTTCAGCAGAAAAGGACCTAGTGGACGAGAAGCTTGATATGAGTCAACAGTGTGCCCTTGTTGCCAAGAAGGCTAACGGCATTTTCGGCTGTGTAAGTCGGGGCATTGCCAGCAGATCGAGGGACGTGATCATTCCCCTCTATTCGACATTGGTGAGGCCTCATCTGGAGAACTGTGTCCAGTTTTGGGCCCCACACTACAAGAAGGATGTGGAAAATTGGAAAGAGTCCAGCAGAGGGTAACAAAAATGATTAGGGGATTGGAACACATGACTTATGAGGAGAGGCTGAGGGAACTGGGATTGTTTAGTCTGCAGAAGAGAAGAGTGAGGGGGGATTTGATAGCAGCCTTCAACTACCTGAAAGAGGGTTCCAAAGAGGATGGAGCTCGGCTGTTCTCAGTGGTGGCAGATAACAGAACAAGGAGCGATGGTCTCAAATTGCAGTGGGGGAGGTTTAGGTTGGGTATCAGGAAAACCTTTTTCACTAGGAGGGTGGTGAAGCACTGGAATGGGTTCCCTAGGGAGGTGGTGGAATCTCCTTCCTTAGAGGTTTTTAAGATCAGGCTTGACAAAGCCCTGGCTGGGATGATTTAGTTGGGGACTGGTCCTGCTTTGAGCAGAGGATTGGACTAGATACCTCCTGAGGTCCCTTCCAACCCTGATATTCTATGATTCTATGATTCAAGCAGGACGGAGCCTGCCGGATCCACCCTGCTCCTGCCCAGTAGTGGCCCCCACAGCTGGTACCTCATCCCAAGCCCCCCTGTCCCTGCGGCTCCCAGGCGCTCCGGAGCTGGAGCTGCTGCCCCACGGCTCCCCCTGCCAGAGCCATGATAGGCTGAGGAGGCCAGCAGGGCTGTGACTGACCTGAGGCTTTTAATGTCCTGGGAAGACACAGATTTACCAGGATAGCCACCTAAATATAAAAAAGGGACAATCCTGGGAAAATCTGGCCAGGGGGAGGAGGGAAAAGCCAACGGATTGGCTCAGTTTGCTACCCAAGATGGCAGCAAGGTGGGCATAGCTGCCCTCACTGGAGAGAGGTCGCTATCCACCCCAGAGGCAGTGGAACCCAGCCAGGGTATGTCTACACTGCATTGTAAACCCAGATCTGCAGGCCCTGCGCTTGTGAACTGGCTCTTTCCAAGCCAGCTCTTGAGCGTCCACACTGCACTGGGTTTACAATTGCCGGGGCCAGGTCTCATGACCAGGCCTAATGCCTCCACACCGCTGCACCGACCTACTGACTTGGGTCCGCGGCTTGAGCTGCGTCCACACTGCAAAATGACAGGGCTTGGACCGGAGTGTGAGCTGGACTTGGGTTCCTTGGGTGGGTCCTAGCTCTGGAGTGCTTGCTGAGCCGGGCCAGGCAGATTTGTGTGGGGATGGAAACGGGCATTGGGCTCAAACCTGAGTGTGAGTCCAGGTTTACACTGCCATGTAGACACACCCCTAGAGGTCTCACAAGGCCTCCCATCAGCATCCATACCAGACCCTCTTCCCTTTACTAGAAGGTACAATTAAACCCCTTTCCACTGAGGGTGGAGGGAGAGTCATGGGCTCCCCAAGGGACTTGGAATTCCCCCCTGAAACAGCCCCCCCACAGATTCCTTCTTCAACTGCTGCTGTCTTTCGCCATCTCCTCCCCACAATTCCTCGGTGTCCTCCCTCTCCCAGCTCTGACTCCATCATATGTAGCCCCAGCCCTGTCCGGTCTTCCCTATGCTCCAGAATCCCTCGTGCTTGACATGGGCACTGCCAACGCTGGTGCCAAGGGCTCTGGGGCAGACGGCAAGGAAAAGACGGCGGCGATGCGGGAGGAAAGGGTTGCTGAGGAGAAGGCCGGAGCAAGGGGCTGCTGAATGAGGCAGGGAAGAGGAGGCGTTTCTGTGGGCGGATGAGGCCTTTCCCCTCTAGGGGGTGCCAGCTTCAATTGGGCTCCAAGGCAGGGGAGAGGGTATGGGGGATATGAGGCCTTTCCCCTCCCTCTAGGGGGTTGGCTACGATCCAGGCCTAGGGTTGGGGGGACTGGCTGGGTGAGGTGGCTCAAGGCCGTTCACCTCTAGCCCAGCTCTTCAGTCTCCTACAATCAGAATCTGCTGTGTGGGGGGCTGCATGCAATGAGTTTGACAGGACTCAGCCAACTTCCTGGCAGACAAATGACCTCCCCAAACCATTTTGACTGACACTTAGGCCCCTTTGCTGGCTACCACAGCGGAGGGGCCAACAGCTAAACCGGCCCTGGAGTCCAAACTCTCTTCTCTCCTCCCAGAGCAGGGCTGAGGCCGGGTGTGTGTGGAGAGCGGGCCTGGCCCTGCCCCAAGCTGTACCTGCTGGGAGGGGCCTGGAGAGGATACCAGCTCCCAGGGCTGTCAATCCAACTTTCACTGGCATTAAACCAGCAAAACCACCCCAAGGAAAAGTGGGGGGGTTCTTTCAAGATAGGCAGGAAACACTATAAACCTCCCCTCCGCCCCATAGCCCTTGCCCATAGCTCACACCAAGCCTTGGGGAGGGTCAGAAGAGTCTGGACATCCTTCCTCCTCCCCTTGGTAAGTCCCAGTTCAGACCAGGAGTGATTTATACTAATTCAGCATCTGTAGGGAGAAGGTCTCAAGGTGCTTTGCGGGAGTCAAAGTGCCAAGCTCCAGGTCACCCAGTGGCAGAAACATAACACAGGCATTCATCTGCCATATGCCTCGTGTTCTAATCACGAGACCCATTCCCCTCCAGAGCCAGGAAGAGAACCCAGGAGTCCTGACTCCCAGCTTCTCTCTGCTCTAACCATTAGACTCACTCCCTCTCCAGCGCCAGGAATAAAATCCAGGCGTTCTGGTTCCCAGCCTCCTGTTCCAGCCACTAAGCTACGTTGTTTTCTCACTCAAACGATATTCGCAGACCCAAGCGATGTGGCGAAACATCTGGATTCCGGTGCCGCTCAAGCAAGTGGAGCCAAGTCCCTGAATGTTTTGATGCTCACCCACAACTGCTAGCTGGAAGGCTGTGACTGTGAACAGTGACAAGCCTTGGGAGCCAGTCCACCGGCTACAAAACGGGCGGAGTGGGTTTGAAACTGGCCACAGCCATGCAAGAATCGGGGCTAGGAGAGAAGCCGGGATTGCAGGACCCATCACAATTACTGGTCTCCAATTTCTCTGTTAGCAGTGGACTATCTGCAGGAGAGACGGGATGCTTTTTAAGGGAGGTAGTGTTGCCTACTAGATAGAGCACTGGACTGGGACCCAGGAGACCTCTGTTGTTCTAGTGCCAGCTCTGCTGCTGGCCGACCTTGGTGAGTCACTGCCTCTCTCTGTGCCTCAGTTTCCATCTGGACAATGGCATAATGATACAGCCCGCCTCTGTAAAGTGCTTTGAGATCCATGGATGAAAAGTAGCCTATAAGAGCTGGATATTATTATGTATTCATTTACTATTGAAAAAGCCAGCTATTTAAATGCCTGGTTTCTCTGCAACTCCTAACCAAAGCCACTTAATCCTCATGATTCATATTTCAACAGCACTCAGAGACAGCCCTTGATCCCATGTCTGCTGGGGAAAATGGCATTTAAAAACAAACCACCCTCCCCAGTAGTCCCCTTTTTCTAAAACCATGGGGACGGTGTGAGAGCTGTGGCCAGATGCGATGGGAGAAGTGAGTATGTTCTGGTGTAGCAGCTCATCCCGATTTTTGTGGGATAGTTGGTTGAAAGGGATTATCCTGCTTTTGAAGGGATTATGGCACATCCTGAACCCCACCCCTCCACCAATTCTCAGGCCCACGCTACCACATACAACACCACCGTCCTGAGAATTTCCAAGGAGAACATCAAATGCTTTGCCTTCTGTGGGGGTTGTGTAGAAACTGAGCGTGCACACACACAGTCGGAGGTATAGCCTGATTCACCGCCCTCTGCTCTAACCACTAAACCCCACTACCTTCCCTGAGCTGGGAGCAGAACCCAGGAGTCCTGACTCCCAGCTCCTCTGCTCTAGCCTGTAGACCCAACTCTTCTCCCAGAACTGTGGATAGAACCCAGGAGTCCTGATGCCCAGCTGCAACCACTAGACCCTACTCCCCTCCCAGAGCTGGGGATAGAACCCAGGAGTCCCATCGGAGGCTCTCACAGCTCTTTTCTCTGAGTTACTCAACCTCATGTCACCGGCCCCAATGAATCAGGTGAACATTATTTTCCCTTTACAGGTGGGAAAACTGAACCCCAGAGAGAGGAAGTGGCTCGCCTGCAGTTCAGTGGCAGAGCTGGAAAGAGACTCCAGGGATCCTGAGTGCCAAACCCTTGTTTTCATGAATAGACCACACCTGTTTGCAGAGCTAAGAGCAGACGGAAGGAGTCCCGGGTCAGTCCCTTCCTCTAATCTGTAGAATAAGAGTTAGGGATTAATATCGAGCAGTAGATCTCAAAACACTTTACTATGGAGGCGCAGTATCATAATCCCCACTTTAAAGATAGGGAAACTGAGGTACAGAGCAGCGAAGGGACTTGCCTGAGGGCTCCCAGCAGCAGAGCTGGGAAGAGACCCCAGGTCTCCTGAGGCCCAGGCCAGGGCTCTATCCACTAGGTCACACTGTTGTGAAGAGAAATCACTTCTTTCCATGTGCTGTGACCAGAACCCAGAACTCCCAGCCCCCTGCCGTGCACTTCCTCCCATCGGGACTGGCCCACCTCTAGAGAGGGCACTTGGATGAAGGGAGGATGTCCATGTACCAGCAGTGATTCTCCTGCCTCCTCCACCTTTCAGGATAGGGTCCGGGCACTTTCTCCAGCATCATCTTGATTTGGCTGCATCTCTCTCGCACACACGTTCTGCATCTGCACCTGCCAGCATCGTCTGGGGCCACTGGAACGTCACGGCCACGTGACATTTGCCACCAGCTATGTTGCTATAGATAGATGGGCGGATGCTACAGGAGATCTAGGTATGGATTCAGGGAGTCAATGCAAAAGCCGGTAACGACGCTAGCTCAGCCGAACTAACGAAGATCTACGGCCTAAAGACTTGACACACGTAACTAACCCTATCTCACAAGATGTCCCGAGACATGTGACGTTACTAAACAGCTGCCAGTTTGTACCGGCTTTAGATCGTCGAAGTTGGGAACGCCGGCAGCTGTCTGAACCCCCAAACGCCATGGTAGCTAATTGACATATATGCTAATAAGCTTGAAGTAAAAGGGCTAGTAACCTAGAGGAGAAGGGCCCCCCACCATAAGTAGGGTGAGGAAATGCAGATAAGGAAAAGGGGCTGGAACCCCTACTGAATATGCATTAGGCATAGTGGGGGTCGGCGGGACGCATTAGAAAAGCCGTATCCCGGCCCACGTGCCATGGGAAAATCCAGGATGAGGATCACTGGGGATGACTAACATTTTGGGTTTCTCCGCAAGGCACGGTGTGAACTATGCAAATGTTAGACCTCGCATCTTGAGCTCACTCTCCTTGATCAGCTGGCAGCATGCGTATTGTGGGTTGGTTGGCTAATTAAAGTAATTATCCCAGACAGAGGATGGGATAGTCTCTGTTCTGCACCCTTCCACTGATAACCTCTCCACTGTAGTCTAAGTAGATATAAACCCTTGGGGTGGTTAATTCGTCAACGGAACCCATGATGGTAGCTCAGGCTACATGTTTGAGTCACAGAGGGACACACATTGCTGGCACAACAGGATGACACAATATCACAACAGGAGATCGTGGATGTCATGACACGCAACTTTGCCCCGAAGGCCAAGTGGTTAAGGTGTCATCCTGAATGGGGAGGAGAAGTGGAAATGTGTGTGGTAGGACATCACTTCTTGGGGAGTAGGAAGAGCGTGTGTAACAAACACACAGCGGTGAGGAGTTAGGATATTTTGAGGATCAAGGTCCCAGGAACCCCAAGACAGACAGACAGAGACACACACAGACACACGCCCATCAGGATGTTACAGGACAGAATGTCCGTGTTCTAGGCTCCACCAGGCTTGTAAGTGACAAGCCCAAAACACCTCCTCTTGGGGTGAAGTTTCCTTAGCTCAGGGGCTCTCAACCTTTCCAGACAACTGTACCCCTTTCAGGAGTCTGATTTGTCTTGCGCACTCCCAAGTTACACCTCACTTAAAAACGACTTGCTTGCTAAATCAAGACAGAAAAATACAAAAATGTCCCAGCCACACTATTACTGACAAATGGCTGACTTTCATCATTGTTACCATCTAATTATAAAATAAATCAATTGCAATATAAATATTGTACTTACATTTCAGCCTATAGTATATTGAGCTGTATAAACAAGTCATTGTACGAAATTTTAGTTTCTACTGACTTTGCTAGTGCTTTTTATGTCGCCTGTTGTAAAACTAGGCAAATATCAAGATGAGTTGATGTACCCCCTGGAAGACCTCTGTGTGCCCCCAGGGGTACACGTACCCCTGGTTGAGAATCATTGCCTGAGCTAACCTGGGTTATAGTGAACGAAAACTAACTTGGCCTTTCTGAAGCTCTCTGCATGAGAGGATCTCAAAGCACTGTAAAAGCAGTAATTAGCGTGGCCTCACTACTCTGGTGGGAAGTCCTCACCCCTTTTACCGATGCAGAGAAGGGCGAAGTTCCTCAAATGCTATGACAGCATGGGGATGACTTTCATGTAACACCCTTGATAGACAGGGACACATGGTCACACAGAGAATGTCGTGTAACTGCCCCTCCGCCAATTCCATGAAGGTGCGAGGAGAACTGGTCACAGGTGCCACGGATACCAGTCGTGGGCAGATGACACACAGCTCTACGTATCCTTCACCACACAAGACCACACCACTACCACCAAGATGGTCCTGTGCTTGGGTGAGATCAGCTCATGGATGAAGACAAAGCCCTGGCTGGGATGATTTAGTTGGGTTTGGTCCTGCTTTGAGCAGGGGGTTGGACTAGATATCTCCTGAGGTCCCTTCCAACCCTGATAGTCTATGATTCTCTGATTCTAAGACCAGCTTATGAACCTTATGACCCAAGAACCTCTTAATGCCAACTGACAGGGAACAGAGGAGCACAGGTACCTCCTCATTCCGTTATGTACATTCTGGTTCACCAAAGACTGCCACGTGAGGTCTCAAACGAAAGCAGGAGTCACACTGGTTATTAATATAGTTGTGAAATGTCTGTACAGGTCTGATGTAAGGAGTTATGTTTATGTACTGGAAATACGTTCTCAGCATCTGCATCAAGATAGTCACCAGCAGAGGTGAAAAACAGGCCCTGTTGAGATGTAAATCAAGCACTGAAAGCTATTGCCTATTTACATACGAAATCAGATGTTAACCAAGAGATGTGACAGCAACAGGGAAGTAGGGCACACAGGGAGAAACAAGCCCTGGGGGCGGTGAACTTTGGGGGTATCCCTAGGAGACAAAGACGACAGCCCTTGGTCCTGCACCGCGGAAGCACATGGACAGCGCATTTCTGTTCATGAAAGCAGGGGCTTAGCCAACCCCGGCTGGAAACGCTGCAGGACTTGGGGTGAGAAACTTCTTTAGCCCATGAAGTTTAGTCTCTAGAAAGCGTATGATGATTTCACTTGCGATGTCTCCTCTTGTTTCCAATGGCCTTACTCACTATCCCTTGAATCTTTGACAACAAACGTCTTGAGCTGAATCTCCCAGGCTGGCATGTGCTGTTCCTGCGGGAAAGCAGACACGGCCCCCGGGTCAGGGGCTGGCTATCACAGGGGGATGCTTCCAAGGAACTCGGTGGCTGGAGTGCGCCTGGCCGAGCCCAGAGGAGAGGGCTTGTGCGGCTGACGTCCTGCTCACGCTGAAGGCAAGAGGGGTGACTCACAGCCCCGGGCACCCCGAGAACCATCACAAACCCAAGCAAGACAGAGGGGCTGCTGGCGGGCAGAGGAGAGCGTTTCGAGGCGTTTACAGCTACAGCGCACACCCACAAAGGGTCAGGGCAGTCCGTCGCTTGGGTTCCTGGCCGCAGTGTCCACACATCACATCTCTGGCTGGCTGATCGGACTACAACCGTGCGACAGACCTGGGCGTGAAGCCTTCAGCACTCAGCAAGCTCCAACGCTGAGCAAATCTGACCCGTCCTCCACTTCTTACGTTGGCTTCCCACAGAACCGAATCAAGTGCAAGGACTCGGTCTTTATCTTGGTCAATAATTCTGTTCCTCTAGCATCACGGAACTTTCTGCCAGGAAACAGCAGGGGAGGCGCGTCCCCAGACTGCGGAACAAACTCCATGGGGCACGAAGGCCCGTCCTCACTTTCTGCTCCCAATGCAAGGCCTTCACTAAGACAGAGCTGCCTGGACATTTTAAAACAATAACAAAACCCTACCTAAACAAACCACCCTACCACCCACACAATTCTCCCCCTGGGGAGAGGAGGCGAGAACAAAAGCAAATGTTAGCCATGTCAACGCACAACTGGAAGGCGCCTGGATGCTCTGGGATAAGAACCTATGTAGAACGGAAAGTCAGTGGCAGATTTGGGACCAGATCCCAGGAGACCTGGCTCCCATCTCTCCAGACAAATACAAGGTCAGGGAGTCAGTGGCAGAACCCAGGAGTCCTAGTTCCCAGGTCTCTCTGCTCTAACTGGTAGGACACACTGCGGAATGCTAGCCACCGGCCACGTGATCCCAAGGATCTTTGAAGAGGTATCCAGTTAGTTCATTCAAAACTTGATTAGCCCCTGGGGTGGCTCTAAAGCCAGACCTAGGGATGACCTCAGTTAGGGGGAATGCAAAAAAAACCTTTGGCTGAAATAAGCACCATCTGGGACACGATCCTTTTTGTAGGGGTTGAAAATGGGTTGACACCCCTGTCCCACGTTACCCATTGTCCCTGCCTCTGAGGCTGGTGGGGTTACATGTGCCACTAAGAGAGACTCTTCCAGTGGCATCAGAATGGTGCCAGCATCAAGGAAGGGCAGGACTAATGGAGCGACATTGACTAAAGCAAGATGCAGGCTGGATGCAAGTACAATGTCCTGGTGGTAAATCGGTGGAAAGAGACTGTTCAAAGCAGACTAGCAAACTCTACTGAATGAGGCCTGCAGGCATTGGCTTAACCATGGGAATATGGGGCTTTAACAACTCTTTCATCTAGAGAGAACGCAGGACTGTTAATAAAGCTGAAGGGGTCTGCTGTGGTCAAAAAAGAGAATGTGATCCTGGGATGGATCAACAGGGGAATCGCGAGTTGTGGCAGAGAGGTTATTTCACTTCTGTATTTGGACCTGCTGGAATCCCGCCTCCATTTCTGATGTCCACAGTTCAAGAAGGATGTTGATAAATTGGTGAAGGGTCAGAGAGGAGCCACAAGAACACGTCACAGTGATCGACTCAAAGAGCTCAATCTATTTAGTTTAACAAAGAGACGGTTAAGGGATGACTTGACAATGATCTATCAGTACCTCCATGCAGAACAGGTATTTAATAACGGGCTCTTCAGTGTAGTAGAGATCCAGTGGTTGGAAATTAGCCAAATTCAGACTGGAAATAAGGCGCATGTTTGTAACAGCGAGGGTAATTGACCATTGGAACAGTTGACCAAGGGTCGTGGTGGATTTTCCACCACTGACAATTTTAAAGTCAAGATGGGATGTTTTTCTAACAGATCTGCTCTAGGAATTGTTTCGGGGCAGTTCTCTGGTCTGGGTTATATAGGGGGTGATCACAATGGGCCCTCCTGGCATTGAAATCTAGGAACCTGTGTAATCAACGAGGACTGCAACATGGTGGAGGGAGACTGGGCTCCTTTTTGAGAATCTTGGGCCAATCAGAAGGAACTCCACTGAAGTCGAAGACGAGACCTCAGCGTTAAAATAGGTCCTCCGCTTGTGCCGCGCCACTGACTCCAATGGAGCGTTGGCCAAGTCACTCCAGCTTGTCCCCGTCGACTCCAATGGCGTGACGGGTGATTTACCCCAGCTAGAAATCTGGCCCTCTTGTCTCTAACAAGAAAAATACAACAGGAGAGGCGTGGGCAATTTAGTGCTAGAATATGCACCCCTTATACGCGTGAATTGACGTCGAAAGCCCTAGTCACATGAGTTTGTTATAACTGGTGTCGGCACAATTTTAGCCCTTAGGAAGGAATAAAGATCTTTATCCAAGCAACTGGCGATAAAGAGTAGGCAGCGGGGACCTGGAAAAGCTCAGCGTGTAAGAATGAGACAGTCTGGATCAGATGCATCTTAAGGAATTAGGCCCAGAGTCTCCCATGGGAGTTAGGTGCCTAAATCCTTTTGAGGATCTGAGGCTTAGCTGCTATACTCCAGCCTGGTCTACACACAGATTATAGGTTGGTTAGGAGGGCGGATTTTTTTTTGCTGATACAGTTGTATCAGTACAATCTCTCATGTGGATGCAGTTATACCAGGATAAAGGTGATTTATGGCTTATTTACCTTCCTGTATCAGAATAAACTATACCTGTATATGCATTTTTATCCCAATATCACTGTATCCATACTAGGTGGGGTTGTGCCATTCTACCCAATCTGGTATAGTGACAGCGGTACAACTTTCTACTAGAGACAAAGCCTTGGGAAACGTGGGCCTTTGTTTCTGAAAAGTCACATAGGACTCAGGAAGCAGAAGATGATTAGAGAAAAGCAAATGTGGTACTAATCTTCAAAAAAAGGAATGACGAGTGATCCTGGCAATTACAAGTCCTGTGTGCCCAGCTTCTATTCCTCATAACATTTCCCCTCATGCAAAAACACCTTTAACTCAGAGTTAGGGTCACTGATATAATTCATATAACCTTCATGCATGGTACAAAACTCGTATTTCAACAGTGTAATACTGTTGCAAAAAAAGTGAGCCTCATTCTGTGATGTATCAGCAGGAAGGTAGGAGGCAAGACACAAGAAGTAATTCTTCCACTCTACTCTGCACCAATACGGCCTCAACTGGAGTACAGGTCTGTTGCATCTTAGGCGCATTTAACATGCGCGATTTCAGCTTTACGCAGTCGGCAAAAACAAGAAAAAAACAAAAAAGAGAAAAATAACAATTTAAATACTGCTTCTGTAGTGCGGGCGGTTCCGCCCGCCATTACACTCAAGGTAATTTTGACTATACACGATTTTCGCTTTACGCGCTGACTGCGGAACGTAACCCCAGCGTAAGATGAGACAGACCTGTACTGTGTCCAATTCTGGGCACCGCGCTTTGGGAAAGATGTGGTCAAATCGGAGAAAGTCAAGAGGAGATGGAGAAAAATGACTACAGGTCTAGACAACGTGCCCTACCCAGAAAGATTGAAAAAAACAGGGTTTGTTTAGTCTGGAGAAGAGAAGGTGGAGGGGTGACATAAGTCTTCAAGGGTATAACAGATTATTATAAAGAGGAGGTGATAAATTTTTCTCCTTATCCACTGAGGACAGGATGAGAAGCGATGGGTTTAAATTGCTGCAAGGGAGGTTTAGGTTGGACATTAGGAAAAACTTCCTGTCAGGGTGGTTAAGTTCTGGAATAAATTGCCTAGGGAGGTTGTGGAATCTGTGTCATTGGAGGTTAAGAACAGCTTAGCCAAACACCTGTCAGGGATGGTCTAGTTAATACTTATCCCTGCTTCAGTGCAGGGGATTGGACTAGATCAGTGGTCCCCAACACGGTGCCCGTGGGCGCCATGGCACCCGCGGGGGCATCTTAATGCGCCCGCGTCCTGGCCCCCAGGAGAGCACCCACCGAAATGCCGCCGAATTTCAGCGGCATTTCGGCGGGGATGCCTCTCGATGACGACGCTTGTTGCCAACAAGTGATGTCATCGAGAGGCGTCGCCCCTGAATTTCGGTGGGGACGCCTCTCGATGACATCACTTGTCGACGGCAAGTGGCATCATTGAGAGGCGTCGCCGTCGAAATGCCACCGAAATTCAGCAGCATTTTGGCGGGTGCTCCACCGCCGCAGTGGTCCTTCGTCTGGCGCCCGCCAGACGAAAAGGTTGGGGACCACTGGACTAGATGATCTCTCAGGGTCACTTCCAGTCCTACATTTCTATGGTTCTATGATTCCCGTTCAAAAATCCTTAAGCATCGAAGTGTCAGGAAATGTTCATCTAGAAATTCTAGATACAACACTCATCTGTATGAATTCAGTTTACACATTCTAAGATCAGCTTTAATTCTTACCCGCAAGGAGTACTTGTGAACTTTAATATACTGTACATACATTGTGATTTCTGAGCAGATATTATTTATTTTATCCACACCCAGCCGTGCCTATTTTGAAAGAATTCAAAAGCATTTCTTGAGGATCAGACTTAAGATTGCCCATTTCATGCAAGGTTTTTTCCCTTGTCAATTGTCATTCGCCTGATGAATGCACTGCAAGGGGAATAAAATGTGTATGCACAATCATCTTTATTCTACTATTCATTCAGCTAATGATGATACTGAGAAGTGAAAATTCATCTTGTATATTTCAGCAACCACCTTAACTACAACCCACTGATGACCTCTTTCAGCATATACGTCATTGGCAGGGTTGGTCAAATATTTAATGTATGTAAACCTAACATTAGCAATCGATACAGGTTAGTATAAGATTAGCGTCATTCAGAACTCTTACCAGTATTTTGTGGGTCAGAGTTAAGGGGATTATTGTATAAGGTGAATGCCCATTTGTCAATCTTAATATTGGCCAGCTGTATGAGCAGTAAGAAGATGTATGCAAAATTCCCTTTCACTAAGCTTTCTTAATGGGCAGGGCTGGCTCCAGGCACCAGCTAAAGAAGCAGGTGCTTGGGGTGGCCAATACCAAGGGGCTGGGTCTTCGGCGGCAGTTCGGTGGTGGGTCCCTCAGTCCCTCTCGGAGCGAAGGACCTGCCGCCGAATTGCTGCCAAAGAGTGGAGCGGTGCGATCGTGCTGCCGTGGCTTTTTTATTTTTATTTTTTCCGCTTGGGGCGGCAGAAAACCTGGAGCCGGCCCTGTTAATGGGGTATCTTTTAAAATGGTAGAGCTGGCTTCTGTATTCTGGATGAAGGTCATGCAGCTCACTGCTGTAACCTTAACCTCAGAAACCATCCTGACATTATAATCAAAGAGGCTGATAAAGGAGGTGCTGTTGTCATCATGAACAGGTCTGACTACCAAAAGGAGGCCGCCAGACACCTCTCCAATACCAAATTTTACAAGCTACTTCCCTCAGATCCCACTGAGGAATACACTAAGAAACTGCACCATCTACTCAGGACACTCCCTACACTAACACCGGAACAAATCAACATACCCTTAGAACCCCGACCAGGGTTATTCTATCTACTACCCAAGATCCACAAACCCGGAAATCCTGGACGCCCCATCATCTCGGGCATTGGAACTCTCACTGAAGGACTGTCTGGATATGTGGACTCTCTACTCAGACCCTATGTTACCAGCACTCCCAGCTATCTCCGTGACACCACTGATTTCCTGAGGAAACTACAATGCATTGGTGACCTTCCAGAAAACACCATCCTAGCCACCATGGATGTAGAGGCTCTCTACACAAACATCCCACACACTGATGGAATACAAGCTGTCAGGAACAGTATCCCTGATGATGCCACAGCACAACTGGTTGCTGAGCTCTGTGCCTTTATCCTCACACACAACTATTTCAAATTTAATGACAATATATATCCCCAGATCAGTGGCACCGCTATGGGCACCCGCATGGCCCCACAATATGCCAATATTTTTATGGCCGACCTGGAACAACGCTTCCTCAGCTCCCGTCCACTCACGCCCCTTCTCTACCTACATTACATTGATGACATCTTCATCATCTGGACCCATGGGAAGGAGACTCTGGAAAAATTCCACCATGATTTCAACAGTTTCCACCCCTCCATCAACCTCAGCCTGGACCAATCTACACGGGAGGTCCACTTCCTAGACACCACGGTGCAAATAAGTGGTGGTCACATTAACACCACCCTATACTGAAAACCTACCGACCGCTATGCCTACCTTCATGCCTCCAGCTTCCATTCCGGACACACCACAAGATCCATTGTCTACAGCCAAGCACTGAGGTACAACCGTATCTGCTCTAACCCCGCAGACAGAGACCAACACCTAGAAAATCTCCACCAAGCATTCTCAAGACTACAGTACCCACACGAGGAAATAAGGAAACAGATCAACAGAGCCAGATGTGTACCCAGAAGCCTCCTACTGCAAGACAAACCCAAGAAAGAAACCAACAGGACTCCACTGGCCATCACATACAGTCCCCAGCTCAAACCCCTCCAACGCATCATCAGGGATCTACAACCCATCCTGGACAATGATCCCACACTTTCACAGGCCTTGGGTGGCAGGCCAGTCCTCGCCCACAGACAACCTGCCAACCTGAAGCATATTCTCACCAACAACTGCACACCGCACCATAGTAACTCTAGCTCAGGAACCAACCCATGCAACAAACCTCGATGCCAACTCTGCCCACATATCTACACCAGCAACACCATCACAGGACCTAACCAGATCAGCCACACCATCACCGGTTCATTCACCTGCACGTCCACCAATGTAATATATGCCATCATATGCCAGCAATGCCCCTCTGCTATGTACATCGGCCAAACTGGACAGTCTCTAAGGAAAAGGATAAATGGACACAAATCAGACATTAGGAATGGCAATATACAAAAACCTGTAGGAGAACACTTCAACCTCCCTGGCCACACAATAGCAGATCTTAAGGTGGCCATCCTACAGCAAAAAAACTTTAGGACCAGACTTCAAAGAGAAACTGCTGAGCTCCAGTTCATCTGCAAATTTAACACCATCAGCTCAGGACTAAACAAAGACTGTGAATGGCTTGCCAATTACAGAACCAGTTTCTCCTCCCTTGGTTTTCACACCTCAGCTGCTGGAACAGGGCCCCATCCTCCCTGATTGATCTAACCTCGTTATCTCTAGCTTGCTTCTTGCTTGCTTATATATACACCTGCCCCTGGAAATTTCCACTGCTTGCATCCGAAGAAGTGGGTATTCACCCACGAAAGCTCATGCTGCAAAACGTCTGTTAGTCTAGAAGGTGCCACAGGATTCTTTGCTGCTTCTACCTTAACTCTGTTTCAGGTACTTATCTGGCTCCATCGTAGTATCTGAGCACCTCAGTCTTCACTGTATTTATCCTCACAACCACCGGTGCGGCAGGGCAGCCCTGTTATCCCCATCTTACAGATGGGAAATAGAGGCAGAGATAGGCTAAGGGTAGGTCTACCCAGCAAAAAAAGGACTCATGGTCACTAGTATCGGAGTGTGGGCCAACTGACGTGGGCTGCGGTGCCAAAAGTGCAGAGTAGACGTTCAGGCCCTGGTTGGAGTGTGGACTCTGAGACCTTCTCCCCTCGCTGGCTTTCTCCCCTGCCTGAGCCCAAACAGCTACATTTAGAGCCAGATTCAGTTGAGCTGGGGTCTAAGACTCACTGCCGTGGGTTCTTTTCCCACTGGGTGGACATACCCTAAATGACTCGCCCAAGGTCACACGCAAAGTCTGTGGCAGAGCCCAGAGGAGGGAATTGAACCCAGGTCTTTCAGATGAACCATCATCATACTCCAGTGCGTGCATGATATTCCAGCTAGGAACGTTAATCTAATGGAGGTTCTTTTCATGGGGGAGTTTCCTTTAAAAGATTTGCGAGGGAGGATTTAAATCCGGCTGGCAAAGGAAATCAGAGAATCATAGGAATGTACTCACTGGAGCCGAAACTGACCCTTGTGCAGAGGCCTAAGCAATTCCACCCTGTGCATCTGCGTTTCCTAGGAGGCCAGGGTCCCCCGTTCTGCACCCCCTGCCCGCCCCAGGGTGGACAGGCCGCACAGAAGCAGGGCTCTCCAGCTCACCTCTCTGCAGGATGGAGTTTCCTTCTAGGACATCTTTGGGGGGAGCCAGGTGGGAAGGGCTCCCAGTACCGCAGAACTCAGAACCGCCCTTTCTGAAGAAGGTGCCTGCCCCATTGTGCTCCTTCAGTGGGCACATGCGGGAACGCAGCTTCTGCAGGGCACAGCCCTCGCCAGCCGGGGGCAGAGCCACGATTCGTCTAGCCCAATAGCCCATCTCCGCTAGCGCTCAACACCAAATGCAACTGAGGGAGGTGGAAGATGCCTGAGAGGAGCAGATGTGGGATAATCTGCCCTCTGCCTTAGGGTTTATCTGAGAATCTAATAGACAGAGATTGGCACAAGTCCTGGAGCAGGAATCCTGCCGACAAGGGCTCTTGCTTTCACTCACCAAGCGCTCAATCCTGAAAGGTACTGAGTACCCCAGCCCAAGGGGCACAGGTGCTTCAGTGGATCAAAGTCCTCAGCCCCCAGAAAGAACTGATGTCTAAAGGCCAAACTGAACTGTCCTTACACATAAAGACAGACCCTTAGCTATAGTGGGGCTGTATGGCCTAGTGGATAGAGGATTCTGGCCCTCAGGAGACCTGGGTTCTATTTCCACGTCGGCTGCTGGGTGACCCCGGATAAGTCATGTCTGCGCTCTGTGCCTCAGTTTCCCCATCTGTACAATGAGGAAACTAACAACACTGACCTCCTTTGTAAAACGCTTTGAGATCGACAAAGGGGACGCACTAGAGACTATTATAATTGGAACCAATGGGATTACGAGGCCCCGATTCTGGAAAGCACCTAAACACATTTACTTTTAAGCACATGCTTCCTCCCTCTGCTGACCTGGATGCTTTCCTGAACTGGAACCTGAGTGAAGGCACGACTGCAGTGTGGCCCTTAACGTTTTCTTACTCCGAAGAGTGTCGGCATAACACTTTACAGTTCTGCTTTGGCCAATAGTGGGTTGTTTTTTTTATAGGCCTATGGCATAAAGGCAGGTGACTAATGCTGATCGATTTTTTTTCTAGCTAGGCGATTTTGGATAGATTTAAAATGTTTTCGAAACAAAGCAAAAACAGCCTTTGCTGAGCCAAAGGGAGGGTGGGAAAATGACATGCAGCAGACTGCCAGTGTCTTTTTGTTTACAAATCCTTAGCTAGCGCACAGATGTACGGGTAACTTTGCAGGAAAAACGATCATTCAAACTGCATAGATCCATTGTGACCAGCTAGCCTGACCTCCTGTACAATACAGACCCAAGGTCTTCCCTGAATTCGTTTGTTTGAACTAGGGCTGATCTTCTAAACAAGCATCCAGTCCCGATTTAAAAATGGCCAGTGATGGAAAATCCACCATGACCCTTGGTACGTTGATTAATGACTCTCACTGTTAAAAAAAAGATATGCCTGATTTTCCTTTCTTCCAGCTTCAGCATCCAGCCATTGGATCTTGTTAGACCTTTGTCTGCTAGATGACAGAGCACAGGGCTGGTGGATAATCAGATGAACTCGAGCTCCCAGTGTGACGCTGGGGCCAAAAGAACCAGTGAGATCCTGGGATGTATAAACAGGGGACTCTCGAGTGGAAGCAGAGAGGTGATTTCCCCTCTGTGTTTGGCCCTGGGGCAACCGCTGCACGTGTGTGTGTGTGTGTGTGTGTGTGTGTGTGTGTGTGTGTGTGTGTGTGTGTGTGACACGAAAGAGCTCAAGCCAGTTTTCTTAATGAAGAGCAGGTTAAAGGGTCACTTGATTACAGCCGGGAAGTATCTACATGGGGAACAAATATTTAATCATGGGCCCTTCAGAGTAGCAGAGAAAGGTCGAACATGATCCAAGGAAGCTAGACAAATTCTGACTGGAAATAAAGCATGAATTTTTAACAGGGAGAATAATTAACCATTGGAACAATTTACCAAGGGTCGCGGTGGTGGATTCGGCATCACGGACAAATTTTAAATCACAATTGGATGTTTTTCTAGAAGATCTGCTCTAAGAATTATTTTGGGGCAGTTTTCTGGCCAGTGTTCTACAAGGGTCAGATTACATGATCACAATGGGCTCTTCTGCCCTTGGAATCTATGACTCTGTGGAAAAAAGCCAGCAAGTCAATCCCGTCAGTAAGCAGTTACAAGGATGGACCCACTGAAGGCAATGGAAATAACCTCTCTGGTCGGAAAATGGATTTTCCATCCTGTTAAACATTTCGAGATTATGGAATCCCCACCCCCCAACTCCCACCAAACTGGGATCAAACTTCTTTGCAAAAAGAAAATTTTGTTTCGGGTCAAACAAAACATTTCGTTTCGATCTCGACCATTTTTAGGGTTTGGGTTTTTTTAAATATATAAAAATAAAGGAAAGTTCAAAACAAACAAACAAAAACCAAATCAAAACTTGGTTCCAAAAATCTTGAAACAGGAGGCTGACATTTTCAAGCCCTTTTCTCTCCCCAATTTGCTTCCAGAATGAAACATTATCCAAAATAATAATAAATAATAATAATTTCCACAAAAACATGGGGTTGAATTGAAATGACATTTTCCGATGGGAAACTGCTTGGATGAACGTTTCCCGAGGTGCTCTGCTCACCAGTTCATAGATCCCTAGCCATTGTGGCCATGCAGCATTGCACCGGCCTGATTCCTGCAGCCAGCCCCTAGCTTTCGGTTGACCTAGATCTCCACCAAAAACTCATGAATCAGGGCTACAGGCACAAAGGATTTAATCCTCATCGCAGCCTGAGCATGGTCTTCACTCTGGAGTCTCTACCGACGCCGAAGGAAAATGGCCAAAATAGCAATAATCAGATCTCTCATTCTTGCTCGTGTTGGCTCAGTGCCGTAGCCATGTCTACACTAGGCCTGCTATGACCAGATCACTGACCGACAGACCTGTGCTGTAGTGTAGACATGGTTTATGCTGCAGGTAGATCCGCTGAACTCAGTGTGACTCCTCACAGAGTAAGGTACGACTCACCGTGGGTAAGAAGCGGGGAAAGGCTGGAGCTAAGATTATTGATGCTCGGTAGCTAGGTCTTGATTTTCAGAAGCCACACCCCATTTTGGGTGCTCAGCTGGGGGCACTTCAAAGAGGTCTGATTTGCAGAAAACGCTGAGCACCCAGCCCTGGAAAAAGCAGAAAATCTCCAGGGAGACAGACCCCAAAATGGAAGCACCCGAAAATCACTAGTCACTTGTGTCATAGGTTTATTCCCCACTTTGAACTTTAGCGTCCACAAGATGGGGACCTGCATGGACTCCTTTAAACTTAAATCCTAGTTTAGATCTGGTACACTGCCACCAGCTAGAAGTTCCAGTGTCTAGCACACTCCCTGTTCCCCCAAACTTTCCCTGAGGAACACAGATCCAAACTCCTTGAATCTCAACACAAAGGGAAATAAACCATTCCCCCCACCTTCTTCCCCCCTCCCCTAGTCGTTGGGAGAGATACCTTGATTCAAACTCCTTGAATCAAACAAAGAGGGATTCCCTCTCCCCCGTCCCTTCCCCTGAGATTCCAAACAAGGGAAGAAATCAATTAGGTTCTAAAAAAGAAAAGTTTTTATTAAAAGAAAGAAAGAAAGTACAAAGAACAGGAGTACTTGTGGCACCTTAAAGACTAACAAATTTATTTTAGCATGAGCTTTCGTGAGCTACAGCTCACTTCTTCGGATGCATAGAATGGAACACACAGACAGGAGATATTTATACATACAGAGAACATGAAAAGGTGGAAGTATGCATACCAACAGGAAAAGTCTAATCAATTGAGATGAGCTATCATCAGCAGGAGGAAAAAAAACTTTTTGAAGTGATAATTAAGATGGCCCATAGAAGGTGTGAGGAGAACTTAACATAGGGAAATAGATTCAGTTAGTGTAATGACCCAACCATTCCCAGTCTCTGTTTAGGCCAGTGTTAATTGTATCTAATTTGCATATTAATTTGAGTTCAGCAGTTTCTCTTTGGAGTCTGTTTTTGAAGTTTTTTTTGTTGCAAAACTGCCACCTTCAAGTCTGTCACTGAGTGGTTAGAGAGGTTGAAGTGTTCTCCCACTGGTTTTTGAATGTTATGATTCCTGATGTCAGATTTGTGTCCATTTATTCTTTTGCGCAGAGACTGTCCGGTTTGGCCAATGTACATGGCAGAGGGGCATTGCTGGCACATGATGGCATATATCACGTTGGTAGATGTGCAGGTGTACGAGCCCCTGATGGCGTGTCTAATGTGATTAGGTCCTATGATGGTGTCACTTGAATGGATATGTGGACAGAGCTGGCATTGGGCTTTGTTGCAAGGATAGGTTCCTGGGTTAGTGTTTATGTTGTATGGTGTGCGGTTGCTGGTGAGTATTTGCTTCAGGTTGGGAGGCTGTCTATAAGCGAGGACTGGCCTGTCTCCCAAGAAAGTACACTATCTCTGTAACACCAGGGTGGAAAATATACAGGGTCTAGCTTATAAACCTGGAGAGACTTCCCCCCACCCTCCTTTCTCAGAATAATCAAAGTAACAGCAAACAGAAATAAAGATATTTCTCCAGCAAACACACAATTGCAAATGTAAAAATTAATTATAAGACTAATCCGCCTTTCTAATACTCACAATACTGAATAGTAGAAAATACTTCAGGAAAACTTGGAGAGTCTGGAAATATGTCTGGCCTCTCTTAGATCCAAAGAGAGAACAAAGACCCCAACAAAGAACACAGACAAAGACTTCCCTCCACAGAGATTTGAAATTATCTTGTCCCTTGATTGGTCCTCTGGTCAGGTGTTCGTCAGGTTACTGCTTGTTAACCCTTTACAGGTAAAAGAGACCTTAACCCTTAATTATCTGTTTATGACAACTTGTGAATAGCTTAGCCCTGGGAGATGTGGGTCGCAAGGAGCACTGGGTTAATGCACAAATCATTAGTACTGCCTGCCTGCCCCCACGTGCCAGGCCCTGTACATTTTAATTGCTATTAGGTGTATTATGGTACTGCCTAGGAGTCCCAGTCATGGGCCGGACCCCACTGTGTTAGGTGCTGTACAAGCACAGAACAAAAAGACACCACCTTCTCCAAAGAGCCGACCCTCTCAATTTTACCAGCCCAGCTGCCATTGCATCAATGATGCAGTTAGTTAGGACGAGACTGCGAAGCAGTTGTGTGCCAGCGGCCATGTTACAATACCCATAATAATCCCTAGCGCGTCTATCTGGCTTTCCAGCCGTAGTTCTCAAAGCGCTTTACAAATGGGGAAACCGAGGCACGGCAAGGGGATGTGTTTTGCCCAAGGTCACCCAGCAGACACAGCTGGGAATTGAACCCAGATCTGCTCAGTCCCGTGCTGTATCCACTAGGCCACGCCGCCTCTCCTTACCTGATACCCGGGATTGAACCAGAACTAAAAGCACGAGGGCTTGTCTACACTACAAATGCTTTACCGTTATAGCTACACCACGATAGCTACGTCACCAAAGCCCCCGAGTGGATACGCAGATTATACTGACACAAGGAGTTATTTTGCTGGTATAATTAAATCGGCTCCTCAAATGACATAAACTTGGGCCCTTTCGTCGGCACAGCTGCAGCTAAGCCGGGGGTTGAACCCCCTCCAGTGGAACGTAGGTTCCTGAAAGTCGGATTTGTAAAGTTTTTCAGGTGCTTAAAGAAGCAGACAGATGTTCAGGGGGTTGTTCAAAATCCCACTAGACGCCTGCATGCGTTGGAAAATCTGGTCCATTTGAAAACGGCACTTGGACAGTTTGGGCAGCGCGTGTCAGGAATCGGGCACAGCCCCGGAGCCAGCCTGGAATCGGGGCACACAGCGGAGCCAGTGTCCGGGCCACCTAACGAGTGCAGCTGGCCTGCCGTAGGCTGCCTAACTGGCCACGCTGCCTGATGGGTGGGAAGAGTCAGCAGCCCGGCTCTTAGCCCCACAGCAGCTTGGCGGCTGCTCGATTCACCCATTAGCGCCTTGTTCCAGCCCCGCTTGTGCCTGGACCCAGCTTTGCCCCATCTTGCTTTGCTCCAAGTATCCCGGCTCTGACCCTCCTCTCCAATTCCTGACTTTGGCTCTGACCTTTGGCTCTGGCATCCATCCAGTCTGTGACTCCGGTTCTGATGCCGGGTTCCTATTCCTGGCTACTGAGCCGACTCTTGCTCTAACCACTAGGCCCAACCGCCCACACCCCGGTCTTGGACCACACGACCCTTTACGCTTAGAGGTAAGTCAGACTGGAACGGATCCCAGCATTGGCAAATGGCTTGAAAGCGAGGCTGCCAATGGCTGTTCTCAGGAGCGTCCAGCAACATTGCACACTGGGGCTCCCTTCTTCTGAAGCCCCAGCTCCTGGAGTCATGGGACCGCAGGACAACGGCAGCTTTCATTCACAATACAAAACAAGTTAGCGTCTAGCACTTGTGGCTGCGGGCAAACGCTAGAAAATGCGAGCGGAAGGCGAATAAAAAGGAACTAACCAGTGTTTTTAAAAGATCTCATGATTTTAAAGCCAATCTCATGATTTTTGACCTCTCGGGGTCAGCAACACAGCTCAAGGGCTTAGCAGAAGTGTGTCTGCAATGCATCAAGTGCACTGACGGACGCTGCAGCGTATGAAGGCGTCTGTGGGGTTCTGCCAGGACTGGGGTCAGGTCTACCCTTATATCTACTTTAATTAAAGATCCGGGCAGATGAGGAGGGGAAAAACGTCATATTAATAAGAACCAGGTGGGTGATGCTGAATCAGGAGGAGCTGCCAGTGAGAACAGGAAATCCTCCAAAGGGATCTGCAGAGAATAGAAAAGCAAGCCAGAAATAACCCGGCGAGAGTCATTTTGGGAAATGCGCCTACGGCATCTCGGGGAGAAGTAACTGGAGAGGCAGGAGACCGAGCAGGCAGCAAGAAGGACATGGGTTTGTGATGAGACATGGGGTCAAAAGACCACTGGGACATTAGGATGTCCACCTAGAAGACAGATCCCATGGCAGGGAGCGAATCTCTCGCCTGTCTGGCTCCAGAGGCAGCGGCAGTGGAAGGATATTGGCACGCTGGGAGAGGAGCAGCAGGAATGATGGGGGAGCAGGGAGGATGTAAAGGATGGGTCAGAAGGGTTAAATTGGGCCCAGTGGGGATGGGAATAACTATCTGAAGGTACCACCAAGGGAAGAGGTGAAAGGTCAGGTTTCCGAGTTGGTGCAAGCTGGTGTCATTCCAGTGGAGCAGATCCCCAGCTGGTGCAAAATCAGCCCAGCACCATGAAAGTCGATGGAATGACCCTGATTTGCACCAGCAAACAGGAAGCATTCAGGGTGGAATCAGAGGAGCCAGGCTGGGAATTCCTAAAGGGAAAAGATTGGGTTGAAAATCATAAGAAGCTCTGGACCGGGTGGGGGGTCTACCAGGCTGTGAGATTGTCGTCTCTTCCCCGCCCCCCCAAGGGAAAGGGTGGAGACCTCAATGCCCAGGACACTTGCGCTTGACTGGGCAGAGCACCAGTGAATGGGCCACAGGGACCGATCACGTCCTAGCTCCCAGGGATACAGATTGGATGGGACCCCGTCCACCCCGAGCCTCCGCAGCTCCAAAAGGAAGCGGCTCATGCCGGGAATTCCACGCCTGGCTCTGTGCAGGGGAGCGTCCCAGCCACGTTGGGCAGACCCAAGAGCTGCTCCAGCCCAAACCTCTGGGGATTTGCCCAGCCTGCTTAGCACGACCAACCTCGAGGGAAGGGCTCCGGCTACTGTTTCCAAAGCTCCAGACCCCTTAGTGAATTCTTAGTGGCGTGACACCCATGAGGAATTTGGCCCCAGATCTAATCCCACCATGCACCACTCCTCTCCCCAACAGTTACAAACCCCGGAGCCGGAATCCAGCCTGGGAAAGCGTTACAGATCCAGCTCCGAAAGGTTCTGCCAATTCCACCCCTGCTACATCCCTGACTGTCAAGAAATTCCAAAGGGTAGGAGAGGAGGAGCATCATTCCCATCTTCCAGAGGGGAAAAACGGAGGTGACTTGCCCAGAGGCCATACACCAACTCAGTGACAAAGCTGGGATGGAACCCAGGAGTCCTGACCCTCCGCTTTAAACACAATGACCCTCCTTCCACACCCTATGGTGGATCTGGCTAGGAGAGGGGTTTCTAGGTGGGAGCCACCCAGACATCGACCAGTGAGTTCACCATGTGCCATTGGAACGGACGACCTCCCCCGAGGGGAGTTGACTCTGCCTCAACCTCAATCAATTGGGCTCCGTGCGGGAATCCCCGGGTGAAATTCTACAGCAGGGGGTCGGACTCGGAGATCGTAATGGTCCCCGCTAAGCCATAATCTGAGGATCGAGTTCAAGTGCAACCGTACCAGGATAAAGGAAGAGGCAAAAATGAGAACTTGGATCCCGCAGGGACTCGAACAGCTGAGAGTCCTCCAGTGACTTTTCTAAGAGCCGGGCCCCTCTCCGGCTTCCGACACCGCCGCTGGCAGTAAAGACTTAGCGGAATGTTTGCTGACGACGTGCAACTGACCCCAGCCCCCGCAGCTGAGTGGGCAGGACGATAAACCTCAGGTCCGTCCCCTGCCGGGGGGACCCACTGACCCTCACATGACTTGCGGGAACCCAGCAGCCTTCTCCCCACCATGAAGCGTCACCGTGGGCCAGTCTGGTTGTGTTTGACATCCGCCTCGCAATGATGACGCATGATCCAAAGCCACAGACAGCGTCAGACCCACGGAGAGCAGAGATAAGGGACGCCAGTGACTCCACTCAGAGCAACAGTTACTCCGGTTTTAGATGGCTGGCCCCAGGCTGCATGGCTAGGTTCAAGGTGCTTCTTACCAGCTGCCAAGCACAGATCCTTGCCCTTAGAGTTGGTCTAGACACATGCTTGCTCCAGTTTAATGAAACCGGTGCAAAACCCAGTGTAGACACACGTACACCAGATTCACACTAATCACGGTGCTTTAGTTTGCTCCCATAAACCCATAAACTGACGCAAGGTTGTCCACACACCAGGTTAACTAAATCGGTTTCAGATCACACCCACGCTGGGTTCAGTTCTTCTGCAACCTGAATACCCTCTCGCCCGGGACTCGCGTCGGGAGCGCAACTGGGGTTGCGGCTCCCGAGACTCCAGAAGGTCGCAGCCTGTGGGGAATGATCCCAGGGGGTTTCACAGCGCAAAGGGGAACAGACCAAAGGAAGAGAGGAAGACTGGCCTTGTGGTGAATGAAGGCACTAGATTGGAACACAGGCGAGCTAGATTCTGTCCCTGGCTCTCCCGCAGAATAACCTGGGGCCCGTCGCTTTCTCTTTCTGTGCCTGAGGGCACAGGGGCGCCGAGTGAGTTAACAGGGCTCAGGGACCGGGTCTGTGGCGGGGAGGCGGAAAGCCCAGGGCTAAGCCAGCCCTGATTACAGGCGGAGCCACGCCGAGATTGCATCAAGTGATCCCACCATGAAAAAAAAAAGCAGCAAGTTGCAAGCTCAGGAAACTGCAAGGTACTGCAGAGTGCAACATGTGGGTACTGCAGAGTGCAAGAAAGAAGTTCCCTGCAGGGTCCCTGAGTCGATGGCGGGAGGGGGAAACCAGCAGGCGGGAGTTGGGGGAAGCTGTGTAGGCAGGGAAGCCTGGGAGAGATCCTGGAGAAGATCATGAGTTTGTGTTATTTGGGGTTAATCACGACAGACACGCTGAACTGCTTGGGGCCTAGAGGACCAGTACGTACCAGTGAACTAAATAAATGAGACCCCTTGTGAGGATTATTTAACCACCTTTGACCTATGAGCTCTTAAAGGGCCCTGAAGAGGGGAAAAAGAGAGGCAGGGGGCGGTAGAGGTGCTCAGTAAGTGACAAACAGCAGGGGCCCTAGATAGAAGAGGGGTTTATCTAGTCCTGTAACCGACACAGGATTCTGCCTAAACCTCCATGTGACACATGAGAGGAAACCCCTTTGTAACACATGTCGCAGGCTCATCAATCCTGAGGTAGCCCAGCCGCCACCAGAGGGGGACAGAGCGCCGCACTGAGTGGGCGTGGCTTACACCTTCCTGACCTCCAAGCCGGGAAGCTGCTGAAGCATGAGGGTGAGTCATATATCAACGCTGGCCTGTAGCTTCAGGCTGCCTGTCACTTGCTTTGTTTTCAGACGCCGTTGGAAATAATTTCCCTGACAGATTGATTCGGGTTTATCACGACTCGGCTTTGCACACAAGCACTCCTTTATTAGTTCAAAGGCCGCTTGGTGTTGGTAACATCCCGCTTGCAAAGATGAGCATATACACGCTTATGTTCTATATCCTAACAACTCCACAGTTATAAGCACTGGCTAAAATACTTGCAACGTGCCCAGGCCCCAGCCATCTCTCCCTACCATGGCATGACTCCCGAGGAGTCAGGAAAAGCTCTGACAGAACCCATAGAAAACCCTGCTTTTTATACACTATAACGAACAAGTGATGGCATTACCGGTTATCGGAACTTTGCTATCGCCAGATGAGGCGTTATTTATTAAACACACCTCTACAGCCAATTATCCAGTGAACCATGTGTTCTTGATTTCTGTTACCTCAGCGCAAACATTAAAGATGATAAATGCTGGTATTTCAAGGATCACCATAAGTTTAACACAAACAACTTTTCTTTCTCGTGAGCTTTTTGGTCAGATGCTCCGGACCTACCACGCTAATGTTCAAACTCAACGTAGAACCATAGTTCACCCAGGTCTAATGTGGGCCTGTAACCCCACGGTCACGTATCACTTTGCCAAACGGGCTGAAATTTCCCAGGCTGGGTGTCGACCTCGGGTTGAATTTTTGGGGACGGTTTCAGTCAAGCCGGTTCAGCCGTTTGCAAGGATCAGATTAGGGGACAATACGGTGGTTTGCCCACGTTGAAAAAAATTCAGAACTATTTTGCTGAAAACCTCTAGCGCAGGGACTTCAGTTTATATAGACTTGGGCACCGGGGGGTGTTCTGCTTAGTGCCCCATGAGGAGCGGTGCCAATGCTCATTCCTAATTCCGGTGGAAACCTCTGCTAGCAAACACCCATTGCAGAGCTATCATAAGGGAGCTAAGCCTAGACATCCCCTGCAGGGCGTGTTGCTAAGGGGAGGAGTGTGGCCAGAAGGTTGCTACACTATTGGCTATTCTCTTAAGCTACTTGCACCTTCTGAGTCATCCTTAGCTGGAATGTAAATAAGGGCAACGAGCTAGGGACCCATAGAAACACTCTGGGCCCCAAAGAGCTTACAAGACAAAGGATGGGAGGGGAAACTGAGGCACAGAGTGGGACGCACAGCAGAGCCGTGGCAGAACTGGGACGCGCACTCCTGTGTACCAGTCCAGCAACCCAACCTCACCTTTTGATTTTTTGGCCCGTTGCTAAACTCACACACAGCTGGGTCTCTCCTCCTCAACGTTCTCCCGCTGTGAAGAGACCCAGGGGTTTGGCAAAGACGAGATGCTATTCTGAGCTGCACATGTTTCTGGACAGCAGCACGCGAACGTCACAGGAATTCCCACGTACACCCATCCCCCCTGCAAATTGACCCGCCTTTAGTTTCTCTTTATAGAGATCCCGCTAGCTGGGTCTCTGAGTTTTACCCACATTAAATCCAACCAAACAGCAAGCCCGTCCGCTGGCACGGCCAACCTCCCAAGTCAGTGGGAAATGCACCCCTGTGCCCAGCCCAGAGGATATGTGCCACCCGGACCCATGAAAACTGGGCTTTAAACGGCCACGCTCTTTGCCCAGGCATCAATTTCCCCATTTACTTAACATATAATCCAAAAGGCTATCCTTAAAGGGTTTTCTCTAAAACCCACCCATCTTTCTTCTAACACCCAAACAAAAAATTACACAAAAAACAAAAAAAATGATGGTCTAAGCCAGGATTTTCTACTTCTATTTCACTAACCGCTACAAAAAACAAAACACAAAAATCTCAGTTCAACCTCAGTGCTTCATCGCACACAATAGCTTCCACCCTACAAAATTACAAACAAAAAGCTCAGTTCCGCCCACACACCTAACGCCCAAATGCATAAAGTAAATAAACGTTATTCAGTTAACCAAACCAAACCAAACCAAAACCAAATAGTGTTTCCTTATACTATTAAAGCTCACCTTATCAAAACACAAACCCCAGGGGCCGCGGTAAAGCAAAAAAAAGGGGCTAAAAACCCCATTGGCGCCATTCCCAGTTCGCCGCAGCCATCCAAAGTCCAATGTCCAAGCTGAAAAAATCCCATCTGGGTCGCCAAAAACGGTTACCAAACTATCGGGTCCGTCTAGCTAAAAGCAAATAACAGCCTAACAAAAAAATAAAAAAAAATTGCTTTATTCTGCCAAAAAAAAAAAAAAAGCCCTGTAAAGAAATACAAAAAACTCTGCCTAACAGACGTTTTACAAATCCTTTATACACATTCAAACAAAAACCAGGCCATGTTAACACTTCATTAGTGGTTGCCAAACCCCATATTTCTGTTATCTGGTCAGTAAAAACCAGTTTAAAGCTAGCTTCCTCTGCCTCAAGGCAGAGAAAAAAAAAGACAGTTCAAAAGTTCAGGTTACTGTGTATGTAAGGCTTCTGCTTCCCTCTACTGGGGGGGAGATAGCTCAGTGGTTTGAGCACTGGCTTGCTAAACCCAGCGTTGTGAGTTCAATCCTTGAGGGGGGCACCTAGGGATCTGGGGCAAAAATTGGTCCTGCTAGTGAAGGCAGGGGGCTGGACTCAATGACCTTTCAAGGTCCCTTCCAGTTCTAGGAGATTGGTATATCTCCAATTTTATTTATTATATATTATACTGGCTGCCTGCTAGTTGTTAAGGGGGGGGTCACCAATAACTTTCACACCCTCATTTCTTCCACCCTCTAGGAAAAACAGTGGGGGAAACAGACAACTGCAGTGGTGCAGCAAATCCAGGGCGAAAAGGCCAGACCTAATGCCCGGGTGATGGCCAGACGCAGGTGCCTTAGGTTATATAGGGCTAGTATTTAAGGTCCTCCACATATTTATTGCTACAAACCCCCTAGAGGTAGGGAAGGGTCATCAGCCCCATTTCAGAGAGGGACTAAATGCCAGATTTTTAAGGTGTTTAGGCACATAACCCCCATTGACATCAAGTCCTTAAATACCTTTAAGAACCAAGGCCCGGCTCTCCCAGGGACGCCGGTGGCAGACCAGGGAACAGAACCCGGTTGTCCCAGCTCCTAGGTTACTACCAGGGAGAGAGGAGAACGTCCCAGGATCCAAAGCATCTCGGGCGTTAGGTCAAAGCCCAGCAGCCCCCCAAATCAACCCTGTTATTGGGCTGGATGCACGGACCGCAAGGCCAGAAGGGACCACTGTGATCATCCGGTCTGACTCCCTGGTAACACAGGCCTGAGAACTGCCCCCAAACAATTCCCAGGGCAGATCTTTAAAGAAAAAACACGTCCAATCTCGATGTAACCATTGTCACTACTGGAGACTCCACCACAACACTTGGTAAATTGTTCCAATGGTCAGGGCCGGCTTTAGGCTGATTCCCAGAATTCCCCGGAATTGGGTCCTGTGCCAGGGCCCCCCCCCGTGCCTTAGGCACCTTTTTCATTTTTTTTTACTCACCTGGCAGGGGTCTGCTCCGGGGGTCTTTGGCGGCATTTCGGCAGTGGGAGGGTCCGCTCTGGGGGTCTTTGATGGCATTTCGGTGGCGGGGGGGTGTCTGCTCTGGGGGTCTTTGGTGGCATTTCGGTGGCGGGGGGTCCTTCGGTGCCATGGAAGGCCCGGAGAGGACCCCCGTTCCCGAAGTGCCACCGAAGCCCTGGACCACCGCTGGGCCCCACAGTTCATAAAGCCGGTCCTGCCAGTGGTTAGTTACTCTCCTGGTTAAAAACTGACATCTTATTTCCAGTCTGAATTTGTCCAGCTGCCACGTCCAGCCATTGGGTCGTGTTAGACCTGTCTCTGCCAGCCTGAAGAGCCCATTGTTAAATATTTGTTCCCCACGGCGATACTGACAACCTGTGATTAGGGCACTCTTGAACCTTCTCTTTGTTACGATAAATCGATTGAGCTCTTTTAGCGGGTTTCTAATGTTTTAATCATTCTCGTGATTCTTCTCTGACCCCTCTCCGATTGACCAACTTGATTGGGCAACAAAATGGCAAATGAAATTTAATGTGGATAAATGTAAAGTAATGCACATTGGAAAAAATAACCCCAACTATACATACAACATGATGGGGGCTAATTTAGCTACAACGAGTCAGGAAAAAGATCTTGGAGTTATCGTGGATAGTTCTCTGAAGATGTCCACGCAGTGTGCAGAGGCAGTCAAAAAAGCAAACAGGATGTTAGGAATCATTAAAAAGGGGATAGAGAATAAGACTGAGAATATATTATTGCCCTTATATAAATCCATGGTACGCCCACATCTCGAATACTGTGTACAGATGTGGTCTCCTCACCTCAAAAAAGATATTCTAGCACTAGAAAAGGTTCAGAAAAGAGCAACTAAAATGATTAGGGGTTTAGAGAGGGTCCCATATGAGGAAAGATTAAAGAGGCTAGGACTCTTCAGTTTGGAAAAGAGGAGACTAAGGGGGGACATGATAGATAAAATCATGAGTGATGTTGAGAAAGTGGATAAGGAAAAGTTATTTACTTATTCCCATAATACAAGAACTAGGGGTCACCAAATGAAATTAATAGGCAGCAGGTTTAAAACAAATAAAAGGAAATTCTTCTTCACGCAGCGCACAGTCAACTTGTGGAACTCCTTACCTGAGGAGGTTGTGAAGGCTAGGACTATAACAATGTTTAAAAGGGGACTGGATAAATTCATGGTGGCTAAGTCCATAAATGGCTATAAGAATGGTGTCCCTAGCCTCTGTTCGTCAGAGGATGGAGATGGATGGCAGGAGAGAGATCACTTGATCATTGCCTGTTAGGTTCACTCCCTCAGGGGCACCTGGCATTGGCCACTGTCGGTAGACAGATACTGGGCTAGATGGACCTTTGGTCTGACCCGGTACGGCCTTTCTTATGTTCTTATGTTCTTCTTGAATTGTGGGCACCAGAACCGGACACAGGATCCCAGCAGCGGTTGCACCAGGGCCTAACACAGAGGGGAAATAACCTCTCTACTCCTTCTCGAGAGTCCCCTCTTTATACATCCCAGGATCGCACTGGCCTTTGTCTTTCCCACAGGCTATTTTTGAATAAAACTGGCCTAAATAGAAAACCGACCAGGAATCCTTACTCCAGGTTTGCGAAATGGTGTGACACTGGAGTCACTAAGCCCACGTCTACACTACATGAACCTAGGCCGCGGTAAGGCCATAGTGTAGACGCAGATGCCTCTACACCGGGCATCATGTCAGCACAGCCGCAGCACTCAAGGCTGTGGATCTTTCCCTGGGCGGGTCATCTGTTTTTAAGCCGCACTGTCCTGTTTTTTCCTAAGGCGGGTCCCCCTCTGGCAGGGACATAAAATCGGCCGAGGCTTTGCCCGGTATCAGCATGGCTGCGTGGCGGATGCCGGTTCGCAGAGTGTGCCGCCCTGCGAGGGTTGCCAGTTTTGGTTGGACGTGTTCCCGGAGGTTTCATCCCATGGCATCATCTTTCATTAAAGTTCCATCTCTAATGCCTGGAGACTCCAGGGCAATCCTGGAGGGTTGGCAAGCCTACCCCCCGCCGGCATGACCTCTGTATTCTACGTCGCCCTAAATTCTGCGGCTAGATCAGGCCTTACTAGTGAATCACACCCACTCAGGCTGGTGCGACCCCGCCCCTGCTGGCGTGATCACGGTAGACGCCATTTTGCAGAGTCCGTTGCCCCGGCGGCATGAGCTTGTCCTGCGTGCGAGGTCACGCTGGCGGAGGTGAGGCAGGGTGTGGCATCCTCCCTGCGTCCCTGCTGATCCCGGGTAAAACCGGATGTGGGTTTGGAGCCGTATGGGACAGGACAAACCTGACAAAAACAGGACTGGCGGGCTTAAAACCATACAAATAGCCCGTCGGTACCAACAGCCCCATTGGTTTCAGTGCAGCTAGATGTGCATGGGGGAAAGCCCCTCACATGCATTCATCTTTGCAGGATCAGGGCTTATCTGGGCACTGAGCGACTGGCCTAAAGTCGATTGAAGTCAACGAGAGTCCTAGCACTGGGTCCAGGAGCCACCACAAGCGAGTGAGTCTCTGGAGAACGGAGGCGCAGACGTGCAACGTTCATTGGTAAAGCGGCAGCAAGCTGGTGGCGGAGCAGCCTGCGCGACCGGGGCACGCCGCGAACCCAGAGATTCACTGATTGGGAAGGCCAGAAGGGACCGCACTCCGCTGATCTGGTCTGACTTCCCGCTTCCCCCAGGCCAGAGAACCTCCCCCAGGGACCAGCCCAGGACTTGTGGTCAAGCTAGAGTGGAAGCACTAGAAAGAGACACCCAATCTCGGCTTTTATAGGGCACGTGACCGGATCTAACCCGTCCCTAGGTCATCTGTTTCAGCAGTGAATTCTGTTCCCCGTTATGGCCCCGTATCTCTAGCGTCAGCCGCTGCATTTCCTTCTGCCTTTGGCTACCAGATTAAAGAGCCCTCTGCTCTCTCACAGGCCGGCTGAGGGTCACAGCTCAGCCTCTGTAGGGGAGACTTTCGCCTCGCTATTGTTTAACATCCCGATGCAGTGTCCCACCTCGCTATCTTCATCTGCGCAGCCCAAAGCGCTTTCCAGGGGAGGGGAGTATCCCGCCCCTCACTGGGCACAGAGAGAGGGGTGAAGTAACTAGCGCAGGTACACAGGGTCTCCTCGAGGCCAATCTAACACCCTGCCCCTTCTCCACACCGCCTCCTAGGGAGAAACTCAGCTCTTTCAATCGCCAGGCTGAGATTTTCAAAGTCCTATGCGCAATCTGTACTTCCGGATCCAGCTGAAAGGGTTACCTACGAGACCAGATGTTGGACTCAGCGCCCTCCTGATCCCGGGTTCCGATTCCTCCCTCTATGACTGCTATCCGTGAGCAGCATCACACCCCACCCACAAGGGGGGCTTCTCCCGCTCCGTCTGCGAGGGTGTTATCAGTGAGTAGCAGCATGCCCCGCCCATATGGGGGTCTTCACCCAGAGACCTCCAAGCACTTTACTGAGTAAGAGCAGTGTCATCTGACCTGTTTTTGCAGATGGGGAAACCGAGGCACAGAGCGAGGCAGTGGCTTTGCCTGAGGGGACACACAGCTGTCTGAGAACAGGATCCCAAATCCAGATCCCGAGCCACTGCCCCATCCTGCCCCCTAGCTGGAGCAAGAAGCAGCCCAACGAGGTCTTTAGAGAGACTGGTTTGCTTGGTTTCATTCCTCTCCGCGCTGTTGCATCCAGCAGCTGTGGAGAACATTCCTCCCACCAGGCTCTGCTTGCTTTGAAAGCTTGACGTCCCCGGAGTTCTTGGGTTTCCTATGGGAACTTGGCGCCTCCTTTGTGAGTTCTGCCTTAGGGCCAGAGAGCAGCAGAGCGACGGGGGAACATCTTGTGATTTTGAAAGAGGCTTTTCACAGCCAAATGCTTCAAGGAAATGTAAGACTGAGACTTCAACATGTGGGCACGTCAGATCGCCCCAAGACAAGGGCCTGGACTCCAGCTGGAGATTATAATCGGAGCTTGTTAGGAAATTAAAAATGGCAGGTTTCTCTATCGACCCCTCCCCCAGAACTGCCCCCCGGAACCCCCAAAGTAAAACCCCCAAATAACCAAAATATCGGTTTCCAGTGGCTGAATGTTTTCGGTTGGCAAACGCTGAAGACTTGTTTTACTTTTAACCCTAGAACCTCTGAATTTCTCGCGCTCTGTTTTTAACCAGAAACCTGGACATTGTCAGTGAACATGGAAATTCTTCACAAAACCGTCCCGTTGGTTGGGAAAAAGCCATTTCTTCTTGGGAAACCATCTGGATGGAAACATTTTCAGCCAGCTCGAATGAGAACAATCAGCATCGTCTCTGTCACCCACACCGAGGCCTTGTCCATGCAGGGGGCCTGATTTCCTATTCCCCTCCCCTTTGAGAGAGGCCTCGAGGCCTGGACAGAGCTTATGCTGCAGGAGGTAGCGTGGGGCAGTGGCTAGGGGTAGATCTACACTACGGAGACTAGACGGGCATAGCCCCATAACGCAGCCATAGCCTGCACTGACAGGAGGAGTTTTTCTGTCTGCGTAGGAACGCCCCTTCCTGAATGCTTTTGCCGTGGGTATGTCTACACCACAGCTGCTCCAGCAGGGCTTGGGCTGGCTGCTGTGATGCTCAGGGTACAACGTTTTTCACAGTCGCTGGGTGGATCTGATTTTGAAATGCAGAACAGGTGTTTGTCGACAAAGGGACCCTCCCGCCAACATGGCTGCGTCTGCACCCGACCAGCTGATGGAACTACCTAGTGTCAACGGAGCCGAGAAAGCTCAGAAATACAGGATCTGGCCTCAGACTCTTGTGCAGCCGTTGGCACCCGTGCAAAGTGAGTGTGAAACACCAGCCGTGCTAATCTGATAGTAACCAACAGCTGCTGGTGCAAATGACTCTACGGGGTGCAATGGCTGCTGGTGCAAAGCCCTCCTAGAGACACAGATTGCACTAGCGTGGGGGGAGTTGCACTGGTGTAAACTGTGTCTGCACAAGGGGTTTGCTCCCGTGCACCTGCACCAATGGCTAAAATCCCAGGGTCGGTAAAGACTGAAGGTTACTACTGGGGCTTTTGTTACGAGATCAGACCTGCACCTTTGTAAACACTGCGGTGCTAGAACTAAGACTATCATACGATAACCATCAAATTGGGCTTTAAAAGCATGAATGAATAAGGCCACACAACCCTGCCTGGGTAGTCTACAGCTAGAGAAACAGAGGCACCGGTTCTTGCCTGAGGTCACAGAGTCAAATTCTGAGCTGGGAAGAGAACCCAGGAATCCTGACTCTCAGCCCAATGCTGCTCTAACCACTGGACCCCACTCCCTTTCCAGAGCTGGGAAGAGAACCCAGGAGTCCAACCTCCCAGCCCCCTGCTCTAACCACTGGACACCACTCCCCTTCCAGAGCTGGGAATGGGAGCCAGGACTTCCAGCCCCCCCCATAAAAACCACCAGACTAAAGTCTTTCTGCACAATCGTTAAGTTACTTGCTGTGGCCACTTTACTCCCGGCAGGTGTCCCCCTTCCCCTCCACAGCAATCTTATTAACCCTTCCCTGACGGGGACCCCGGCAGGAGGCCTTGAGGTCAGAGGGAGCCCTCTCTTCCTCTCCCCTGTGTTTAGATTTGCCCCAATCTGAGGCTCCCCGGTGGTCTCACTGCCCCACGCCAGGGAAACCCAAGAACTCCGGGGAAGTCAAGCTTTCAAAGCAAGCAGAGCCTGGTGGGGGGAATGTTCTCCATAGCTGCTGGATGCAACAGCGCGGAGAGGAATGAAGCCAAGCAAACCAGTCAGTCTAAAGACCTCGTTGGGCTGCTTCTTGCTCCAGCCAGGAGGCAGCACGGGGCAGTGGCTGGGGGGGTGGATTTGGGATCCTGTTCTCGGACGGCTGTGTGTCCCCTTAGACAAAGCCACTGCCTCGCTCTGTGCCTCGGTTTCCCCATCTGCAAAAACAGGTCAGATGACACTGCTCTTACTCAGTAAAGTGCTTCGAGATCTCTGGGTGAAGACCCCCATATGGGTGGGGCATGCTGCTACTCACTGATAACACCCTCGCAGAGGGAGCGGGAGAAGCCCCCCTTGTGGGTGGGGCGTGCTGCTACTCACTGATAACACCCTCGCAGAGGGAGCGGGAGAAGCCCCCCTTGTGGGTGGGGCGTGCTGCTGCTCACTGATAACACAGTCACAGAGGGAGGAATCGGGACCCAGGATCGGAAGGGAACTGAGTCCAACACTCGCTCTCGTAGGCATCCCGGTCAGATCACCCCCTCCTCAAACTCCATCTTCAAATCAGTTTGGTCATTTACCCCCCACATCACCTATGGAGGCTGTTCCAGACCCTCCCTCCCCGGACAGTTAGAAACCCTCGTCTCATTTCTAGTTTACATTTAATTCCTGGCCAGTTTTCCCCCCGTTTGTTCTTGGGCCAACACGATCCTTCAGCTTAGAGGATGGGCTGAAAACTCCCCGTGACCCAAAACTGGGTGGCCAGAATGTGCCTAAGGGTTGTGTGGGAGGCCGCCCCACTTACCCCGCAGCGGTGTCTCCTCTGGCACTGGCTGGACGTGTCTCCCTGTGACCTGGCTGACGCCGGCACAGCACTGCTCAGGTTTGGCCCGGCCACCCCTCCATTGTGATGACAAGGGGCCGGCCAGGCCAAATTTGCGTGAGCGGCGCTGCGACCCCATGCACCAGGTTGCAATGCCACTCGCAGAAACTTGAGGCAGCCATCGCCCCCTCAAACCTGAGCAGCCCTATGACCCCGGAGGTCACAACGACCAGCACAGGGACCTGAACCCAGCCAGATCTGCAGGACAGTAGCCGTCGCTATGGGATACGTGGCAAACTTATTATGTTTCTGTGTATATTTCTTACCCACGATATACAATATTTAGTAAGCCAGAGGATTTTCACGCCAACAGGCTATTTACTGGGTCGCGACAGGCCATCAGCTTTACAGGGGGTCCTGAGCCCGAAACGGTTAAGAAGCCCTGATCTAGTCATTAGAGCAGAGAACAGCAGAAGCCAGGACTCCTGGGTTCTTTTCCCAGCTCACTCACCGAGTCTGGTAGCCTGGGCCTTTAACAATCTACATATATATTGGCCGCGAGAAGCCGAGGGAGCTCAGAGAAGTGAAACCATCCACCAGCCCAGGTGGGCCGGCTTCAGAGGAAAGATCGCCAAAGCTAAGGCCAAGGGTGACAAACCCAGGTGCCTGAAGCTGAGCGGCCCTGCCTCGCTTTACGATCCAAGCGGCCTGGTTTTCAGAGCTCCACCACTCACGCTGAGCTCAGAGGAAGGCGCGTGATGGGGGCTTGTGTGTAGATGCGTAAAGACAACTTCAGACTAGAAGGAAGGCACATGTGTGACAGTGAGGGTGATTAACCGTTGGAAAACCTGAACCAGGGAGGGGGTGGGTTCTCAGCTCCGCTCTGTTCCCACAGGAGGCATTGGCCAGATGCAGGAATCGGTGGGGGAGGTCTCTGGCCCAGGTTGGGCAGGAGGCTGGAGAAGATGATCACAATGGGGCTCTTCTGATCTTAAGAGTCTGAATCTAAACTGGGATTCAGGTCTGCGAGCAGGTGCCTTTCCCATCACACCCTGGGCCTGGTTCTCCTCTCCCTCACCCTGGTGTGAATCCAAATCTCAAGGGAATTCTGACAGGGTGAAACCAAGTGTAAACAAGAGAACACCAATGACCCTCGCAGCATAGAAAGAGTCATAGATTCCAAGGCCAGACGGGCCCATTGTGATCATTGGGTCTGACCCACCCATATAACACAGGCCAGAGAACAGCACCCAAATAATTCCTAGGGCAGATCTGTTAGAAAAAATATCCAATCTTGATTTAAAAATTGTCCATGATGGAGAATTCACCATGATCCTTGGCAAATTGTTCCAATGGTTAATTACTCTGACTGTTAAAAATGTACGCCGTATATCCAGTCTGAATTTGTCTAGCTGCAGCTTTGAGCCACTGGAACACGTTAGACCTTTCATTGCTAGATTGAAGAGCCGATTATTAAATATTTGTTCCACATGTAGGTACTGACAGACTGGGATCAAGTCATCCCTTAATTTTCTCTTTGTTAAAAGTTGTAACTCACGCCCATCCTGGGGTTTAACTAACATCGTGGGAAACCAAGACTTAGATAATAAATTTCAACTTAGACCTTTCTCCCAGGCTTGGCTGAATCTAGGGCTCCTCCCTCAGGGCTACTCAGCCCACACCCTAGATCCTCTCTCCGCAGACTCTTATAGCTGGGTAAAGTTAATGAGCCACCTGCACCAGTGAGTCAGCAGAACCCACTTACCTCTTCCACAGCATGATCAACAAGGTGGATTCCTCTCTCCCCTCCACCCCCACACAGCAGACATTGCTTGCCTCTTTCATGGGGCTGAGCTTTGGCACCCAAATTTGAAAACACTGGCATTATTATAAACACAGACGCACCCACTCTCATTGCCTGGCTACGCGATGACTAACAGAACAGGGATATGATAATAACTTTCACCCACCGGGGGAAGGAGAGGAGTTTGATGCCATTCACTGAGAGACAGGGGGTGAGATCTAGAGAGGGAACATTTCAGCTCTGCCACTGACACCATGCGTGAGCTCACGCGTGGGATGTCATCGCGCTGTGCCTCAGTTTCCCCATCTGTGAAATGGGGATACCAATCCGGCCTGTGTCGATTTCGACTGTGGACTCTGCACAAGAGACTGTCTCTCACTATGTATCTGTGCAGATCCCAGCGCAACAGGGGCTGCTAGGAGCTACAGCGGCATAAATATTAGTAAGGAAGGAACAGGCTCCCTGACAGCGGGATCTGTCAGGCTGTGGACCCACCTCCCCCAAGGAAGCCCCTCTGTTTGGGGGATTTAAACCTGGAACACGAAGCACCGTCCAGTGGGGAAGGGTTCTGCACTGGCCCGGGGGGAGATGGGAAGAGATGAGGTCAGAGGACTGCTCCCACCTCCACTGCTAGGAATTCCCACAGGATGTGGGTCAGAGCCTGATGTCTAGGAGCTGCGGCAGAACTGGGAGGACGGACGGGCGCAGCAGATGGCGACTGATTTCTATCTCCGACTTTCCAGCCCCCCATTCTCCAGGCCCTGGTCGGGCATCCTCAGCTCCCCAGCTTGGTCCCATGGGAGACGCTGACCTGAAAGTCAGGCCAAGGGCCTTGGCAACCGATCGGGGAGGTGGCTCCACGGGCCCTCTTAAAAGTTAGGGGGCAGATTTCCACTCTCTCCTTTCCTCATCTGCTCAGGAGCTCAGCTCCGAACGCTCGATCCCTTTTGGAATCCAACCAAATGATTTCCCGGGGCAGCACGTCCCGCTGAATCGCGGCACACGGACTTCGGACACAGCGGCCAAGGTCGGTTTTGGGGCCGCCCAGTGCCGGGCACCGAAACGCCTACGTAGGCCTGGGCTTCAAAGGGGGTGAGTGCCCTGCCACAGCACCCACTGGCGCCTATGCCATTCAGACCCCTCGGGAAGAGGTCGGGCGACTTGGAATCAAACCCCAAAATAACAGGGTGGGGATGTGCAAGGGATCAGAAAATATTGGCCAATATTCCGTTTGATCTCTTTTGAATCCCTTACCCGTAAATCGCACGGATCCTTTCATCGTGGTTATCCTTGGGTGGAAGGACGTAGCGTAGTAGCCAGAGAGAGTTGGTTTCTAGGAGACCTGGGTTCTGGTCCCAACCCTGGGAGAGGTGCGTGATCATGTGTTTAGGGCAAACTGGGAGTCAGGATTTGTGGGCCCTGTTCTGGGAGGGGAGTGGTGCTCAGTAGTTAGAGCGGGCGTGCTGGGAGCCAGGACTCCTGCGTTCTATTCCCAGTTCTGCCAACAATTCTGTTTGTGACCTGTGGCAAGTCATTTCCCCCATCTAGCCAGCCAAAATAGATGGTTCCGTCTCAAGACAACTGACGGGGGACCTGATATCAAGAGGATGGTGATCAGTTGTTCTCCATGTCCACCGGAGGTAGGGCAAGAAACAACGGGCTTAATCCGCAACCGGGGAGATATTAGGACAAACGTTCTAACTCTCCGGGGAGTGAAGTGCCCTAACAGGCATCCAAGGGAGGTTGTGGGATCCCCGTCACCGGAGGGTTTTAAGGACAGGTTGGATAAACACCTGGTCCTGCCCCACCGCAGGCGGGATGGATTAGACGACCTCGGGAGGATCCTTTCCAGCCTGACATTTATGATGACCATAATATCTGAGCCCCTCACACCCATGAGTGTATTGATCCTCACAACTCCCCAGGGAGGCAGGGTTGGGCTCGTCTCCCTGTAGTACAGATGGGTAAACTGAGGCACGGAATGACTCAACGACTTGCCCAAGTCTGGGGTGGAGCTGGGAACAACCCAAGTCTCCTGAGTCGCCAGCCTGCCTCTCTGTGCCTCAGTTGCCTCCAGTCATAAAACGGCAAGAAAACCCTTCTTGAGACAAGGGTGTTGAGAGCTCTGATCCAAGGGCTACTTCTTATTGACTTTGTGGCTCCTGATTGGCACTCGGGTTGTTTTGTTCGGCAAGGAGGAGAGGAAGGGGAGATGCCCAGTGAGAAAGACAGACACCCTCTCAGACAGACGGACCCTGGGATCTGGCCCAGGTCCCCCAGCAAGAGGCGAGAGCCGATGCCCTAAGACAGACCCTTGCAGCCTGGCTTTCCACTCCTCAAAGCCGCTAATCACTTCCCCTGGAGGCAGGTGAACTGAGCTCCTGGCAGTAAGAGACGTGATGCACTGCACACAAGGAGGAGAAAGGGTGCAGACTTTGGGGCTGGCTTTTCAGAGCTTCGGCGCACCCACAGCCGCCTTGAAATCAAAGGGAGACAGACACCTCTGAAAATCAGGCCCTGCGGGGTGCTACCCCGGTTGGTAGGAGATTTGATGCCAATTTAGCCCAGCCCACCCGTCGCTCCTGGTCGCTTTGCTGCGACTGCTCCTTTAAGGCTCCATCAGCTGCTTGATGTGATCGGTCAGCTCGGGACACACGGCCTTGTTGCTGATCGGATGGCAAACTTTTATAAGCCCAGGGGACGGCTCGGATGAGAAAGGTCACGTCCGTCTAGAACCCCCAAATGCAACTTGCCCTGCTGGGCCAGCCATGATTTTTATGCCTCTTCCTTGGATTCAGTGGCAAAATTAGAGCAGCTCCCGGTTTTAAGGGCCTCGGTTATTGGGTGCTCCATTCGAGGCCCCTGGAGCCTGATTTCCTTTGGTGCTGAGAGCCCTCAGCGGCTCTGAAACATCTGAGCTCCACGTGGGCGTCCAACAACCGGCACCCCCAAAGCCAACAGCCGCGGATGAAACTTTGGCTCTGTGCATTTCTGTGATCTACCCACCTACAGCATGCAGACAGCTTTGACCGCTAGAACGTCCAGGTGCCGAGGTGGAGGTGGAGCCCATAGCATGTTTCCTAGAAGCCTGCGACACTGCCCCAAGCCAGCTGCAATGGCCTTTCTGAGACCAGAAGACAGCTGAAGACAAGGGCATCCTGTGGACTTCTGTGACAGCCGAGTACTCCGGGGCCGTTGGTGGGTTCCACCTCCTCGCCAGCGCAGGGCTGTTCCTACACAGCATTATTCAGTGCTTTGGCCAGCTGGGCACATCTGAAGAGCCTGAAATGTCTGATCGCGTCTCAACTTCACCGAGACTCTGCAGGAATCAGAGAGATCTTCAGCCTGTTTTCCAGAGGGGTCTGCAGCTCCCGTTTGATCTCGGGGAGGGGAGGGGCTCAGCACCCCTAAGATCAGGCTCCCCATCTCTCAATGAGCTGTGCATAAGGGGAAGTAGGGCCTTTTCCGGGGGACCTTGACAACAAGGGATAATACTGGAGATGGCCGTCTCTATCAACGTTGTCTTCCCACCAGCCTACTGGACCGTGTCCCCCTCTTTGTGCTCCAGCACCCCCAGGGTTCCTTTTCCGCTGTGCCATCTTTCGGGGAAACGGGAAGACAATTCCCCCTCCGGGCCGGTTATGCCAGCATTGCCCACTAGGGGCCGTCTTGCGCCTTCCTTCAAAGCAGATGGCACCAGCCCGTCATCGGAGCCGGGATACCAGGCTAGATGGGCGTCTGGCAAGTCTCGTCACGGAGCGGATGAAGCAGATGGGGGAACGAGGTGGTAGCCCCGGACTGAAGAAGGCCCAGAGCTTTGCAATCCCTATGGGTGTGGCAGAGGGGGAGAAAGGTTTGCCTCTCCCCACACTGAGGCCTCCCTAAAAGCCTGACCAACAGGTGGCATGTCTGAGCTGATTTCCTCTAAAAACTGGCCACCTCCCCCCCCCACCGGGGGAAACCCAGCGAAGTCAATGGAATGAGGCCAATTGACACCAGCCAGGGATCTGGCTCAGCACCCTATAATTTTTGCTGCCGTGAGTCCTCTCTGGGTCGAATCCCTGCCACCCTGCACCTTGGGGAGCTCCAGGCGGCTCCAGTAGCATCCGACACCCCCTGTGCACATCACCAGGTGCCAGGAGGAATCAGGCCGGCTTTCATCTCCAGCTTGGCTTGTGGCTGACGGAACCGCGCTGTCGGTAGCCTGGATTGAACCTGGGAGCGCTAGTTCTGCAGACATAAACCTTCGCAGCCTGAGCTGACGGACCCAGCTCTTTGCCAGGGCTGCAGCAGGCTCAGCTGTTGGGTGGGCCCAGCCTTCGCTGGGTTATCCTACCCCTGTGATCAGTGGATGCTGACAGTGGGACTCGCAGTTGAAACTAACCCCTATCTAGCACAGAGGCAAGGGATCCGGCCCCTCCCCGTCCTCTCGGCTCCAGCAACCCGGTGGGTCGCCCTCTGCCCCTGTTCCCGCTGGAGAAGGGGATTTAAAAGAAGCAGGCTCTGGAGCCATCTGGATTCTGCCAGCCCCTCTCACCCCTTTCATCCTGGGTACCGCGTCCGTCCTGCGCTCGCTGCCTTGTGGCTGTGGGCAGGACTCCGTCCATCCCTGCTGAGTCGCTGGCATTCAGTCCCGGCAGGGCTGGGCTGGCGGAGAGCTGGTGCAGGGCAGATGCACCCTCGGGCGGGGCGGTGCTGGCTTCTCTGCAGCCTGGCTGCTAGGGGAGAAGGGGTGGGGATGGTCTCTGGATCTGCAGAGAGCACGCAGGGTGAATGACGTCGATTGCAAGGCCAGAACGGCCCACTGTACAGCACAGGCGAGAGCACGGCCCCCGAATCATTCCTAGGGCCGAGCTTTAAGGAAAACCTCCCGTCTTGATTTAAAAACTGGCAATGATGGAGAATCCACCCTGACCCTGGGTAAACTGGACAAGAGACCCACGTGTTGCTGGCAGCTTTGTGGGGGGAAGCGCCCTGGGTGGATGTGACAGCAGCTACATGGCCCCTCTACAAAGCACCGTTTACACTTGTGATCCGGGGATGCTCCCTGATTCCCAGGCCCTTTTTTCTACCTGTCTCCCTGGGACACAGCTTCTTCCTCACCCATCCCCGGGTCCCTGATATCAGCGCGAAACTTGGCCCCGCCGGGACTGCTTCCTGGACCGCTGACGTTCTGCAAAGTGCACCTGTAGAAAAGGAGGTTCACACTTCCCTGTGTCACGTGGGGGTTGGGAGGATAAATACGCCGCAGGCTGTGAAGTGCTTTGAGATCTGCTGAGGAAAAGCGCGGTGTTAATTCTTCTTGGCCCGCGATGCAATCCGCCTTTGGGGCAGCAGTGCCCCGGTGCAGAGAGCCCGTCACCCCCCCTCAGTGTTGAGCGCTGGGTTACCCTAAGGATCCGTCCTTCGTGCTGGGTAGGGGTTAGTGTCAAGCGAGAGTCCCACCAGCACCCACCGATCACCGGGGTAGATTCATAGACTCTAGGACTGGAAGGGACCTCGAGAGGTCATCGAGTCCAGTCCCCTCCCCTCATGGGGCAGGGGAGCTCATTGCCGGTCACCACCGAGGGCAACCCAAGGCAAGCGTGGCTGATGCACGGGTCGCTTCCTCCTCCTCGTACCCCAGCACCACGGATGCTCCTGCGCCCAGCTCCTGCGCCCAGCTCTTCCATCGCCATGTGCAGCCAGGGACCTCTGGACACACCACACCCAGCTTAGCAGGGGTGTTTGGGGGCAGAGCCCTGCCCCAGAGGGGGAGCTAACCAAGCAACGAGTGCTGGGGGTGGGGAAGGGGCAGTTTGCAATGCAGCCTGAGTTTGGTTTTCCTGCATGTGCCACCCTCGCCCCGGTGCGGGGGTGAAGGGCTGTTGGATTTGCCAGGCTGGATCAGTCCGTTCACCCTGGTAGCGTCTGCTCCAGAGGAATCACCAGCCTGGGTCCGAGCCAAGCCCCTCTAGCCCGGTATCCCGTCTGGCAGTGCCCAGCACTGGGTGCTTCGGAGGAAGGCGCAGAACCCTGCTCCCCACCCCATCCTGGGGTCTAATAGTTAGAGACTGACCTGAGCCCTGGAACAGGAGGTTTAGGAGAGAAGCAGGCGGCGGGGAGGGGGAATTCCCCTTCCTGACCCTCTATGGCGTTCAGCCCTGAAGCATCAGATTTACTCAGCGGCTCCTGACTGAACAAGTGTCATCATTCTCAGAGCCAACCAGCCGCGAGCTCTGACTCCACAGAGAGGAATCGCTCTGGCTAGCTGCTCCCTTGGGGCTGCGAACCCGCTGAGCTCTGGTAGGTTTCTAACAATTCCATGCTCCTTCCCTCTCAAAGCACTTTGCAAAAGAGGGGCAAGTATGGTTAGCCCCATTTCACAGAGGGGGAAAACTGAGGCACGGAGCAGGGCAGTGACTTGTGGAACATCACGCTGGGGGTCTGTTGCAAAGCCAAGTTTCGAATCCAGGAGTCCTGACGGCGATTTCCCCTGCTCTAACCATTAGACACCACTCCCCTCCCAGAGCTGGGGATGGAATCCAGGAGTCCTGACACCCAGCACCCCTGCTCTTACCACTAGACCCCACTGCCCTTCCAGAGCTGGGGATGGAACCCAGAAGTCCTGACTCCCTGCTCTACCCATCCTGTTGTAAAAAGTTCTAAGAGGCTAAGACTAGGGTGGCTTTCCACGGCCCAGGCCACGCCTGCCACGGTTGTACAAGAGACATCGTAGCCCTGTTTTGTGGCTGTCGCCCGTTCGCTGTCACGGAGGTGACACAGCCTGCTGCCTGCAAAGGGGGTCGCTGCCCCCCCAGTTAACAGGGAACCTGTTTCTCTTTGGCTGGGTTCTTTCCCCTGTGGCGACTGAAGAGGAAAGGAAACTGGACGCGCCTGCTCCTGCTGCCTCGTTGGGATGTCACGGAGCCACATGCAGTAGGTCCAAAGGGATATGGAGGGGGGTGTTATTGGGTCTGTCATTGAGCGTCATCAATTTCACAGTGAAACTCACTAGCTCTGGGCAAACCTTCCACCAGTTCCACCACAGCTAAACCCATTAATCAGAAGGGTCACCTGCACGTCTAACCACTAGGCCCCACTCCTTTCCCAGAGCCAGAGATAGAACCCAGGAGTCCTGACTCCCAGCCCCCACCCCAACCACTAGATACCACTCCCTTCCCAGAGCCAGAACCCAGGAGTCCTGACTCCCAGCCCCCCCTGCTCTAACCGCTAGACCCCATTCCCTTCCCAGAGCTGGGGATAGAACCCAGGAGTCCTGACTCCCAGCCCCCCTGCTCTAACCACTAGACCCCACACCCCTACTAAATTCAGTTGTAGAACCATAGCTGCTGCCTCTTGCTCTAGCTGCTTTCTCCCTGCACTCTCAGGTCTAGCGACAAACATTTTGGGCCGTCCTAGACAAGAGCCCCGGAGTCCCTGATTCCCTCACTCCTGTTCTTTAACCACTAGCCAATGTTGCCGCTTCGGCCCTTGTGTTCTGATACCTAAACCCCAGGCATAAGATTTTGTTAAGCATCCAGAACTTTTTTTTTTTTAATCGCCTTTTGAATTTCCCTGAAACATTTTCCTGCCCTTCATTTTAAATGATTCAAAATAAACAGACAAGCAAAAAAAACCCCCAAACTTCCTTTCCTGTCACCTTCTAGCCACAAACCACAGAACCACCCCCCCCACCCCAGTGGCTTTCCAATTAAACCAAATCCCGCACTGGGCAGACAAGAAAGAGGCTTTTTGCAGACGGGCACTAGTCCAGCTCCTGGACGACTAACCAACATTTTAAATAGCCCTCTCCCCCACCCCACACCACGCACAGAGCAGCCTGCCGCTGCATTTCAGCAGAGTCAAGTGCATTTCAACATTCAACCCCCTGAGTTTGGTTCTAAATCTAGAGCCTGGTATTTATTTTCGGGGGTGGGATGCCTGGACCAGTGCTGAGATGCAGCCATTTCTGGCGTGGGGCGGCGGGTGGGTGGGGCGCAGCAGCTGTTTATACAGCGAGCCCTCACCCAGGGATGAGATGCAGCCACCTCTGGGGTGAACAAGTCCGCTGTTTAACAGCACACAGCACTGCTCCGCCACAGCTTAGGGGAGAAAGTGAACCCAAATACTCCTGTATCCAGCTGAAACTGCAGCGGATGGGATAGAAGGGAATGTGGGAAGCAGAATGGAATGACCAGTGGGGGATCTAGACACACGCAGGCATATGCAGACACATGGACAACTCCCCTCCACCTCGGCACCATGGGTCAGTTATTCCAGCCAAAGGCTGGGTCACTTTCTCACCTGCGCCGGCCTTAGGGTGACCAGATGTCCCGATTTTATAGGGACAGTCCCGATTTTTGGATCCTTTTCTTATATAGGCTCCTATTACCCCGCCCTCCCCGTCCCGATTTTTCACACTTGCTGGCTGGTCACCCTAGCCGGCCTCCTTTACTGTGGCCACGCTCGAGCCAGGCACACAAACCAGATACTGAGCTCAAATCAATCCCGTAGGATCATCGCAGGGACTTGGAAAGTGACTGCCCCATTGTCACCACGCTGCCCTGGCGGGAATTTCATGCCCTTCCGTGAAGCAAGAGAAACCAGAGGCATGTCCGAGACACCGACTGCAGGGCCGCATTGCACCACCCAGCAGGCAGAAATCCACAAGGAGCTCTGCCGCTGAAAATCCCTTATGGCAGGGAATGCCAAGACCACGGCTTCTCCAGAACAACTCCTCCCCGGCACGGAGCTCGCACGGAAATATTGGCAGACCAAGAGCTGGCCTGGCAGAGATGGTGTCGGTGCTAGAATCACAGAAATGGCAGGAGGGGATCTTGTGAGGTCATCAAGCCCAGCTCCCTGCGCTGAGGCTGGACCAGGTAACCCCAGAAGACCAGCCCTGACTGGGGTTTGTCCTGTTCTGAAAACCCTCCACTGACGGGGATCCCCCAGCCTCCCTTGGACGCCCGTTCCGGAGCTTCCCTCCCCTGGGAGTTAGGCAGTTAGTCCTGATCTCTCACCTCAATCTCCCTCGCTGCAGATTGCGCCCATTACGGCTTGTCCTGCCTTCAGTGGACGTGGAGAAAAATGGATCCCAGTCCTCTTTGTAACAGCCCTTAATGTATCTGACGACTGTTCTCAGATCCCCGCTCAGTCGGCTTTGCTCCGGCAGACTAAACAGGCCCAGGTTTTTTAACCTCTCCTCCTCGGGCAGGTTTGCTAAACCTTGGATCCTTTTTGTTGCTCGCCTCCAGGCTCTCTCCAATTTATCCACCTCTTTCTTAAGGCGCGGCGCCCAGGATGACAAACGGAAGCCGAGGGACGCCCCCCGATGTGAACATGGAGAGCCCAGACGGACACCTGAGCGAAGCCCGATGCCGCGTTCTGGGACAATGCCCTGTCCCCCCGAGGAACTATTCGCGTCAGTGGGTTTGGGCTGCGGGTTTGGGGCAACAGGTTCTGATGATGACGCCCTTTAAGCGGGTGTCGTGGGAGAACCTGCCCTGCCGTTGTGCTACAGACATAACTGCATGGGCCCAGCATGCCCGTTATTAGCCCCCCCCAAAGCCAGTGGGGTGCAGACCCTGCCGAGGGTGGAATTCGGGGAGGGGGAATCCCACGTTTCAGACCCCTTCTCCAAACGGGAGACAGAGACCTCAGCTGAGCTGAGCCCCAGCCGAGGGGCGGTTTGTGGGAGGGTTTGCCAGGGCGGTGCCTGGCACGTGGTGCCAGGCTGGGCGCAGCCCGGGCAGCGTGGTGCTCAGCCAGAGCAGGCGGCTGCAGAGGGCACCGGATCCGCCCCACACCGGGTGCCCTGGCACGACGTGGATGGAGAGAAAGGAGCAGCCCAGCAAAGAAAAGGGAAGCGCTTTGCCTCTGCCCGTCTGCCAAGCATCCCTCATGGTCCTTGCCCACGACTAACGACTGCATCTCTCCCTGTGCCCCCCCGTGCCCTTGCCAATGCCCATATGCCCCCAGCCAACGCTCAGGCCTGCCCCAGCCCCCCACATTCATCACACACATGCCTGGACATTTTGGCAGATTTTCGATGAGGTGCACACGTGCCTCAGTTTACCTGCTCACTACATAACTTGCTGCTATCCACCAAGCCTACGGCTGCGCTGGGGCTGCAGGTGTCATTTGCCTGCTTGAGGAGATGTGCCTGTGCCAGTGCCCTAAAGAGAAAGCTGTGGAGGCGGGCAGCAGCCCTGAGTACGTACCCGTCCAAGACACTAGCTGTGTCCCCGGAGCGGCCAGCCCTCCTGTTGCCACGGCTACACTGTGTTTTTAACATGGGTATGTCTCCCCAAACTGAAAGGCTCACCACCCACTCCAAGTGTCAATACACCCTATGGGTCACTGAACGGAAGGCACCACCCTGATGGCCAGGGAATGGCCCAGACCCTGTGAATCCGTGACGACTGGTGGTAGCGGTGGGATGCTGAACCTCACAGCATTTCATGACAAGTGACGTGCAGCAGTAAAAACAAGACGGGTCAAAGGAAACGCCAGGAAAAATGGTGCCAGAGCCATGGAGAGGATTATAGGGCTGTGCAGAGAGACGGGGTCAGACACTGGGAAGTTAAACAGGGTGCTGCTGGTGGAACAGATAGAGAAAGTCAATTGTGTCAGGAACCAGGGTCCAGACCCAGGATGACCGCAGGGGATCTTCATGGGCCGACCCCCCCGCCTTAAGAGTTGAGGGAGCACAGGACGCAAAGGGCTATGAATGGGGGAACAGGGGCTGCAGTTTGAAAGCCAGAAACTAGCAAAAGCCATGAGGAAAGATGACGGCCACATGGCCCGGCCACAGAGACATCGGATATGTCTGCACTGCGATTAAAACCCCGTGGCTGGCCCGGGACAGCTGACTCGGGCTCTGGGGCTGTTTCACTGCAGTGTAGATATTTGGATTCAGGCTGGCGCCTGGGCTGTAGGACCCTGTGAGGTGGGAGGGTCCAGAGCTCGGGGAAAAGGAGTTCAGGAGAACGGGCAGGTTTTTAAAGAGACGTTCTTAAGGACGCAAGAGCAAACTATTCCAATGCGTGGGGAAGACAGACACATCCCGGCTTAACCAGGAGATCTTCGGCGACCTGAAAGTCAGAGAAGAGTCCTACCAAAAATAGTAATTTAAAACTAGGTGACATGACAAAGGACGACTATAAAAAAACAACACGCGCATTCAGGGAGAAAATTACAAAGTCCCCGGCTCAATTCTGTGAGGTGTGTCCACATGACCTCAGAATATGGTGAGCGGATCAGGGGCTGTTTGGCAGATGAGTTTGTGGACAATACACCCTGTTCTGAAGAGAGTCCCAAAATGGCCTGCCCTACCCACGGGTCCCGGGATGGGGAACCAGGGGAGGCGCCCCAGAACTGGGGATCAGGTAGATCCCAACCAGGGGGACCAGCTGATGCAGGCAGACCCCCACCAAGGGATCCCAAGACCTGAGAGGTACTATCTGTAGAAGGATGCGGCATAAGGCCCAAGATCGGGTTCCTTGGGGTTTGTCTAAGAGGTCCCGGGTCCGACTAACCCATCCTGTGCCCAGCCCGGAAGCTATGTCGCCCTCGGAGCGAAAGGTGCGACTGAACTTTCGGAAGAGAGGAGTCACCCAACCATCTCCTCTGGGGCACGGCGTGCGCTGGCAGAGGAGTGCCCACCCCCAGGCACCGGCGCCCATGTCCTGTTGTACTCCCGGGATACGTCTACACCTTGTGGCGGCGAGTCTCCAAGCAGGGGTCAGCTGACTTGGACCCAGGCTCCGGGGCTGGAGTGGGCTCCGAGACCCTCCCCACCCCCGGGGTTCAGAGCCCAGGAGGAATGTCTACCCTGCTCTTTTTAGCCCCAGCTCTGAGGGGGGTTTTCTCGCAGTGTAGACGTACCCTCGCGGTCTCGGTGCTCGCCAGCGGGAGTGGCAGCCGGCGGGGAGACATTCCTGGGGCGGAGGGGCTCGGGGACAGAGACGACGCTTGGCAAACCCCATGGAACAAAGTTGTCCAGTGCCAAAGCCATTCGCCCTGCCTACGGCTCAGATCCCCGGGCAGGCCCAGGCGGGATGGGGGTGTGGGTGGTAGGGGTGCTGGCGGGAGATGTTACGCCTCACCCACGTCCTTCCCCCTGCAAAAGCCAAGGCCCTGGGTCAAGCGCTGACAGGGAGCTCCTGAGGCTGAATGCAAGAAGCAAAATGGAGTGGCTGGCGGGGAGAGAGGGGTGCAGGGGGCTCCCCTTCGCCAGCACCGGGCCTCCATCCCTCTCCACCCAGCAGGTGAGAGTCACACCGGCTCCGGGGTAAACTCCCTGAAGGCTGAGTCTGTGACCAAGGCAGTTACCTCCCTGCCTGCCCTTACTGGGGAAACTGAGGCAGAACCTTGCTGCGACTGAGACGCCCGCTGAGCCTGGGCAGGGGAGGAGCACTGCCGGACGTATGAGCCCTGTCCTGGGGTGAGAAAAACCCCACAAAAGGGTAAAGCAGCTTGACCAGACCCTGGGAAACCAGAGCCCCAGAGTTACAGCTGGGTTCAGTCCAGCTCCGCAGAGTTTTACCCTGATTCCCACAAATACTCAAGGGGTCACCTCCCACTACACTCTGGGGGGGGGGGGACACCCCAGGCTGCAGGCAAGATGGCTGACACCTAGGGGAAGTGGGGTTTGCCTCCCTTCCCATCCCCCAGAAGACAAAAGGGAGGAGGTGGCGGCAGGACCCCATCCCAGTTTCAAAGCTGAAGGTTTCAGGGTGACAGACGAGCCCACGCAAACTCCCCCCGTGCTCCCTGCTAGTGGGATCTAAAGGAGAAGACACGTGGGACAGAACGGAAACTGCCCTGCGCTGCTGCATGAAAACTGGGTGTTTGGTTATTGGAAGCTGGATGGGCTACATTGGTCTGGCAGATCAGCTCGCCCGGGGACTGGAGATCTTTGCCCTGCCGCGGGCCGATAACGGTTGTGGTATTAGCTGAGGTCGGGAGCGTGGTGTATTGAAAGCTGGGTTAATGTAACAAGCTATCCCTTTAAATTCTCAGGGGGCTTCCTGGTCCTGCTGGCAGGCTAGGGGGCTCTGTAGGGAAGTGTGTGGTCTGGGTCTTGCAACGGGCAAAAAGCCAGCCTGGAGCAAGGTGGGGCGAGTTGAGCCTTAGCGAGCAGCCTGCTTTGTCTCTCTCTGGTTTGGGGTTCCTGTGTGGTAAGGTTCTGGAATGTACCAAATAAAACTGTGTTACTTTGCTGCCTTCCAGTAAGAGCCTTCTCTGTCTCCACGGCGTGGACGTAACTGGGGGGGGAACACAAATTCCAGCTTAGCAGGGGGCAGATCACGCGGCAGCGACCCCTCTCAGTTCACCCTTAAAAGGAGAAGAGATGTGACGGGCGTGGGAATTGCGGGTAGTATTTTTTAGGCAGGACTGAGCGTCCCTCCTCACTTCCTATTGCTACCCTCTGGGGGGAAGGACCGCGGCTGGAAACAAAGGACCCAGGCGTTCTGGGACTAGTTGTAAGGCTGCTGCTGAGAAAAGACAGGACCTACAAACCAAGAGAGCCAAGATGGCGGATATGAGGGGAACGGGGCATTGCTGCTACCGGCACGGACTCCGGGCTGGCCTCAGGCTGTATTTCAGGAGACCGGGAAAGCCAGCTGATTTTGGACAGGCTGCCCAGACTCACAGCAGATTCCCAGTTTCCATCGCTCCCTAAGAAGGGAAAGTCTCTCTCAGGAGCCTGACTTCAGCTGGACTCGCTGCAGAAAGCCATGGCGAGATGCAGGGGCAGCTGGAGCGCGGGGGCTCCGTGTCAGAGGTGTGGGGCTGCATGACCTGCCTTGGGAAAAGTGCGGCCCCTTGGGCTCTGGCACACTGACGGAGTTTAAAGGCAGGAGCACAACACAGTTCATGTACACGTGTGAAAATATACCCACACTGGTGCTTGTGCACGCTCATGCGCCCCAATGCATGCACGTCTGTGTGCACCAGTGCTCGCGTGCGTGCACACACATGCCTGTGCACCAGTGTGCAAGGCGTTCACACACATGAACGTGCACACACACATGCACCAATGCATGCACACACGTGCATGCACACACCCGCACACAAAACCAGGGCTCCAGCCACGGCTCCATGCTTTCACCCGTACTCCAGCCAACGCCTGCTGTCCCAGAGGCTGCCATCCCCGGGCACCCTCCACTGGCCAAGCCGGCCCGGATAGGCCACGGCTTTGCTGTCACTGGGAGGGGCTCACTGGTGACTCCCCTGACACCTTTTTCCCATCGAAAGCTTCCATGTGGCAGGTTGATTCCTTGCTATTCCGGCTCACTCTTCCCCCGGCCTTAAAGCAAACCCGGCTCCAGGGTCCTCTCATAGCCCCTGGGCTGCCTTCAGCCCACTGGGCTCCCCTGCCCTTCCCCCTCCGCCCCCCAGCCTGGGGTTATCGCCCCCTCCCGTCTCTCTCCAGGCCTTGCCCAGGGCTCCTCTCCCAGCCCCTTCTGCAGCCCCCAGCGTGGCCTCAAACACGGGGTCGCCCCTCGCTAGCCCCAACCTGGCTGCACCCGCCTAGTCATCAGCGGCCCTGGACCCCCTGCACGTAAAAGGGCCACCCACGCTGTGACCCCCAGAGCCCGTGCCAACGGCCTCGCCCACGCCCGCATCAGTGCCCACGTCAATGCCCATACCGGTGTCCGTGCTCATGCACATGCCTGCATCGCTTCCCGTGTCAGTGACCACGCCCGCACCAGTGCCCACGCCTGCATCGCTTCCCGTGTCAGTGCCCACGCCCGCACCAGTGCCCACGCCTGCATCGCTTCCCGTGTCAGTGCCCACGCCTGCACCAGTGCCCACGCCTGCATCGCTTCCCGTGTCAGTGCCCATGCCTGCACCAGTGCCCACGCCTGCTTCGCTTCCCGTGTCAGTGCCCACGCCTGCACCAGTGCCCACGCCTGCATTGCTTCCTGTGTCAGTGCCCACGCCTGCACCAGTGCCCACGCCTGCTTCGCTTCCCGTGTCAGTGCCCACGCCTGCACCAGTGCCCACGCCTGCATCGCTTCCTGTGTCAGTGCCCACACCTGCACCAGTGCCCACGCCCACGCCTGCATCACTTCCCGTGTCAGTGCCCACGCCTGCACCAGTGCCCACGCCTGCATTGCTTCCTGTGTCAGTGCCCACGCCTGCACCAGTGCCCACGCCTGCTTCGCTTCCCGTGTCAGTGCCCATGCCCGCACCAGTGCCCACGCCTGCATTGCTTCCCGTGTCAGTGCCCACGCCTTCACAAGTGCCCACACCTGCATCGCTTCCCGTGTCAGTGTCCACGCCTGTACCCGTGCCCACGCCTGCCTCGCTTCCTGTGTCAGTGCCCACGCCTGCACCAGTGCCCACATCTGCATCGCTTCTGGTGTCAGTGCCCACGCCTGCACCAGTGCCCACGCCTGCATCACTTCCCGTGTCAGTGCCCACGCCTCCACCAGTGCCCACCCCCATGCCTGCATCGCTTCCCGTGTCAGTGCCCACGCCTGCACCAGTGCCCACGCCTGCATCACTTCCCATGTCAGTGCCCATGCCTGCACCAGTGCCCACCCTCACAACTACACCAGTGCCCACGCCCGCATCACTTCGCATATCAGTGCCTATGCCTGCACCAGTGCCCACGCCTGCATCACTTCCCATGTCAGTGCCCATGCCTGCACCAGTGCCCACGCCTGCATCACTTCCCATGTCAGTGCCCACGCCTGCACCAGTGCCCACGTCTGCATCGCTTCCCATGTCAGTGCCCACGCCCGCACCAGTGCCCACCCTCACGCCTGCATCGCTTCCCGTGTCAGTGCCCACGCCTTCACAAAACCCCCCCGCCTGCATCACTTCCCATGTCAGTGACCATGCCTTCACAAGTGCCCATCCCCACGCCTGCATCGCTTCCTGTGTCAGTGCCCACACCTGCACCACAGCCCACCCTCACGACTGCACCAGTGCCCACGCCTGCATCACTTCCCATATCAGTGCCCATGCCTGCACCAGTGCCCACACCTGCATCGCTTCCCATGTCACTGCCCACGCCTGCACCAGTGCCCACCCTCACGCCTGCATCGCTTCCTGTGTCAGTGCCCACGCCTTCACAAGTGCCCATGCCTGCGTCGCTTCCCGTGTCAATGCCCACGCCTTCACAAGTGCCCATGCCCGCATCACTTCCCATGTCAGTGCCCATCCCTGCACCAGTGCCCACCCCCACGCCTGCATCACTTCCCATGTCAGTGCCCACGCCTTCATAAGTGCCCACGCCTGCATCGCTTCCCGTGTCAGTGCCCATGCCTGCACCAGTGCCCACACCTGCATCGCTTCCCGTGTCAGTGCCCACGCCTGCACCAGTGCCCACGCCTGCATCGCTTCCCGTGTCAGTGCCCACACCTGCACCAGTGCCCACGCCTGCATCGCTTCCCATGTCAGTGCCCACGCCTGCACCAGTGCCCACGCCTGCATCGCTTCCTGTGTCAGTGCCCACACCTGCACCAGTGCCCACGCCCATGCCTGCATCACTTCCCATGTCAGTGCCCACGCCTGCACCAGTGCCCACGCCTGCATTGCTTCCTGTGTCAGTGCCCACGCCTGCACCAGTGCCCACGCCTGCTTCGCTTCCCGTGTCAGTGCCCACGCCTGCACCAGTGCCCACGCCTGCATCGCTTCCCGTGTCAGTGCCCACGCCCGCACCAGTGCCCACGCCTGCATTGCTTCCCGTGTCAGTGCCCACGCCTTCACAAGTGCCCACGCCTGCATCGCTTCCCGTGTCAGTGTCCACGCCTGCACCCGTGCCCACGCCTGCATCGCTTCCCGTGTCAGTGCCCACGCCTGCACCAGTGCCCACGCCTGCATCGCTTCCCATGTCAGTGCCCACGCCTGCACCAGTGCCCATGCCCGCATCGCTTCTCGTGTCAGTGCCCACGCCTGCACCAGTGCCCACGCCTGCATCGCTTCCCATGTCAGTGCCCATCCCTGCACCAGTGGCCACCCCCACGCCTGCATCACTTCCCATGTCAGTGCCCACGCCTTCACAAGTGCCCACGCCTGCATTGCTTCCCATGTCAGTGCCCATGCCTTCACAAGTGTCCACCCCCACGCCTGCATCAGTGCCCATGCCTGCATTGCTTCCTGTATCAGTGCCCACACTTTCACCATGCTGCCCCAGTGCCCACCCCCACGCTTGTACCAATGCACATGCTTACGCACATGCCTGCATCACTTTCCGTGTCAATACCCACACCTGAATCAGTGCCCATGCCCACACTTGCACCGCTTCCTGTGTCAATTCCCACGTGTGCACCACTTCCCGTGTCAGTGCTCATGCTGGCATCTTTGCCCAAATCCATTCCGGCAGCTCTGTCCAGACCCCAACGACTGCACGTGCCTGTATCTGTGCCCTCCACTTGCCTTTGTCAGTCACTGACCACCACCAGCCTCTATTGCCCTGGCAGCAGCCCTATCTGTGCCCGCCGAGTGCCAGCTGGGATGCAGGGAGCCCCATGTGGCAACCCTGGGCAGCGTGGGCAGGGGAGCTGCAGTGCCCGAGAGAACCCGCAGATGTGTCCGTGCCCAGCGGCAAACCGATCCCGGTGCTGCTGGCGCTGCTGCTGCCCCCCACCCCCAGCCCCGTCTCCAAAGGAGCAGGGGCACCTTGGGTACGCTGGCTCCAGCCGCTCCTTCCCCTCTCCGTGCCCGCCCCAAAGCCGCTTTCACTCCTTGTGCTTGGTCCATCCCCCCTCCCTCAGGGGCTCTCTTCCCTGCCGAATTGTCCCTACAGACTATTTGTGCGCGTCCCCCACACCATAGGGTTGGGCCCTCCCCCAGCTCCTCCTGGCACTGCAACCCCCCCAGTGCCCTATGGCACAGCACCCCTCCCCCCAGCGCTCCATGGCACCACACCCCTCCCCCTCAGAGCCCCATGGCACAGCACCCTCCCCAGCGCTCCATGGCACCACACCCATCCCCTCAGTGCCCCATGGCCCAGCACCTCTCCCCACAGTGCCCCCTGGCACCGCACCCTCCCCTCAGAGCCCCATGGTACAGCACCTCTCCCCAGCGCCCCATGGCACCGCATCCCTCCCCCCAGCGCCCCATGGCACCACACACCTGCCCCTCAGAGCCCCATGGCACACCACCTCTCCCCAGCGCCCCATGGCACCGCACTCCCCTCAGAGCCCCATGGCACAGCACCTCCCCCAGCGCTCCATGGCACCACACCCATCCCCTCAGTGCCCCATGGTACAGCACCTCTCCCCAGCGCCCCATGGCACAGCATCCCTCCCCCCCGCTCGCCATGGCACCGCACCCCTCCCCCTCCGAGTCCCATTGTACAGCACCCCTCCCCCTCAGAGCCCCATGGCACCGCACCCCTCCCCCTCAGAGTCCCATGGTACAGCATCCCTCCCCCCAGCGCTCCATGGCACCACACCCATCCCCTCAGAGCCCCATGGCACAGCACCCTCCCCAGCGCTCCATGGCACCGCACCCTCCCCTCAGAGCCCCATGGCACAGCACCCTCCCCAGCGCTCCATGGCACCACACCCATCCCCCTCAGTGCCCCATGGCCCAGCACCTCTCCCCCCAGTGCCCCATGGCACCGCACCCCTCCCCCTCAGAGCCCCATGGTACAGCACCCCTCCCCCCAGCGCCCCATGGCACCGCACCCCTCCCCCGCAGGGCCCCATGGCACCGCACCCTCCCCTCAGAGCCCCATGGTACAGCACCTCTCCCCAGCGCCCCATGGCACCGCACCCCTCCCCCTCAGAGCCCCATGGTACAGCACCTCTCCCCCCAGCACCCCATGGCACTGCACCCCTCCCCCTCAGAGCCCCATGGCACAGCACCCTCCCTCAGTGCCCCATGGCACCGCACTCCTCCTCAGAGCACCATGGCACAGCACCCTCCCCAGTGCCCCATGGCAAAGCACCTCTCCCCCCAGCGCTCCATTGCACCGCACTCTCCTCAGAGCCCCATGGTACAGCACCTCTCCCAGCGCCCCATGGCACCGCATCCTCCCCAGCGCCCCATGGCACCGCACCTCCCTCAGAGCGCCATGGTACAGCACCTCTCCCCCCAGCACCCCATGGCACCGCACCCCTCCCCCTCAGAGCCCCAGGGTACAGCACCTCTCCCCCCAGCGCCCCATGGCACCACATCCCTCCCCCACAGTGCCCCATGGCACCACACCCTCCACCTCAGAGCCCCATGGCACCGCACTCCCCTCAGAGCCCCATGGTACAGCACCTCCCCAGCGCCCCATGGCACCGCATCCTCCCCCAGGGCCCCATGGCACAGCACCACTCCACCTCAGAGCCCCATGGCACCACACCCATCCCCCTCAGAGCCCCATGGCACAGCACCTCTCCCCCCAGCGCTCCATGGCACCGCACTCCTCCCCCTCAGAGCCCCATGGCACAGCACCCATCCCCCTCAGACCCCCCTGTTACAGCACCTCTCCCCCCAGCGCCCCATGGCCCAGCACCCCTCCTCTCAGAGCCCCATGGCACCGCACCCCTCCCCCCAGCGCCCCATGGCACAGCACCCCTCTTTCACTGCCCCATGGCACAGCACCCCTTGCCTTCAGAGCCCCATGGCACAGCACCACTCCCCAGCACCACATGGCACTGCACCCTCCCCTCAGTGCCCCATGGCACCGCACTCTCCCTCAGTGCCCTATGGCACAGCACCCCTCCCCCCAGCGCCCCATGGCACCACACTCCTTCCCCTCAGAGCCCCATGGCACAGCACCGCTCCCCCTCAGTGCCCCAAGGTTTCGCACTCCTCCTCCTCAGAATCCCATGGCACAGCACCCCTCCCTCTCACTGCCCCATGGCACAGCACCCTTCCCCCTCAGTGCCCCATGGCACAGCACCCCTCCCTCTCACTGCCCCATGGCACAGCACCCTTCCCCCTCAGTGCCCCATGGCACAGCACCCCTCCTCCTCAGAGCCCCATGGCACCACACCCCTCCCTCTCACTGCCCCATGGCACAGCACCCTTCCCCCTCAGTGCCCCATGGCACAGCACCCCTCCTCCTCAGAGCCCCATGGCACTGCACCCAGCCCCCCCAGAGCCCCATGGCACCGCACTCCTCCTCCTCAGAATCCCATGGCACCACACCCCTCCCTCTCACTGCCCCATGGCACAGCACCCCTCGCCCTCAGAGCCCCATGGCACCACAGCCCCTGCCCCCCATGGCAATGTATGCGGGGAGGGGAGGAAATTTGGTGGTTTGGCTTGAGAGGGAGGCTCTGCCCACCCCTGTGCCAACATGGGGGGTGAAGGGGGAGCTGTCAGCAGGCAAGGATTGAAAGCAGGTTTCCCTGTGGGCAGCTGGGGGCGATCTTCCTGGGTGGCTCCCCCCAACAGACCCCTCTGGGGACCACGCAGAAGGAATAAGGGTCTCTTCTCCCTGCTTCTTCCCCATTCCCCTCTGCCCCCTCTTCCCCCAGAGCAAGGATAGAACCCAGGAGCCCTGGCTCCCAGCCCCCCTGCTCTAACCACTAGACACCACTCCCCTCCCAGAGCTGGGATAGAACCCAGGAGCCCTGGCTCCCACCCCCCTGCTCTAACCACTAGACACCACTCCCCTCCCAGAGCTGGGATAGAACCCAGGAGCCCTGGCTCCCAGCCCCCCTGCTCTAACCACTAGACACCACTCCCCTCCCAGAGCTGGGATAGAACCCAGGAGTCCTGGCTCCCAGCACCCCCTGCTCTAACCCAAAGTTGAGGACTTCAATAGCTCAGACATAGGTCAGGGGTTTGTTACAGGAGTGGGCGGGTGAGATTCTTTGGCCTGCGTTGTGCAGGAGGTCAGACTAGATGATCATAATGGTCCCTTCTGACCTTAAAGTCTATGACCCTAACCACTGGACCCCACTTCCCTCCCAGAGCTTTGCCCCATGACAAGGCCCCAACCTCAATAACAAGTCACGGACTCGGTGACCCTGTGGCCCAGCTGGCAGCTCTCACTGGGGTGGCCGCTCTGTGGCTCCCGCTGGCCCTGAGCTCAGTGTGTGGGACCAGGTTTAAGCTCATGCCATGGAGCATGCGGCTGCCCCAGGCTGGCAGAGGGAAGCTCAAGGCACAAGGGGGGTTGGTTGCTTGACCAGGGCTCCTGGTCTGACCCCGGTGCCCTCAGAGCTGCACATGGTGCTGAAACGGCACCAACTGACGTCCGAGCGAGGAGCCTGCTGGGCCAAACATCAGGTGCATGAGCCAGGATCTCTCCCCCTCCCGATGGCCTGGGCCGTACGGGTAGAGGGGCTGCAGTGCATTGTCCATTGGATCATTGCCCAGGCTGTATTGGGCAGATAGGCTGCACCACTGATCCTCCCGTGCTCCATATTGGGCAGGGAGCTGCAGTGCATGCTCTCTGGGGCTCTCTGCCCCGGTCCATATAGCCCAGCTGGTTACAGTGCATCACCTACACCATCCCCCCGATCTTCCCCTCCTGGGCCATATAGACCAGCTGGGTGCAGTGCGTCTCCTGTGTCCTATACCATCCCTCCAGAGCCTTCCCTTCTGGTCCATATGGACCAGCCAGTCACAAGACATCAGCTACACCGCCCTGCTGGTCCATACAGCCGAGTGGATTGCAAGGCACCATCTCTAACATCCTGCCCTCTACCGCCCAGACATTTCACAATCACCCACTCCCTGGCTCGTCAGCAGGGTTCAAACCTGAGACCTTCCCCACCAGAACACAGACCGCTTGGGCTCTGTCTGCCCTGCATTGCAAACCTGGGTCTGTGGCACCCGGGCTTGTGGACTCGGTGTTTGCAAAGCCATTCCTGAGCGTCCGCACTGCATTGCTAACCCGGGCAGACCATTGCTGGAGCTGGGTCTTACTCTGCACTGCACGACCCGGGGCTTGGCCCCGAGTCACGGCAGGATTCGGGCTCTGACCCCCTCCCGAGCAGGGTCGTAGCGTTTGCTGCCCTGAGTCAGACTGATTTGTGTGTGGACGGAAAAGGGGCTTCGGCTCGAACAGGAGTCTGAGCCTGCAGTGTGGACATACCTGGGCAGACCAGGCACTAGAGGGCTGTGTGTGACATGTGTGTTACAGGGATGTTACACATGCTCTGTGTCCCTCCATCCGGGTCTCCTCCTCCCACGCCATACGCTGCCGATGGCTGAGCCGTGTGCATGAGAAACAGGGCTGCTGATGTTCAGTGTTAACCATTAAACACCCATAAAACACACTCAGTAGGGGGAAAAAAACCCATTGGTATTTACCCAATAAACACCAGAAACGGTCACTTGTAGCGAAGAGCACGTCTACACAGAGCCACATGAACGCCCAGCACATCCCTGTGGTCCATCAGTCCGTGTAGCGCCCTCGGCGCGCACTGACGGCTCCCATGTGCACTTAACCGCGGAGCTGTTTGAAAGCGCACGCTAGGGAACATTGCAAAGAGGTTACGCATCACTGCAGATACGGCACTCGCTGCACACAAAGAGACACCCCCTGGAGAAACACCGGCGTTGGGACCTCTACACAGAACTCAAAAATTGCTAAAAATCAACCCCGACAAATGAAATTAATACCCCCCCGCAAAAAACAGAAGCCCTAATCATAGAATCATAGAAGATCAGGGTTGGAAGGGACCTCAGGAGGTATCTAGTCCAACTCCCTGCTCAAAGCAGGACCAACCCCAACTAAATCATCCCAGCCAGGGCTTTGTCAAGCTGGGCCTTAAAAACCTCTAAGGAAGGAGATTCCACCACCTCCCTAGGGAACCCATTCCACTGCTTCATCACCCTACTAGTGAAACAGTGTTTCTTAATATCCAACCTAGACCTCCCCCACTGCAACTTGAGACCATTGCTCCTTGTTCTGTCATCTGCCACCACTGAGAACAGCCGAGCTCCATCCTCTTTGGAACCCCCCTTCAGGTAGTTGAAAGCAGCTATCAAATCCCCCCTCACTCTTCTCTTCTGCAGACTAAACAAGCCCAGTTCCCTCAGCCTCTCCGCATAAGTCATGTGCTCCAGCCCCCGAATCATGTCTGTTGATAGCCTCCCATTGCACCAGGCATAGAGCCTGAGTCCCAGCCCCCCTGTTCTAACCACTAGCCTCCACTCCCCTCCCAGAGCTGAGAATAGAACCCAGGAGTCCTGACTCCCAGCCCCCCGCTCTAACCACTAGACCCCCCCTCCCAGAGCTGGGTCTCATACCAGGCGTCCCGCCACCCAGCTCATGTGACAAGGCCATGCTACCCCCTCCGTTGCTCTCTCCTGGCTTCTCTATTAGCCTCGCCCCCTCGCTTTCCCCGCAGCAGCAGCCCCTCCACCTCCCGAAAGCTGGGCTGGACGGGGTGCGATGGGGACTCGAACCCTTCAGCCGTGAAAAGCCTCCACAGGACATAGCCAGAACCGGGGCGGGGGGTTGGAGGTTGGTTTGCAGCTGAAGAACTTGATTCTCGAGGCTCTACAATCCTAGTGATCTACCGCGGACTCCGGAGACCTGGGTTTGAGTCCTACCTCTGCCATAGACTCCCCGTGAGACCTTCGCTGAGTCACTCCCCTGCTCTGTGCCTCAGTTTCCCCAAAATGGGACTAGTCATCATCAGTTTTGACTGGACGCTCCCTTTGGGGCAGGGACCGTCTCTCACTCTGTGCCTGTGCAGCACCCGGCACACGCAGCGCCCGGCACAACAGCGATGTCTGGCCCAGTTGGGGTCTGTGCAGCACCCGGCACACGCAGCGCCCGGCACAACAGCGACGTCTGGCCCAGTTGGGTTCTGTGCAGCACTCGGCACACGCAGCGCCCGGCACAACAGCGACGTCTGGCCCAGTTGGGTTCTGTGCAGTACTCGGCACACGCAGCGCCCGGCACAACAGCGACGTCTGGCCCAGTTGGGGTCTGTGCAGCACCCGGCACATGCAGCGCCCGGCACAACAGCGACGTCTGGCCCAGTTGGGTTCTGTGCAGCACTCGGCACACGCAGCGCCCGGCACAACAGCGACGTCTGGCCCAGTTGGGTTCTGTGCAGCACTCGGCACACGCAGCGCCCGGCACAACAGCGACGTCTGGCCCAGTTGGGTTCTGTGCAGCACTCGGCACACGCAGCGCCCGGCACAACAGCGACGTCCGGCCCAGTTGGGTTCTGTGCAGCACCCGGCACATGCAGCGCCCGGCACAACAGCGACGTCCGGCCCAGTTGGGTTCTGTGCAGCACCCGGCACACGCAGCGCCCGGCACAACAGCGATATCTGGCCCAGTTGGGGTCTGTGCAGCACCCGGCACATGCAGCGCCCGGCACAACAGCGACGTCTGGCCCAGTTGGGGTCTGTGCAGCACCCGGCACACGCAGCGCCCGGCACAACAGCGACGTCTGGCCCAGTTGGGGTCTGTGCAGCACCCGGCACACGCAGCGCCCGGCACAACAGCGACGTCTGGTCCAGTTGGGTTCTGTGCAGCACTCGGCACACGCAGCGCCCGGCACAACAGCGACGTCTGGCCCAGGTGGGGTCTGTGCGGCACCCGGCACATGCAGCGCCCGGCACAACAGCGACGTGTGGCCCAGCTGGGTTCTGTGCAGCACCCGGCACATTCAGCGCCCGGCACAACAACGACGTGTGGCCCAGCTGGGTTCTGTGCAGCGCCCGGCACACGCAGCGCCCGGCACAACAGCGACGTCTGGCCCAGTTGGGGTCTGTGCAGCGCCTGGCACAACAACGACGTCTGGCCCAGCTGGGTTCTGTGCAGCACCCGGCACACGCAGCGCCCGGCACAACAGTGACGTCTGGCCCAGTTGGGTTCTGTGCGGCACCCGGCCGTTGGGGCTCCCAACCTCAGCAGGAGCAGCTGGGTGTAGTTTCAAGCAGAGCATCATGGTTCTGTGGGATCACGGGAGACGGCAGCGCTTGGTAAGTTGTCAGGTTCTTTGTCAGCACCATTTCCAGGTGCGCTGCTATAAACAGATGCCCTGGTCATCGCAAGGGCCCAGGGGCTGAGGGGAAGGACACTAAAAGCCAGATCCAGCATTGTCGACGCCGGTGGGAGCTGGATCCGGCCCCAGGAGGGCTGGGATTTGTCTCATTAATGGCAAATACCAGGTAGGTGGATAGTTCTCTAGCGCTTTGCATCTCGACAGGTCGCAAAGTGCTTTACAAGCCAACAAATGACTTGCAACCTCCGCCGCACTCATTGCTGAAATGCAGCCAGCTCTGGGGTGGGACTTGGCAGCCAGGGTGAAATTCACCCCTGTGGAGAAAGCGAGCACTAGTCCTGGGATTTGAATAGCCTATAGGGATGAATTTCAGCCAAACAACAGTAACAGTACTGCCCAGCTATTTTAGGTACATCGATAGCCTCTATTACTGCGGGATCTGAGCACCTCACACCCCTAATCCATTTATCCCTCGGCGTTCGGGCAGTGCTGTTATCTTCATAGTCAACTGAGGAACCAGGCACAAAGGGTGTGTCTACACTGTACACAAGACTGGGCTCCGACTCAAGTTTGAGCCCACCTCCCCTTCCGTCCACACACAAATCTGTCACACTCATAGAATCATAGAAGATTAGGGTTGGTAGGGACCTCAGGAGGTATCTAGTCCAAGCCCCTGCTCAGAGCAGAGTGGGTCAGGTCCCGGTTCCCAGTTCCAAGCCCCGCCGTTATGCAGTGTGGACGCAGCTCAAGCTGCAGCACCACATCAGAAGGGCTGCGCTAGGCAGTGCAAACGCACGAGCCCAGCTGCCAGACCTTGGTCCAGCAATTGTAACTCCAGGTTTCTACTGCAGTGTAACGTTGCGACCACAAGCCTGGGTTTACAATGCAGTGTAGACAGACCCAAAGAGATTGACAACTACACCTAATTCCCAGAGAAACCAATGGGAGTTAGGTGCCTAAACGCCTTTGAGGATCTGGATCTAAGTGACTGGGCCAAGGTCACACGCAGGGAGTCGGTGGCAGAGCAGGGTCACTCGGGTTATAGACTTGTGCCTTAACTACTGCACCATCCTGCCTCTCTACGTCACAGCTCAGTGGGGGAAGGGAAAACACTGACCCCAAGGGCTGGGATTTAGAGAGCAGGATGTCCTTACACCCATGTGGTGGACACGGGAGGGTCTGACAGAATGCACCACGGGATCCAGAGCGGCTCTCCGGCACCACGCTGCCGAACAGCACTGCTGCTGCCAGAGGGGGCAGCTCTGGGGGGAGATCCCCCTGACCCGACGAAGAGCTCTGTTCAGCTTGCACCTTCCACCAAGAAAAGACAAAACCTCCCTCCCTTTGTCTCTCTCGTATCCTGGGACCAACCCAACTACCAACCTGCACAAAAACTGGCTTTTTGGTTGTTGATTTGCCTGAGCAAATAGGCCAAGCTGAGCCTATTTGCACAGGCAAATTTAAATGTGTAACCACGTGAACTTTTTTGCACGCTTCCACTTTAAACAGCTCAGGCTCATCCATTCCTCGCTAGGGCCAGATTGTGCCCTGCAGTCTAATTTTCAAAGTCACAAGCGCTGGATCACCCCCATTCATACAGCCAGGAAGCTTCTCCTCCTATCTAGCCTCAACTCCACAGCATCCCATTCCTCCAAGTTCTACCCCAGCTGCTGTTCAGAGAGTCCTCCGGGCCTGCATACAGGTAAATAGAGTCATAGAGATTAGGACCACAAGGGGCCACCAGATCTTCTAGTCTGGCCACTAACCCCATGCAGCACCCGCACACAGAACCCAACAACCCAAATTAGATCAAAGCATCACTGCTCTCTGCAGACAAGCCTATTATGTGCCCCAGAGGGCATCAGTGCCCGAGGCCCCCGCAATGGCAGGGAAATGCTTAAGTGAGTTAGACCCAGATCATCCTGGCAAGTGACCCGCCGCGCACGCTGCAGAGGAAGGCGAAACCCAAATTCCTCCCCGACCCCACACATGGCGATCAGATCACACGAGCAAGAACCAGCCAGCCAGATTGCTCAGTGCTACCCCAGAGCCCTGGTCCTACCCGCCCAATGTCCCATCTCCAGCCATGGCCATCCCTGAGGCTTCAGAGGAAGGAGACAAAAATAACCCCAGAATACATGGGGGGAGGAATCCCTTCCTGACCCCTGCAGGTGACTGCCTGAAGCCCTGAAGCATGAGATTAGTTAATAAAATACAAGCAGAGAGTGCTCCAAAATACACAGCATGGATCCAGGACTGCCAACTCCCAGCTTTCAAATAATCTCAAAGCAGGCCTCAAAATAATCACAAGACTGGTTTAAAAATTAAATTAAAAAATAATAATAAATATTGGGGTTGTTTTATTCATCTTCTGGTTCCTGAGCCGCAAGGGAGCACTGGGGCATGTTTTCAGCTTTCCCCACTATCATGAGGGCTGGAAACTGACTGTTTATTAAAAACGAAAGGCAGAGGTTGTCCCCACATCACATGACTCCAGGAGCTGGGGCTCAAAGAAAGACTATCCCCCCACGAGCCGTGCCATAAAATCATGAGACTTGGCAACACTGTGAAGTCCCAGGGGTTTGTGGGACCAATAAAAATGTATTGTGCCTTACAAATAACTTCCATCGGCTCCTAACATGCACCCTCCGCCTCAAATAATCCCCCTTTCCCCCCCACACGCCCGTCAATCGCCTTTCTCCTCCACCCAGATACTCCTCATAGCATGTCCCCAGAACCTTGGATCATTTTGGTGGCTCATCTCTGAATTGCCTCTGTCTTTCGGTGTATTTAGGCGCCTAACTCCCCTGGGATGTAGGACGCAGCGCCCAGAACTGACCGCCGCGCAAGCCCAGTTCCTGTAGCTTTACGCCCATGACAGCCTCTGTGGTGAATCCCCATTGAGTTATCCCCATTGGGTCTACAAGGGGGCAGTGGTGAATCGGGGCCAGTGTTTAAATCCTCAGATTTCTTCCCTTTTCAGCTCGTACATCCAGCCCTCGAAAGCACCATCTCCTCCTGAGCTCCCAGCTCGGAGCTTTCTGCCCTGCTACCACACCGAGGTCTCTTACAGGCATAATCGGTTCCACGCCCTTGTTACTGAGCATGGCTGGTTTATATCACCGCAGCCCACGGTGAATCTCATTTGGCTGTTTCCTGCCTGTGTTTCTCAGGCCTCATCCACACAGGAGGATTAATCCAGATTCATTAAAAGTGTGACTTTAAACCAGATTAGTTAAATTGGATTAAACCCCTGTGTGGATGCTCTTCTTCGGAATATAAGTGGCCTTAATTCAATTTGCTTCCAGGGCAGAATCATTATTCTGGAATAAAATCTCTTTTATTCCAGAAAGGAGCCTCCCCACATCAGGAATAAGAACAGGAGTACTTGTGGCACCTTAGAGGCTAACACATTTATTTGAGCATATAAAATAAATCAATTTGTTAGTCTCTAAGGTACCACAAGTACTCCTGTTCTTTCTGCGGATACAGACTCACACGGCTGCTACTCTGAAACACATCAGGAATAGTTTATTCTGCAATGGCTGGGCCAGTCTATTTCCCTCTGATCCTGCTGGAGCCGATTTCTCTGCCCTCTCTGAGAGTTTGCAACTCCTCCACATCAGCTGCAAATTTTCATTAGCAGCCTAGTTGCTTTCTCCTAGTACCTGATCCAAAGCGCAGTGAGGTCATTGGGAATCTTTCCACAGACTTCCAACAGGCATTGGCTCTGGGTCCTACCACCCACGGGGAGATATTAAATAAGACCACAGCTAACACTGATCTTTGTCTCATCCTGCTCAACATCTGGTTCACGTGCACAGGCCAGGCATGAGCGCTGATTTGGATCACGAGGAAGGATGGCCTAATGGTCCTAGATTGGAGACACCTGGGTTCAATTCCCAGCCCTGCCTCTCTGAGAGACCCTAGGCAAGTAGATTAGCGGCTGCATGCCTCAGTTTCCCCATGTGTATAATAATAATCCTGCCCTGCCTCACAGGGATAAATACATTCACGACTGTGACATGCTCAGGTGCTTCGGTACCAGGACCATTCTAGTCTTAAAACAGGCAATGACCCCAGCATAGATCTTCAACAGGAACCAAACTGAACCTTCAGCACCAAAACGCAGCCCGCTGCCACTGGAGCCAAAAGAAGAGACTCCCTTAGCTAGCAGCAGCAGCAGGCTCTTACCCTGAATGTAGCCAAGCCCTGAGGGGGTGGGATACAGCACATCTTGCCAGTGCGGATTCCTTTTAAATCTGGAGTTGTGCTGACTGTTTGTAAAGGGGAGCGGGAAATCCCATGAAACTGCTGACCCAAGTGACATCCCTTCGTGCTTTTCCCCAGCGTCTCCTAGAACGGAAGTTCAGGGGGTCCCCGCACTCGCCTCTACCAACGCGTGAACTCAGTTAACGTAGCCTCCCACTAGCCCAGCTGAAACCTCTGAGTTACAACCGCAATCCAGGCAGCCAGTTTCCAAGCCACCTGCCAGAGCTGCCATATGGAAACCAAGACGAATTCATTTGGCAGCCAAGATGGTTTTTTGATGGAAAAAAAAAAACAACCTTGCTAGCATCCAGCTGTAATCCCACCATTAGTATTCTGTGCATTGTGGTAGCACCTCGGCGTTCCAGTCATGAACCACTGCTCCGCCACTGCGTTAGGTGCTGTACATTTTTATTACTATAAGGTAGGCTTGGCAGAATTAAATCGTTTTTAAAATAATCCATGGATAACACTGATGTTGATTTAAAATGTTTTTTAAATTGACTTAAATTTTCAGTTGTGCAAAATTATGGAGGGGTTGGGCCAATGGTGTCTGTGTGTGTGTGGGGGGGGGGTGTCAGCCAATAATTATTTAAGGACAGTCGACGTTGAGGTTCAAGGAGTTAAAATTTTATAACAGTGAAAACACAAATTGTCACAATCTCATGTCAAACTATTCAAAGTACACAGGCTGAAATCAACCTCCAGTGAGTTCGAAAGCAGCATTTTTCTTACTTTGCCTGTCTGTAAATGCTGATTATTATTGATAGAAATGTTTGGGTTTTTTGTCGGTTTGTGTGCGCGCGCTGAAATAGATGTTTAAAAATCGAATCCTTCCAAGTTTACTGTACGGTGTATTACAACAGTGCCTAGAAGCCCGTCACGGACCAGCCACCCACTGTGCCAGGTGCTGTACATTTTTATTGCTAGTAGGTCTTGCCCAGGAGCCCCAGGGGCCAGCCAGGACCCCATTACGCCAGGTACTGTACATTTTCATTGCTATTAGGTGTATCACAGTAGCACCTCAGTCTATCACAGACTGGATCCCCATTGTGCCAGGCGCTGTACAAATCTCTACCGTCCACGAGTTACTGGCCTTGCTCCCTCCAACCCCCTTAACTTTGGTTTTGTTTACTGCTAGAATGAATTTATCCAGGATGATTCATCCAGGTTCTTTATCTGGGACTGTTCTTTGCTGTCCTCTCCCCCAACAGTGCTCCATTATCTGCTAGTCATTTGCTATTTGTGACCTAGTGGATCGTGCCCCGGACTGGGACTCTGGAGATCTGTGTTCTAATCCTGGCTTTGCCACTGGCCTGCCAAGTGACCTTGGCCCAGTCCCTGTGCCTTGGTTTCCCCATCTGTACAATGGGGATAATGAGACTGGCCTCCTTCGTAAACTGGTTTGCTGCTGAAAAGCGGCGGGCGATTTTATTATTATAAGCGACTGAAATTAGCTTCTCCCCAACACTGGCTCCCAGGGTTGCTCTCCTTGCCCTTCTGGGGAGACCGGGCCCACCCTGGCTGTCCCCCACCCACGAAACAACCCCGTTCTCACTCCAGTGCCCCAGCGCTGTGTGTAGCTGTTGGCTACGCAGCCCATCCCGTCGGCCATCGGCTCTCGGGCCACGTCGACACTCGGGGTGCTGCAGCGGCACAGCTACGATGCTGCCCATGTGCCGCTGTCGCGCCGTAGGGTAGGCGCTGGCTCCATCCCCGGAAGGGGTGTTTCCGTTGCTGTAGGTAACCCCCCTTCCCAAACGGCGGTAGCCAGGTCTACACCGGGGCTTGGGCTGGCCGAACTGCGGCGCCCTGGGATGTGAATTCTTCTTACTCCTGAGCGGTGCAACTAGATCGAGCTGCATTTTAGGTGAAGACCAGGCCTCGGATCCGCCCCATCGCCCACAACCCCTCATGCAGACATTGCCGCCAACCCAGAGCGGGTGTGAAATCAGAGTGGGAACATTTAACCCGCAGGAAGGAACAGCTCCACCATGTATGTACGCCCTCCAGCTCCAGTCTAGACGTACCCAGAGACCAAGGCCTGGTCTGTGCTTAGAAGTTAAGCTGACTTAGCTCCCGCGCTGAGGGGTTTGAAAAATCCAGACACCCCCCGCCCCCACACACACAAGTGCCGCAGCTACACCATAGGATGCAGACGCGGCTAGTGGATGGAGGAACGCTTCCGTGAGTCTCGCTACTGGCCCCTGGGGATGTGAAAAACCCGCTTCCACCACTGCAGGAGCAGAGCTGAGCCAGATCCAGGCGCCTAATATAAGAATGGCCATGAGAGTAAATGGCCCCTCTAGACCAGCATCCTGTCTTCCGACAGTGGCTGGTGCCAGATGCTCAGTGGGAACGAACAGAGCAGGGCAATTTATCGAGTGACCCATCCCCTGTCGTCCAGTCCCAGCTTCTGGCAGTCAGAGGTTCAGGGACCCCTGGAGTATGGGGTTGCGTCCCTACCCATCTTGGCTAATAGCCATTCATAGACTCATCCTCCATGAATGTATCCGGTTCCTTTTTGATCCCAGTTGTACTTTTGGCCTTCACAATATCCCCCGGCAAGGAGTTCCCCAGGTTGACTGTGCGCTGGGTGAAGAAATACGTCCTTTTGTGCGTTTTCAACCTGCTGCCTGTTGATTTCATCGGGTGACCCCTGGTTCTTGTGTGACGTGAAGGGGTGAATAACACTTTCCCCCAGTCACTTTCTCCGCACCAGTCACGATTTTATAGACCTCAATCCTATCCCCCCTCAGTCGTCTCTTCTCCAAGCTGAACAGTCCCAGGCTTTTCAAGCTCTCCTCGTCTGGAAGCTTGTCCAAGCCTGGGGCTGGAGGTGCTTAGCCTAAGCCAGCTGTGAGTGTCCACACACGGTTACGCCACACCCCTGGAGCTGCGTCTACACTGCTTTGGCTCTAATTCAGGCGAGATGCTCGGACTTCTGGAGCCAAACCCCAGGGTTCTTTGCACCGTATGATGCTGCCGCGCTCCAGGAACAGTTTTGCAGCTGATTGTGGGAGAGCTTATCTTGCCTCTGTGCAGAAGCGTTCCTAGCCCACCAAGCAAAGCCCTTCTGGTTTGCCGGCCTCTACGTTCCTGGCCGGATGGGACTACGACAACATCCCCCCACGTAATTCCAGGCAGGGAGCTTCGGCACTCGAGATAACACCTCGTCTGCCCCGGCCTATTTGCATTTATTCAAAATGCTTTCCTCCCACCTGCCTGTTAATGACTTTGTCCAAGGCAGGGTGACCAGATGTCCCAATTTTATAGGGACAGTCCTGATTTTTGGGTCTTTTTCTTATATAGGCTCCTATTAACCCCCCCACCCCCATCCCGATTTTTCACACTTGCTGTCTGGTCATCCTAGTGCAAGGGAGTCGCTGCCACATCACTATCATGTTTAAGGCCGGGGGAGAGTGATCTCTATAGCCACGGTGGGTCCAAACACCCGTGGGTGGCGTGCGTGTCATGAGACCCTCCTGCTTTGACAGCTCTCTCCTCTCCAGGGCAAAGCAGCTCCTGTCCCACACGGCTGCCTGGGCTCGGCTCCCTGATCCAGGCGTTGCATCCTGGCCCCTGGCGCGTGGAGATGCAGTGCCGCTCAGGTTTGGCCCAGCCCCCCCGATGGGGAGGGGTCGGGCCAAATTTGAGAGAGGCCGCCCTGTCTGCCAGGGGCCAGGTTGCTCTGTCTGGAGCAAGGAGCAGAACCCAGCCCAGCAACCTCGTGGGACAGGAGCCGCCGCTTGTGGGGTGAGCTCGCCCTGCAATCCCCGCCCCGCCGGCCTCCCAACACCTGGGGGCAGCACCCCACGCCAGGGCCAAAGGGGGTTACAGCATGAAAAAGTTGGGGAACCGTCCACGGAAAGTCATCTACAGGAGGGGGTGCTCCTGGTACTCCAGTGATGGGAGAAATCAGAGCGGCTGCAGCGTCTCATTTCGCAGACCCAAGGCGCTGGGCGGGATTCTCCGGCCTGCGTCCTGCCGGGGTCCGAGTGGAATGGCTCCAGAAATCTAGGGGGAGATGCCATCTGGGTCTAGCTGCTGATGGCTCCCCCAGCCACAGCCCCTCCAGTATGTAACATGTACATCTTTGTAAACCCCTGTGGGGGGCAGGAGGGAAGCATCGTCCCCATTTTTACAAACGGGGAAACTGAGACATGGAACAAATATGTGACTTGACCAAGTCACACAATAAGTCAGTAGCAGGACTTGAACTCAGCTCCCCTAAGGCCAAGATGTGCCCACTAACCACTGGGCCATCCTGCTTCGGTCTGAGTCCCCCCCACCCCACTGCCCCTTCAGCTTCCTGGCCCTTAATTATTAAAGGGTCTACATTAATCAGTAATAACAGCAGCTCACAAATTCTCCCACCAGGAGCGGGGAGGGCAGATTGTGGGGGATCCTCTGTCATCCTATCCCATCTGTCTCCTGCCTGCTCATCCTCCCTCTCTGAGATCGACCGCCCCGGGGTCCCCCTATGTGGGGCACATGGGGGGGAGAGGCTTGCAACAATATCTACAATCAATAACCAAGACACAGTTTAGAAGCCCCACACCCTGAATACTCCCATCAGCCACAGACCTCAAAGCACTTCAGCAAGGGGGTCAGTATCATGAGCCCCAATTTGCAGATGGGGAAACTGAGGCACGGGGCGGCGACGCAATTTGCCCAAGGTCTCCCTGCAGCTGAGGCAGGAATAGAACCCGGGTCTCCTGAGTCCCAATCCACTGCCCTGTCCTAGCGGTTCTCAAACTGTGGGTTGAGACCCCAAAGCAGGTGGTGGCTCCGTTTTAACGGGGCTGGCGTTAGACTTGCTGGGGTCCGGGGTCAAAACGGAAGCCTGAAGCTCGAGGGCTACAGGCCCCCTGTCTGGGCTGACGCCCCTGGGCTCTGAGTTTGGGGCCCCCCCGCCGGTCCAGGGTGGTGGGACTCGGGCGGGCTCAGGCTTCGGTCCCCCGTTCTGGGGTCGTGTAGTAATTTTTGTTGGTAGAAGAGCGTCACAAGTTTGAGAGCCCCCTGCTCTAGCCAATGGGCCACGCTGCCTCCGCACTGGCTAATCCCTGGCAAACCAGGGTTCACACCAGGTGATCTGGGGCTGGGCTATGCATTGCGGGCTTGGGGGGAGGGGGCAGAGGGACGAAGGGGGAGGTTTGGGGGAGGGGAGGGTCCTTTCTGCTCATGCCATCTTACTTCAGCCCCTGGCTCTAAGGGCTAACAGAGAGTCAGAGACTCCCCCCCGCCCCCCTTCACTGCACTAGTGGAAATAGTGAAACAGTGAAAGGGACGGCTCTAGGCCCGCCCAAAGCTAAAGACCCTCCCCCTCAACTGAGCGGGAGAAACCACTAAAACCCGGCTCCAGTTAATTGGGGGCGGGGAGGGGGGAGGACAACAAAGGAGAAAACGCATCTGGGGGTAGGGACTGTCTGCAATAGCTACTCAGGAGGAGCGTCCTGTGTGGACGGTCTCCTCCGGAACAGAAGTGACTCCAGAATAATGGCTCCGCTTTGGAAGTGAACTGAACCAAACCCAAAGAAAGCCACTCTTATCCCAAAGGATGTCTTAATCCAGTTTACATTCACACCTTTGGTGAATCTGGATTGATGTGCCCCTTCTCCCCTGTAGACAAGCCCTAATTCTTGCTGAGCTGTTCCACCTGCTTCTCACCCAATCAAATTCAACCCGGGCGATCGGCACAAAAGGAGGGGAAAACACACCCAGGGCTCGTCCACACTAGAAACTACAGCGGTTCAGCGGCAGAGCTTCAGTGTAGACACGACCTATGCGGGCTGGAGGGGTTCTCCCCTTGGCGTGGGTAATCCACCTCCCCGAGAGGCGGTAGCTAGGTCGCCAGGAGAATTCTTCCATCCACCTAGTGCTGTCTACACTGGGAGTTGGGCTGGCTTAACTATGCTGCTCAGGGGTGGGATTTTTCACATCCTTGAGCGGCGGAGCTGGGTCGACCTAACTTTTCAGTGTATACCGGGCCCCAGGAGAGCGCCTAAGGAGGGCCCAGTAATTAGAGCATCAACCCAACGCTTAGCTGATGTGGGTCAATTCCCTGCTCTGCCACAGGCTTCCTGGGTGACCTTGCACAAGTCACTGTGCCGCTCCGTGACTCAGTTTCCCCAGCTGTACAATGGGGATAGTAGCCCTGCCCCACAGGGGGTTTGGGAGCATAAATGTATCAACGGGTGTGAGGGGCTCAGAGGCTACCGTGATGGGGGTCAGACACGGACTGCAGATTTTTCCACTGCAGTCATGTTACACTAGTGCCCAGGGAGTATTGTCACCAGGTCACAATGCTGGTGCACATTCCGCCGCAGTGCAAAGGCCAGCGCTACACATGGGTTTTGCACCTGTACAATTATGTGGGTTACAGAGGTGACTGTTTACTGCTCTAGTTACAGAATCATGGACATGTCAGGCTGGAAGGGGCATCAGGAAGTTACCAAATAAACCCAGCCCTGCCCTGACTGGGGTTTGTCCAGCTGGTCTTAAAACCCTCCAGTGACGGGGATCCCACAACCTCCCTTGGACGCCTGTTCCGGAGCTTCCCTCCCCTGGGAGTTAGAAAGTTTGTCCTGATCTCTCACCTCAATCTCCCTCGCTGCAGATCAAGCCCGTTACGGCTCGTTTGATCGACAGCGGACCTGGAGAACAGCTGATCCACGTCCTCCTTATAACAGCCATGAACATATCTGAAAACTGGTCGCAGGTCCCCTCCCCCCCCCCCCCCAGTCTTCTTTTCTCAAGACTAAGCATGTCCAGTTTTTTTAACCTTTCCTTATAGGGAAAGCCCTGCAAATCCGCTGTCTAGCCACGGACCATGCGTGCGGATCGGGGATCGCATGCGGATTCACAGTTTGTATCCACGCCAAGCTCTAAACCTCCCGTCTTTTTTGTTGCTCTCCAGTTTACCACCTCCCCCCACCCCCAGTAGGGACACAGTTATACTGGGATAAAGGTGCCATAACTAGTATCGCTTATTCCCCGCCCCGTATGGAATATCTCTACTGCCAGAAGCCCTTTTATCGCAGTATAAGTGTGTCCAGACTGCAGTGTGTGTGTGTGTGTGTGTGTGTGCGTGTGCGCGGGGGATTAACTATCTTGGTCTAGTTACAGAGGTACAAAGTGGGACAACTTGTCTCTTTAGACAAGGCCAAAATGATGAAAGGGGCTGCGGCACCGTGGAGAATCGGGCCCCTGAGGTTTTTATAAACGGAGGAGAGATGGACTGTGGGAGAGCAAGTGGGGATGCTAGTTCCACATCCTACCAGAGCCAGGAACAGAGCCCAGCAGTCCTGACTCCCAGCCCCTCCAGCTCTAACCACTAGACACCACTCCCTTTCTGGAGCTGGGAATAGAAGACAGGAGTCCTGGCTCCCAGCACCCCTACCCCGCTCTGACCACTAGACATCACTCCCCTCCTGGAGCCAGGAATAGAACACAGGCGTCCTGAGATCCAGCCCCCCAGCTCTAACCACTAGACACCACTCCCCTCCTGGAGCCGGGAATAGAAGACATGAGTCCTGAGATTCAGCCCCCCAGCTCTAACCACTAGACACCACTCCCCTCCTGGAGCCAGGAATAGAACACAGAAGTCCTGGCTCCCAGCCCCCCAGCTCTAACCACTAGACACCTCTTCCCTCCCCAAGCAGGTAGGTCAACCTTCTTCCACACCACAGGAAAGCTGCGATCAAACCGCTAGCACAGGGCACGTTCCCTTGAGGGTGAATGGGGTGAGAGCATAGGCACTGGACGGGATGGGTGACTAGTGTTTCTTTCCTAAACGTATTGGTGGGCTAAGCCGTCCTCGGCCGCAAGGCAGCGCTAAGTGCTTTCCCTGGGCCTGTATTTCCTACCAAGGGAATGATCAAAGCAGACAAACGCTGACGGGCTAGCTCTGTGGGTCAAGTTCAAGCCGCAGTCCTGCCCCCACCCTCAGCATGGTAATTAAAGAGGTGCCCCCATGCTACCAGACCGTCCTGTACCAGGGCATTAACTCAAACCTCTTCTCTAGAACTAATATGCAGGGGTCAACCCCCCCTGCCGGCCTTACTCAGGCAAAATACTCACAGGAAGGCAGAAGCAGAACCAGGGATAAAATGCAGGAGTCCTGACCTCCGCTGCTCTGATTCCTAGTGCACACTCCCCTCCCAAAGCTGGGATAGAACCCAGGAGTCCTGGCTGCCAGCCCCACCCTCCCATTTCCTTCCCAGAGCCGGGGATAGAACCCAGGAGTCCTGACTCCCAGTTCACCCGGCTCTAACCACTCGACACCACTCCCTTCCCACAGCTGGGATAGAAACCCCCCCCACACACAAATTCACAGTCTTTAATGTATTTATGTTTACAGCGCTGGCGGGGAGGGCTATTCTTCTCATGGGGAAACTGAGGCACAGAAAGGCTAAGTGATTTGCGCAGCATCACAAAGGAAGTCTGGATATTGCCCCAGGTCGACCACATTCTAGGCTAGTGCCCCTAACCATGGGACCCATGTGAGGCCTGGGGCTGGTACTATTATGTTTATTGGGTGATGGAGGGCAGAGTATGGTTGTAACATTCGTGGATGACAGCAAGCTAGGAGGGGTTGCAAGCACTCTGGGGGACAGGGACTGGAACTCAAAATGACCTTCGCACATTGGAGAATTGGCCTGAAATTCAGTCAAGGCAAGGGCAAAGCGCTACACGTAGGAAGGAAAAATCACACGCACAACTACAAAGTGGGGAATAACCGGCTCGGGGGTCGGCCTGCTGAAAAGGATCTGGGCGTGAGAGTGGATCGCAAACGGAATATGAGCCAACCACGTGAAGCAGTTGCCGAAAAGGCTAGTGCCATTCTGGGTGTAGTGAGAGGAATTTCGCATACAAGACACGGGAGGGAATTGTTCCTCCCTTCTTGGCCCCGGGGAGGCCTCAGCTGGGGTAGGGTGCCCAGTTCTGGGCACCGCACAGAGAAACTTCGGAGGTTAAAGTGAGACATAAGAAAGCTTCTGGAAAGGTCGCTCCGAGCGGACAGAGCTTTGAATAACAACCACCCTTAGCTCTCACCGTCAGCCGATCGCAAAGCTGGGCCGAAACATTCTCTCCGTTGTGCAGACGGGGAAACGGAGGCACAGAGCCAGGCGGTGACTTGCCCCAGTTCACCCAGCCGCAGAGTCGGCAACAGCACCCGCGTCCCTCGAGTCGCCATCGGCCGTTCTGTACAGGGTCACGCAGCCTGTAATTTATAATGCCTCTCTGCAATGAGTGCGGGGAGCCAGCAGCCAAATCGACCATCACTGGCAGGGCCGGCTCCCGATCGGCGGCACTTCAGCGGCAGCTCAATCGGGCCGCTTCATTCTTCTGCGGCAATGCGGCGGCGGCAGGGCCAGCTCCAGGCACCAGCGCAGGAAGTAGGTGCTTGGGGCGGCCAATGGAAAGCGGCAGCACGTCCAGGTCTTCAGCGGCAATTTCACTGTCCCTCTCGGAGGGAAGGACCCGCCGCCGAATTGCTGCTGAAGAACGAAGCGCCGCGGTAGGGCTGCCGCCGAAGTGCTGCCGACCGTGGCCTTTTTTTCCCCCTTTCCCCTCGCTTCGCCGCTTGGGGCGGCAAAACAGCTGGAGCCGGCCCTGGGCGGCGGGTCCTTCGCTCCCTCTCTTCCTCTTTGGCGGCACTTCGGCGGCAGCTCAAAGCGGAAGAGAGGGACTGAGGGACCCGCCGCCGAATTGCCGCCGAAGACCCGGACGTGCCGTCCCTTTCCAAGGGCCGCCCCACGCACCTGCTTCCTGCGCTGGTGCCTGGAGCCGGCCCTGATCACCGGCTACCTTTTATGATGTGGTTTGTGGGGGTCGGGGACCAGGCTGCCATTATTTTAGGTGCCGTAAAAACACAGAACAAAAAGACAGTTCCTGCCTCAAAGAATCTAAGTCATAAGAATCTAACTGTAACACCTGCTGCACTCACAGCTTTTGTCCTTGTATAACAATGTGCATAAGGGGTGTGATGTGTTACCAATATCGGGTTAGCAGTGCAACCCCTACGGTGGATGCAGTTATACCCGGATAAAGGTTCCTTATACCAGTGTAGCTTATTCACCTTCCTATATAGGACTAATCCATATATCAGAGCCCTTGGTGTGATCCACTCTGGGATTTCCTGCATCCCTAACGTTAGACTCTTAAATCCATATTTAGGCCTCTCGATCAATGTGGTTCCCAATACTGGTCTAGATTTTACCAAGAAAATTCGCAGCCCAGCACAGATCTTACCAAGAAAACTTGACTGCAAAAGTATTAAAGCCCATTGGGGTGACAGCAGACAGCAAACTGCATGGGAGTTGTGGGGAAGTGGAAGCAAGAGAGAGAGCAAATCAAGGCTGAAATCTGCAGAGTTGGGCAGGTTTAAAAGTTTGGAAGGGATCGAAACCCACATGCTTCAGGGCATAAACCATCCTCGGATTGCCCTGGGTCAGGAAGGAACTTCCCCTCAGTGCAGGTTATCCCCTCATTGCCCACTAGAGGTGACTTGCACCTTCCTCTGAAGCAGCGGGCCCTGCACACTGGTGGAAATGGGACACTGGAGGAGATGATCCCATGGTCTGATCTGCTCTGGGAATTTCTGTGTCCCTGCCTGAACATATCTTGGCACCAAAATCAAAGTGATTTCTAAGGTACTGAGCATCAGCACCTTCGGGGGGGGGGTGTCAATTCTTTGCCCCTCGGGCAGGCATTTAAATAGTGCAAAGTGGGGTAAAGTGCCACCCAGTTAAACGGTCCCATTTTACAACCGCTTTGCACGGGGAGAACCAGGCCCCAGTGACTTCAGCTGGATTCGTGGGCATGCAGCAATCCTGGATTTTGGGCCAGGTGATTATTATTAAATGTATTACGGCAGCATCTGGGAGCCCCAGGCATGGAGCAGGGCCCCATTGTGCCAGGCGCTGTACATTTTTATAGCTATTAGGGGTATTACAGTAGTGCCTAGGCACCCCAGGCATGGATTAGGCCCCACTGTGCCAGGAGCTGTACAAATGCAGAAGATCAGCATAGTCCCTGCCCCAAGGAGCTGACCTGCATGGACTTAGGGGGGTTGCTTTAGACACTCCCACGCCAAGCCTGAAAAAAGCACTGCCCCTGGATGTTAGCAAAGAACTTATCAGGTAGCTCACAACATTAATATGGACAGGACCAGGGTTTTCATCTGGCTAAAGGAACAAACAACTCTCGGGCGAGGGGTGGGGAAGGGGAGGCTCCTGCCTGGTGAATGACTTGGGGAGGGAGGTGCTAGACGGGGGTGGGACGTTACTTGAGATAATCCATTAGGGAACTAAAAGGAAACAGCAGTGCAGCACCGGGGCGCCGTACTGCAGGGAGTGGGGCAGGAGGCTCCCTAGGGGGCGCTCTCCCCTTGCAGTCGGTGCTGACCCCCGTGTCCGAGCTAGGGGGCGCCGTGCTGCAGGGAGCGGGGCGGGAGGCTCCCTAGGGGGCGCTCTCCCCTTGCAGTCGGTGCTGACCCCCGTGTCCGAGCTAGGGGGCGCCGTGCTGCAGGGGGCGGGAGGCCTTAGGGGTGCTCTCCTTGCTGTCCGAGCTAGGGGGCGCCGTGCTGCAGGGAGCGGGGCGGGAGGCTCCCTAGGGGGTGCTCTCCCCTTGCAGTCGGTGCTGACCCCCGTGTCCGAGCTAGGGGGCGCCGTGCTGCAGGGAGTGGGGCGGGAGGCTCCCTAGGGGGTGCTCTCCCTTTGCAGTCGGTGCTGCCCCCCGTGTCCGAGCTAGGGGGCGCCGTGCTGCAGGGAGCGGGGCGGGAGGCTCCCTAGGGGGCGCTCTCCCCTTGCAGTCGGTGCTGACCCCCGTGTCCGAGCTAGGGGGCGCCGTGCTGCAGGGAGCGAGGCGGGAGGCTCCCTAGGGGGTGCTCTCCCCTTGCAGTCGGTGCTGACCCCCGTGTCCGAGCTAGGGGGCGCCGTGCTGCAGGGAGCAGGCGGAGGCTCCTAGGGGCGCTCTCCCCTTGCAGTCGGTGCTGACCCCCGTGTCCGAGCTAGGGGGCGCCGTGCTGCAGGGAGCGAGGCGGGAGGCTCCCTAGGGGGTGCTCTCCCCTTGCAGTCGGTGCTGACCCCCGTGTCCGAGCTAGGGGGCGCCGTGCTGCAGGGAGTGGGGCGGGGGGCTCCCTAGGGGGCGCTCTCCCCTTGCAGTCGGTGCTGCCCCCCGTGTCCGAGCTAGGGGGCGCCGTGCTGCAGGGAGCAGGGATTCAATCTGGGAAAACTGCACCTGGAACACAGCGACTCTGTGGGAGAGACCAGTGGGGTGACAGGAGACAGCAAATGGCCCAGGGGTTTGCCACAATCCAAGTCCCACAGAAATCCCACTCAAGCATAGTGGGGCACCTATGCCACATGTTGGTTCCTGTGCACCACAGGCATCTGGGAGAGCACTGGACCCCAGGAGACCCAGTTCCCAGCTCTGCCACTAGGTGTCCTCGGGCAAATCGGTCTGCCCGTGACTCAGTTTCCCCACCTGTAAAATGGCGATAAGGATACTGTCCTTAAAGCACTTTGAGATCTGTGGGTAACAGCAAGGGATTTTTGTTACTATCAACCACTGTGATTTGGGGGTGCAGGCCCCGAGGCACCAGCGGGGTGACTCAGAGAGATATTAGGACTCTGGGGGAACCCAGCGGTTCAGGACCAGAAAGAGGGGTCTCTGTCGGCCGGAGCTGAAGGAAAGAGATTATCAGGGAGCTGGCGGAGGTCTTGCCTTGCCAGGGGTGAGCTAAGCATTGACGAGCTCTGCTGGCCTGGCGACAAAGGGACAGCCGCCGGAGAATAGTACCATCGAAATGTCAGGCGCTCGAGAGGTGATCGCCTCCAGCCTCCTGCACTGAGGCAGGTCCGTGTAAATCTAGACCGGCGCTGACAGGGGTTTGTCCAGCCTGATCCTAAAGCCCTCCACTGACGGGGATCCCACAACCTCCCTTGGGAGCCTGTTCCGGAGCTTCCCTCCTCGGAGAGTTGGAAACTTTGTCCTGATCTCACCTCAATCTCCCTTGCTGCGGATTAAGCCCATTACTTCTTGTCCTACATTCACCAGACATGGAGACCAACCGATCCCCGTCCCCTTTACAAGGGCCCTTAACATATACGACGACTGTTCTCAGGTCCCCCCTCAGTCTTTTCTGAAGCCTAAACATGCCCAGTGTTTTTTTAACTTCTCCTAGGGCAGATATGCTAAACCTTGAACCATTTTTGCTGCTCGCCTCTGGGGCCCAGAACTGGATGCAGCCCTCCAGCCGACGCCTCCCCGGTGCTGAGCAGAGCTGGACAATCACCTCCCGTGTCTTCCGTACCACGCTCCTGTTAGTACACCCCAGAACGATAGCCGCCTTTTTCGCAACTGCATCCCGTTGTCGACACACATTCAGTTCGTGAGCCACTCCAACGCCCAGATCCTTTCCGGCAGTACGACCCCTTAGCCGGCTGCTCCCCCACTTTGTAGTTCTGCGTGTGATATTTCCTCCCGAAGTGATGGATAGCGGAAGGCTGTAAGACTCAGAATTACTGGTGGGGGGCATTTACGGGGGTTGTAACAGGGAGCAGGGGGTTGGAATTACGATCACGGGAGCTGAATCGCAAGACAGACATGAGAGAGACTAACACCGGCCCGAGGGGAAGGGGCGGGATGGTGATGAGACAGCAGCTCTGTGCTGCAACGGCGGCTGCGACGCAATGGACTAGCTGGCCCCTAGCTGGGCTTTTCTAGCTTCGGTGTCTAGGATTCCAGGAGGCTCCGGGATAATCACCAAGGGCGGTGACCACGTGGTTCCCCAGCTGCTATTTCGGAGCAGGGACTCAGCGGTGCGAGGGGCAGCGTGGCTCTGAAGCAGGCGGTGCCGGGCGGGAAGTGGGCATGGCTGGCTGGGGGGAGATTCAGCACATTCTCTCGCCGCAGCCCCAGCACGTCAGAGTCCTAACGGCAGGGGGAGAAACAGGGGCAGTGATACCCCGTCTCGTGGGTGTCCCCCCGGCCCTGCCAGGTGGATCAAGGCCCGGATTGGTGCAGGAAGAAGGGACGCCCAGTTCCAGAGCTCAAGACGAATACGTGGGCTTTCCCCAGCTCTGATTTCAGCGGGTCTGAAATGAGTTTGCCAGGTCTCAGCTGCCAGCGGGCACCGACCGGGCCCCTTCATGGGGAAAGGACTGGATGAGCCCTATGGGCGTGTGGCTGTAGCGCGGGCAGGCTTTAATCTAGCTAGCACGGTCCATGCAGTGTAGGCAGGATGGCACCGGCCCATACCCAGGGCGCTCTTGCTGCTAGCACGCGCTCATGTCTTCGCTGCTATCAGCGTTATCTCTGCTAGCTAGACTGAGGCTAGCACGAGGATCCCGCCCTGTGCTACAGTCACACCATCACCAGCGGTGTGTGCAGACGTACCCCAAAGCAGGAGTTCTCAGCCTTTTTCTTTCTGAGCAGCCCCCCCACACACAACACGCTATAAAAACTCCACGGTCCACTGGTGCCACAACAACTGGTTTTCTGCATATAAAAGCCAGGGCCGGCATTAGGGGGTAGCAAGCAGGGCAATTGCCTGGGCCCCACGCCACAGGACCCCCCGTGAAGCTACATTGCTCAGGCTTCGGCTTCAGCCTCGGTTGGCGGGGCTCAGGGCCCCGGTGTTCAGCCTCACGCGGCGAGACTTCGACTTTCTGCGCTGGGCCCCAGCGAGTCTAACGCTGACCCTGTTTGGGGGACCCCCTGAAACCTGCCCAGGGGGCCCCGGACCCCTGGCTGAGAACCACTGCCTTAAGGGCTTGTCTACACGGCGACAATCTGGAAAATTCATCCAAATTACCTGGAGGTCTGAATTTAGAGTAGATCAGCTACCCCGCATTTGAGATTTTTTTCTGGCCATCTGATACTGAGGATTCGCCGAAGGCAGCTGCTTCTGAACATGTGGGGTTTAGCTCGCCAGTCCCTCATCAGCCTCTATGGTTCGGGGCCATCCAGTGAGACTGATGTTACAGTGGGGTGGGGTTAAATATTTGCGGTTTAGTCTGGAGGGGAAGATTTCTGTTCTCCAGTTCCGCTCTAGAGGTACAACAAGCACGCCCGGCTTGCGCTCTTTGGGAAAAAATCACAAACGAAGAACTCTGGCAAAACCAAAACTGACGGGAAACTATGGAACGAAAATAGAGATGGCTGGGACATATATGGGGGAAAGATCCGAGGAGCATCACAAGAACTCCCAGAGCAAGAGGCGACGAGACAGACCAAAGATAACATGGAAATTCCCAAGAGAAGCAGAATCGAAAGCTATCAGAATGAGAAGGGAAGAAGCTAAGACTGCAGCAGGAGATGGGCAAAGATGGAAGGCTGTGGTGAAGGCCCTAGGTTCCACATGGAAGAGGGAGGCATCAGAGAGAGAGAGAGTTAACTGCTCTGATTCAGAATTAAACTGGCCTTAATTCAATTTAGCTTCACTTTGCAAATAAACCCTTCATAGAATCATAGAATCACAGAATCTCAGGGTTGGAAGGGACCTCAGGAGGTATCTAGTCCAACCCTCTGCTCAAAGCAGGGCCAAACCCAACTAAATCATCCCAGCCAGGGCTTTGTCAAGCCGGACCTTAAAAACCTCTAAGGAAGGAGATTCCACCACCTCCCTAGGGAACCCATTCCAGTGCTTCACCACCCTCCTAGTGCAATAGTGTTTCCTAATATCCAACCTAGACCTCCCTCTCTGCAACTTGAGACCATTGCTCCTTGTTCTGTCATCTTCTACCACTGAGAACAGTCTAGATCCATCCTCTTTGGAACCCCCCTTCAGGTAGTTGAAAGCAGCTATCAAATCCCCCCTCATTCTTCTCTTCTGCAGGCTAAACAATCTCAGTTCCCTCAGCCTCTCCTCATAAGTCATGTGCTCCAGCCCCCTAATCATTTTTGTTGCCCTCCGCTGGACTCTCTCCAATTTATCCACATCCTTCTTGTAGTGTGGGGCCCAAAACTGGACACAGTACTCCAAATGAGGCCTCACCAGTGCTGAATAGAGGGGAATGATCACATCCCTCGATCTGCTGGAAATGCCCCTACTTATACAACCCAAAATGCCATTAGCCTTCTTGGCAACAAGGGCACACTGTTGACTCATATTCAGCTTTTCGTCCACCATAACCCCTAGGTCCTTTTCTGCAGAACTGCTGCCCAGCCATTCGGTCCCTAGTCTGTAGCAGTGCATGGGATTCTTCCGTCCTAAATGCAGGACTCTGCACTTGTCCTTGTTGAACCTCATCATATTTCTTTTGGCCCAATCCTCTATTCTGTCAAGTTCCCTCCTTATCCTGTCCCTACCCTCCAGCATATCAACCACTCCTCCCAATTTAGTGTCATCTGCAAACTTGCTAAGGGTGCAGTCCACACCATCCTCCAGATCGTTAATGAAGATATTGAACAAAACCGGCCCCAGCACCGACCCTTCATTCACCTTCATTCACCTTGGAAGTGAACTAAGTTAAATTAAATTGAGGCCACTTTAATTCGGAAAAAGAGCGTCCACACAGAGGTGTCAGGCAAGTTAACCAATCCACTTTAAAAGTTAATTCAGAGGAAACTTTCCTGAGTGCCCCATATACCCAAACCCTAAGGGTAGGTCTACACTGAACACAAGGCCCGGGCTCTGACTCAGGTTTGAGCCCCCTCTTCTGTCCACACACAAATCAGTCTGACTCAGGTCAGCAAGCACTCAGCACCTAGGTCCTAGGACCCACTGTAACTCAGGCCCAAGCCCTGTCATTTCGCAGTGTGGATGCAGCTCAAGCCGCAGAGCTGAGTCAGAAGGTCTGTGCGGCGCAGTATGGACGCGTTAGCATGGCTGTGAGATCCGGCGCCAGCAGTTGTAAGCCCAGGTCAACAACGCAGTGCGGATGCTCAGGCGTGAGCTTGGAAACACCAAGCTCACAAGCCCAGGAGCCACAGGCCCGGGTTTACAACGCAGCATCGGCAGCCCCGAAGGAAACCGCCATCCCTCTCCTATCCCAGTGCATGGCTACAAGGGGCTCAGTTGCTATAGTCAAGAGAGGCTACAACAAGAACCTACATTGAATAAAATCCTCCCTGTTTCACCGCTGGAGCCCAGAGCAATTCAGGTCCCACGGGGAACCCATGGCAGGGCCAGATAATGAGCCCAGGCCTCTTCCATCCCAATCCATGTGCTGTAGCAAGGACTGTGTTGGAATTGCAAGCTATTGCTTTAAGAGGAAAGGGTTTCCTGCTCCTGTTTGCAGGCTAGGGGAAGCCTGTGATCTGGTTTGAGCAGCAGTCAATCTGCAGTGAGCCGGCCTAGAATTAGAGGGAGGAGTTGGGCCTGTTCGCTTCCGGGAGCAGCCTGCTTTGTCTCTCTCTGCTTTTGGTTCTTGTGTGTTAGAATTCTGGATTCTTAGAATATAGTCGTATTACACAGTGACCTTCCAGCCAGAGTATTTATATTTGTATCTAATTTCTCTTTGTCTCTGCTGTGAACACAACAGGCTGCCTTTCCTACTTCAGTACGCACGGCTAGAAAAAGGGGATGATCTTTCGGCAGCCCCTGTCTGGTTATTTTCAATACTCAACCCTCTCCAAAATATGACTAAGATTATATAGAAAACCCTCCGCCCCCTTGTGCTGAGCAAACGTTGCAAGAAATAGGAAGCTGTTGTCCAACGCAGGACACTGGATGGGTTGCTCCTGGCCAAAAGCAACGAAAGAGTTAGGGCTTGTGCCTACAGAGTTAACTTGAGTTATAACCCAAGTCCCGTCCACACACATGTACAAACCCTTTATTCAGCACAGTGCTGCTTTTAACTCAGGTTGGCTGGCTGGCTGGCCAGCCATAAGAACATAAGAACGGCCGTACCGGGTCAGACCAAAGGTCCATCTAGCCCAGTATCTGCCTAGCGACAGTGGCCAATGCCAGGTGCCCCAGAGGGAGTGAACCTAACAGGCAATGATCAAGTGATCTCTCTCCTGCCATCCATCTCCACCCTCTGACAGACAGAGGCTAGGGACACCATTCTTACCCATCCTGGCTAATAGCCATTTATGGACTTAACCACCATGAATTTATCCAGTTCTCTTTTAAACCAGGGGGAACTGGCTATAGCTCCAGGGAGCACCGCTCATCAGCTGCTAACGCAACCGCTTCATGCAGCTCCTGGGGTATTCGCAGCGCAGCCGCTTTCGCTCAGCCGAGGCCAACCCAAGAGGCGTTAACTCAAGTACAAACAGCACCAGCTAACTCTGCAGTGAAGACAAACTCTTAGAGTTGGAAAAAAAAAGACGGGGGAGCCAAAAGGATTTATGATCAAGGGTCCAGGTGAAAGTCAGTGGGGCTGCGTCATTCTTTATAGGTACGTAGACACACACACACACACATACACACGGGCTCATTCCCTCCAGCAGGGGCTGGTAAGGAGATGCACCCCCTACTCCTGAATACCCGTTGTGATCCTTCGCTCAGCACTCCTAGTGATAGATCAGGACCCCACTGTGCTAGGAGCTGTACATGGTTATTGCTGTTAGGTATATTATAGTAGCACCTAGCCACTACAGGCATGGACCAGGATCCAATTATGCAAGGCGCTGTACATTTTTATTGCTATTAGGTGTATTGCGGTAGCCCCTAGGCAGCCCAGTCACAGACCAGGACCTCACTGTGCTAGGTGCTGGACAAACAGAGAATGATCAAAGAGGGTCGCTGCAGCTTTGGGTTAGTGCATGAGAATCCCTGAGTGAAACGGGCGAGAAACCCGGGTGGAAGTGACTCCTCCCTCAAGCAGAGCAAAGCAGCCAATAGCACGGAAGGCCCCAGATCCAGCAAGAGGAAACTTTACATACACGAGTGGTTCTGCTGAACTCACCCGGGGTTGGTCATGGCGCAGGAAATTACTTGCGCGAGTAAGGGCCGGCAGGATCGGGCCCTGTGATGTACCTTGCGTGGCACCTGGTATGTTCTAGGTGCTTTCTGAATGCGGAGGAAGAGGCAGATCCCTGCCCCAAGGAGCAAAGAGACTGAGAAACCGCCACCGAAGAAATTATTTTGTAAATTCCTTCGGTTTTAATAATCGACCCTCTTGAATGAGGCCATTTTTACCCTGACGCTGTCCCTTTAAGGAGCCGTTAACCCTTACAGCGCTGACGACAGAGTGGACCAAACAACTGAGGCTTCCTGTCTGTACAGGAGGACTCGTCCTCAGTCCCAACTGATACCCTTCTTCCCCCTTTTCCAGCGTGCCGCCCCCCCGAGCCTTGCCAGCTACGCCCCCCCACCTCCTAGCTGCCAGTGCTAATTCGAGGGATTTGTAGACTTTAAAGACCAATAGGTAGGGTGACCAGATGTCCTGGTTTTACAGGTAAAGTCCCTTTTATGGGACTTTTTCTTATATAGGCGCCTATTACCCCCCCCCCCGTCCCGTTTTTTCACAGTTGCTGTCTGGTCACCCTACCAATAGCTCATCTAGTTTGATCTCCTGTCCATCGGTATCTGTATCCGTAAAGGTCGATAAACGTCGATTTCATCAGACACACGCAAAGCGATGAAAAATATTTCCATCGGTAATAACAGAAATGTACAGCGAGGCCAAGAAAGAAAAAGGCTGCTTGAGACTTAACGACGTTTGACGTAAGGCAACTTGACTTTATATTCTGACACGCGCTTCGCGGTCCGATGGTTATAAAGCTTTAACTTTTTGAATCTCAACATCTCTTGTCATTAAATAAATATTGTTTGACCCCTCTCCCTGGTCTCTGATTCCCCCCGCCCCCCATAACTTCCTGTAAATTTCACTGGATACAACATGCTTAAAAATCAACACTGATATTGTCCATTGAAATCAGAAAAAAAAATAAAAATGGAATCCTGCCAAGCCTGTGTATCTCACGGGCCATTCATTTTCACCCCGTTACCTCCCCCTGTATCCCGTCCAAAGACAGACTAACGCATTTCGGTCATCAGGAGACTGCCGGCCACAGGGAGAGACCAAGGGGCCAAAGATGCCGGAGAGGAAGGCAGAAAACCTCCAAAGGTCCCTGCCAATCTGAGTGCAAAGGTTGGGGAAACAATCACTCAGCTTCCCCCTTCTCTGCTCCCTCCAGAGCCATCTTCCTGGTGTTAAGCCACCAGGCAGCCACTGGGGATTCAGCTGCCAACAGACTAAAGGAAGCCAAAGGACAAGAATGCCATTTTTCTACCCACAGCTGCTTTCAATAGCCGTGATATTCCAGAGACACTGGGAAGGGTGGCTGGTTCGGTTTGCCTCTCCTGCAGTCCCTCGGACTGAGCCTAATAAAGCAGGGTGCTGCTGATCGGGTGGGCTGCCCCTGCCTTCACAACAAAATGTCCGTGTTAGCAGCCCAGCACTCACCTGAAACCCTACAACAACAGACTGGCGGGTGTGGCTCAGTGTTCACAAGAGACCCTACAATAACAAGCCAGTGCAGACAGCCCTCACACTCCCAGGGAACCTAGAAGAAATAGCCAAGAATCATAGAAACGTCAGGCTGGAAGGAACCTCAAGGGTCATCGCGTCCAGTCCCCTGTGGTGAGGCCGGACCACGTAAACCTAGTCCAGCTCTGATAGGGGTTTGTCCGTCCAGTTCTGAAAAACCTCCAGGGACGGGGATCCCACAACCTCCCTTGGACGCCTGTTCCAGAGCTTCACTCCCCGGAGAGTTAGAAAGTTTGTCCTGATCTCTCACCTCAATCTCCCTAGCGGATTACACCCATTACATCTTGTCCTGCCTTCGGTGAACATGGAGAAAAATGGATCCCCGTCCTCGTTATAAAAGCCCTTCAGGAAGCTTACCTAGGGAGGTGGTGGAATCTCCTTCCTTAGAGGTTTTTAAGGTCAGGCTTGACAAAGCCCTGGCTGGGATGATTTAGTTGGGGGTTGGTCCTGCTTTGAGCAGGGGGTTGGACTAGATACCTCCTGAGGTCTCTTCCAACCCTGATCTTCTAGGATTCTATGAAAACTGTTCTTAGGTCCCCTCTCAGTCTTCGTTTCTCAAGACTAAACAGGCCCAATTTTTTTTAACTTTTCCTCCCAGGGCAGGTTTGCTGAACCTTTGCTCGTTTTTGTTGCTCTCTCCAATTCATTCACATCTTTGCTGAAGTGTGGCCCTGGCAACGAGAGACAGGAGTCCAGGTGAGGCCACGCAGCGCTGGACAATGACCCCCCGTGTCTTACGCACGACGCTGCTGTTAATACACCCCAGGATGATATTAGCCTTTCTCACAACGGCATCCCATTGTCGACACACATTCAATTTGTGATCCACCAGAACCTCTGGATCCTTTTCAGCAATACCCCCCACCCCCGCCAGTTCTTTCCCATTTTGTAACCATACGTTTGATTTTTCCTGCCTTAGTGATGTGCTTTGCATTTGTCTTTCTTGAATTTCATCTCGTTGATTTCAGACCAATTCTCCAATTTGACCAGGTCCTTTTGAATTCCAGGCCCTCCCGGCTTGGTGTCATTCGCAAATGTTCTAAGCTCACTCTCCTCTCCATTATCCACGACATTCAGGAAAAATATTGACTAGTACCAGGCCCAGGACTGATCCTCACGGGCAGGGGCGGCTCTAGGTATTTTGCACCCCAAGCATGGCACGCAGGCTGCCTTCGGGGGCGCGCCTGCGGGAGATCCCTGGTCCCGTGGATTCGGCGGTGCATCTGCGGGAGGTCCGCCGAAGCCGCGGGACCAGCGGACCCTCTGCAGGCAAGCCGCCAAAGGCAGCCTGCCTGCCGCCCTCACGGCGACCGGCAGAGCGCCCCCTGTGGCTTGCCGCCCCAGGCACGTGCTTGGCGTGCTGGTGCCTGGAGCCGCCCCTGCTTGCGGGACCCCACTAGAGACTCCCTCCCAGAGTGCCAGAGACCCACTGTTAACTACTCTTCGAGCACAGTCTTTCAACCAGTTGTGCGTCCACCTTCTAGTAATTCCATCTACCTCTAGTTTGCTTATGAGTGTCTCATGTGGGACTCTCAAAAGCCTTAATCAAACCGAGATATACCACATCGACAGCTTCCTATCCACCAGCCAGGAACCCTGGTGAAGAAGGGAATAAGGTTGGTTTGGCTTGATTTGTTCTTGACAAATCCATGCTGGCTATTCTTTTTAACCCCAGGTTATAATATCCTCTAGCTGCTTACAAATTGATCATTTAATAATTTGTTCCAGCATTCATCATCTAGTCTGACCTCCTGCATCGCTCGGGCCAGAGACTGCCCCTACAATAATTCCTAGAGCAGAGCTTTCAGCAAAACATCCAGTCTTGATTTGAAAATGGTCAGGGATGGAGAATCCACCCTGGTCAATTGTTCCAATGGTTAATTACTCTCGGTGTTAAAAATTCATGCCTTATCTCCAGTCCGAATTTGTGCAGCGTCAACTCCAGCCATGGGCTCGTGTTAGACCTTCCTCCGTTAGAAAGAAGAGCCCGTTATGAAATATTTGTTCCCCATGTTGGTATTGAGAGACTAGGATCAAGTCATCCCTGAACCTTTGTTAAGCTAAATAGGTTGAGCTCTTTGAATGTATCACGACCAGGCAGGTTTTCTAACCCTTTGATCATTCTCGTGGCTCTTCTCTGACCCTTCTCCAATTCATCAACATCCTCCTTGAATGGTGGGCACCAGAACCGGGCACAGGATCCCAGCAGCAGTCGCACCAGGGCCAAACCCAGAGGGGAAATAACCTCTCTGCTCCTACCCGCGACTCCCGTTCATACACCCCAGGATCACACTGGCTCTCTTAGCCCCAGCGTCGCACTGGGGGCTCCTGAACCGCTGATTATCCACCACAACCCCCAAATCTTTTTCAGAGTCACGGCTTCCCAGGATAGTGTCCCCCAGCCTGTTAGTACGGCTGATATTCCTTGTTCCTAGATGTATCCATTGCCATTTAGCTGTATTAAAATGCATACGGTTCCCTTACAGTGCACTCAGTTTACCAAATGACCCAGATCGCTCTGTATCAGTGACTTGTCCTCGGCAGTATTTGCCACTCCCCCAGGTTTTGTGGTGGTGATTCTATGTTTTCCTCCAGGTCATTGATACAAATGTGAAGTAGTGCAGGGCTGAGAACCAATCCCTGTGGGACCCCACTGGAAACAGACTCGCTCGATGACGATTCCCTGTTTATAGTTCTATTCTGAGACCAATTAGTTAGCCAGCTTTGAAACCATTTAATGTGGGACATGTTCATCTGATATTGTTTGGGATTTTTAATCAAAAGGTCGTGCGGCGCCAAGTCAAAGGCCTTACAGAAGTCTGAGTATATTACATCAACGCTATTACTTTTATCAACTAAACCTGTAATCTCATTAACAAAAAAAGATAACGAGTTAGTTTGATAGGATCTATTTTCCATAAACCCATGTTGATTTACATTAATTACATTGCCCTCCTTGAGTTCTTTATTCTTTGAGTTCTATATCAGATGCTCCATATCATGGCTGGGATTGGTATCAGGCTAAAAGGACTGTCATTACCCGGGTCATCCCATTTACCCTTTTAAAAAATTGGCACAACACAAACTTTCTTCCAGTCTTCTGGAACGTCCCCAGTGGGCCAAGACGTATGGGAAAAAAATCAGCATTCACGGTCCAGTGAGCTCCTCAGCCAGCTCTTTTAAAACTCTTGGATGCGAGTTATATGCACCTGCTGATTTTAAAATGTCTAACATCCTCCAGAGATATCAGCTGACATAGGCGCCAACTTTCCCTGGCGCTGGTGGGAGCTTGTGTCCCCCCCATGCCTGGCGTCGCCCCGACTCCACCCTTTCCCTGCCCCTGCCCCGCCCCCATTCCAACCCCTTCCCCAAGTCCCTGCCCCCTTCCTGCCCCTATTAGACCCCTTCCCCAAATCCCTGCCCCAGCCCTGCCTTTTCCGCGAGTGCACCGTGTTCCCCCTCCTCCCCCCTCCCTCCCAGTGCTTGCCGCCGCGAAACAGCTGTTTTGCAGCAAAAGCGCTGGGAGCTAGTGGGGGAAAGTGAGCATGCAGCATGCTATGGGGAAGAGGCGGAGGCAGAGCGGAGGTGGAGGTGAGCTGGGGCGGGGGGGCAGGGCAGGGGGCTTCCGGTGGGTGCAGAGCACCCACCAATTTTTCCCCGTGGATACTCCAGCCCTGGAGCACCCGTGGAGTCGGCGCCTATGCCAGCTGAATGGAAAGAGGGTTATCACCATATGATGAGACCATATAATCTGTTTCCACCCCACACACACATAAATACAGAACAGCTCTACAAATACAGCCAACCCTACAATAACAAACAAGGCCTGTGTAGCATACCAGTGCTTACAAGTGACTCTGCAGTAACAAGCTAGCTAGTTAGCTATCACTCACACGAAGCCCAGCTGCCACAGCAACCCTGAAAGAACCAATCAGTATCCAAAACCCACCCTGAAGGAGCAACCCTACAATAACGAAGTAGCACAACAGATAGGTAGAACCCTGCAGGAAACAAACAAGGGTGCTAATGAGGACAGCTGCAGTAATCCCTTAGCGCGTCCTGGGAATACTTGGGAAAAGATTACTATTTAGACAGCTGGCAAAAAAAAAAATTAATGGAAACAACTTCATACCACTGAATATCTTCCAATCAGCAAGAGCATTAAGTCAGTAAATAAACCAACGTATCGCACTCCGGACTGTTACTTAGGAAAGTCATAAGACCCCCGAGGACGGGAATCAAACAAACGCAGTGCCGAGTTTCAAAGAAAGAAATGAGAATGATCCTGACCATCACAGCCTTGTTAATTTCACTTCCGTTGATTAGCAAAGTAAAGGTCGAGTATATTAAAAGGAAGAAAACAAAGAAACAAACAAAAAACCCCACACCCTGCTGCACAGCTGGAACCGGAGGATTAATTAAGAATAATTAAGAATAGCTTCCGCCACACAAACGGGGCTTGATTTGAAAAACAGGAAATGGAGTTCTGTGTCTGGACAGCAGCTGGCACAATGGGGACCTGGGCCGTGAGTGGGGTTCCTAGGTGCTATTGTAATACATCTAATAGCAATAAAAACGTACAGCGCCTGGCGCAATGGGGACCTAGGCCATGACATGCGGTCCTAGGCGCTACCATAGTACACCTAATAGCAATAAAAATATACAGCACCTGGCACAATGGGGGCCTGGTCCATGACTGGGGCTTCTAGGCGCTACCATAATATAAAAAATACATAATAATATAGGATAGGCAGATGGCGAATTAAGTGGTAGGTTTTCGACAAAGCATTTGATGCAGCAGCCAATGAAATCTGCCTCTCGACTTTAATCTGGCTTGTCTCCGAAGGCTGGCCTGAGAACTGACCACCAGCTGGAGGAATGAAAACACGGGGTAAGGACAGAGGGGGAGATACCGAATTGGGCGTGGGGTGTTCAGTGGGGGATCACTACCTGGTCTGCTCTCAGGGCTGAAATTGACCGGCATGGCTATGCCAAAATAACTCATAGTTTCCTAGAGTTTATGGTCAGAAGGGACCATTATATCATGCAGTCTGGCCTCCTGCACACCACAGGCCATTATAGTTCAACCAGATCCCCCTGCGTTGAGCCCAGTGATGTTAGTTAAACCAAAAGCACCGAGTCCTCAGGAGACTCCCGAGGCTGCGAACAGGCCACCAGTGGAAGCGGAGTAATTAATCCAGATTGAAGTCACTTTTATATCAGACTAGAATAACAGAGGAGTTATAGATCTAAATACACTGGGGTAGCCGTGCCAGTCAATTTCCCCATGGAAACAAGACCTTACTAAAGATCTTCATCCTTTCATCTGAAAATAAGACTACGTGTGTGTGTGTATGTGTGTGTGTGTGTAAACACCACAAATCCCCCCCCCACACACACTTTCAATCAGATCCTGGTTCCTAAATCCCTTAGGTGCTGCTACAAAAATAAATAATAAAAAATCCTCCCCAGCCCCGGGCCACATCCAGAGTGCGCTGCAATCAACAGGAGTCTTGCCAGTGTCACGAATGGGCCCCGGATCCGGCCCTGCAGTAGATTGGCAGGGGGACTGGATTAGGGGCCTGGGCCGTAAAAGAGGTTGCAGGGCTGGCAGGAAATTGCGGGAGGGCCGAAAGTTGCGGTGGCAATATTGGGGTGGGGGTGGGGAATAACCTGGAATCCTGCTATTCAGTGGGGGAGGCAAGCAGCCCCAAGGCTGAGTGGGGGAAGTACATGTGATATGTGCCATGGGACACGGCATCCAGCCATGCGGGCAGGAGACAAAGGCCAGTGGAAACCTCCAGCCGGGATCTGTGGGCTGTGCATCAGACCCGCTGTCTTGGGATCAGCGAGGGGTCAGCGACCTCCTCCCCGGAGGTGTTGGAGGGGTCTGTTCCCTGCACACCCCCACCCCCCACCAGCTTCCTTTCTGGGCACCACAGGCGGTGAGAGGGGGAGGCGAAAGAAGCCGGGATGGGCTGGTTTGACTATGCAGGGGGACATGATTACACCCTGCCTCAGATCAGAGGGGTCATCGCTGAGCAGGGGACGGAGCGGAAGGAAGGAAGGGGAAATGTGATCTGAACAGCAGGAGAGTGAAAGCCACGGGGCTGGGGAAATCGCCCCCTCGGGGGAAGGGCTGGGAGCCCCATCGCTTCCCGACAGGGAGACGGATGCAGCTGGGGCATCATCCCTCTATGGGGAAGGGCATAAGGTAGGGAAGAATCCTGCCCTGGAAGGGAGATGGAAAGGACAGGACCTACGATAACATCTCTAGCGCGCTGCCCTAATCCGGTGCCTGCTGCCCCACGCTCATGGATGACCTATATAACCCAACGAGCGCCTGCAGCTGCGTGCCCCTCCAGTCCCCCTGTGCGCCCCTCCAGTCCCCCTGCGCGCCCCTCCAGTACCCTGGTGTGCCCCTCCAGTCCCCCTGCGTGCCCCTCCAGTCCTGGCTGCACCCGTGATTTTTCAAGGTTTTTTATATGCAGTTTTGGGCCCAGAAGAACTGAACCCACGAAGAGAGGAATACGAACACCCCCCGTCTGTGCTCCTCTGGGTCAGACCTCGCTGCCTGCTGATGGTTGCATCGGCCATTCACTGTGGGTTCAGGCCCGATGGTCCCAAGTGCAAAATATTCACCCGCCAATAAGTGGGACGCTGGTCGGTGGCCCAGCTGAAGATGACTGACCCCTATGTGCACCCCTACAATCAGGAGCGGCGCCAGGGTTTCTGGTGCCCTAGGCAGAATTCAGGGGGTGGCATTTTGTGCGCGCCCCATGGGGCGCGCGGGAGCTTCCGGTTCTACTCCTGTTGCGCCGCCGAAGGACCCTCCGCCGAAATGCCGCAGGCGACAGCGGCAGTCATTGAGCTGCTCAATTGCCTGCTGCTGTCGCCTGCGGCACGTCGGCAGAAGGTCCTTCTTCGGCGGCGCAACGGAAGCGGAACCGGAAGCTCCCGTGCGCCCCGTGGGGAGCGCACAAAATGCCGTCCCCCGAATCCTGGCGCCCTAGGTGACCGCCTAGGGTCACCTTATGGAAGCACTGGCCCTGCTTACAATGACAAGCCAGCAGGCCCCCGCCAGCGCTGATGGTAATCAGGATAAGGCAGCAAAGTCGTTGGAGAGACCCAAACCAAAAATGCTAACGAAGCACAGACTTTAGTGCATGAAATGTTTGCCGAGCTCACGGGAATTTGTGATGTTCTCCTGGGGAAACTGAGGCACAGAGCACAGTGGCTTAGCTAAGGTCACATAGTGGCGCGGCTGGGAATAGAACCCAGGAGTCCTGACTCACAGCAACCCCCATTCTCAGGTCACTACACCAATGCTCTCCCGCAGTGACAAACCAGTGTTCCCAGCCCCCACTGCGGCAATAACCCAGGAGCACACTCAGCCCTTTGTTTACAAGTGACCCTACAATATCAAACATCAGCCAGGGCCGCGGGGGAGGGGTGGGAGAATTCTGCCAGCTCCCAGGCGATCACTTTGAACCACCAGAGAAGGGATTAAATGCCTCTTTCGGTGGCCAGGACCTTCCCATCTCCTACCCTCCGCTGCTCCCTGCCGTGAAAACACGTCCACTGGCCAAGGAGGTGTGGACATGGCGGGTGGTACTCAGCCAGAAGGGGGCGCTGAAGTCTCAGACAGAGGCTTGCCATCTCTAGCACACCTGTTGCCCCAGAGGGGGTTGGGAACAGGACTTCTGGTCCTCTACCGTCTGCCAGTCGGTTTCCCCAACAGGAGCGGCAAAGACTCAATCTCTGTTTTTTAATCATCTGTAGCTCTCCAAAGCGAGGGCCAGTACCATTATCCCCATCTTACAGATGGGGAAACTGAGGCCCAGAGCAGGGCTGTGACTTGCCTAAGGTCACCCAGCAGGCCCAGAGCTGGGAACAGAACCCGGGTCTCCCAGTCCCGACAAGGCCATGCTGCCCCCCACGAAGGCAAGGGGATTTCAACAGCTGCTGAAAAAGAACCCAGGAGTCCTGAGTCCCTCAGAGGGGCGATAGTCAGATGTCTCCTAATCATGAACAGAACCAATAGTTCAGAGGGGGAGCAAGGGTTGGAAAGAGTCCCATGCTCCAGGAGCTGGGTTCTCTGCTCGCTATTTCAACAGGATTCAAGCTTTTATTTGGAGTGGGGGAAGTGTTTCTAGCCCATCCCCCCAACTGGTGTGCAATCCACCATCTGCCTGAGTCTGCAGGCAGGCAGCCACCGTGCCATCCCGGCTGCTCAGAGTTTTACACAGCCATGGCTGAAGCAAGGAACTAGAGCGCGGCTGCTAGCAATGGGCAGCGGAGATCCCATGGAGGCTAGTTTACTCCTGGGGAAGGCCCATCTCCCCAAAAAAGGAGAATCCCCCTCCCGAAGGACAGAGTGGGTACAGCCGCAGAGATGCCAGCCCTACCCCATCAGTCCGGAGGCTCTGGGAGAGGGGACCTTCCCACGTGAACATCCCCATCTATCGGACACCTGCTCGGCAGAGGCTCAGATGCACCTTTCGTAGGTTCGCTCCAGCTCTCCCTGCAACCACGGGTGCCCCCTTCTGGTGCTGCACCTGGCCTGAGCCTGGTTAGACAGCATGGGCTGGACCCCCTGCGTCCCCCTAAACTCGGGGCCTTAGCTCCCCTTGCAAATCCCAGCGGGAAGCTCTGGAGTTAAAACCATCGCTCTCCACCGCGGAGGTCACAGGTCACCCCACAGCAACCAGAGGGGCCCTGTATGGAGGCCAGAGGGTCCCCCTAGGGTTAGGGACAGAGCCGGTTGCTATGTCGCTGTGGGGCTGGACCTTCAGCCCCTCCACCCTCCGGGTTGCGGCGCGGTGCCGGGGTCCCCGGTCTCTCCTCCATTGGGTGTCCCGGCCAGCAGGGCCCTGGGGAAGCCGGGCGTGGCTTGCCGGGAAGGAGACGCGGGCAGGGGCACGACTAGGGGTCAGATCTGGAGATCACCCTGTCTTCTCCTCTGACCCCCTCCCGCCCCGGGGCAAGGGGTGAAAGCTGGGGGCCTGGGGCCCGGAGACGTCCCTGAAGGACAGGGTCAGGTCCAGCGGGGCTCTGTGCACCTTCCTCTGATGCTGCTGCTGGCGGCTGCAGTCGGAGATGGGCTGGATGGGCTGAGCGAGGGCGGGGGACAAAGGGCAGGGCAGGCCCAGGGGTCCAACCAATTCCCGTCCCTGGCGGAGGGGGGTAAACAGCATGTCTCTGCTCCAGCTGGTTCCCTTAGGCGAGGGTCCCGGATGTGCCTACGACCTGTGGGAGGGATCCATGCCCCCCCCCGGGGCTGCAAGAACCCACCAGGGAGGGGTCCCAGCTCCAGATCATCACCCTCTCCCTCCCAGAGGGCCTGAAGTCGCAGAGACGGGTGCTGGCCAGGCCGGCCCTCAGCACCAGCTGCAACGACCGTGCAGGGGCTGGAGACCTGTCCGCCGCCAGGGCTGGCACCACCCCTTGCCCAGCTCCTCAGGGGTGGGGGTGTGTGTGCAAGGAGCCTCTCTCCTCTTGCACAAGGATGACCCCACCCACCCCAGATCTTACCCCCCAGGGGCACAGGGCACCCCTAAAGCCAAGGGGAAGGGTGCCAACCCTGCCAAGGGTGGGAAAGATGCAGGGGGCATGCGAGTCCATCCTAACCAACTCCTGGCACCCATCCAGGACCCATGGACCGGCTTCCTGGGGTCTTTCCTGGTGGAGCACTGGCTTTCCAGCCCCACAGAGACAGCAGTACTGCCAGCACCCCACGGCTGGGTGTAAGAGGGTGCCAGCCCAGGGTGATGGCGGGGCTAGAATCTAGGTCTATGGAGCGGACCCAGCACATCACCCCCCAAGCAGACAGAGGACACAGCACCTCACTGAGCGCGGATGGTCCGGACGCTCCCCCAGCCACATCCCCCCTGAACCGGATCAGCTCATGGGACGTGCTATTGGGATGCCCTGAGGTCCGGGGTGGCCCGACTGGCTCACACCCACTACCCAAGCCAGGCACCCTGACGGCGCACCTCAGCTCTGGCCCTAGCCTCGATTCCGGCGCTTGGGAAGAGACGGCCCACGTCCCGGTTCCAAACACCTGGCCCCGGCTGGGTGGCTCTCACAGCAGGGTGCCCAGGCCCGGGGTCCCGAGGGAGCTTTGTCAGGGCAGCGCAGAGGACGTGGGGGGGTGAGAATCAGACACGAGGGGGAATGGTAAAGTGAAGGGGCAGGGCCAAGCTGCATCATGCACCTGCCTATTGGCTGCTTGCCCTGTTGCCCCGCCCTGCCCGTCCAGACTCGCCTTTTTGTGTGTGTGTTACACTCAACACGACAGGCCAATGTGGAGAGGAAGGATGGCCCGGGGGTTAGGGCTAGGGCACACGCATGGACTCGCCAGACCTAGGTTCAGTTCTTGCTCCCCCACAGGCGCCGAGAGCTCGGGCAAGTCATGTAGCCGCACTGTGCCTCAGTTTCCCCATCTGCACAATGAGGATAATAGCTCTGCCCTACCCCACAAGAGGTTAGATTCGGAGGCGCTCAGATACTCCGGTGATGCAGCCAGAGGTAGGCACAGGGGGCTGTGGGAGAGGCGCTGAAAGGTTCTAGTGTTGGCGGCAGATTTGGGATGGCGTTTGCCAGCCTGGGTGGCACTGTGTGCCTGTCCACTTAGTGCCCGTCCACGGCGGGGTGCGGAACTACAATATAACAATGAAATCCTCATGGATGGAGTCAGGACTCCTGGGTTCTATCCCCAGCTCAGGTCCCGACTCACTGCAAATCCCCCGTGCCTCAGTTTATCCACCTGTAACATGGTGACTGTGTTACTGACCCTCCTTCCCAGCTCCAGGGCCACCCAGAGGATTCAGGGGGCCTGGAGCAAAGCGGGGGAGCGGACATAAACAAAGACGCCACCCGCTGCGGCGCTTGTACTCACCGGACGGCGCTCTGAGTCTTCGGCAGCGGGTCCTTCACTCGCTCTGCATCTTCGGCAGCACTGAAGGACTCGCCGCCGAAGTGCTGCCGAAGACCTGGAGCGAGTGAAGGGCCCCTGCCGCTGAAATGCCACCGAAGCCCCGGCGAGTGAAGGGCCCCCGCCGCCGAAGCCCCGGAGCGAGTGAAGGGCCCCTGCCACCGAAATGCCGCCGAAGCCCCGGACCGCTGCCGGGTGAGTAAAACTTACAAAGGCGCCTCGAGCCAGGGAAGGGATTCTCGACCAGGGCTCACGGGGCCCGGGGCCGGGGGCAAATTGCCCCACTTGCCCCCCCCGGGCGGCCCTGCCCAGCTCTGAGGGGCACTGGGCTCAGAGACGCCCCTCTAACTGCACCAAGCGAGGGACCTGGCACCCCCTGGCCCAAATGAGGTCACCACCCCAGAGCAAAGAGGGGCCAGGCAGGGTAGCCACTTTGCATCGGCCAGAAAGGACCGCTGTGATCATGTGCCCAGATCGAATGCTGGCACCATTAGCGAGTCACAGAGATGCCGGGCTGGAAGGGACCTTGGGAGTTCATCGAGTCCAGACCCCTGCGCTGCGGCAGGACCAAGTAACCCTGGACCAGCCCTGACAATCCCAGGAGCCTCAGATTAAAAGCCCGAAGCTCCAGCAGCTGAGCGACCCCGAGCGCTTCGCCCAGGAGACGGGCGTCACGGGCGGGCCAGGCTGCCAGGGCCAACGGCCTCGCATGAGCAGAGACAGAGGGAGAGACGCAGCCGCGCTACGTAACGCCATCGCAAATGCCACCTGCACCCCCCTCCTGGTTCCATTGCCGACTCGACCGCTGTGTCCCCCAGCCCCCATTTCTTTGCAAACTCTCCTCCCCAACCAGCTGGTCCCATGGCAAAGAGCACCTGTGCCCCTCCCCACCTCCACCGCACCCTGCTTGTCTCTGGCCCAGGGGTGTCCAAATCTCGGGTTAGAATCAGAACCGGGGGGGTTGCCATGTTTTTGGTTGGGATTCCAATTCTCTAGACGGTAGCGTAAAGGTCTGAACCACTCAGTCGCTGAGGGAAGGGCACTGCCAAGGCCGGGGGGGCAGCAGGCAGCCCTGGCCCACGGATGCAGCCTGCAAGTGGATGGGCAACATCTTCTAACGGGCAAGGGGGGAAGTCATGGGGGGTCCCTCTTGTAGCCATTTGCAGCACATCTGACTGCTCCATAGAGTCCAAGCCCAGAAGGGACCAGGGCGGTGACCTAGTCCAACCTCCTGCGTAACACAGGCCAGAAACCGCCCCACAACAATTCAGGGCTTTTAGAAAAACAACCCATTTGATGTAAAAGTTGCCAGTGATGGAGACTCCACCACAACCCCTGGTCAACCGCTCCAGGGGTTAATTACTCTCACCACTAAAAATTTACGCCTTATTTCCAGTCTCAATTTGTGGAGCTTCAACTCCAGCTCGTGTTAGACCTTCCTCTGCTTGACTGAAGAGCCCATTATGAAATGTTTGTTCCTCAAGCAGGTACTGACAGCCTGGGATCAAGTCACCCCTTCACCTTCTCTTTGTGAAGCTAAATACATTGAGCTCCTTGAGTCTCTCACGACCAGGCAAGTTTCCTCACCCTCTGATCATTCTCGTGACTCTTCTCTGACCCCTCTCCGATTTATCAACATCCTCCTTGACCGATTTATCAACATCCTCCTTGCACCAGAACTGGACACAAGATCCCAGCAGCGGTCGCACCAGGGCCAAACACAGAGGGGAAATAACCTCTCTGCTCCTACACGAGATTCTCATTTATACCTCCCAGGATCACACTAGGTCGTTCGGCCCCAGCGTCGCACTGGGAGCTCCTGTTCCGCTGATTATCCTCCACGACCCCCAGATCTTTTTCAGAGTCGCTGCTTCCCAGGAGAGAGCCCCCCAGCCTGTCAGTATGTCCTACATTCTTTGTTCCTAGATGTATCCATTGCCATTTAGCTGTATTAAAAGTGCCCACCTTACCAAGCGATTCAGATCGCTCGGTATCCGTGATGTGTCCTCCTCATTATTTACCATCCTCCCAAACGTTATCAGGGAGGATTTTAGGTTTTCTCCCAGGTCACTGATAAAACTTTTAAATAGTGCAGGGCCAAGAACTGATCCCAGCAGGACCCCCCCGGGAACACCCCCACTCCGTGACAATCCCTCATTTAGCGTTATAGCTGCACTGGTCCCACAGAAAAATGATTAAAAAAAGACAAACCAGCCTATCACCCGTGTGCGAACACTTTTCACAAAGGGATCTCTCCATACGTGATCTTTCAATACTTGTCCTCAAGATAAATCTGCCCAACGCCTTCCAGAGACGAGCCTGGGAACTTACATTTGTAACTGCCAGACACCAAAAGCCACGGGCTTAAAACAAGGACGCCGGGTGTATGGCTCACTACCACAATCTGTTCCACACCCCGCTGCCGGCTACCCTTAACGCAGAACAATCTAGCCTCCAACGACCCACTTCATTTCAAGGGACCACCTCCAACATGGGTCACCCCTTCTGCTCAACTCGGACTGAGCTCAGACACTCGGCTTCCTCCCCCAGACCTGAAGAGGAGCTCTGTGGAGCTTGGAAGCTTGTGCCTTCCACCAACACAAGCTGGAAACGATACTAGCGAACGATACAACCTCCCCCACCTTGTCTCTCTCATTCTGAGATCTATCAGCGAGCCAGTTTTGAATCCATTTAACATCTGCACCCTCTGAAGCCACTGAGCTCTGCCCACAGATCCTGTGTGGAAGGGCAAAACCAAGGGGCTAGACGGTTGCGTCTGTCATGACAGAGGCATTGGTGGTGTTTGAAACATGTGCTTGACCCCAAGTATGCCACCTGGCGGGGATATCAGGGCGCCTTCGGGGAATTGTTCAGATGAGGTGCCTAGAGAGAAGATGGTAGATGGGTGGAACAGATACATCTTTAACCGGGGACGGACGTGCCCCGTGTTGCACCTTCGGTAGCAGATTCTGCGAGGTGACGTGGTGCCTGAAGCAGCGTAGAACAGGAGCGTTGCCCAGGTCACGTTGTTGTTATATGCCGAGTTTCACTCAGCTGAGCGTCGAAGAGCGTAAGGCCACTGGATCGCCTGGTCTGACCTGTATGTCACAGGCCACCGACCCCGCCCAGCACCCGCGTACTGCCCCCAACAGCCGAAATGAGACCAAAGCAGACTAGAGTCTGATGTGCCACAGAGAACAGCAGAGACCTAGGGGCACCAGTGCAGCGAAAGGATTAAGTGAGATACACCCAGATCATGCTGGGAAGTGGCCCACTCCCCCACGCTGCAGAGGAAGGTGAAAATCCCCCAAGGTCCCTGCCAATCTGAGCGGGGGGAGGGGACATTCTTTCCCGAGCCTGCATACGACGATCGGTTCGACCGTGAGCAAGAGCCGGCCAGCCAAACCCCTGAGAGAGGGAACGCTCAATGCCACCTCGAGCCCTGACCCCCCCACTCCATGTCCCAGCTCCAGCCACAGCCAGCTCTGAGGTTTCAGGAGGAGGGGAAAAGACTCTCCCAGAACACATTGCGGGGGAGATCCCTTCCTGACCCCTGCTAGTGGCCAGCTGAGGCCCTGAAGCCTGAGCGTTAGGAACATAAGACATAACCCGCACGCGAGCCCCAGGGCTCTAAGCCCTGCCCCGCATCGTCCCAAGCAGCCCCTGCCACACAATCCCACCCGGGAATTTGTCTGGCTCTCTTAAAACTAAGTTATTTGCCCCCACACAACTCCTATTGGGAGGCTAATCCCTAAACTCACCCCTCTGATGGGTAGAAAGCGTCTTCTAATCCTCAGCCAGAGTTGGTGCCAGGCCAGTCTGCAGCCCTTCGTTCTCGTGCCAACATTGTCCTTTAGCTTAGCTAGCTCTTCACCCTCCGTGATATTCCCCTAGCAGATTTATAGGCAGCAATCAGACCCCCCACCACCTCCTTTTCGCTAGGGCAAGCACAAGCCACTAGTGCTGTGTGAGGGGAGCTGGCTCCGCCAGACGTTGCCACGACTCAAAGGGGCAGAGGGGATTAAGGCGACTGGAGCAGGATCTAATGTGGGACTGGCTTCGACATTAATCTCCATGTATTTGAGCCTGCCACCCCCTTGCCAATGCACCAGGCTCTTGTGCATCATAACTGCATTGTAGGGGTTGCTGGGTAAGAGGGCGGGATGTCACTTTTGCCACCAGGGGGCATATGGGAGTCAGTCTGGGCAGGCAAGAAGGAGATGATCCTTGTTCCCCACGCCAGCTCCCCTCCAAGCCCACGGTGTCCCCAAGAAGACTTTGCATGACATTGGCACTGAAACGATCAACTGCTACAGAATTCCTGGTGCCACTTACCTCTGATCGTCAGTAGGGTTCAGAGTTAACGCCCCGCCCCATTGAACCAAACAGGGAAGGGCAGATAGTGCTTGTTAGGGAAGCTCACCGCAGACTCAAGCAGTCATCACTGCATGTGGGTCACTGAGGGAAGGATTCTCCCTGCAGGGGTGAAAGCTTAGACCCTGCCGCACGGTTCTGCAGCAAGGTGGGATGGAGCCACAAAAGGGAGCGATCCTTGGCCGCAGCCCATCCGGCGGCAAACAGCTGCAGCCAAGCAAGGTGGAACACGACCACAAATTGCATCAAGAGGGGCTGGGAATGAGCAGCGAAAGCAGCTCTGGAGATGCTGATCAGGCAGGAGACAGGGTTTCAGAGCGTTCTGCGATCACAGGACACATGCTGAAAGTCAAGGGGCAGATGGCAGGAGCTGTCACTCGTTCAATAATCTGTGCACGGCTGGACCCTCCTTCCCGGGCCAGCTCTGCTGGGGGAAGCCTGCGCTGAATTCAGTACTGATTTACACCCGCTGAGGAGCTGGCCCAGGGTTTGCACCCACCTTCGTCCCAGAGGTAACCAGGCCAGCAGGAAGTCGGTCAGTAGGATTCCAGCCAGGGCTAGCCAGGGGGGTCTAGGGTTACCGCATCCAGCGGGCAAAAGGAGGCAGAAGATGGAGCTGAAGCGAGAGATGGGGGCATCTGAGCCATAGACGCCAATCGAGGTTCGGAGCAGAGGCTGTGACAAGTCCCCTTAGCTCAGCTCAGGGCATGAAACCCCCAGGGCCGCACCCCATGCAGGGGGGTGTGGAAAACATGCTCCCCCCAATGCGCTGATGACCCCTGGTCCCTCCCCTGGGCGGGCAGTTTCATGGCGTAGGCGTTGCATGCTGGGCCCTGGCTCTGCAGCCCAGCATGGAGCTGGGAGCAAAGTCAGGCTTCTGAACGTCCCCCGTGGCCGCGCCTGCCACAGAGAACTGCTGGGCCCCCTCCTTGGGAAAATTCTGGTTGTGCCCCAGACTATCGGGGAGGAGGTCCGGAGGACTCATTCATCATGGCTAGCGTGGCTACCTCTTCTTCTGCTGGATAAACATAGCAAGAGGTACAAGTTAATAGAAAAGTTTGAAACCTGCTGGAGGGTTTCTGGAGTTGCAGAGGGCACCTGCTAGACCTCCCGGCAATGGGGCGCTTGTTCACGGCGGGGTCGACGCGTTGGAGGGCCCCGCCTTCGCCCCCAATCCTGGATCCTCCATCTGTGCATCGGGGTGCAGCATCTTCCCTGGGACGCCCGGATCTGGCTGACGGCCGTCCGCCGTCCTCGGCGGAGCAAGAAACCCGGCGGTTCGACGGCGGGACCATCTCCAAGGAGTGCATCATTAACGGCAAAGCCTGCCCAGGTGACTTCCGGGTGGACGTTGGACGGCCAGAGAGCTGCTCCGGCCACGCAGAACGTTCGGCGAGGCGGGCGAACAAGGCGATCATGGAGTAGGAGCTTTCGGTTGGTGAGAGTTTTCTTGTCTCCCGCCAGATGGCTGGAAGAGGGACGTCTGCAATGCCTGGAAGCCAAGACAGTGGAATGGACATCAGGGTGCCAGGTACAAGCCACATAAGTTGCCTTTAACTGGATAGGGACGAGGTCCAAATGCGCGCTTCTACCCCCAGGTAGACATGGACTAAACGAAAGTCAGCGCTGCATTCGAACGAGGCAAGCCAGCTTTTGGATGGTACTGACGCATCTCTTTGTTTTACACTCCCCTGTGTCGAGTGGTGCTGATCGGGAAGGCTGCTGAACCACATCCAGCGCCGGACACAGGCAAACCGCTAGCAAATCGGCGAGTCCTTTGCACTGCACGAGATGCAGGACAACCCAGGGGCGTGCAAATGCATGGAGCATGAGCCAGGGGAAGAAGGCTGCGATCTGGAGCACAGTTAACCTGTGGAACTCCTTGCCTGAGGAGGTTGTGAAGGCTGGGACTATAACAGGGTTTAAAAGAGAACTGGATAAATTCGTGGAGGTTAGGTCCATTAATGGCTATTAGCCAGGCTGGGTAAGGAACGGTGTCCCTAGCCTCTGTCTGTCAGAGGGTGGAGATGGATGGCAGGAGAGAGATCACTTGATCATTGCCTGTTAGGTTCACTCCCTCTGGGGCACCTGGCATTGGCCACTGTCAGCAGACAGATACTGGGCTGGAGGGACCTTTGGTCTGACCCAGTCTGGCCGTTCTTATGTAACCTTACAAAAGCAGGGCTGTCCGGTTTAAAGTCTCTGCCTTGCGGAGACATTTCCACCAGGACGCCGCTAGCGGATCGGCGAGTCCTTTGCACTGCGCGAGACGCAGGACAGCCCAGAGGCATGGGCCACGGCCTGGCGCTCTCAGGGCAGGGGCGTGCAAATGCCCGGAGCATGAGCCAGGGCAAGAAGCCTGCGATCCGGAGCCAGGCCCCTAGCTGGTATAAAGTGGTGTCACTCCGGGGATGTGGAGGGAGCGACGCTGATTTACACCTGCTGGTGATGCAGCCCTGCAAGCCCAGCAAGCAGGATGAGTCTAAGAAGAGGGATGTTAACTGGCAACGGGCCCTTCCGGCCACAGAGGCGGGTCAGGATGGAGGAGGCCATGGTAGAGCTGGGAACAGGGGAGCAAAATCCAGAGCGAGGAGATCTAGAAAGCAAAGAAGAGATCATGCGGGGGGGGGGAGGGGGGGTTATTGCACCGAAGACGACACAGAGCAAACGCCTGCCCCAAAGAACTCACAGTGTCAATAAACTGGGGGGAACTGAGGCACGGAACGGTGATGTGATGAGGCCAACGTCAGAAGAAGGAACAGAACCCGCACCCCTGAAGCCCCAGCCCAGTGCTCTAACCACTGGGGAAGGCTGCTTCGAGCCCAGGCAGGCTAGTTTATTGATGAGGCCAGTGGGTTGCACTCTTGGGGGAAGGACACGGGGTATGTTAAGCGAAAGATGAAGCCTCCCCGCAGGCCTCTGGGTCTGGAGCCCAGGGCTAGGTGGACTTCTGTGCTACTCCAGACCCAGAGGATCCCATGCCTGTGGGGACCTCAAGCTCTGCAGAAAGAAAATCCGGCCAGGAACCCGACCAGCTCCCCTGTTCTTCAGAGGGCAGCTTTACGATCCAGGGAATGGAGCTGCTGGCTCCAACAGGCAGCAACTGGGAGGGTCCCACATCTGCACGGAAACATTATGGCCCCGCAGCCTCAGCCAGCTGTCGGGCTCTGAGACTCGGCGCCGCAGCGTAGACGCACCCTGTGCAGCTCCTGGCGCAAGGGGGCCACGGTCTCAGCTGGGGGGTGCTACTGAAATACAGAGTAATAATCCTCTTATTCTGGCCGCTAGAGAGGAGTGGCGAGGGAAGGGTAACACCGTGGTGTCGGAGGGGATCCTGGCTCCCCCGGGCAGATGCTACCTTAACTCATCACTTTAAGGAACTGAGGCTGCAAAATCTGTCGGGTTTGGGGTCTGGGGCTGCGGAAAGGACCTTGGAAATCTAGCAGGTGCTGAGCGATGCGGGGGTGAAACTCCCTCTGCGCTGCACGGAGAGACATTGCATCCTCAGCTGCTGCAAATCGGCACTGATTTACACCCCACTGGCAACAACAGCGTGATGCCCGTTTACACCAGCGGGGGATCTGCCTCCTCCCCCCACACCTGTCGCTATGACTGTCTACAAGGCAAAGGAAGAATCCGTGCGGGGCGGCTCAAGGAGCCGGAGCCAGAACCCGCCCCGGGAAGATTGAGGCGGAGAAGTGGCTATACGGGAGAGAGCCCAGGGGTGAGGGGAGCCCAACGGGCAACAAGACGGGATTGCCCAAATAAAATGGGGAGGCGCTGAGAGCAGGTTGGCCAATCAGGGAGCTAATCCACGCCCTGCCTCTGCACGGCGCCCCCTGGTGGCAGCACCGCTTTGCCAGGGGCAGAATTTGGAGCTACGCAGCCCTGTGCAGCACAGAGCCTGGGGGTGAGGGGCGGAGTCAGTGCCTAGGCGGGGGTGGAGGGGCCTTGCTAGGGAGGTCATTTGGTCCGACCCATGCACAGGGCCTTGTGGATGCGGCTTTAGCCTGGGCTTCAGAAAATCTGGGTTTAAGTCCCAGCTCTGCCCTCGCCTCCCTTAACTGCTCTGTGCCTCAGTTTCCCTGCCTGCATAAACAGGGACTATCCCCCTCCCTGCCAGCAGGGTGCTGGGATGATCCAGTATCAGGCTCCGGATACCATGGTGGTGGAGGCAGTAGGAGCACCTCTGGAGATAGGAAGGGTCCACAGAGGTACCCTCTGTATTATAGCCCTGGGTGGCGGAATTCCTCCTTCATTCGCTTGAGCCTGGATCTAGGATTTGCCCCGCAGCGGGTGGAGATATGGCCTCAGTCATGTCCGAGATGCTGAGCTCCTCCTGGATGGCAGAAGAGAAGTTTGGGCAACCAGGAAATAAGATGAGCGCCTGGGGAAAATAGCAGGGAAGGGGGTAGCTGGTTCCGCACCGGCCAGCCTGGATGGCAGGCAAAGGTACAAACAGTCTGATCTGAAGCCTGGTGACACTCCAGAGGCTTTGGCTCAGGCCTGGAGAGAGCTAATGGGCTATAGCGCCTGACCTGTCTCAGTTTATACTGCACCTAGCACAAGGCAGCCTGGCTGGGGTCCTTAGACGCTACCGCACCAGACACAAGAAGACCGGAGGAAAGCAAACGTGGTGCTTGTTTTCCAGAAAGGAAGGAAGCGCGATCCTGACAATCACGGATCTGTCAAGCTAACGTCTGGCCTCAGTCAAACTGCGGTGGAGAGAGAGAGTACAAAGACCCCTGGAAATGGCGGAAAGAGGAGCAGGAAAAGCAGCGACGTCGGGGAAACACCCGCCAAACCTCAGCCTTGGGAGAGAAAACGCTGCTCCCGAGGCCACTGCCCAGAGCGTGGGCGCAGCCCCAGGGTGGGATGAGGAGAGAGGGGTTGGCAAGGGGGTAGGGCAGCAAAGAGGGATGTAGAGGGAGAGGTTGGACAGAGCAGGGGCTCCTCTGCAAGGGCCCCGGAATAGGGCGCTCGGTTACACGCCCCGGATACTGACTGACTAAGCAACAGGCGGGATCACAGGGCTGGGGGGACGGAGCTGTGGGGTGTGACGGAGGGCGGAATCCGGCTATCACAGGGCCGCTCAGAGGATTCAGGGGGCCTGGGGCAAAGCAATTTCGGGGGCCCCTTCCATAAGAAAAAGTTGCAATACTCTAGAATACTGTATTCTCATGGGGGCCCCTGCGGGGCCTGGGGCAAATTGCCTGGGCTCCTATGGCCGGGGTGGGGCACGGCCTGCCTGCCTAAGCTCCTCCCAGGGAGAGGGATTGTTTAAAGGGGCGTAGCTAACGCACAATGGGATCTGCGAGGCCGGGGAAGCCCCACCCCAGGGAAGGCCCGGGAGTCCCAGCGCTGGGACATTGGATACCACCATCCCTGGCTCTTTGCATTGGTAGATCTCAAAGCCCTCTACCGAGGGGGTCACAGCATCACCATCCCTGATTACATCACCATCCCCGGTCCCCATTACCGATGGGGAAACTGAGGCACCGATGGGGAAACTGAGGCACACAGCGGGGACATGACAGCAGGCCAGCGGCAGACCCAGGTCTCCTGAGTCCCACTGAACTGCTCCGTCCACTAGACCGGGGCAAAGGCCTGGGCGGGGGGAATCAACTGGAGGGAGGGACCAGATGAATTCCCAGAGCTCCAGCATGCCTCACCCCATTGGCTGCGCCAAGAGCAGCCACCCCCAAAACACACCCAATGAATCATAGAATCATAGAAGATCAGGGTTGGAAGGGACCTCAGGAGGTATCTAGTCCAACCCCCTGCTCAAAGCTGGACCAATTCCCAACTAAATCAACTGAAGCAGGCTCAGGCGGGGCATGTGCCCTCCGTCCCCCCAGTCTACCAGGTTCCAGGGACGGGGAGGCCCCGCTGCCAACCCAGGCAGGCTCTAGGGGTGCTTGTCAACCTGGCCCCACTAATGCATCCTGCTCCCATGCACAGGGGCACCCAGGATTTCTCTCTCTCTACACACACAATCCAGGCTCAGGAAGCCATCACTTCCCCCACCACCTGCAAACTAGCCAGGCATAGGAAGGCAGTCAGCAGCCCCTTCTTACTTGAGTCAGGGGCTGTGAGGAGGGTGGGGATCTTAGCCCCCTCCCCAAACCAGCCCGGCTCAGGGGCGCCTCTAACCCACAACTCAGAACTTGCTCTGTCCACCAAGCCGGCCGACCGCTGCGCTCAGCCCTGGGCCAGCGGCAGGGACATCGGGGCTCCACGCGGCGGGATTCGTAATAGTATCGCCGGGTACATTGCGTGCGGCTAATAGCACCACCCCTTCCTTTATTCCAGCCAAAGGTTTTACACAAGTGCTCTGCACACGCCAAACAGCCTAAAAAGAAGCCGTCGCTCCACCCGGCACAACAAAGAATTGGTAATCGTGGGCTCAGGATACTTCCCCATGGGCAGCCCTGGGGAAACCCGTCTCACGCACGCTCAGGGCGGGTCGGACCACGAGCCCCCCCCCCCCCCCCCGGGACTCTTCTCAGACCTCTCCCAAACGAGCGAGGACCCTGCCCGTCCGCGACGGGCTTCCACTGAAACCCAGTTTGCGGCACTCCCCCCTGTACCTGACTGAGGGGGTCCGGTTGTCTTGGGCTGCGTTCCTGTCGACTGAATAAACTTTCGGTTTTACTGGCTGGCTGAGAGTCATGGTGAGTCGCAGGAAGCCGGGGTGCAGGGCCTGGTCTCCCCCACTCTCCGTGACACCCCCTCAGTTCCAGCCTTAGAGATTCATAGACACTGAGGTCAGAAGGGACTGGCTGTGATCATCCTGCCTAAGCTTCCTTCCCCTCTTCCTTGCTCACCAGCCAACCGTAATTCGTTACGTTCATATTTATCCTTCGCCACGGGAGCTCCCCCCATACACAGCCCCCCACCTGTGTGTCTTCCCAATGGGAGATCGGGGTGGGGGGACGACGACTTTGATTTCATACAGCAGGGAATACATGATAGAACAGTTCCAGAGCCAGTCCCGCCCAGCCCCAGGTGAGGGATGCTATAGGGTGGGACCCAATAACCCCCTCACTTCAGCTTGGATCGGCTGGGATGCGGGGGGAGGTGGGCCTGGGGTCTCCCCTGGGGAAGGATCCCCACCTTCCAGCCGGGCCAGAGCTCAGAATCTCTCTCCTTCCCGTCTCCTGACCTCCCTTCTCTCAGCACCTCCCCTCTCAGCAGGGCTCCTCTCCACGCCCGGTCCCCAGCTACCGTGGCCGGGCCTCGGCCTCCCAGATCTGGCCCTTTTAACTGCAGCAGTCACTCCTCCCCCCAAGATGCCCGGCACCTCCGTGGCCTCCACCTGGTGCCCGCGTGGGTGGCAAGTCTGGTGCATTGTATGGTCACAAGCAAGAGATGCTGCCTCACTCACTCACCCAACCAACCCTGGGGGACCATAGACCTGTCCACGGCTACAGGGAAATCTCTGCGAGGGTAAAGCAGGCAGCAAGGCCAATGGCCCTGGCATGAGGGGTCTGCCCTAGTGACTATGCCACCCGAATGGGAGCTCAGGCTGAACTGTGGGGAAGTGCGCAGGATCCAAAGAGCAGGGCCGGCTCCAGGCACCAGGTGCTTGGGGTGGCCAAGGGGAAGGGGCGTCACGTCCGGGTCTTCAGCGGCAATTCGGCGGCGGGTCCCTCGGTCACCGTCGGGAGGGAAGGACCGGCTGCCAAATTGCCGCCGAACGAAGCGGCGCGGTAGGGCTGCCGCCGAAGTGCTGCCGATCGCGGCTTTATCTTTTTTTTTTCTTCTTCACCACTTGAGGCGGCAAAAAAGCTGGCGCCGGCCCTGCCAAAGAGGTAACAGCCAACCCCTCGCCTTGCACCCAGCCACGCTGCGCTCCAGAATCCTTGCAAATGGGCAGGTTCTTCCAATCAGTCCCAGCGGGGCCTGCAGGGGCGCACCTTTCAGGGGGTGCTGCCTGCCCCCAACCGGGAAAGGACACAGCCCAGTAGCCACCCAACCCTGGGTCATCAGCAGGGACTGAATTCAAGATGTTCGGCGTCGAAGCACAGATCTCTGCCCACTTGAGCTAAAGGAGCAGCTCCCTTAGCTGACAGCAGTAGTCAGGCTGTTGTCCTGGAGAGGGGTTATTTTATCTCTGTGTTTGGCCCTGGTGCAACTGCTGCCGGAATCCTGGGTCCGGTTCTGGTGGATTTGTAAATCAAAATGAGCTGCGTTTCTAGCAGATTTTCTCTAGGGATTGTTTCGGGGCCATTATCTGGCCTGCGCTGCCCAGGAGGTCAGACGAGGTGATCACAGCCGTCCCTTCCGGCCCGGGAATCTGTGACTCCTCTGCTGGGGCCGCCGACAAGCTTAGCAATGTGCAGAAGGGTAGCCAGGATCCGTCAGCCGGAGGGAAGTTAGGGGAGCAGAAACAGCTCCCCAACCCCCAGTTCCTCCAGCAGCTTCCCCTGCCTATGAACCCCTTGGCAGGGTGAGTTGACGCCGGCCGACTCGACACAAAGCTGAGGACGGCCCGGCCTGTACCTCTCCACTCAGCCTGACCCTGTGCCTGGCGGACGAGGGAGACCCTACACGGGAGAGAACTCGGGACAGAAGGGCCATCGCGCCAGATCCCGTGTCAGCTGGGTCGCCGGCAGCAGACAGGTCCAGGATTGGCATTGTCTGTGGAACGCCAGCCCAGGAGAGCGCTCCCCTCAAGCCCCCGTCACACCCCAGATCCCTGCCCTGACCAGCCCATCATCCCCATAGCACCCCAGTCCCTCACTTTCCTCCTGCTAACCACACTTGGCCTACTACAGTTATGCTCCAGCTGGTAGATGCTGGCAGGGCGACAAAGCGACTGGCACCTGCTCAGTGGCTGAGCCGAGAAGAGAACCCAGGAGTCCTGAGCCCCATCTAGTCGACCCCACTCCCTCGCCAGCCACGCTCTGTCCACCTTAAATATGACAGGACGGCAGCTGCCACCTAAAGCCAGCAAAGTCTGTACGAAATCTTGTAAGAAATCTTGTAGCTGGTGCGAGCGACCACCTGGGAATCGCGGCAGCTCCGGGATGAACGTCCCATTGTCTCTTCTGGTCTCCTCTCTCCCCAGCCCCAGTGTGTCTCAAATCACCTTCTGCACTTCCTGCTTCTTTCCACGCTGCCTCTGCCGCCTGGGACCAGCGCCCACCCCCACCCACCTGGCCTTTCGCTGTCTACGCTCCAGTCCACCCCGGCTCCCGCCCCCATCTCCTGCGGCCCCCAGTTCCATTATTCGGTGGCAGATGGGGATCACGGCTGGACAGGGAGCTGGGCCCTGGGGGAGCTGCGCTGGACAGGGGCATGGTGTTAGCTGGTTAATGAGGAGCTAAGCAGGGGCGGGGCTGCTCAGCTGGAAGATGGGAGACTGAGTCCCACCCTGCAGCACAGTGCCCCTCCCCGCCCCCGGCCCCATTCAGCAGCACTGAGGTCAGCGCAGACTCCCAGGGGAAAAGCACCCTCTATACTGCCATGCAGCACTAGGGGGCGCTGTGCTATGGGGGTGGGGGCTCAATAAGGAGCACTCCCTTCACGCAGTGTGTGCTGACCCCAGTATAACGATGGGGGGCGCTGTGCTGCAGGGCGTGGGGGGATCAGCAGGGGGCGCTCTCCCCTCGCAGTGGCTGCTCACCCCAAAGTTCCAATTTTCAGTGGGGGTAGTTCCAGCCTGCATCCCTTAACATTTTCCCCACCGTTGCAACTGGACTCCACTTCCTGTCCTAAACCATTGCTTGGCTGCTCCATCCCACCCCAGAGGCAGCTGCATTTCAGTGCGGAGTGAGCAATCCTTGTATAAGCAGCTGCTGCATCCCACCCCAGAGGCAGCTGCATTTCAGCGCGGCGCGAGCAATCCTTGTATAAGCAGCTGCTGCATCCCACCCCAGAGGCAGCTGCATTTCAGTGCGGCGCGAGCAATCCTTGTATAAGCAGCTGCTGCATCCCACCCCAGAGGTGGCTGCATTTCAGTGCGGCGCGAGCAATCCTTGTATAAGCAGCAGCTGCATCCCACCCCAAAGGCAGCTGCATTTCAGCACGGCGTGAGCAATCCTTGTATAAACAGCTGCTGCGCCCCACTCCAGAGGTGGCTGCATCTCAGCAATGATTGAGGGACAGTTCATACAAACAATGCCACAGCTGTGGAAATGTGGCATCATTATGATCAATGGTTTAGCTACTGACAAAGTTGCTTGGTCTGTCTCTCAGCTGCTGGAATTGCTCCCTCCTGCCCAGGTCACTAGACCCCACCCAAGCTACACAACCACACAGTACACACCTCATCCCGATTTACAAGCACACAAGGGAGCACTGAAGCACCAAGAACGGAATATGAATCAGGAGCACTTGGTAGATTCAACAAAGTTCTTCCAGTCAGAGATTTAGCCCCGGGTGGGTTCCCGGATGCAAAGTTCTGCATCTAGATTTCAGCAGGGCAACGGCCCCAGGCTGTGACAAAGTGAGTCCCCCTCACCCCTGGCAGGGAACATTCGGCAACAGTTCGAATCCCCAGGCAGGCCACTCTTTGTAACGAACCGCCCCCCCAAGACAAGCCATGACCTTTGAACCTCTGATCTGTGCACCTGTGACCTCTGGATCTCAATGCATGAGCCAGGAATAAAACCTGGGTCTCCTGCCTCCCAGTCCCATCCCATGGCCCAGGCTCTGGGCAGGTTATGAATCGGGCTTGCACAGTGTGAAGATTGTCTTAAATCCTACAGGACGGTGGCTGCCACCCCAAGCCCACGAGGTCTGTAAAGGATTAAGAACATCAGAGCTGCCAGATCAGATCAGCGCAACGGCCCATCTAGTCCGGTATCCCGTCTCCGACAGCGGCCAGTGCCAGAGCTTCCGAGGGAGTGCACAGAACAGGGCAATTATGGGGTGGTCCCCCCGTCTTCCCCTCTCGGCTCCTGGCAATCAGACATTTAGGGTCGCCACGTGCATGGGGTTGCATCCCTGCCCATCCTGGCTAATAGCTATTGATGGACTTGTCCTCCAGGAACTCAGCTAGTTCTTTTTTGAACCCAGTTATAGCTTTAACCTTTGCAACATCCCCTGGCAAGGAGTTCCAGAGGTTAAGGACGCATTAGGCAAAGAAATACCTCCTCTTGTTGACGTTAAACCCGCTGCCTATTCATTTCATTGGGTGACCCCCTCACTTACGTATCGTTGGAAAGAGCAAACACGCCTCTAGTCAGTTTCTCCACATATTCATGAGTTTATAGCCCCCAATCATAGCCCCCCTTAGTCGTCTCTTTCCCAAGCTGAACAGCCCTAGCTCTTTACCTCCCTCCTCATATGGAATCTGTTCCGTGCCCTTGATCATCTTTGCTGCCCTTCTCTGAACCTTTTCCCGTTCCACGCTCCGCGGGATTCAAGGTGTGAGCGCACCGTGGATTGAAACAGTGGCATTAAAAAGCACAACAGTCCTGACTACCAATAACCCCTAGCGCCGTTCATCCGTAGCGCTTCACAGCGCTTTCCATGGGAGGGCGGGATCCTTATCCCCATCTGACAGCTGGGGGAAACTGAGGCACGGAAAAGGGGCGCGATTTGCCCTTGGTCACCCAGCCGCAGAGCCGGGAATACAAGCCAGGGCTCCTGTATCCCAGGCCTCTCTCCACTAGGCCGTGCCGCCTCTCCTAATAGCCAGCTATTTAAAACATCGAAAGTTTCACGGGGAGGGGTCGATGGGCGCTGGGGAAAGGAGCTGGCTTGCTACATCCCAGCACCCACTCCCTGGAGCACCAACTTTGCACAGCGTGGGGGTGGAGGGGGGTGGTCTCTTCATTGGAAGGACATTGTGGGCAGGCTCCACCCGGCTACCCCCGGCACAGGGACTGAAGGCAGCTGGCTCTATGCCGTGTGTGTGTGGGGGGGAGGGGTTTCCTTCAAATCCCTCCCCACAGCACCCTAGTTCCACAGTCCTGCAGGGGTGACAGGGACGGGCAAGGGGGGGCCAGAGTGGCGTTTTGGGGCTCACCCAGACCAGTCCCTCTGGGGCTGAGTCTCCCCAAGTTCTGAACTACCAGACCTTTGGCCTGTTCCCCTCCGGTTTGTCAGTGATGGGGTCACTTGGGGACGGGAAGGGCTGTGAGATGGAGTGTGGGGGTCACCTGGCAAGGAGTAACTAAGCTGCTGGAAGTCAGGGGGAGGCCTTTATGCTTATGGGATGGCCACTGGGTTCAGAGCTCGGAGATCCGGCCCTTTCTACCGAGCATCAACCTGCTGCTGACCCCACCGGAGACCGAACCGGCGAGCTGGCCCCACCTACGTGCCCCAGCCCCTCCTCCTCTCCTTCAGGCTCTCTGCGAAGATCTGTTGGGAAACTGAGCTGAGACCCAACAAACTCGCTTCACACACAGAGGCGGCCCCCCGCACAGCCCTGGGCTGGCACAATCAATGGCCCAAAGGGGAGGGGAGAGGTTTTTGAGCGGAGGAGCTATGCCTCAGCCAATCAGGATGCAGGGGGATTTGCATACGCTCTCTGACTGGCTGCAGCCCACTGTGAGCACCTTTGCATCACTTGCGACCAGCCAATCACCTGCCTGCGCTTGTGTAACTCTTGGTCGGCAAGTTGCCGAACCCGATTTAGTTGGGTTCTCTTCTTGGAGGCCTGGGGAAGACCAGGGCCCGAAAGAACCAGGACCGCAGGGCCAGGGGACGCCGAAGCTCCCTGCAGCTTCGCACCCCCAGTTTAGTTCATGCACATGTCACAGACTCATAGACTTTAAGGTCCCTTCGGATCGTCTAGTCCGACCTCCTGCTCAACGCAGGCCACAGAATCTCACCCACCCACTCCTGTATCAACCCCCTGACCTATGTCTGAGCCACTGAAGTCCTCAAATGGTGGTTTAAAGACCTCAAGGTGCAGAGAATCCTCCAGCAAGTGACCCGTGCCCCACACTGCAGAGGAAGGTGCCCCACCTTTCAGAGTGCCTGATTTCTGAGGGGCAAGCAGGGCCCTAGGCATGTAAGGGACTTGGATTTTTGTACCCCTGATATTTGCACCTTGGGGGAAAAAATATAGGGAAGGCTGGAGCTGAAAATTGACCCCAAGGGGCCTTTTTAAAAAAGAAAAGGACCAAGGGGTGGGAAATAAAATTTTAGAATGTAAAGGTTTTCCACGTAGCCTTCAGCAAATAGCCTCAGAGGTCAAGCAACAAGCAGGCGACTTTTCCTTCCAAAACCTTTATAGACAATCATAATTCATATCCTCCCAGCCAGGAGACGGACTGGCATCTTGGGGATACCCCAGAGCTCGGGGCACCGGTACAATCATCCCTCCTTCCCCATCCCACCTCTGTCATCACCCCCGCTTTCACCAAGAAGGGAAACCAAGGCACGGGTCGGTGACGTGCCCGAGTTGGCCCAGTAACAGAACCCATGTCTTCCGCTCTGTCCACAAAGTCTCACTCCCTTCCTTCCCACCCCTCCTGTTCTCTGCATGATACAAGCTGCGGCTGTGACCACCCATTTATACTGTGGGAGGATTGCTGCAGATATGCGGTTTGAACTGACACAAAACTCTGGCACGGGCTCCACAAACAGATTTTGGCCTTGTATAACTAGGTCAGGTCAGGTCCGGGTGGGATTTTTTTTACCGATATTGTACCAGTACAATCCGTAGAGTGGACACAGTTATACCAGTACAACTGGGCATTATAGCAGAATGGTTTATTCTCTTTCCCATACAGAAATACTTATACAAAGAACAGGAGGACTTGTGGCACCTTAGAGACTAACAAATTTATTTGAGCATAAGCTTTCGTGGACGACAGCCCACTTCTGATGAAGCCCACGAAAGCTGTACCCCACGGAAGCTTATGCTCAAAAAAATTTGTTAGCGTCTAAGGTGCCACAAGGACTCCTGTTCTTTTTGCAGCTAGAGACTCACACGGCTGCTACTCTGAAACCAGAAATACTTATGTCAGTATAAGCAGACTTGGCAGAAAGCGATTTTTATTTTCTTGATAGGGTTGATTAATAATAGGGATGTTTATTTTGAAGTGTTTTAAAAAATGTTTTTGATCGATTTCAATGTTTACAGCTGCACACAACTTACGGGGGTTCCAGACAATGGGAGAGTCAGGTGATAATTATTTAATGACAGTAGATGCTGAGATTCAAAAAGTTAAAGCTTTCTAACTGTTCCACGGCGGTTCTCAACCAGATGTACGCACAGGTCTTCCAGCAACTCATCTAGGTATCTGCCTCGTTTTACAACAGGCTACATAAAAAGCACTAGCGAAGTCAATACAAGCTAAAATTTCATAAAGCCAATGACTTGTTTATACTGCTCCATGGACGATTCACTGAAATGTAAGTACAATATTTATATTCCAATTGATGTATTTTATAATTATATGGTAAAAAGGAGAAAGTCGGCCATTTGTCAGTAACAGTGTGGCTGTGACACTTTTGTCTTTCTAGGTCTGATTTTGTAAGCAAGTCCTTTTTAAGCGAGGTGAAACTTGGGGTGCACAAGACAAATCAGACTCCTGAAGGGAGTACAGTCGTCTGGAAAGGTTGAGAACCACCGCGTGATAACACACGTTGCCAACATCACGTCAAGAAATAAAGTAAATACCCTTAAATCAAACCCTACTCATTTCTCAAGCAGCATTTTTCTTACTTGGTCTGTCTATACGTTTTGATGGCTATCAATGGAAAGAGGGGTGTTTGTGTGTGTGTGTTTGTGTGTGGGCCTGAGGCTTGCAGCTGTCCTCCCAAATTACACCCACGCTTTTGGTGAGGGTGTGAGGGTCTGCTTCCCTGAAGGATGGAAAGAGGATTTTTCCTAGCTACCCGGTTCTGTTCCTTTTCTGGAGTGATTAAAATGCTACTGGGACTTTTTTGTTTTGCTGCAATATCCGTTATTTATCCAACATCTAGAGTGACTTTAAAAAAAAAAGAATCAAATTGAAAGTAATTAATTAGAAGCAGCCAGGCCTAATGGACGGAGCACAGCACCGAGAGCCAGCCACTCTGCCCCTTGCTTTGCCCATCGCGTCATCTCATTGCCGGTAGTATAAATTCCCCTAGGGTTTTGCATCCATGTCATGAGTCTGTTAGTCCACTGGTCCCTAGAGCTCCTGTCTCTCCAGCGGAAACCCAGAGAATGGAAGAAACAAAGTGGCACTCGCACACCAATGTAACACGAGGAGAGCCCTGTTTACCTGCCTCAGCAGGGTTTGAGGCTGGTTAATAACATGGCAAGCCTCTTCCCTGGGGATCTGCAATCCAAAGATCTCCAAGCACTTGCCAAAGTAGGGAAAGTCCATGTTACAGAAAGGGGGAGGGGGCTCCTTCTAGCTGCCAGCGCACAGACCAGCCCCTGCCACCCCAGGGCCGAGTCAGGGCTTACCTCCAGGGACCCCCTCGTAGATGGAGTGGCGGCTTAATTTGTGGTATTTCTGGCCCTCATCACGCCAGGCGCTGTGCACACATGGAGACGCAGTTTCTGCCCCAAAGGGCTTCCAGCCTCAAAAGACAAAGGGTGGGGGAGGGAAACTGAGGCACAGAGCAGGGGAAAATGTCTTGACTAAGGTTACCCAGCACGCATATAAGTGGGAGCTTTTACAAGGCCAAATTCTGAAGTCCTTATGCAGGCAGAGCTCCAGTTAACTGCACTCAGGGGGTGGTCCCGGCTCCGAATCCTGCTGACGTCCATGGCAAGACTCCAGTTGGCTTAAATGGGAGCAGACCCAGGCCTTAAAGTAAGCATGGGGTTCAGGATCAGGCCCTGGCGCTACACCCCACTGGCCAGCGTGGGGACACATGGAGTTGCTGGGTAGGGTCAGTATTGTGGGGGGGGGGAGTGTTCAGGCTTGCTAGAGCCTGGGAGATGCCCTGCCTGTGGGTTGTGACTCCCCCTCCCAGCCCTCACCCTGTGACCCCCTCCCATGAAATCCTGTTTCAGGGGAAATCAACCCCCACCCCCGAAAGAAGCTTCCGACAAAAGTCTGGCAGGAATCTCGCCTGGTTTCGTCGCCACCATCGAACCCCCAACAAGGCAAATCTCCCCCGGATTTGGGGTGCGGGGGAGGTTTCCTCGGCTACAAGATAGTGACCCAGATCTGAGACCCCCCCGGGAGCTCGGGGTTCAAACGCAACCCCTCCCCCCCCATAATGCAACAAGGCGGGTAGGGTGGAGAGGAAAGGTGGCACTGTGGGCAAGGTGCCAAGCTGGGCTTCTAGCCCCACCTCTGCCACAGTGTGACACGGAGAAAGTCACTTCCCTGCTCCGCGCCTCAGTTTCCCCATCTGTGAAACGGGGGCGATGACACTCCTAGACCTTGGCCCAATCCCTTTTAAGCAGGTAGGTGCAGCCTCACCCGTCACAGCCGGGAGCAAGCCACGGGCAGCACCCGGGTGCCGCTCTGTGTGCCGTGCCCACAACTGCTGGCTGCCACCAAAACCACAGCAGATCCTCTCCGTATCGGGGACTTGCCGGCAAGGAGAGGGGTGGGGGAGGTAGGGGGTCCTGGGAGGAAAGGATGGAAAGGGGGCTCCCTTAAGGGCTATGGCTCCTGGGAGCAGGTAGTTGTAGGGGCTCATGGACAGGGGGGGTGCCTGATAGGGGAAAAGGAGGGCACAACGGGACCGCGATCCCGGTTACTGTAACACACATAGGGATCCAGCTCTGACCCTGAACTCTTTCAGTTACAGGTAACCTGCCAAGGGGAAAACTGCATCTGCTGCTTTTTGCTTCTGGACAAAAAAAATGGGAGGAAAGAACTTTTTCTCCCCCTTAAAAAAACAAGCTTTGTTTCTGCCTATATTTTCCATCAGAAACTAGGCTCTTGTCTGCTTTCCCCTGGAAGATTCTATGGAGGACTGGAGAACTTAGGGCTTTGTCTGCCCATGGGAAATTCACACCACAGCCATGTGATTGGGTTACACCCTCACCGGTCCCAAAGAGGTGAAACCCCATTGGCTGAGAGAAGGAAGTGGCTCTGAGCCAGGCTGTTCGATCATGCGCTTTTCACTCATAATAAACAGATGGGAGAAAAGCCCTCTCTGTTAAAGCGCCAACAGCCTCTACTCTTTTCAGTTAAGGGTGGAAGGAATCGACATCACTGGGTCATCCAAGGAGACCTCCAGTGGAAACAAGATTTGATGGCTCTAAGGTGCAAAAGAAGCAGAATTAAACAAAAAAATCCAAACCAACCCCTTTCAGGCCTTGTTTTAACCAGAATAAAGGGCACAGAGCCCACTCTCACCAGCATAACGTTGTCTGGGGGCAGACAGCACTTCAGTACATATGCAGGTCGGCCATGACACATCACGCCTATTGAAACACGTTCCAACAGGGAGATCACACCACACCAGAACCTGGGACCGTCAGCCCCAAAGCCCAGTCCTCGGCCACTCCAGCTGAAGGGGGGGAACTCCATGCCCCAACAGCAGTAGCAGGCTCATCTCTGGAGGACCAGCCGTGAAGGGCAGCGTGGCGTGCTTAGGAGTGGCCCATCGGGGGAAACTGACCCACAGAGCTATTCCGGAATAGCTCCACCCGTGAACCAGCCTTTAGCCAGCGTGTTACACAAGCGAACGAGAGGTTTGGTCTAACGAGCAAGGGCTGTTTCGGCTGAATTCAGGCAGGGATTTTCAGAGCCCAGGGAGTTAGGAGCCTGATTCCAGATGCCACAGGTCCCTTTGGAAGGGCGAGCCCTAAAGCCCAATTCTCTGAAAAGCAGCGATGTCACCGTGGCCCTTTGTCACCCGAATCAGTCGCTCTCGGTGCCGCACGTCAGATCTACCGGCGGCAATAAGAGTTCGTGCCGCTGGGCCCACAGAGCCAGCCCGGCTCTAGTGGAGAGAGTTGAATTCTCTGCTCTGACGCTCCAGGCACCAAACACAGGAGATCTGGGTTCTAACCCTGGGCCAGCTGGGTGATCTTAGGCCAGTCCCTGCTCTGTTCGGTGCCTCAGTTTCCCCTCCCACCCTTTGTCTGTTTAGAGTTTGAGCTGTTGAGGGCAGTATCTGTGCAGCGCCCGGCCCAATGGGATCCTGAGCTCAGGTTGGGCGGGGTGTCTGTGCTGGGGGTGGGGGAGCTGCATTCGTGTAGATACCCCACGGCAGTCAGGGCATTTCTTCCAGCCACAGATTCTGCATCAGTGACGCACAAGGCAACCCCCTCCCCACCCCCAGATCACAGGGGGAGTTTCATGCACCGGGACCAGGCTCATACTACACCCACCCTCCCCATCACCCTCAGCAGCCATTCACAGCTGGGAAAAGCCACTTTCCCTGCACTGGGGCCAAGGTCATGGAGAATCAGGCCCACTGGGCAGCAGGGAATTGGGTTCGACCTCCTTTTAGTTGTAAACCAAAATACATCCGATCTGGGATCCCCGAGATACAATAAACCTGGGATTCCCCCTGCCAACTCCCGCTTTTTTACAATCACTTTTCAGAGTAGAAACACACTTTTCACTTATTAGGTGTATTACGGTATCAGAGATGCGCCGGGCGCTGTACGGACAAACAGCAAACCCCAGGGAGGCAAGGGATGGGCCCTGCATTCAGAGGGAAGACACTGGGCTCTGTCAGGGCAGGATCACGGCGCAATCCACACTCAAGGCCCTGGGAGCAAAGCACCCAACTCCCGTTGGACTGGAGCCTCTAATTCCCCTAGTGCCCAGGTGGGAATCCCAAGCCTCTGGCTCCAGCGCCCAGGGTTTGCAGCTCAGGAAGGCGCCCGCGATGCAGGCCGGCCTGGCCCTGAGTAGAGGGGAGACGCAGGCCGCAGGGAACACTTCCGTCCCAGACTGCCATGGGGCTGACAAGGCCGGGGGAGAGCTGACAGGAGCCCGCTCCTCAGCTCCGTCTTCCCTTGGGCTCCCCTGTCTGGCCGTCTCTTGTCTTTCAGTCAGCTGGCCAGCTTTTGGGGCAGCACCGTCTTTGTACAGCGCCTGGCACAAGGGGGCGGGGCTTACTGTAATACACCTAATAGCAGTCAAACCGTTCCGTTCCTAGCACTGTGGGGTCCTGATCCATGACAGGCTCCTAGGTGTTACCGTAATACACCCAACAGCAACAAAAAACGGACACCACCGAACACAACGGATTCCTGGGCCACGACTGCCACAATCCACCTAATTAATCCACAACAGGTAGGAGGGCACCAGCCCCTCACGCTACGGCAGCTGCCTCTCAAAGCGGAACGGGTTGGGTCGGATCCCACACAACCGGATCCGGGTCGGGGGAAGACACGTCTGAACCCGACAGCGCACCGCAAAGGCGGGGGAGCGAGGGGCTGGTTCGGGGGTCAGGCCCCGAGTACGCCGAATGTGGCCAGGAACGGCATTTGTGATGTGTATCGGGGGAGATGGGGACCCCATCAGGCCGGGCGCTGTGCAGACTCAGAGACGGCCCCTGCCCTGCTCCCAGCCTCACTAGTTCCTGGGCTGCCTCTCTGCCCCCCCCAGGACCGGGGCAAAGAGCCTCTGTTCCGCGTCACACGCCCGCTCTGCCCTGTGTTGGTGGCACCAGGCAGATGGGGATTCAGGCCCCCGGTGGTGGGAATCGCGCTGACCCGAGGGGCTGGTGCAGGATAGATGCAGCCTAAAAGGACACGGTGCTGCCCAAAGGGGAACCAGGCCTGGGTCGATTTCAAAGGCCAAGTTTAAAGCAGCAAAAAGGGGGAGTGGGACAGAGGCTGGAATGGAGTTAACCCCCCGCCCCCCACAATCTTTCATCCCGTCCCACCTTCACCTCACCCCTCCAGCTCCCAACTCCCTATTACACAAACAGAGCCACACGGTCCTGATTCATCGCCCTCGGAGGCAGGGCAAAGCCACCACACGGCCAGGGAGCCGCAGAACGGTTGACGCAATCTATGCTCGGAGAAGGTGCTGCGGGTCGGGAGTGAGGGGCGCCGGCAGAGCTGGTGGGGAAACTGAGGCCTGGGATAGCAGGATGCTGTGAATCAAGACTGAGGCCCCTGGCAGAGCTGTGTGTGAGGAGCCCAGGTCTGGAGAGCAGGGGGGGCTGCGGGTCGGGATTGAGGGGCACCGGCAGCGCTGCAGGGGGAGGAGCTGGGATTGCAGGGGGCTGCGGGTCAGGATTGAGGGTTGAGCTTTCTCTGGGTCAGGGCATTATCCCTGCCCCTCATCAGAGCTCTCACTTGTTCAGGACCCAGCAAGCTCGGCTACAGCCCAGTTTCAAACCCCTCAGCGCTCTGGGCCCAGAGACCCCAGCGTGAGTGGGCGCAAGCTCTGCCCGCTCAGAGCGCTGCCATTTCACCCTCGGCCAAGGCTCCGGCGGCCCCTGGGCGACCCGGCACTGCAGCGAGCCCTGAACCCAAACAGCCGAATATGCTCCCGTGAGGTCTGCTCCAGCTCCCCCGACCTGGGCCCGGATCGCATTTACCCCAAGAGATGGGCACCAAAATACTGAATCGACTCGGAGGTTGGGCAGCCCCTGGGTCTGCTCAAACCGTAGGAACCGCTTGAGAGAGACACCCCCTTTGCCTTCCCCTCCCCCTCCCCAGCTGCACCCCACAGCAGCTGCTGCGCCAACCGTACACAGACAGACAGGACAGGTGGAAAAACCTGGCTGTCCCGGGGCCAGCAGGTTCCCCTCCCCCACTTTTGGGCCTCTTCCTCTATTCAGGCCCTTCTGCGGGTGCAGGCCTGACATCCCCTCCTCCCGTGAGCTGCCCCATCCATGGTGCTAACGAGACATTGGGGGCGGGAGGCCCTGATCTCATGTCCCCGTAGCTGATACCAGCCCCAGGCAGCCAATCCCCCATGCCCCAGACAGGACCAGCTGACCCAGAATCTGGCTGGCAACTTAGAGGAGACGCTGTGCAGAGGGTAGGGTCCGCCCCCACACGCTCCTCCGGGGTCCATGCCCAGGCACGCCCAGCACCCCCCCCTGCACACACTGATGCTGCAAAGGGACAAAGGGCCTGTTTCTCACCCCCCCCCCTTTGTATTCAGTGCAGGGATGTGGAGGCATTAAGCCCCCTTTGCTCTCCCCATCTTTTGGGGCGGCTCCTGGTGTCAGAGCAGCCTCAGGGCTGTTCTAACTCATGCTCTGCCCCCTATGGGCCCTGAGGAGCAAATAATAGCCACTGTGCCACACCCCTGATCCGCCCCCTATGGGCCGTGGGGGGGCAGAGAATAGCCACAGCACAGTGCGCTCCAGCTACGTCCCTGATCCCACCCGCTGCCAGTCAGGGCCTGAGTTACTACAACGACAATTCTGAGACTTAGGGACCTTTTCTGCTCTCATTTATACCAGGGACGTGTCACTGACGCCCACGGGGTTACTGCTGATTTACAACGGGGTGAGCGAGAGGGGAATCGGGCCCCGAGTCTCAGACACTGGTCAGCACCAAGCAAGTTCCACCCCGACCTTTGTGCAGGGGGTTAGGGGCAGAGTTAAGGGCATCTGGAGCCTGAACTGCACTTCCCGAGTTTCCCTCAAGATCGCGGCTTGCTTGGTAATGTCAGCATGATGCTAAGGGCGAGGCGCTGGTGGACCCGGGGCCAGCTCATGCCAAGGTCCCTGGGTCCCTACTGAACACTGACAAATACATGGCTGGGACCAGCCTGGCTCACCTGTGTGTTAGTATCATTAAAACGGGGATGACAAGAATGTGTTTAGACTTTAGAGAATGCTGCTGGCATTTGTCTGACTTATAACATCTGTATCCCCTATTGTAAATATCGGAGTGTTTGCATTACGAGCCTCTGTAAATCACCAGAGAGGAGAGGGACATTAACCAGTTTGAAATGCTGGTCTCCAGCTCAAGGCGTTATGTCCTGCCCAACGAGGAAGGTCCAGTCACACCAGACGGACTATTGGGGAACGTTAAAGAGGACAAAATACTTTATTGTTTCATCTTCACTGGGAGGGGAGGAGAGTAGCCTTGCAAGTGGATTCCTCCCATCAGCTGAGTCTGCAGCTCAGAGCAGAAGCAGGGAAGGGAATAAAAAATCCTAACCAGAACTTTAAGATTGGAACGCGTGTGTGTGTGTGTGTGTTCGTTCACCTGCTTTAACCTTGTAAAGAACTCACTTCTTTCCTTTTCCCATGTAATAAATCTCTAGATCGTTTATTACAGGACTGGCTATGAGCGCATCTTTGGTGTGAAATTCAAAGTGGAACTGATCTGGGGTAAGTGACTGCTTCTCGGGGAGTGGAAGTCTCCTGACTATTTCTGGGATTCTCGGTGAAAGGGACCGTCTATTACACAGGTAGGCCCACCTGGCTGGCGAGACAGATCGGAGGATTCAGAGGGACCGTCTGTGACTCCATATCAAGGCAGTGATGGGGCCTGAGGAGTTTACACTTGATAACTGCTTGGTGAGATCTAGGTAGAGCCAATTTGGAGGGGGTGCCCTGGTTAGGCAGGTAGATGGATAGAGCCTAGCCCCAGTGCCAGCACAGTTTAAACTTGGCATTGTGAGTTTTCAAGGTTAAGGAATCAACACAGTGAGTGAACCCCAGTCAGAGGAGGGTGGTGTGAGGGAAGACCTTGAACAGTGATGTTTGGAGAGGGGAAATCCCCGAAAGAGAAAACCCCAGTCCAGGAGCTGAGAACTTTGACCTGGCGCCGGGGAAGGAGAGTTTGTGGAGCCCAAGGACCTGCAGGCACCAGCAGAACTGGCCCGACTGCAGCGCCAATGGTGGAATTGCCAAAGAGGGAAACTGAGGCAGCAGTGGAGCGATGCAGGCAAAGCCAGCGAGGACGCTGAGACGACGACACAGGAGGCAGCGGGAAACTCAAACCATGCAACTCAATTTACGGGAGCAGTAAAAAGGACCTTCCCCTACTGGTGAGCGCATCCCCGAACACAGGAGTGGGAGAGTCTGCCCAGTTTATACAGAGGCTGACTGTACAAATTATCGAGGAAAACTGGCCAACGCTTTCATGCTGTGGAGGAGCAGGGACGACTGGTACCACCTGAGGGGGGGCACAATTTAAAGGTGTCCCCCACAAACTCGAGTCACCCCCCCCCCAGCATGCCCCCTCTCCCTCTTGCCCTCTGCGGCCTCTCCCTGCAGCTCCCGGCTGTTTGCTGGTTCCTCTCTCCGGCAGCCGCAACTTGAAGCTTGCCAGCTCCAGGGGCTGCCGTCCAGGGAGGGGGCCCGGCTGGCAAACCCTGGCAGAAATCTGGGGGAGGCACGTGACTCCACGTGTGTCCCCCTCCCGCCCCCATGCGTCGCCTCTGTGGCGAAAGAGGATGCTAAGGTGTAAAGAAATGTAAAGCCAATGGACGGAAAAGGTTTCGGATTCCCCGGAGACCTACTGCTCGCAGCGGAGAAACCTCTGAAGGGTCGGCAAAGTGACTTGTGTTGCATACATAAAAACGTGTAATTTTAATGAGAAAATGGATACAGGGGCTGGGCGCCGAAGGTGATCAAGGACTGGTTTGATCTGATGGCCCAGGAGCAATTGTCAGGGGTAGTTACAGGTGAGAGGAAGGAGCCGTCCGTGACGACAAACCTTCCCCAGTTTTTGAGGCTGCAGAAATTGCTGATGAATATGTTGAATCAAGGACCCATGAGAGATGGGGGGCAAATCCCAGGGGAGGGGAAATAACCCTGTGCCACAGAAGTGACTGGAAATAGACTGAACCCCAACTCTGATGATAAAAAAAAAACCAAGCGAGTCCAGGTTTAAAGCCCCTAGAAAAAGGGCAGGCAGGTATTCTGCCATCACCATGAGGCTCCCAGCCATATAAACCCAAACTGCCCCAATCTTAACCCCACCCGCCCCAGTGAATGCCACTACAATCACCCCAGAGGCAGCAGTCGGGCAGGAGGAAATCAGGTCAGGATTGAGCCTTGGGAGAGGAGCGAAGGATTTACTAAGAATGCTAAAGGTAAATGACGCAGGCTGTAAGGACCCGAGGGACGCAAGGAAAGTTTGCTAAGAGAGGAAGACCGGTTTCCTGGTGAGAGTTTAACTATCTTAGCTTTGGCCGAAAGCCCCGGGACTCCCCCATCACCAAGATTTACTTCCAGGGTGAGGATTTTGAAGGTGAGCTCGGTGCGGGCATGAGGAATCTACTTCCCGCTGCTGTTTTGATAGGTACCGATACTGCAGCCATGCCTAGCGGGTTCATATCATAACTCGCAGCTGGGAAGAGTCTGGCTCTGCCATGGCTATGGACAGCAGGGGGTGCTCCAAGAGACAGGGGCGGGAAAGCGCCCTCAGGCCTTTATCAGCCGAAAGACGGAGTTTGTCCCCTGCTGGAGAGTCTGCTCTCGAGTTGAATAGAGACTCACCAGGACAAGGAGAGGAAGGCGGCTCACAAGAACACCCTGGCTGAGGGAGGCAAGGGGAGATGTTCTCAAGGACGTGGTTGGCTGTACAGGGAGGCTCCCGGGTGAGGTTTACAAGCAGGTGGTTGTGCTGGAGGCGTGGAGGATGCAGGGTTGCCCCTTTGCCGGACACTTCGGGGTGGAGAGAAGCCGTGAGACGCTCAAACGGAATTTGTAGCAGCCCCACAGGTTGACGAGAGTAACAAGTTACTGGAGAAGTTGCACCTTACGATAGAGGTGTAGGAGGTTAGAATCATAGAATAGCAGGGTTGGAAGGGATCTCAGGAGGTATCTAGTCCAACCCCCTGCTCAAAGCAGGACCAACCCCCAACTAAATCATCCCAGCCAGGGCTTTGTCAAGCCGGGCCTTAAAAACCTCTAAGGAAGGAGATTCCACCACCTCCCTAGGGAACCCATTCCAGTGCTTCACCACCCTCCTAGTGAAATAGTGTTTCCTAATATCCAACCTAGACCTCCCCCACTGCAACTTGAGACCATCGCTCCTTGTTCTGTCATCTGCTACCACTGAGAACAGCCGAGCTCCATTCTCTTTGGAACCCCCTTCAGGCAGTTGAAGGCTGCTATCAAATCCCCTCTCACTCTTCTCTTCTGCAGACTAAATAACCCCAGTTCCCTCAGCCGCTCCTCATAAGTCATGTGCTCCAGCCTCCTCATCATTTTTGTTGCCCTCTGCTGGACTCTTTCCAATTTTTCCACATCCTTCTTGTTCCAAGGACCCAGCAAGGGATTTCTGCAGGCACCGCCCATCACTTGGAGGGCGAGATTTTCACAATGATATAAATGGCAGTGACTGACTTGACGAGTGATTGCTGCCCAGCGGGTGCCGAAGGGTTCCCCTGCTGGTGGGGAAGAGCAGGAGGTGAGGGGTGTCATGTAACCGTCTGGGCTTGGTAAAGGGACTGGCTAGAACCGACACAGATCAACGGAAAGTCCAGAAAGACAACGGGCACCCTCATGGCGGGACGGTCACCTCTAGCAACCACCAGCCAAGAGAAGGAGATTTCCACTGCTCTGCAGGGCTGCAGAGCGCAACCCCACTCGGAGAACAAAGGGGAAAAGTGTCAGCTGGCAGGGTTAAAAGCAGGGCCGCTGGGCAGAGCGCTCGCTTGGGACTGACTGCCAGAGACAGCGAGAGGGAGCCAGAACACACTAAGGAGGTGTTTGCCAGAGGGTCTGTCGATATCGTGAGGCCCCTACCCAGACCTTCGTTGAACGGAAAGTAATATATGGACTGGTTGTTGTAGATCCTGCCAGCAGCTCTAATATAAACGCTGAAACCGGCTACTGCCCTAAGCACCGCTCTAGCAGAGTACGTTTTCCCCAGAAAATCTTGTCAGACTGCGGTGCAAATTTCACATCTGTGGTTTTCAAGAAGTTCCGGGAGTTTTGTGGCGCAAGCCGTGGGTAGGCTGCTCCCATCAGACAGACATTAATGGTCTGGTAGGAAAAGATTCAACGGGACACTGGAGTCTTTGCTGAGGATGGGTGTTACGTGGCGGGAGAATGACTGAGGTGTTACCAGAGTCGACCCCACGAATCTACGGGGTTCACCCCCTTTGAGCTTCTTTATAGGAGACAAGTGAGGGAAGCCCAAGGTTAAATTCGAAGCTCTCGGGTGTGCGGGGCAGAGGAGACAGGACGGCCTGTAGCATGTCACTTTGTTTTAAAGCGAATTTAAAAGCTAGGACGGATTGGAAGGATTTAGGGGTCTCGGCTGCTCACTGTGACAGGCAGGCTGCAGAAAGGCCTTAGATATAAGATATAACTGGAGATATACCAATCTCCTAGAACTGGAAGGGACCTTGAAAGGTCATCGAGTCCAGCCCCCTGCCTTCACTAGCAGGACCAGTTTTTGCCCCCGATCCCTAAGTGGCCCCCTCAAGGATTGAACTCACAACCCTGCCTTTCCCTATCAGTAACTTGGTCCTAGTGTTGATTCCAGTGAGGAAGAAGAAGAGGCAAGATGTGGGAGGGACCTTTTGAGGAGACGGAGAGGGAACGAGGTGGCTTATGACGTAAGGAAGCCGGGTGGCAGGGGAGCTGTGCAAACAGTGTCTGCTAATAGATTGAAAGCTTCCCACAAAAGGGGGGGGGGTGGAACCTGATTTGCTGATGAGGGAACATTTCCCGCCCCTTTAATTGACCTGGTCAGGGAGAGTAAAGAAGAGACTCCGCTGGAGAGCAGCGAGATTTGGGAAGGTGTTAGACCCAATATTGGAAACACCCCACAGGCGGGTATTTTCCAACCAGCCAGGTTTACCTAACAAAGCAGCGCCTTCCGTTGAAACCACAGGGCCCACCCTGCCCCTACTGCACCAAAGGAGTGGAACGCAGGCTAGATACGGGAGGGATGGGGGCGTCTCCTATTGTCACGCTACCTACAAGGGATAAGACCAGGAGATGGTGTGTAAATTTTAGAAGGGTGGACGCCATTCACCCAACCTGACCCTGATGCCACACCCTGGAGAGGGGACCTACTGGAGGAGGGTGCAAAATTCATAAGCACTTGGGCTTTGACTTGTGGCTATTGGCAAATTCCCTTAGATACTGTGACCTAGGAGAAGTCAGTGCTCATCGTGGACTCTGGTCTATAGGAGTTTATGGTTATCACAGAATATCAGGGATGGAAGGGACCTCAGGAGGTATCTAGTCCAACCCCCTGCTCAAAGCAGGACCAATCCCCAGACAGATTTTTGCCCCAGATCCCTAAATGGCCCTCAAAGATTGAACTCACAACGCTGGGTTTAGCAGGCCAATGCGCTATCCCTCCCGCTATTGGATTAATCAGTGCAGGGGCTCCCTTTCAGAGGCCCATCAATGAGACGTTGCTGGGTTTGCAGACTTTCGCCGATGTAGACGACTTGGCTATTTTTAGTGGCTCCCGGCAAGATCACCTGAGCCATGGGGGAATTGTAGTGCAGAGGCTGAGAGAAGCCAGCCGCCCCGGCAAAGGGTGGGTCCACGTGCAAGCTGGGAGGCTGCAGGGGTACGACACGGAGGACACAGGGCGAGCAGCTGCTTTATTCGCCCTGCCCCTTTAAAAGTAGAAGCATTCAGAATGGGCCTGCCCCACAAACCAAGGAGCAGATCATCATTCCCAGCAGACTGGAAAGGGCGTTAGTGACACTGTGTCCCTTACGAAAAAGGGGGAAGCCAGATCAGGTGATAGGGACTGGGGCCTGGAAAAAACTGACCCCCCACTCCACTGAACAGAACTGTCCTGGAGAGGGAAGGTTACGCCATCATTTGGACGATTAAGCAACTTAAGCCTGAACTGTAGAATAGAAAATGTAACGTTTTAATAGATCACTCCCTGCTAATATGGTTGCAACCAAGCCAAAGCCAATCCCAACCTCCTAGGCTGAAGCCGAGCTCTGCAGGAGTACGACATGGAAAAAAAATCTGTATCAAGGGAAAAGAAAACGTAGTGGCCGATGCCTTGTCAAGAACAGAGAGACGCTGAAGAGCATGCAGGAGTGTCAGCGACACCCCTTCCTACAGTGTTTGCATGGGGAGGGGTGGCATGCTGGCAGACTCGGGGCCAGCTCATGCCACGGTCCCCATGTCTCCACTGAACATTGGCAAATACATGGCTCAGACCAGCCTGGCTCACTGGTGTCTTAGGATGGTTAAAACAGGCATTAGGAGGAGAAGAATGTGTTTAGACTTTAGGGAATGCTCATGAGTCGCTGCCAGCATCCATCTCACTTATAACATCTGTGTCCCCCGTGGTAAGGTAATATCTGAGCGTTCGCATTATACCCCTCTGTAAATCACCAGAGAGGAGAGGGACATTAACCAGTGTGAAATGCTGGTCTCCAGCTGAAGGCGTTATGTCCTGCTCAACAAGGAACACCAGCCACAGCAGATGAACTATTGTGAAAGGTTAAAGAGGACAAAAGATTGTGTTGTTTCATCTTCTTAAGAGGGGAGGAGAGTAGACATGCAAGTGGATTCCTCCCATCAGCTGAGTCTGCAGCTGAGAGCAGAAGCGGGGAAGGGAATAAAAAAAAAAAAACCCTAATCAGAAGGAATTGGATCTTTGTGTGGCTTGGACTCTGCGGGAAAATGACTAGGCATAAGCAAGAGATCCCCAGTGTTTAGCCTAAGTTAGCTCCAAAGGACACACAGAACTTGCTTATTATAGGAGCTGCTATTACTTTTTGAAATTTAAGATTGGAACTCGCTTGCGTGTGTGGTATGTTCACCTGCTTTAACCTCGTAAAGAACTCGCTCATTTCCTTTTCCCAGGTAATAAATCTCTCGCTAGCCAGTCCTGTAATAAACTATGAGCATTGTCTGGTGCAAGATCTGAAGCGCAATTGATCTGGGGTAAGCGACTGGTCCCTGGGGACTGGGAGTAACCTGAATTTTGCTGGGATTTTTGGTGCACCTGCAGGGCGAGAGAGACCAGAGAACTCACGGGGACTGTCTGTGACTCCATATCAAGGCCGTTGCAGCGCCTGAGGAATTTACACTTGATAGTTGTTCGGTGAGACCGAAGGATAGAATGACAATCGTTACAGGGCTTGTGCCCTGGTTCCTAGCAGCCTGCACTGAGGCTGGTATCATGCCCTTGAGCCACTGCAGGACAGCTTGACAAAGGGATTGCGGGGCGGGCTGGGAGTAGCCAGAGACCGATTCTGACCACAGTCAGGGCCCGATCCTGTGCCGCTGACATCAGCTGCATCCGGAGCTAGATCCACTCCCTTACACCTGGGGTAAATCAGGTGTAGCCTCATCAGAACCAGGTCCCTTCCCTCCATGCTCCCTGGGGTTCCCCAGGCTCCTGGGGGCTGGTTGGTTGAACTCTCCCGGCAGCAAGCAGCCTGGGCTGGCCTCACCGAAGGAATTAGGGCCGCAATTGCCCCTCGCTGCCCTGCTGGACTCTTTGGCTCGAGTGCCCTGGGCTCCTTGCTGAGTCCCCTCCAGTGCAACTCAGATCCCGGCTGGATTTGAGCGGAGGAGACGCTCAGAGAAGCCCAAGTTACAAACCCACCAGGGAGCGTCACTGCCGGAAGCCAGGGAGGTGCTTCCCCCACTGGGCCCCTGGCGATATCAGCAGAACCCCTGTCCCTGCTGGGCCCAGATTGATGGGAGGAACCCCAGAGCCCGTCCCGTGCAGCCCGGGGCTGAGCGCCCCAGCAAGGACACCTCGGGCTATGCCCATGCCTCACGCCAGCAGGCCTGGGGGGGGGCCTGCCAAAAGCTAATAATTGGGGCAGGTTACTCCCAGGAGGCATGACAGGGGGATTACACCCCAGCTACCACAGCTCTGCAGCTGCACCTGCTGCAAACTCGCCCAGCCCGGCTCAGGCTCCATAATCCCCAGCGCCACACCCAGCCTGCCTACAGAATGAACCAAGACTCCCAGAGGGACCCGGGGACCCCTTGAGGCCAGCTGGCAGAGGGGTTTACAGGGACGTGCTGAAGTCAACACAAGAGGTGGCAAAGGAAGGTCCCTCCCACGGTCGTCCTAACCGGCGCGAGAGGTCCATAAGGATGATATTTAAGCAGCTACCTGTGCACCCGGTTTCACTAGAAAGGGATCACGGCCAGTCCAGCCGGGAGGAGAAGCTTTGCTCACTCAAAGTCTGTTAGATGCGACTGGAGCTTGTTCGTTCAGTCTAGCAGGCGGGTGAAGGTTTTATTTCACCCGTAACCGGTTGTTTCCAAGACTTCTGCTCTACTGGCATCGGCTGAGCAAACTGATTCTTGATTTCACTACAAACATATTTAAGGGCTGGTCTCCTTCTCCAACAAAGACGCGTCTCTCATAGCCGGAGACCAGCACGGCTACACCCACCCTGCAAATCTCCAAGGGCTGGAAGTGAAGCAGCGATTGGAGGTGATGCTGGATGCTGTTTCTTTGGGACCAGCCGATCTGTGAATTCTGCCCAGTGGATCAGCGGCTGCGCCTGCCACGGGGAAGCCTGGGGGTGGGCGTCCACCTGGCGCCAACCTGAGCGGGCTAAGCAGGGAGTGCTCGTGTTGCCCGTGGTCGGTGACCCCCCAGCAAGTACAGACAAAGCTTCCTGACGCTAAGGGGAGGTGGAAGCGAGCCGCCGCACAGCTCTGGGGACCCCGGGAAGCATCACAGGCTGCCCTGAGGGATCTTTAAGAATTTGGGCCTCCCCGAACCGATCGGCACAGCTGCCTCCCTGCAAAGGCGAGCCCCTCGTTCTCACTGGGTTTCTCCCTCTCTCTCGGCAGCCAGCTCCCGGGCAGGCGCTCAGCACCACCTAACCCATGCTGGAGCGGACGGCAGCGCGGCGCCAGCGGGAGTTTTTATATGTTAAGGACGGCGCCAGAGCTCAGCGAATCGGGTGCGACCCTCCCCCCCACAGCACAGTCCCCGTTTTCTTATCAGCAGCCCCCACACGAATGCACGCTGCACCCATCGCTCAGTGCTGAAAAACCAGGGGCCACCCTGCCATCGGGGAACACTCTGCACCACAGAGCCTGCGTCGCCACCCCCTCCCCGCCCTGCCCCCCATTTGCTTGGCGTGGCGTCCCCCATTGTCACTCTGGCATCAGTCGGCGTGGTTCCATCTCTCCCCTCCCGCGCGTGCACACATGGGGGTGTTTTAAGGGCTAGATTGGTGCTGGTGAGCGCTCACTCCCCACAGGGCAATATGAGGATATAACGCCCTCAGCTACAATAGCTCCACTACTGTGCCTGCTCCCCACAGCGCCCCCTTGAGTATTACCAGAGTATAAGGCCCCAGATGCCATAGTTCCTATACTGCACCTGCTCCAGGCCAGTGCTCATTCCCCACAGCACCCCCTTGGGGCCTTAGTGGATACACCACCCCAGCTACCCTAACTCCAGTACTGCACCTGTTCCAGGTGAGTGCTCACGCCCCACAGTGCCCCCCGGGGGCAGTAAGGGGGTATAACACCCCAGGTACCACAGCTCTGCTGCTGCAGCTGCTCCAAGCCATCCCAACCCGACCCACGGGATTCAGCAAAAGCAGCCGGCTTTGCGTCCTGCCCGAAAAACACCTGGAAAGGAAAGCGATGAGCTTATACGCGGCCGCCCGCAGGGGGCGCTGCTGCCAGCATGCAATGCAGCCGCTCTAAAGCTGCCACCACAGCCCCCTGCCTCCCCCATGGGTAGACACTGCTGGCAGTTCCTACCCATTGCAATCACCCCCCTGCCCCCCCGCCCCCGCACACACACACACTGGTCTTAGCTTCATGCACCTTGGGGTCATGCACATTACCCCCACCTCCCCGGAGGAGCGGGCATGCGGCTTGGGGTGGGGCTGGAGCGGCAGGAAGCACGCACGCCAGGGCTGGCGGGGTTAGGGATTGGCAGGGGTGGCGAGGAACGAGCGGGAGAGGGGGTGGGGGGAGGTCGCAAGCGCACCGCGTATCTTCATTACCTCGGTGGCAAAGATGCAGGGCTCCGTCTGGTCCGGGATAATATAAATAGGGCGATAGGGGCCTTCTTTGGGGTACCCAGCAGGGGCACGGGAGAAGATCGGCTCCGATTTCTTACTGTGAGAGAGAGAAAAAAAAAAACAGCGTGAGTGATGGGGGTAGTGGGGGGACACGAGATTACGCGGCCGCGGCAAGAGGGCCTGAATAAATCCTGACCACCAGGAGGCAATATCGTGAGGTCACGGCCCGTGGCTCCTGTTCACCCGGTTAAAAGGGGGAATCAAGACCGAGCAGGGAGGCTGGAACCAGCTGTAATATCCAGTGGTTGAAGCCAGGAACAGGGAGCCAGGACTGCTGGGTTCTCCTCCCAGCTCGCTGTGTGACCTTGGCTGAATCAAGCAGACTAGGGGAATTATGTACCCGGCTTCCATTAAAATAATCAGATGGAGTGCGGTACTGCCGAGGTGCCCCATGGATGGAGCAGGGCCCTATGGTTCTAGGAGCTGTACATTTTTATTGCTATTAGGTGTATTACAGTAGTGCTTGAACCATGGGAATCCTGGTCCATCCTTGAATGCTATCGTAATTCACCTAATAGCAATAAAAATATCTTATGGGACCCCAATCACGAACCCGGCCCCCATTGTGCCAGGCGCTGTACAAACAGCAAACAACTAGGATGGTCCCTGCTCCAGCGAGCTTCCAATTGAAGTATAGGACAGGAGACGACAGCTGGGGAGATGCAGACGACAGCACGAGGAAACAATCGGCGAAAGATGGTCAGCAAGACGGGCTGGGCATGCTGGCACAGGGACCGCAAAGGAGACAATGCAGATGTTTAAAGGGAGCTCCTTCCAACTGAGGCCACTCTCTCTGGCCTGACTGCTCACTCAGCCCCGAATCTCTGTGCGGATCTACAGCGCCCATCTCCTCTCTGCTCAGCATCCGGCCGGCCTGCGTCACAGTCTCTCAGACCAGAACTCGTCAGCTTAGAAAAATCAAGCTGGCAACGTCTCCAATAGGGCAGACGACTCCCCCGTCCCACCCCTACCCCAAATCCCAGATGACTGGCTAGAGCATCAAAAGGTATTGTTAGCCATATATCAGGCATAGTATACACCATGTTAATGGGTATTATGCACACAGTATTAATATACATTATACATAGAATCATAGAATATCAGGGTTGGAGGAGACCTCTGGAGGTTTCTAGTCCAACCCCCTGCTCAAAGCAGGACCAATCCCCAACTAAATCATCCCAGCCAGGGCTTTGTCAAGCTGGGCCTTAAAAACCTCTAAGGAAGGAGATTCCACCACCTCCCTAGGGAACCCATCCCAGTGCTTCACCACCCTCCTAGTGAAATAGTGTTTCCTAATATCCAACCTAGACCTCCCCCACTGCAACTTGAGACCATTGCTCCTTGTTCTGTCATCTGCCACCACTGAGAACAGCCGAGCTCCATCCTCTTTGGAACCCCCTTTCAGGTAGTTGAAGGCTGCTATCAAATCCCCCCTCATTCTTCTCTTCTGCAGACTAAACAAGCCCAGTTCCCTCAGCCTCTCCTTGTAAGTCATGTGCTCCAGCCCCCTAATAATTTTCATTGCCCTCCACTGGACTCTCTCCAATTTTTCCACATTCCTTCTGTAGTGGGGGGACCAAAACTGGACACAATACTCCAGGTGTAGCCTCACCAGTGCCGAATAGAGGGGAATAATCACTTTCCTCAATCTGCTGGCAGTGCTCCTACTAATATAGCATGTAAGTATTTGGAAGTTACATATTATGCTCTCCCCACAATTCTGTTCACCCATGTAACGTATCCCATCTTATGCTGCAAAGCTGAGGCCAGGTTTGGCATTAAAAATAAGATGCCTGTCAAAGCCAAGACACATGAACCGTGTGTCCCAGCACGGGGAAGGATTTACCTCGACGCTCAACTCTTTTGCAAGGCAGTATCCAAATCAGAAATAAGTGAAGTGCAGAACAAAACCAAGTTACGGAACTGTTACAAACTGGTGGGTTGGATTTTAGCGATGGGTACAGAGTTCTGTAACTTGTAAAAAATCAGACTGTAAATACTATGGGCTGACATGCAAATCTTTGAAGCACACCTTCTGTGTAAGGTGAATACACCTCTTTTCGTACTGTACTACTTTGTCCTTAGACAATAAATCGAGCCAAATTTGATTATTTGATCAAGAGACCAAATAAGAACAAACCTTGAGTGCAGGGTGGATTTAAAAAATGATTTTTTTGGAAACAATTAAAATAATCTGATTTTTATTCATTTCAATTATAATAAGTTTTTTTTTTAAAAGCTTGTTTGAAACAAAATTTGACTTAAATGCAAAATATATGTTAAGACCTAAATTTATGATCTCTTCAAACATTTAAATAGAAAAATAAATATGCTGAATCCATAAGCCACTATCAAAATTACCGAGTTAAAGGCTGCTTTTTCCATATAAAGAAAGAATCAAGGGAAAAAACAGTTAACTTTTGAGGTCAAGCTTTATAAATATGGCACAATACATCATGTATTGTATTATGGTCTTGTTTCATTTAATAAAAATAAATTTTATATGCTGTTGGGTGTGTTTAATTTCATTCCAGTTACCATCCTAATGCAGTTTGACAAATCATGAGCAAAAAAATTATTTATCTAGCAAATAAGCAATATCATTCAGCATTCTCCAACATGCTAAAACTGCACAACTAATAAGAACCTGAAAATACTAAGCTATATAATTGTTCAAATAAATAAATATAGGTATATTGGCTCCTAGGTAGCAAAAAGATACCAAATCTAGTGTAAAGGCTCGATTTCCTTGTAAATCAATGTGTTTTTAAATGGTTCTATCAAGCAACGAGAATGTCCCCTTTGTTTAGAAAATAAAGGAAGCACGAATGGATGAGATGATTACAATCGAGGATTTAAATGCAGCATTCCACCTGATGATTTAAATCAACCCACCCTACACAAGTATAGGCAGACAACTGGCTGCACCTTTTAGTCAATATTATTTAGGCATCTAAAGATGCTGGCAGGCCCCTAGCACAATTGTCAAAAGCATCTAAGTACCTAACTCTCATGGGCACTTCTGAACCCCCCCCCAGGTGTCTGTCTATCTGCATCTTCAGGTGTTGTGACAAAGTTCCTCCTCTACCCTGGTGGGTCCTGCACTTATTGGCGGATTTGCTCACCTCAGAGATCTTCCCCTCTGGTGGAACCCACAGTCCGGGTCAACTCCTCTTGTGTCTGATCAGGAGTTGGGAGGTTTGGGGGGAACCCAGGCCCGCCCTCTACTCCGGGTTCCAGCCCAGGGGCCTGTGGATCGCAGCTGTCTAGAGTGCCTCCTGGTACAGCTGCATGACAGCTACACCTCCCTGGGCTACTTCCCCATGGCCTCCTCCAAACACCTTCTTTATCCTCACCACAGGACCTTCCTCCTGGTGTCTGATAACGCTTGTACTCCTCAGTCCTCCAGCAGCACAGCCACACCCTCTCAGCTCCTTGCGCCTCTTGCTCCCAGCTCCTCACCCGTCCCCCACAAGTGAGCTCCTTTTTAAACCCAGGTGCCCTGATTAGCTGCCTTGATTGGCTGCAGGGGATCTAATCAGCCTGTCGGCCTTAATTGGTTCTAGCAGGTTCCTGATTACTCTAGTGCAGCCCCTGCTCTGGTCACTCAGGGAACAGAAAACTACTCACCCAGTGACCAGTATATTTCCCCTCTACCAGACTCCTGTGCCCCACTGGGTCTGTCACAGTGTCTATCTGCCCCCATGTTCATAAGAATGGGGTTTTCCCCTTTACTGTTACAGTAGAAACAGGAAACTTTCAGCAATTTCAGGCCCAGGGGTGCAGCTGCGAGAGCCCGAGTGCCGAACGAAAGGCAGAACCAGACAGTGTAACTAGCTAGTCTCAGCTGACGTAACGCGAGGCCGCTGACGTCAACCGAACGCTGTAAGCGGCTAGACTGAAATGTCGCTCCCACTGATTTAACTTGCCCGCTACGCGGCCTTAACGCCACCTCGGCGAGAGGCGTAGCCCTTAGGTCGACGTCCGCAACGCAGTGTCTACGCCAGAGGTCCCCAACCTCTTTCGTCTGGCGAGCCATGGAGGACCGTGGCGGCGGACGAGCATCTGCCGAAATTCCGCCGACAAGCGGCAACGTCAATAGGCGCCGCCGAAATGCTGCCAAAAAGCAGCGTCATCCAGAGGCGTCGCCGCCGAAATACCGCTGAAAATCGGCAGCGACGCCGCTGGATGACGCAGCTTGTCGGCGGCATTTCGGCAGATGCTCGTCCGCCAGCCAGTACGCGAGAGCACTTAGACACCCCGGCGGGTGCCATGGCACCCACGGGCACCGCGTTGGGGACCCCTGGTCTACGCTGACACTACATCGATTGTTGCTGCCTTTCAGAAGCCATCCCACAATGCCCCACGCTGACAGTTCAATCGGTGCAAGACAGGGAGCGTCGTGCGGGCGAGCGGAAGAGATTTAATAACTGCAGTGGCCATACGGCGCCGTAACCGAGGTCGACGTCAGTTTTGTAGTGCAGGTTTGCTCTGATAAAACTGCCCCAACTGAGGCAAACTGTAGAGGAAGGATTTAAAACACGCACAGCGTTACCAGCCCAAGCATTCGAAATCACCACTTGGGCCCTAAAAATCAGGAGATCGCGCATGCTTTGTCTAAAGACAAAAGTTGACCCGTTTTAACGACCCCGGCATAGTCAGAGAGGTACAACAGCTGTCGGGTGGTCATAGAAATAGGGTATAACAATATCCCCTAGCTCTTCTACAGCATGTTTCATCAGCAGATCTCAAAGCTCTTTGCAAAGCAGGGCAGGATTATTAGCCCCATTTTACAGATGGGGAAACTGAGGCACAGAGGGGCACTGACTTGCCCCAGGTCACCCAGTAAGCTAGGAACTGAGCCGGGACTAGAACCCAGGTCTCTGGAGTACTCCATCCCCCAGGCCACACTGCCGCCATCCAGGTTGGGGAATTAGCTCTAGTGATAAAAGGCGATTCTATCGTGGTATAACTGCAGTCACACGAGGACTTGCACCAGTAGAACTGTATTAGGGTTACCACACATCCGGGATTTCCCCCGACATGACCTCTCTTTTTTGATCCTCCGCCCTCTGTCCTGGCGGATTTTTCAAATAAGAGGAAATATCCAGGATTTTTGCAGTGCAGAAAGAGCAATCTCCGCACCCCGATTGGTCCCTTCCCTGCATTCACTGGATCCTGCCCACCCTGGCCCAGCCCGCCAGGTAAGCGGAGCCAGCAAGCGCCTCTCGGCCGGGCCACCTGTCCCGCTGCGGGGCTTCAGACTCCAGCTGGGATGGGTGACAAGGCCAGGCTCTGGTTCCCTGCCCTGCGGATGGGGAGAGGCCTGCAGGGAGGCGCTGACTGACAGGCTGGCAATGCGCAGGGCCGCCCAGAGGGGGGGGCAAGTGGGGCAATTTGCCCCAGGCCCCGGGCCCCGCAGGGGCCCCCATGAGAGTTTTTCGAGGCCCCTGGAGTGGGGTCCTTCACTCGCTACGGGGGCCCTGGAAAACTCTCGCAGGTCCCACTTCGGCGGTAATTCGGCGGCAGGGGGCCCCCGCCCCGGGTCTTCGGGGCACTTCGGTGGCAGGTCCCGGAGCGGAAGGACCCCCCGCCGCCGAAGACCCCAGGCCCCCTGAATCCTCTGGGCGGCCCTGGCACTGCGTCCGGGACCTGCACCAGCCTCCCTGCCACCACGACAGGGGAGTGTGACCCTGCCCCCGACCTCGACAGTGAAGCCGCAGGTATCCCCTCCAGCACCCCCAAATATCCCCTCCAGCACCCCCGCAAGTTCTCGCCTAATCTTGGGACACCTGGAGCTGGGTCTTCGAGGATTAAAAACACCAAATATTGCAAGACTTGCCATCAAATTGCAAACGTTGCTAACAGAAATGGACTTAAAAATAACAAGAAGTGACACGATTATTTTTTTTAAAAAAACATTCCCGTCTTAGTCAATTGCAGCCAACAGGTTCTAGAAAGGTTTGATGTGCGTCCATTGCTGGATGCCAGACTTGTGAAACCTTGAGCTAGTCTTTCCAAGCAGCTCAGGGTGTTGGGTCCTGAGTGTTGCTGAAAATCCAGTTGCGAGTGTCACAGTGGGAGTTGCTGCGAGGTTTTGCAAATCGGCCTTTTCTGTAGGTAGATCTGTGGGAGCAGAGCTCTGGAAAACAAACTGCATGCCCAGTTGTGTGTGCGGAGTGTTAAAAGCTACACAGTGGGGTCTGTGCCTGGGAGAACCCAGCATCTCAGAAAATCATAGATTTGTAGATTTCAAGGAGAGAATGGACCACCATGATCATAGTCTGACCTCCTGTATAACACCGGCCAGCAAACGGCACTGAATTAATCCTGTCTGATCTAGAGCAGATCTTTTAGAAAACTGTCTAATCTTGGTTAAAAAAAAGAAACCGCCAGTGCTGGAGAATCCACCAGGACCCTTGGCAAATTGTTCCAAAGCGTAATTACCCTCACTGTTAGAATGCACGCCTTATTCATAAGGCATAAAACTCAGTCAATGGCAACTCAGAGACCGAGTCACTGAAAGCCCCTGAATTCTGCAATGGTTAGATATACGCCCTGCCCGTAAGCTTGCAAATTGTCCCTCTGCTGTCACGGAGGGACCACAGAATCATAGAGGCGTCAGACTGAAAGGGGCTCTTGAGAGATAATCTAGCCCAGCCCCCCTGCAGCCCTGACAGGGCTTTATCCAACCCAGGGCCACCGAGAACAGGTTCGGGCCCCAGTGAAAAAAAATTTTCAGGCCCCCCAGCAAGGGCGGATCAGCTAAACAGGGCCGACGAAGCCGGGCCCTGGCCCCCTTCCAGACCGCCTGGCCCCGGTAATTTGTACCGGCTTCCCCACCCCCCCACCCTCGTCAGCCCTGATCCAATCTGTCCTTAAAGCCCTCCAGTGACGGGGATCCCACAACCTCCCTTGGACGCCTGTTCCAGAGCTTCACTCCCCAGAGAATTGGAAAGTTTGTCCTGATCTCTCACCTCAATCTCCCTCGCTTCAGATTACACCCACTACAGCTTGTCCTGCCTTCAGCGGACATGGACAATAGCTGACCCCCGTCCCCTGTACGCCAGCCCATAACGTATTTGAAAAAAACATATCGGGTGCCCCCTCCGTCTTCTTTTCTCAAGACAAAATGTGCCCAATTTTCTTTGCCTTTCCTCCCAGGTCAGGTTTGCTAAACCTTGGATCCTTTTTGCTGCTCTCCTCTGGACTCTCTCCAATTTATCCACATCTTTCCTACAGTGCGGTGCCCAGAACTGGACCCCGTCCTCCAGCTGAGGCTGCACCAGTGCTGAGAAGAGCAGGACCGTTTCCTCCCACGTCTCACCTACAACAACCCCAGAACAGTATTAGCGTTTTTCACAACAGCAACACGGTGGCTCATATTCAGTTTGTGATCCACTGTATCGCCCAGCTCCTTTTCGGCAGGACGACCCCCTAGCCGGTTATTCCCCATTTTGTGGTGCTGCATTTGATTCCCCCAGCCCCCTCCTAAGTGAAGTACTTTGCACTTGTCTTTATTGACTTTCCTCTCGTTGATTTCAGACCAAATTCTCATGTGCCTGACATTAAGCATGTGTCTAAAATTCCAGCAGCATCAGGGCCAAAATCAGCACCCGCTTTTTTAAATGTTGGCCTGTATCACCTAGGGCACCGGAGGCCATGGTGATGGGCGCAGTATGTGGTTATGACATTAGCAGCAGAATCTCAAGAATACAGGAAGTTAAATCCTTTGTTCGAGAAGTGCTTTCCGATTCTCAGAGGGGTGCGACAGAAGGATGAACTCCAGAAAATCTGGGATGCTTTTAGGCCAGATGGAACCATTTGATCAACTAGTCTGGTGGGGAACGATTGGTTCTTACAATTAAGTCATGCCTCAAAATGTGACACGGGGGAAAGCTTTTTGTAAGGACTTGCAAACATACGGTTGGACTTTAAGTGAATGAGCCTGTTGGAGAAAAACTTCCACAAGCCCCTCAAAGTCCATGTTTAAAGATGACAAAAAAAATTGCTGACAAAAAGGGTCATCGTGTTTTCCATAACTCTCTCTCACCATTCCAATAAACACTGGGTCTGATCATTCAACGTGCGTGTCTCAGAAAAGCGAAGAATTGCTAAATGGTACGATCGAGAGCTTTGTGCGTTATATTTTAATCATTTCTAATTATGGACAGTGAGTGAGGTTTGATCAGGGTAACACTTCCCTCGTGCCAGCAAGGCCTTGCCTGTGGTTTTCCCTCCTTATATGGAAGTGGATAAACAAGGTTATTGCTAACAGGCCAGAAGTACCATATTGCACCGAACGATTTTAGCAAGCAATACACCAACCTGTAATGACCCAGAGCCCTTTTTATTGGGAAAACCCTGGAGCAGAATGACATGCAACAGAATGACACAAACGGTCTAGACACCAAAAATGGTGAAAATAGAAACTCCCGCGTGCGAACTGTCTGGATTACTTAATGCGTTCAAAGCTGATTGGAGGAAGGTTGAGAAAGATACAGTGAGGAAAATGTATGAAAAGACTTACGTGAACAAGGCCCAAATCAATGAACCACAAGGCCAGAAACTGAAGGGAGGGGACTGAGGGACCAGACCAGGGATCAGAACTGGTGGTGTCCTTCATGAATTCCCTGGTGCCCCAAAATGCTGTAAAACTTGGGCTCTCGACTTGTGCTGTCTCAGCTGTTTATTGTCTGGCATAAAATGTGCGTTTGGACACCAGAAGTGACAATAATTCTGTCAAACTGTATTAAATAAAGACAACAATCGATGAAGTCTAAATCAGGTGGATATATGCCTCCGTTTCCCACCTTACTCTCCCAAAAAGCCTGACCTCCTGCATAGCCCAGGCCAGTGAATATCTCCCGCTTGTGCCGTGGTCTTCGGACTTGTCTGAGACAGCAACCAAATTAAAAACAGCTAATCCCCGCAGGGATTCGAGGATATGAATCTGAAGGAATCGAAGAAATTTGGATCCTCTTTCTAGACATATTTGGATAACACATGCGCACGCACAACGCACACACCCCAAGAGGTCTCAGAGAATGCCAGACCTGCATTCCACCTAAATAGGAAAGGGGAGGAGGGTTTATGTACATTTATGTAAATTTTTTCTTAATTACTTTTCTTAATTAACTCCCTCCCTAAGAGGTTGAGTCCTGGCAGCATTGCCCAGTCTTGCAGCTTTGATAAATTGTAAAACTGCATAATTCTACCGGAGCCCCGGGAAGCAGGAACACATATGCTGAAAGTCATTTAACTTTCATGTTATTGATTTATTTTTTTTAATGTAAAAGAGAGAGAGACAAATGAATCCCAGATTTCCCCCCCGTTAGCTCTGTACCGAGCCCAGTGACTCAAGATTATTATTTGATAATCTATACCTGTCTCTCACCCCACTGCCCATCTGTTTTCAGATCCCCTCTGATGCGTCTCTTCTCCCTTTGCTTACACCTTTCTTATATGCCCCACAGAATATTTTCAGATTCAGCTGGTAGGAAACAGACTTCGTACATACCACATGGTCTGCACTAATGGGCCAACACGCAGTAGTCAGCCTTGTAAGGATTGATACAGCATTCGGATCCGTTACTGTATGATGAAGTCACGGCATAATTTTAATTAACACGTGGTCTTGTGTGCAGAGTCCCACCTAACAGACAGCTTTAATGACACTGCTTCCTTGAGCACAGTTTAGTGGTTAGAGCAAGAGATTAAGGAGGCCGGTGCCGAGGTTGTTTTTCCTGGATTTGGGAGGGGAGTAGGCCTAGTGGTTAGAGCAGGAAGGGCTGGGAGTCAGGACTCCGGGGTTCTGTCCCCAGCTGTATGGTAATGATTTGTTGTATTACAGAAAAGAATGTGAACCTGGCTGAACTGGGCCGCTTGTTATTTAAAACAATCCAGTTTAAACATTTTGAAACTGGGTCTGCACTAGAAAAAAGTTTCACTGATGCAAATGAACAAAGATTTATTTTTACTTAAAATGTATTGAACAGTTAGTTTTTAGTTGCACATGGGAATAGTTGCTTTTCTTCTTTCTTTCTCGGATTTAAAAACTTTGGTTAAATAAGTATTTGGAATATTTTTGTTAAAAAAGAACCATTCTGGAAGTAAATATTTTCATTAAATTTTAAGGGGATTTAACGTAATAAATTTTGGGGGGTTTACATTGTCTTGACATATAAAAAAGGACCCACTTTAGATTCCAATATATATGTCTACATCAGAAAATAGTATTGAATGAAAGTTTTTATTTTTAAATCATAATTTATATTACATATGTACTTATGGAAGGTGTTAAAAGCACAACTTTAGCACTGCACTGGAAATTCCAGTTATCTGCAACACCGAACACTTTTTAAAATTAAAAATCCAGATGCCTGAATTAGTTTGAAGGTGCAGAGTGCTTCTATAGCAGCCTTGAAGAGCTGAATCTGGATTTAACGATTTAGATCAAGTGCACTGGCTTAATTTGTTACTAAAGAAATCATGTCCAACCATGACAAGAAATGCAATTTTAACTACTGCAAACTTAAATATATTTGGAAAATATATGTAGCTTGCCTTTGTAAAAGTACTATTTTTCATTCTTTGTCTTTTTTTAAAGGTGCAAGTTATTACTGAGGCAGCGTGCAACTAACTCGGTGTGCAACCTGAGACGATTTAAGTCAATCGCTTCCTCAACCATCAAACGGAGACAAAGCCGGCTGAGAGGGGTCGCTCTCAGCCGGCTGGTTCTACGGAAGGGCAAATGATTCCTACATTTAAAAAGGGTTAACATCATCTGGATCCAGTCCTGCCCCCATGTGACCCCTGCTGTACACACGGGACTCCCTTACTGAAGTCACCACATATCTGGCACTACGTGTGCCCAGGGCTGCCCAGAGGACTGAGGGGGCCTGGGGCAAGGCAATTTCGGGAGCCCCTTCCATAAAAAAAAAGTTGCAATACTATAGAATACTATGTTCTTGTGGGGGGGCCCTGTGGGGCCTGGGGCAAATTGCCCCCCTCCCCCGGGCAGCCCTGCGTGTGTCTTTTGCAGCATCAGATACATTAGAGCCAGATGAAACATTTCCCCCCCCTGAAAAACACTGTGACTAAGAAAGTTTTCAGACACCAAACAAAAGAATAAATTTAGCTTCCCACTTCCAATCTCTCCTCTTCAGCCGCACTATTTCAAGGAGGAAGGGAGCAAAGGACGGAAAAAGAAAAATGTTTTGCTTTGTTCTTCTTTCTAAAAAAAGAAGATTCCACACAAAAAAGTCAAAAATGTTTCACCTCGTTTGAAATTTTTCCACAGAGAATCTAGAGCACATTTTCCCCAGCTCTAAGACAAACTGAGATGCTCAAAGCAAAGACGTCTCTTCTCTCACTCAACTCTGTTCTTACCCCATGGCAAAGCATGAACAGGACCTTTGTCTATTACACTTTCCCACAGGACAGATCCGAGTCTGTACAACACAAGTCGCAGCTCGCCGTGTCAATATCACTGTCTGACATGTGATCTGTAATCATGTCCGAGCAAGCACCCGTCCCAGTATGCTCCACAAACACAGCCTACATCTGAGAGTTCCTCTTTCCAGACTGCTCAGCCCACCCCCTTGGTCCTCTCTTCCCAAAGAGCTTTTTTATATAACCACCTGCCTCCATGGGTCAATAGAACCCACGTAGCTCTTTCCCAGAAGGCTCCATACCTATTAAAAGATGTTCCTGGCACACAGACAGACAGACGTTATTATTATTAAGTTGCTCTGGGGCTATTGTTATGATCCTCTCACTCAGAATTTCAGCTCTTTCCTAAGTAAGTGGCTGAAAAATAGTCTCCCCTAAAAGAAGGTTTGAGATCTCATCAAGCCCTGGAGAATGAACTGCAGGAGAAAACACTCCGTCGGATCTAACCAGGGTACCTGTAGTTTGTTATGGCTTTGCCTAGCAGTTTCAACCAAGATTGGGGCTCCCGTCATGGCGGAGGCTAAGTGAGAGACAGTCCCTGGCCCAAACAGCTTACAAACTAGCTCGACAAGACAAACAAAGGAAGGGTTATTCCCTCATATGGGGAAACTGAGGCACACAGAGACTGCCCAATGCAGGGTAGCCTGTGGCAGAGTTGGGAACTAAGCCCTGGTTTCCTGCATACCAGCCCCGTGCTTTAAGCACAAGGTAAGACCGCCTCTCAGTTGTAACCTAGAATCATAGAATATCAGGGTTGGAAGGGACCTCAGGAGGTATCTAGTCCAACCCCCTGCTCAAAGCAGGACCAACCCCCAACTAAATCATCTGAGCCAGGGCTTTGTCAAGCCGGGCCTTAAAAACCTCTAAGGAAGGAGATTCCACCACCTCACTAGGGAACCCATTCCAGTGCTTGACCACCCTCCTAGTGAAAAAGTTTTTCCTAATATCCAACCTAAACCTCCCCCACTGCAACTTGAGACCATTACTCCTTGTTCTGTCATCTGCCACCACTGAGAACGGTCTAGATCCATCCTCTTTGGAACCCCCTTTCAGGTAGTTGAAAGCAGCTATCAAATCCCCCCTCATTCTTCTCTTCTGCAGACTAAACAATCCGAGTTCCCTCACTCTCTCCTCATAAGTCATGTGCTCCAGCCCCAAATCATTTTTATTGCCCTCCGCTGGACTCTTTCCAATTTTTCCACATCCTTCGTGTAGTGTGGGGCCCAAAACTGGACACAGTTCTCCAGATGAGGCCTCACCAATGTCGAATAGAGGGGAATCACATCCCTCGATCTGCTGACAATGCCCTACTTATACTGCCCAAAATGCCGTTAGCCTGCTTGGCAACAAGGACACACTGTCGACTCATATCCAGCTTCTTGGCCACTGTAACCCCTAGATCCTTTTCTGCAGAACTGCTGCCCAGCCATTCGGTCCCTAGTCTGTAGCAGTGCATGGGATTCTTCCATCCTAAGTGCAGGACTCTGCACTTGTCCTTGTTGAACCTCATCAGGTTTCTTTTGACCCAATCCTCTAATTTGTCTAGGTCCCTCTGTATCCTATCCCTACCCTCCAGCATATCTACCACTCCTCCCAGTTTAGTGTCATCTGCAAACTTGCTGAGAGTGCAGTCCACGCCGTCCTCCAGATCATTAATGAAGATATTGAACAAAACTGGCCCCAGGACCGACCCTTGGGGCACTCCGCTTGATACCGGCTGTCAGCTAGACATGGAGCCGTTGATCAACCATTGAGCCAGACGATCTAGCCAGCTTTCTATCCACCTTATAGTCCATTCACCCAGCCCATACTTCTTTAACTTGCTGGCAAGAATACTGTGGGAGACCATATCAAAAGCTTTGCTAAAGTCAAGGAATAACACGTCCACTGCTTTCCCCTCATCCACAGAGCCAGTTATCTCCTCATAGAAGGCAATTAGGTTAGTCCAGCATGACTTGCCCTTGGTGAATTCATGCTGACTGTCCCTGATCACTTTCCCCTCCTCTAAGTGCTTCAGAATTCATTCCTTGAGGACCTGCTCCAGGGCCCAAACATTTTAGGGGAAAAAAAAAAACATTTAAAAAAAAAAAAAAAAAAAACAAAAAAGCCTTTCTTAAAAAGTTTGTAAAAAAACAGTGTTTTTTGTAAAAAGTTCTTTTTGCCACTTTTTGTGTTTTAATGGGTTTTTTTAAATTTTTTGTCCAGAAAAAAAATATTCATGAAAACGCATTTAAGAACCAAAAAAAAACATGTCTGGGATACAGATGATGAAAAAAGAACTAAAAAAAAAGTTCTTTTAACTAGAAGATGAACCTGAACCATGTGTGTGCTCCCTGTGTGTGGATCATGTGTGTGGTGTGAAAGCCATTGATGTCCAGATTTAGGGATAGTTGTGTTTTTCTTTTCTTTTTCTTATCTGCCCTTTTCCTCCCCCCCCCACCCCTCCCCCAATTTGTTCTCTTTCCTCTCCCTAGGGTGTGCCCATGTGCCGGTGTGCCCCCCCCCCCCCCCCCTGCCCCCTTCCCCTGCCCCCTACTGCCTGGCAGTGCCTGCAGGGCAGGCTGCATGGGGGGCAGGGCAGGGGGACTGGGGGGGAGGTCTGGCTGCTGGGGCTGGCTGGGGGCAGGGGGGGGCTGTGGGGCTGGCTGCAGGGGGGGGTGGGGGCTGCAGGGGTGGGGGCTGGTGGCTGTGGGGGGTGTGGGGGCAGGGGCTGTGTGGCTGGGGAGGGGAGGAGGGCTGGCTGCAGGGGCAGGGGCAGGGGCGGGGGGCAGGGGTTGTCTGGAGACAGGAGCGGGGGGGCAGGGGTGGGCTGCAGGGGGGCAGGGCAGGCAGGCAGGCGCTGGGGGTGCGCAGGGGGGTGGGGTACAGGGGGGGTACCACCCTGTACTCCTCCCTCCTCCCCTCCTCCCCTCACAGCAGCAGCAGCAGGCAGGGGGGGGCTTAAAGGGGGGGGGGGCCCTGCTTCTACAGCCCGGCCCCTTAAATAGCCACGGGAGCCTGGCAAAGCAGGGGTTCCAGGGGGTTATTTAAAAGGGGGGGCAGTAGAAGCAAGGGGAGGAGCCCACTTTTTAAATAGCCCCCCCAGAGCTCTAGCAGCTTGGTGGTGTGGTTAAGGCCTAGGGCTCCAGTCTCTCTGGGAGCCCCAGGCCCCCTTTATTGCCCCCTGGGAAGGGGCCACCACACCACGCACAGCGCACTGTCAGGCTTGGTGGCCGGGCCCTCCGCGCGCGGGCCGGGGGAATTGGTTGAATTGGCCTAAAGCCGGCCCTGCCTGCTCCGTGATTTTTCCAGGGACTGAGGTGATGCTGACTGGCCTGTAGTTCCCCGGATCCTCCTCTTTCCCTTTTTTAAAGATGGGCCCTACATTAGCCTTTTTCCGGTCATCCAGAAACTTCTATAGCCGGCCCCCGAACGATCCTTTCCTAGGCCAAGCAACTCCACACCCTTCCCCGCAAGCCTCGCTCCTAATGGCACAGCTCCTCTGCTCTGGCACCGCCTCCTGCGCCCCGACTGCCGGCGGCAGAGACGCAGTGGGATAATGGACCACGCAGACGCAAAATTCACTAGCAACTCTGGCCGCCCCTATTCCTAGCAGGCAGCGCGCCCTTCCCCAGAACCGGAGCCCGTCTCCCCTCCCCTCCCTCTGCCTGGGGAGGGGGGAAATCTATTCAGTTTAAACTCATGAAGTCCCTGCTCAACCAACCCCCCCAGGGCGAGGTTCATCGCTGCCCTCTGGCCCCCTTGAACCAGCTAGGCCGGTGGCTAGCGTGGGAGGGGCAGGCATATGTAAGCACCACCCTCTCTCTCAGGTGCAGGGGTGGCACAGAAGCCCCTCCTCCCACACTGGCATGGAGGGGCACGTCGAGGCGTCGGTTACAGCAGGGATGCCGGTGGGGGGGCAGGGGATGGGGGGCTGAAATGGCCCAAGCTATCTCCCCTGAGCCCCTGCACCAGCCCTCGTGCCCCTGTTGGGATCTGCCCCCCTTCCCCGGAAGAGAATAGGGTAGAATTCCCTCTAGCTCAAACGGGAGCCAGGGATCAGGGCCGTCAGCATGGATGGGGCCGGGGGGTGGGGATATCTAATACAAAGCATTTGGGTTCAGGTAACTGGACGGAGCTGCCCAGAGCTGGCTGGGAGCCCGTTTGCAAAGGGGCGCCTCCTGCTGGGCACAGGGGACTCTGGATCTTGCCCCCCTCCGCGGGCCCGGTAGAGAGGAGAAGCCAAAGGAAAAGGGGGACGTTGAGGCGCTGTGAGACACCTCCAGGGAAGCTCTGGAGGGTGTTTAAAGGAGCTGCCGTCTGGCAGAAGCAGCCTTCGAAAGAGGCGCTGCGTTTTCCAAACAGAGGGGTACTCGGGGGGTTGGATTCACTCACCGCTGCTCTGTGGGGTCTGCAAAGCCAGGTGCATCCCCGCCACACCCCCACCCAGGCTGACAAATCTTGGGACACCCCAGGCCTGCTGGGCGCCAAGGAGAGCTCTGAGTCCCATTTCACCATTGCCCTGGTTCCTTGCACAATGATCACCCAGGTTACCATAATACACCTAATAGCAATAAAAATGTACAGCACCTGGCACCTGACTCAGGTTCCCTGGTGCTACCATAATACACCTAATAAATAAGAATAGTCTGTTCAGCTGCTGCAGCCCAGGTGTGGCAGCCCTGAATGGGCTGGAGATGCGTGGGGGTGAGCTCCCAATCAGGGACAGCAGCACCAGGCCCCTGGGACTGGGGATGAGTTTAACATGCCCACATCCTCGCCCGTGGCCCCACCCACTGCTGTTGCTGCACCCACTGCAAGCCCCACTCAGCTTTCCCTCCAGCAGCAGTGTAAACACATTAGCTGCCCCCTGGTGGCCAATCTGAGGGGAGGATAACAGCTCACTACTGCTGCCGGAAGCTGGCGGGGGGAATACCATGCACCAAGCGAGTGTTATATCCCCTAGGGGTGCACAGTGTTTCAGCATCCTCCCACCTCCCCATTGTCCTTTGGGCTCAGTGGGCATGTGGTCTCTGCATCACACAGGAACACCTCCCCGCCCACTAAAATCCCACCGGGGAGGGGCTGGGTCTCAGGTCTGGAAGCTGCAAGCCCAGGGACCCCACCGTCCTGCAGGCTCCCAGTCAGCCTCTTCCTCCTGTCCCCCCAAATACAGACCCCACCCACATTTAGATCCCCCCCCACACACACACACAGCAGGGTGGCGCACACCCGATTGCCTCTCACATCAGTGCAGGCACTGGGTGCTGCTATGGGTCCAGCTGGCTCATTGATGAGCCTGCATATGGCATCCTCCCCTGCCCCTACAACCCCCGAGGACCAATATCCCAGCCCCTGGGGGCCATTCTGAGCAGGTCTCAGTACTGCTTCCCGCTGGGCTGGGGTGGGTAGCGCCCAGGCTGAGCCAGTCCCAGCCGGAGCTCGTCCTTCTGCCCTCACACAAAGCACCCACGAGCCAGGCAGTGGTGGGGTCTGCGCTGCAGCCGGGGGGAGCTTTTAGCTGCACTGAGATGGTGGATATTCCTCTCCCACCCATCCCCTGCCTCCCTACCTGCAGCTGTGCCCCCCCTCTTCCATTCCCTTCACACACACACACACACACACACACAGCTGTTCTCCCTTTGACCTCACAGCAGGCAGCTCACCTGCCAGGCGAGATGGGTTTCTAGGAAGAGGGTTGTACGGGAAATGCATGCTCATGGGGAGGGATTTGGGGGGATGGGAGGATGTCCCCAGGAACCAGGGGGATGCAACTCCTGATGGGATAGGGGCACCCACAGCCACTTCCCAGCACTTATGGGGTTAAACGGTTTGTGCAGCACTTCGCTGTGTGTAGGGAGAGCACAAGGCAGGCCAGACCTCAGGGTCCCCCAGCGTCTCTGGGAGGAGAGTGGGGTCTAGTGGTTAGAGGGGGGGGGGGTTGGAAGCAGGACTCCTGCTTTCTATTCCCACCCCTGCCCCTGATTTTCACTCTGGTCCTGGGCAAGTCCCCTCCTGTCTCTGTGCCTCAGTTTCTCCATGGTGCAATGGGGGAGGCTCTCTTGAATTGCCAAGCTTCTCACAGGACTTATCTTCCCCTTCCAGCTCAGGGCAGGAACCCTGGCTGCTTTATACCCCTCCCCCACTGCTCTCTACCCTGCATAGACCCAACGGGGCCCCTTTCAGCCCAGTGAGCTGGAGTCGTTAGTTCCTGAAGCCTCCAAGAATCCGTATCCCCCTACTGCTGGTGGGGAAACTGAGTGATTGTCATGGGATCACCCAGCAAATCACAGAAGAGCTGGCAGTAGAACCCAGGAGTCCTGCCTCCCTGCTCTAACCCCTAGACCTCATTCCCCTCCCGGAGCTGAGGAGAGAAACCAAGAGTCCTGTCTCCTAGCCCCCACCCTGCTCTAACCCCTAGACCTCACTCCCGTCCCGAAGCTGGGGAGAGAAACCAGGATCTCTGACTCCTGCTCCACTCACTAGACAATACTGCCTCAAGTGCAATGCCACATTACTAAAAGATCCCCACCCAGGCAAGACCCCCATCAAGTATCCATCCTCTCCTGGTGCCTCGCAGGTCTAAGCTCCAACAAGGAAGCTGTGCTCCCAGGTCGCCCGGCTGCGGGGAAAGCCGCTCTCGCCTGCTGCCGGGACTGAACCGGCAGCTTCTGGCAGGGCCGCCCAGAGCGGAGGGCAAGTGGGGTAATTTGCCCCAGGCCCCGGGTCCCGCGGGGGCCCCTACGAGACTTTTTCAGGGCCCCTGGAGCGGAGTCCTTCACTCGCTCCGCGGGGCCCGGAAAACTCTCGCGGGGCCCGGGCCCCCAGAGCTTCTTCCGCTCCGGGTCTTCGGCGGCAATTCGGTGGCGCCAGGTCCCCTGGATCCTCTGGGCAGCCCTGGCTTCTGGATCCAAACACACGCACCCCACCCTGCCTGAGCTGATGGGGCAGCTCCGCGAAGCTGCAGCCAGCGAGAGGCCACAAACCGCTCGCCGCGGAGCAGCTCTTAGCGAGGGACACAGGCCCACGCTGGGTTGATACGGGGCCCTCTGTAGCCCCTGTTTGCCAGGGGACAATGGCGAATCCATCCCACCCACCTGGCAATGGGAGGTGCCGGGTGCAAGCCCCTGAGACCACCTAGCTCCCGCTGCCACGGCCCCCTCTTGTCACTGCTCTGCCAGAGCCAGGCGACAGAAGGCCAGTGCATTGGGGGCTGCCTAAAGGGGAACCTCAGAGTGGGGTTAGCGACGGGCTCGCAGACCCACCGACCCCACGGAGCAACAGACCTGGCCCTGTCACCCTCCACCCCAAACCCCACTTTGCTTCCAGCATTTACAATGGTGTTAAATGTATTTAAAGGTGTTTTCAGTGTAGAAGGGGGGGTCGCACTCAGAGGCTTGCTGGGTGAAAGGGGTCCCCAGTACAAACGTCTGAGAACCACTGAGCTAGATTCCCTGGTGGGCCTGGCTCCGGGGTATCATTTGGGGGCTCTTCAGTCAGGGCTATGAGCCCCAGTACAGAAGCTTGCATATCCCCTAGCAGCCCTACCCTGCCCCCGCTGGGCCGCACAGCAGCTGGGGGAACAGCCGAGGGCAGGAATGCCCCGGTCACGCCTCCCCCGGGTATAATTCTCCAGGGACCCTGCCGGGGGGGGGCTGTAGCTAGGGGTGGGTGCTGAGCCAGCTCTGTGCCTGGGGGTCAAGCCCCCTGCACCACTGCTGTGTATGGCCCCTTTGCACCAGCTGTTCCTTGGGGCAATGGAGTTTCCTGCCCCAGGACGGGAAGGGGGAGGGATTAAACGGACCCTGTTCCCCGAAACCAGCCCCCCCCCCCCGAGCATTTCACAGCCAGGCGCCGGTGGGAGTCACCGATCTGCAGGCCCCCGCTTCCCCAAAAACCGCGCAGGGAAAGGGCTCTGGGAGAAGGGTGGAGCTATCTGACTAACCCCCACCCCCGGTCCCCCAAGCAGCCGCCCCGGCATTCCTGCAGCAGGGAGACAGTTCGAAACCCTTCACCGCTCTACCTCCTGGGCTAGCTCGAAAAGGAGACGAGCACGAGACTGAGGCCTGGTTCTAGGCCCAGGTCTGCCACTGGCCTGCTGGGTGAGCTTGGGGCAGTTGCTGTCCCGCCCCGTGCCTCAGTTTCCCCTCATAGTCTACCTAGATTTGAGGGTAGGGGGCTGTCTGCACAGCGCCTAGCACAATGGGCAGCCTGCTCTCGGCTAGGGTCTGTACCGCACCTGGCACAACAGGGCACTGAGCTTGCCTGGTGCTACCGCCGGAGGTCTCTCTAAGTCAGTGGTTCCTGCAGCCTGTGCCCCTTCGGGTCTCAACATATGTTCTCGCAGCCCTTAGCAAAAATCGCTGAGGTAGGTCAGTTCCTTAAACCTCGATATATTTTTTGTTTGTAGATTACAGTAATCGTTAAAAAATGTATAACGTTAATAAACACATAGGTCTGATGAAGCAAAGTAGCTGTACTTACGTGCCTGTGCTTAATTAGTGTTTTCATTGATTTACCTTCTAAGAAAATCTGGCCTGTCTCACACCCCCAGAAAGGGCATCTCACACCCCCAGGGTGGGCGTGCACCCCAGGTTAAGAACCACTGCTCTAAATTGTGATAATATCCTGTTGCCTGCGATGAATCCGGTTCCGAAGCCACTCCAGATGTACCCCAGCAAGCAGGATTCAGGTGCTGCGGCATGAACAGAAGCTCGATACCCCTCTAGCACAGCTGGGGCTAATGCAACGAAAGCCGACTTCCTGGCGTCAAACGCCAACTCGGCTCCGGCTGTGCTGCCAGCACGTGGAGCCCGGGTGCAGGGCGGCGGGAAGCGTTGTGAGCACTGGGTCATCTGGCCCCGCTATGCTAGCTACGCTTAAGTGGCTGGTACATGCATCCCTGCCCCTTTTGTCATCAGTGGCACCTGCCTTGAAACACTGCCGGATCAGAGCAGGGTGGGGACGTTCTTAACCCTCCCCCCCCCCCCCCCGCAACCCTGCATTGACACACTTTGGAAATACACCAGAGGGAGGAGGGGGTATTAACCAGCAGGGGAAAGCGATGCAAAAATGCCGATCGGAGCGGGGCGTTTTGCACCCGGTGTAAACAGCTGCATGAGGCGCCGGGAACCTGACCCAATGGTGCGTGCGAGCATAGTCTGGCTCTGAGATGCAACAGAACCAGGGCAGTGGGCCCTGCTGAGCCCCTCACCTCTATCGGGACTCAGACCGCGTCAGGCCCCTGCCTCGCAAATTTTTACCACCTGCTTGTCTCTTGGCTTGGACCTAACTTGAGCCCAGGGGGCAGGAAGATGGCGTCAGAAGCAGATCCCACGCTCACGCCGCAGTGCCGAAGAGGCCTGGCTCTAGGCACCCGGTCCTCGAAGCCCTGCCCAAGTGCGCGTGACACGGGCGTGAGATGAAACCGGGCGGGAACGGCCCTGTGGTCTCCAGTCGCTTTGCACTAGTGCGAAGGGGGCCCTGAGGCGCCGGGTGACAGAGCAGCCCAGCTGGGACTTGCACGTGGTGGTCGGCAAGAGGGGAGCGTTCGAAAGGGACGGAGGACGCTGCGCTTGCCGGAAGTCTGCAAACAGGGCAGCCGGCTAGAATGGCAGGTGACCGGTTAAAATAGACATTAGCCACCCATGCGGCGGGAGGATGGCCTAGTGGTTAGAATGTTAGCCTGGGACTCAGGGGACCTGCATTCAGTTCCCCTGCTCTGCCCCAGATGTCCTGGTGAATCTCTTAGGGCTGGGTTTTTTAAAAGGCAAAGGAATTGAATGTACGTCTCCTGCTGGCGCTCTAACCCCTACGCCATCCTTCCTCTGGATCGGCCAAGGGAAGACAGCACCAACAAATGCAAATGGGGTAACTGGGAAGGGTTGAGAAATAGCCATTCCTGCAATTGAGCAGAGTCAATCAGTTTCACATGTGCGTTTCGGAGGGTAACAACCTTCAGACACCTCCAAGCCAGCAATCAGATTTGAACAGGCATCTTGAGCCTTGTCAAAAAAAAACCAGATTTCCCACTGGGTCCACTGCCACAGAGCAAATTAGTTAACAAGCCTGGACATTTAAATCCATCATCATTAGGGTTCAGAGTTAATATGCTCTAATGAGAAACCCACACAGCTCTCATTATTATAGCAGCAGGGGGAATACAAGCCTAGAAAAAAATATTATCACCTTCCACTGTTATATTGAGAAGTTCAAATCCCTTCCAGTTCTCAACTGGCTCTGTTAACTCTGAACCCTAATGATAACAATTCTGACTATTCATTTTGTTCTCTCTGTAGCTGCTGATCATTTAACCCTCCTGGGGGAGCTGAACCAGTGGGGAAAATTTGGGTGCTGTAGATATAGCCAGATGCTAGGCTCTGTACCTTCCAACCTTAGGTTGTTTTGTTCATAGATTCCAAGGCCAAACGTTTACACCGCTAACAGCGACGTCCGTTAGGGGGCCGATTTTTTTTCACCCATCTCCTTTGACCAGGACAAGCCCAAGGGCGGATGCAATTACACCATCCAGAATAAAGGGGCCTTATACCGTGATAGCTTATTCCGCTTCCCATACGGGACTGGGGAAAACACACACCCCTTGTGTGACTGGACAAGTCCTTAGAGGTGGAGCAGCTGGCGAAGAGAGACAGTTCGAGAACCACCAGCTGGAAGCTGACGCCAGATAAACTCGGGCACAAATTTGTTTTTAATCACCACATGGCTGACCCGCCCTTGGAATCAACTTCTTTGGATGTCATCAGTTCTCGACTGGCTGCCTTTCAGGTAGAGACGCTTCGGCCAAACTTGTGTCACTGGGGGATCTGGGTGAACCCGTGCTCTACAGGAAGGCAGATGAGATGATTTCATGGTGTTTCAGGCCAGGAAGGATCATTAGATCCACCAGTCTGACCCCTGGGTAGCACAGGCCCATTGCACTTCACCCACAATCATAGACTATCAGGGTTGGAAGGGACCTCAGGAGGTATCTAGTCCAACCCCCTGCTCAAAGCAGGACCAATCCCGACAGATTTTTGCCCCAGATCCCTAAATGGCCCCCTCAAGGATTGAACTCACACCCCTGGGTTTAGCAGGCCAGTGCTCAAACCACTGAGCTGTCCCTCCTGAAGCCTCAGTATTGAGCCTAATGACTTGAGTGAGACAAGACAGCTTGATAACCCGGGGACAAGCAAACAATCTGGGTTTTGATGCAGCTAAAGGGAAGATGTACACATCTGGGAACTCAGAATGCAGGATGGGGGACTCTCTCCTGAGAAGCAGCGACTGAAAGATATTCACTCCCAAAGAGCCAGCTGACCCTCAGCTCCCAGTGCAACGCTGAGGCCAAAAGCGCGAACGCGATCCTGGGCTGTATAAACAGGAATCTCGTGTAGGAGCAGAGAGGTGATTTCCCCTCTGTTTGGCCCTGGCGCGACTGCTGCTGGGATCCTGTGCCCGGTTCTGGTGCTCACCATTCAAGGAGGATGTTGATGAATTGGAGAAAGGTCAGAGAAGAGCCACGAGAATGATCAAAGGGTTAGAAAACCTGCCTGCTAGCGAGAGACTCAAGGAGCTCGATCTATTTCACTTAACAAAGAGAAGGTGAAGGGGTGATTTGATCCCAGGGTGTCAGTACCTGCACGGGGAACAAATATTTGATCATGGGCTCTGCAGCCTAGCAGAGGCAGGTCTAACATGAGCCAATGGCTAGAAGCTGAAGCTAGACACATTCAGACTGGGAGTATATCTACACTACCCGCCGGATCGGTGGGGATCGATTTATCGCGTCTAGACTAGACCCGATAAATCTACCCCCGAGCCCTCTCCCGTCGACTCCTGTATTCCACTGCCGCGAGAGGTGCAAGCAGAGTGGACGGGGAGCGGCAGCAGTCGACTCACCGTGGTGAAGACACCACGGTAAGTCGATCTAAGTACATCAACTTCAGCTACGTTATTCACGTAGCTGAAGTTGCGTACATAAGAACATAAGAACAGCCGTACCGGGTCAGACCAAAGGTCCATCTAGCCCAGTATCTGTCTACCGACAGTGGCCAATGCCAGGTGCCCTAGAGGGAGTGGACCTAACAGGTAATGATCAAGTGATTTCTCTCCTGCCATCCATCTCCGTCCTCTGACAAACAGAGGCTAGGGACACCATTCCTTACCCATCCTGGCTAATAGCCATTAGTGGACTTAACCACCATGAATTTATCCAGTTCTCTTTTAAACGCTGTTATAGTCCCAGCCTTCACAACCTCCTCAGGTAAGGAGTTCCACAAGTTGACTGTGCGCTGCGTGAAGAAGAACTTTTTTTTATTTGTTTTAAACCTGCTACCTGACCCCTAGTTCTTGTATTATGGGAATAAGTAAATAACTTTTCCTTACCTACTTTTTCCACATCACTCATGATTTTATATACCTCTATCATATCCCCCCTTAGTCTCCTCTTTTCCAACCTGAAGAGTCCTAGCCTCTTTAATCTCTCCTCATATGGGACCCTTTCCAAACCCCTAATCATTTTAGTTGCCCTTTTCTGAACCTTTTCTAGTGCCAGTATATCTTTTTTGAGGTGAGGAGACCACATCTGTACGCAGTATTTGAGATGTGGGCGTACCATCGATCGTAACTTAGATCGATCCCTCCCCCCTAGTGTAGACCAGGTCTGGGTGTCAGGTGCACAATGTTAACAGTGAGAGTGCTATACAGGGGGTCAGACAAGACGATCATAGTGGGCTCTTCTTGCCTGGGAATCCATGAAAAAAAAACCATCTCAGACCTCAGGGGACTAAACTGATGCACATCACGGGTGGAGACTGGGACAAACTGAACTCCCACCAATTCCCAAGCCAGCCAATGCTCTCTTGTGGTCCTACTTTCTATCAATGTATGCTGTGCAGATCAGGAAATAGATGCCACGCCAGCCCGGTCGCAGCCAGCCTGGATTCAAAGAGTATCTAGCCCAAAGGGCTGGTTGGAAAAGGAGGAACATTTTCCAAAGAAAAACTTGGAATGAGACAAAAAATAAATCTCAGTAGATTTCAACTAGCCTGATCTCCTGCACGTCCCAAGCCACAGAACCTCATCCACCCACTGCTCCGGCTGAGTTACTCACGTCCTCAGAGCTTGATGTAAAGGCTTCAAGTTACAGAGAATCCACCCTTTACTCCACTTCAAACCAGCAATTTGCCCTTGCCCCAGGCTGCAGAGAAAGGCAAAAAAACCCTCCAGGGTCTCTGCAGATCAGACCTGGGAGAAGATTTGTTGTTTAGTTTGCCAAGGGAGTTTGTTTGGACAGGGCTGTTGGGATTTTGTTTTTGGTTTTTTTGGGTTTTGTTAATTAAATTAAACCCAATTTAGTTGATGTTTTCTTTGGGGTTCCCTGAAAAGGGGGGGGAGAGGGTGAAAAACAGGACTAGGGGAACCACTCCTGAAAACCCCCCACCCTGAAAATATTTTGGCCATCGGAGACCCTGGAAAACAATTGCCATTTTGGCTGAAAAGTCTTTTTGGGGGTAGGACAAAAAACGCTGTTTGGATGGAAATATTTCCACCGGTTGTAACTGGCACCAACCAGAAAGATGCTGAGTCGGGATTCCCATGCTTTTCCATGCCAGGACCCCCTTTTCCATACCAGGGAACTCCTGTGTCCCCGCTTTATCTACCCAGGACTCATCCTGGCCACCATCTAGTTGAGTCCTGGGGCTCAGAAAAAGATCTAGATAGGTCCATGAATGGCTATTAGCCAAGATGGTCGGAGACGCAACCCCATGCTCTGGGTATCACTAAACCTCTGACTGCCGGAAGCTGGGACTGGATGACGGGATGGATCACATCATAATTGCCTGTTCTGTTCATTCCCTCTGAAGCACCTGGCATTGCTCACTGTGGGAATCATAGAATCATAGAATCTCAGGGTTGGAAGGGACCTCAGGAGGTCATCTAGTCCAACTCCCTGCTCAAAGCAGGACCAAATCCAACTAAATCATCCCAGCCAGGGCTTTGTCAAGCCTGACCTTAAAAACCTCTAAGGACGGAGATTCCACCAGCTCCCTAGGTAACCCATTCCAGTTCTTCACCACCCTACTAGTGAAAAAGTTTTTCCTAATGTCCAACCTAAACCTCCCCCTCTGCAACTTAAGACCATTACTCCTTGTTCTGTCATCTTCTACCACTGAGAACAGTCTAGATCCATCCTCTTTGGAACCCCCTTTCAGGTAGTTGAAAGCAGCTATCAAATCCCCCCTCATTCTTCTCTTCTGCAGGCTAAACAATCCCAGTTCCCTCAGCCTCTCCTCATAAGTCATGTGCTCCAGCCCCCTAATCATTTTTGTTGCCCTCCACTGGACTCTCTCAAATTTATCCACATCCTTCTTGTAGTGTGGGGCCCAAAACTGGACACAGTACTCCAAATGAGGCCTCACCAGTGCTGAATAGAGGGGAATGATCACATCCCTCGATCTGCTGGAAATGCCCCTACTTATACAACCCAAAATGCCATTAGCCTTCTTGGCAACAAGGGCACACTATTGACTCATATTCAGCTTTTCGTCCACCGTAACCCCTAGGTCCTTTTCTGCAGAACTGCTGCCCAGCCATTCGGTCCCTAGTCTGTAGCAGTGCATGGGATTCTTCCGTCCTAAGTGCAGGACTCTGCACTTGTCCTTGTTGAACCTCATCATATTTCTTTTGGCCCAATCCTCTGATTTGTCTAGGTTCCTCTGTATCCTATCCCTACCCTCCAGCGTATCAACCACTCCTCCCAGTTTAGTGTCATCTGCAAACTTGCTAAGGGTGCAGTCCACACCATCCTCCAGATCGTTAATGAAGATATTGAACAAAACCGGCCCCAGCACCGACCCTTGGGGCACTCCACTTGATACCGGCTGCCAGCTAGACATGGAACCATCGATCACTACCCGTTGAGCCCGACGATCTAGCCAGACGGGATACTGGGCTAGATGGACCATCGGTCTGACCCACCGTAGCTTTCCTTATGACCGTCTCCCCTCTCCATTTAGCAATATGTGCAGGGCGGGGGAGTGGGTCGCAGTCCCTGGTCTAGACAGAGGCTTGATAAGTCAACAAAAACCACCTAATGCCTTAAGGCCACATTTTCCCAAGCGCAGCCTCTCAATTTTGGGGCATCTCCAGTTGTGGGACCCTAAACGGGGAGACATCTGAGGAGAGGAAGAGGGAGTCTGGCTTTCACAAGTGCCAGGCACCTCCAGCTGGGAAACGGGAACCATCAGCACCCTCCGAAAACCAGGCCCCGAGTGGTCCCCCTCCCCCCCCAAATCACAGCACACCCCCTTCCCCAAATCAGTGGCTGCTTTTGGAACAGATCAGCCTTGCAGCACATGGTCGGACCAGCCGCCAAGCCCCGCCCCTCACACACAAACCCCGCCCCTCATCTGCATGTAGGCCCCTCCCCTTGTCTTTGGGGCTGAATCCAGCCAAGTGTCATATAAAGGGCTGATCCTTGGTGACTCTTGACCTGCAGAAGCCAAATTCCCATTCGGCTGGATGGGAATTGGGTCAAAATCTAGGCAGCTTCGGTGAAAAAAAAAAAGCCAGTGGTCCATACCTCTTCCCCTAACCTCTTTCTATGTGTCCGTCCTTGGTCTCTGACCATGCCAGCACTCCTGTGGCCTTTGAGAAGCCCCTATGACAGAGCGGGCACTGTTATAGCGAAAATATCTGCCTGTCCATGGGGGTCTGTGCTGAGGAACCAGATCGGAGTTCAAGCCCCTTTCCGAAGAGACACCATCTAAATGGCACTGGGGGTTACTGGGTGTCACCTGATGCAGGTGATCAGGTGCTCAACTGGCAAGCAAGGTAATGGGGTGGTCAGTCTTCCCCACCTGGCTTTTTTATCCCTGGGATCTGAGAGTCAAGCTGGGTTCTTTCCTTCATCTGTAAAGAAGGCCCAGCAGAACCAGCCACTGCCCTTGATTGAGAGTGGCGCATGCAGTGGCCTCATGCGGCTGTGTAAATGGGGGCAGATTCTGCTCTGGGATCTCAGCTCCTCGGCCTGGGTCTCCTTTACCCTCGCTACCGCTTTTAAGTCCCATTGATGCTGCTAGATCAGCACAAAGAGCCCTGCGAACAAGACTCGGCCCCTCACATCTCTAGCCCTGATGGCTGTGAAGTGACCCTTCAGGAAGGAAGCCAGATAGCAGCCCATGCCTGAGTCTGCACAGAGCCTGACACCATTGCTCTGAGAGGCACAAATTCCTTCCGCCCTTCTAAACAAGGGTGTTGACTCTGAAGTCTAACAACTGCCATGTAAATTAACCATTTCACTGCCGCTCCTTTTAGGAGAAACAGCCAACTAAGGGGTTGGATGCACTGGCAGATCCTGAGCAGGGACGACAGCCGGTAGCGATTAACGGATGCTGGAGGTATCAGAGAATTTGAACGGTCATTCCCCAGGGAAAGGTGTGGGGAGAGGGAAAACAGACAGCCCCTCCCTGTCCGTCAAAACCTCCATCAGTCATCTGCCCCCGCCCTGGGTGCCCAAACCCTCAGTTCCTTCTCCTCCCATCGATACCCCCAAAGTACCTAGGAAACTGGTGTGTAGGGTAAAACAGACTGAATAGAATCAAGAGACGTCAGTAATGAGAAGGGATCCTGCACTGGTTGGCGTGGGCAGGGAGGGGCGGGGGGGTCGAAGCGTTGCATGAATTCTAGGGTCCACATCAGCGCCGATCTGATGGGACATGGGGCCATTACAACGGTGCAACCCCTCTCTGCTCCCCACCCCGCTCCAACAGGCAGAGCAGGGCCACGCAGCCTCCCCCACGCCGCAGCCCAGCCCTTCCAAGCACCAGCCTCAGGTGGGCGAGGCACCTCTTTCATTGGACCAGCTTCCGCTGGTGAGCGCCACGGAGCGCTTCTCCGGGCCCAGCCGCGGGGAGGAGCTCGGAAGCAGATCTCTTTCACCGACAGACGTGGGTCCACTAATGGAGATTCCCTCACCCGCCTTGTGTCCCTAATATCCTGGGACCGACACGGCTACGACAACACTGCGAACCCTAACACGTGCCCATCTGCTGCCACACACACCCCGCCCCCAGCTGGACTAATTTCCCCACGCTGCACCTGCCTCCACCCCCTCTCTGCCCCTTCCAACGAGCTGTAAGTGGGAGAGGGGGTCCTTTGCCCTGGGGCACCTGGCACCAGTTCCCCCAGTTTGTAGGCCCCGGCTGGACTTTCAGAGCCCAGAGAACATTTGGAAAAGGAGCAACGTGTTCTTAACTCCCCTCCCGGAGTCATGCAGCCCTGCCCTTCCCTGCCCCCTCCAACACAGACAGGATCCCGTGCCAGCGCTGTTTGAAAGCAGAGGCACTCAGGGCCCATGCCTGGGTCCCTGGCTCCCAGAGTCACAGCAGAACCAGCTTTCATTCCAGACAACAAGCTTCTAGCCCTCGTGAGTGTGAAGAAAAAGCTTGAAAAGCTGACCTGAGCGCAACTGATGCCACGACACCTGCCTGAGTCTGCAGAGAGCCTGAGCCGATTGCTGCTGCCTGAGTCTGCAGAGAGCCTGAGCCAATTGCTGCTGCCTGAGTCTGCAGAGACCCCCCGAGCCCAGCGCTCCAAGACAGAGCTGGCTCAGAATCCCAATGGGGTGTTAACACCAAGCCCCACCTCTCTGGGGCCTTTGCCATCACCATCCCAGCCAGGGATGCTGGGGGGGGGGGGACTTTGCTGCCAACCCACAACCACGGCTGTGCTGGGGATGGGTGTCAGCAAAGCCCCCCTCCCCCCGAGCCCTCCACCCAGGTGTGGCAGAGTTCTTCCCGCTCCAGGACACACCCAAGCCCACACGAAGGCAGGGAGTGGTGTTCTGGGGAGACCCAGGTGTTTGGGGGGTGGGGCGTGACCTGCCTCTACACCCCCTTGATTCCTTTCATCTGGAGCAGGCGCACCTCCCAAGTCCAATATTATCAGTATTACAGCAGCACCGGAGGGGGGGGGGCAGTTAGTGGTCAGGGCCCTCACTGTGCTAGGAGCTGGACAGACGATCCCACGGCAGCCCCATTAGCAAAGGTGTGTCTGTCTGTCCATCTTCTGCCCCCTGCTGGAGGGGATGAGCCCTGCTATCGGGGAAAGGGGGGGGCTCTGTCTGTCTGTCCCGGTGGATGGATTGAGCCCTGCTTTGTGCATACGTCCCTCTGCGTCCACCCTCCAATTCCACACATCTGCCTCCTCTCCACCTACCCTCTTCTGATTTCACAGCGTCTACATCAGTGGTTCTCAAACTTTTGTACTGGGGACCCCTTTCACACGACAAGCCTCTGAGTGCGACCCCCCCTTATAAATTAAAAACACTTGTTTATATATGTAACACCATTATAAATGCTGGAGGCAAAGCGGGGTTGGGGTGGAGGCTGACTGCTCGCGACCCCCCCATGTAATAACCTCGCCACCCCCTGAGGGGTCCCGACCCCCAGTTTGAGAACCCCTGGTCTATGTTTTCTGCTAGGGCCAGAAGGGGCCGTTAGATCAGCTGGCCCGACCACCCGCAGAGCTCGGGCCGTTCAGTTTCACCCAGAGCCCCCATGCTGAGTCCAGCCAAAGCGTTTGAGTGACCGGGAAACATGGGGAGACAAAGCCCAGGCGAGAGCACGCGGCAGGGACCTGAGCGGGGGAGATCTGCCCGCGGGCGCCCCGCGCCGCAGACAAACCCAAACAGCCGCTCCCTCCTGAGCTGACCCGGGGGAGAATTCTGCCCTGACCCCACACGTGAGACCAGCCAGACCCCGAGGACGCTAACAAGGCCCCTCAAGCTCAGGGGAAGAATTTGCTAGTATTTCAGGGAGCACTAGGCCCCTCAGGGCGTTTGCCCGTTTCACCCCCTGGTTACAGCACGGTCAGCGCTAAATCCCAGTGCACGGACCACCAGGGAGCCACGGGCCGCCATGTTCTGCACCGCTGTAAATCCCCCCCCCCCCCCCAGCTTATAGCGCTAACCAAGCAAAGCTTCACTGTCCCCAGGAGGGAGCCAGAAGAGGCCACACTTTGCAACTCAGCCCGGTCCCCCCACCCCCATTCAGGACCCTCCCCACCAAGACATGCTGGGCCCCTGGGAACGCAACCAACTCCTGCCCACCCCAGCATCCTCCTCCCCCGGCTCGGGACTCAGCTCCGTCCATCCTCCCACCCCAATGTGAGGTCTCCTTTCTCTGCAGAGCGCCTGGGAACGTGCCCTCCCTGCTCCGGGGCAGCCATGTCACGCCAGCCCCGGCCTGGGCTCACAGACTTTAAGGCCAGAAGGGACCGTCATGACCAGCTCAGCTGAGCTTGTACATCTCACAGGCCACAGACCCTCACCCACTGACTCCTGTAATAGGCCGATAACCTCTGGCTGAGTCACTGACGTCCTCGAGTCTTGATTTAAAGTCTTCAAATTACAGGGAATCCAGCATTTACTCTAGTTCAGACCAGCAAGCGACCTGTGCCCCATACTGCAGAAGAAGGAGAAAAAAACCCAGGGTCTCTGCCCATCTGACCCGGGGGGAAGATTCCTTCCCGACCCCAAATACAGCGATCAGTTAGACCCTGATTATGGTGTGATTTGATACCAGGGGGGATTTGATAGCAGCCTTCAACTACCTGAAGGGGGGTTCCAAAGAGGATGGAGCTCGGCTGCTCTCAGTGGTGGCAGATGACAGAACAAGGAGCGATGGTCTCAAGTTGCAGTGGGGGAGGCCTAGGTTGGATATTAGGAAACACTATTTCACTAGTAGGGTGGTGAAGCACTGGAATGGGTTCCCTAGGAAGGTGGGGGAATCTCCATCCTTAGAGGTTTTTAAGGTCAGGCTTGACAAAGCCCTGGCTGGGATGATTTAGTTGGGTTTGGTCCTGCTTTGAGCAGGGGGTTGGACTAGAAACCTCCTGAGGTCCCTTCCAACCCTGATCTCCTTTGATTCCATGTCAGCTAGTCCCACCAGCCAGATACCTGGGAAAGAATTCACCGTAGTGACTGAGAGCCCCCCCCCCCCCTTCTAGTGTCCCACCTGTGGCTGGTGGAGATATTTGCTAATGGGCCACAGGCCATTGCAGGCCACCTCATCAGACCACCCCCCTCCATGAACTTCTCAAGCTCAGTCTTAAGACAAGGGTAGTTTTGCCCCCACTGCTCCTCTTGGGACATCCCTCCTGTGGTGGTTAGAAACCTTCACCGAACTGCAGCCTAAATGTGTCGGTGGCCCCTTGATATCCACTCGTTCTTGTGCCGACATTGCCCCTTAAACAACTTCTCTCCCTCCCTGGTATTTATCCCTCTGACATATTTAGAGAGAGCAAACCGATCGCCCCACAGCCTTCAGTTTGGCCAGGCTAAACCAGCCAAGCTCCTTATGTCCTCTCCTAAGGGAGGGTCTCCAGGCCTCAGCTCACGCCGATGGCCCGTCTCTGCACCTGTTCCAGTGTGAATTCCTCTTTCAACACGGGAGAGCAGGACTGCGCATGGTATCCCAAGTGAGGTCTCACCAGGGCCCTGTATCATGGTACTGGCACGTCCCCATCTCGACTGGAAATACCTCGCCGGACGCCTCTGAGGAGTTCATCGGCCTTTTTCGCAGCCGCCTCACACGGATGGCTCACCGCCATGATGTGATCGGCCAGGACACCCAGGCGTTTGCCCTGCTCGGGCGTTTCTAACAGATACGTTCCCAGCTTATAGCAACAATTCTTGTTCATCCCCACTTGCAGGACTTTGGGCTGTTACATTTCATCCCTTTTCTCCTACTCCCATTCTCACGGTTGGGCAAATTCCAACAGCCCCCACCTTGGGGCCTCGGCCACTGTGGACCACCCCAGCCACCCAACATTCGCCCTGGATCCTTTGCTGGAGTCGCCAGGGCTCTTCTTGGCATGGTTTTGCTCGTACCCAGCTGTCTCTGATGGGGAGGAAGTGTGGCCTAATGGGTAGGGCACCAGGCTGGGATACAGCAGGGCTGAGTTTTAGCCCCAGCTCTGCCCTGCTGGGTGACCTTGGGCAAGTCACATCCTCTCTCTGCACCTCAGTTTCCCCTCTTGCCTCATAGCTGTCCAGACTGACCTCTTTGGGGCACAGACCATCCCTCACTCTGTATGTACAGCACCTTGCACACTGGGGCGCCGATCTCATCTCTGTACGCTGCTTTGAAGCATGCTGAAGTCTCACCACGCACCCTGCAGGCCTCAGTTCTCCTTTCTTGTCACGCTGGGCCAAAGATCTCTGGTTTGTAGCACTGCAACGCCAGGGATCAATTTGGCCTCCCCTGCCCGCCTCCATGCCTCCTCCTCTGTTGACCCCGCCTCACCCACCCTGTAATATGAGAGCAATTCTACTACAGAATCCCATCTACCGCTAGTCACATGACCTCCCATTGCTGCAGTGGGAGCTCCGCCTCTGCCCTTGGTGACTCCGCCTCCCCCCCCCGCTTGTACCCCCCACCCCGAACTCCACCAGTTCTTTCCACCAGCCACCGCAAGAGTCTCCTCCTCTGCACTGTTGTAGTTCCAGACCCATTGGCCCGTAGCTGCCAGGCACCAGCTGACGGCACAGGCCCCAGTTGAACTCAGGAGAGGTCCATCAGCAAGGGGTGCCATTGCCAAGGGGAGCCCCCCCCCCCTTCCCGCTCCAAATCTGGGCTCTTGGCAAACTTGCCTAGCTGTTTTTTTAACCAGATGGGGGGAAGGAGAGGGCGTACGAGAGGCAGCTGTTTGGGAAGCCAGATCTAACTCTCCACGAAGTCCACGGGTGCCTTTCTGCTAACAGGGAGGGGAACCGGACCTTATGCTAGGAGTGGGCTGAAACAGACGGCTTCTAGACAGCTCACTGAGCCACAAGCTTTACATCAGGGATGATTTGCATGGCACTTGTGCCCAGAGGTGGCAGGCACGAAGCAGGCCCCCGCGGTGGCGCTAGCTGGATAGAATCACAGAAAAATCATGCTTGACGGGACCTCAAGGTCATCCAATCCTGTGCCAAGGCAGGACCAAATTGACCTAGATCGGCCCTGACAGGCGTTTGTCCAACGTGTTCTGAAAACCCTCCACTGACGGGGATCCCACAACCTCCTTTGGGAGCCTGTTCCGGAGTGTCACTCTCCTGAGAGTTCGAAAGTTTGTCCTGATCTCTCACCTAAGTCTCCCTGGCTGCAGATTACGCCCATTACTTGAGGCCTCTCTCTTGAAGTCTTTAAACCATGATTTGAGGACGTCTGTAACTCAGCCAGAGATGAGGGGTCTATCACCGGAGTGGGTGGGGGAGGTTCTGTGGCCTGCAAGGTGCAGGAGGTTGAGACTAAATGATCCCAGTGGTCCCTTGTGGCTTTGAAGTCGATGGGTTTCAAGTCGGGCATTGAGAAATGGAAGCACCTCAAACCTCTCTAGAAAACGTTGGCTGCCATTGACTAAAACAGGAACATTTAAAAAAAAAATCAAGTCACTTCTCGCTACTTCTACAGTCATTTGCACTGGCGCTGCCTGGGAGTCTCGCAATATTTGGTGCCCTCCTTGAAGGCCCAGCTCCAGGAGTCACGAGATTAGGAAGATTAGCTTCCATTTAAATAAAGAAATACTTTTTTTTTAATCTTTAAAAAGATAAGTAAAAAAAAATTTTTTTTTAAAAGTGAAGTAATTTTGTTTACAGGTAAAACACTTCTTAAAGAGTTAAAGACAAAAAATAAAAGAGAATTTAAAGGGAACTTTCCAGTCCTTGAGATTCTCGTGAATAGCTTGAAATCATGATCCAAGAGCACCCCAAAAGCTCAGGAACTGGACGGCAGATAAAAAAATACCCAACAAACATTGTTTTTAAAAACCTCCTGGCTACAAAGCTAAGCTCATTGTTGTTATTAATATGACGTATGTAGGGGTATTAGGTCGTACCTAGGACCCCCAAGCACGGAGCAAGCCCCCCATCCTGCCAGGTGCTGTACAAAGAACAAAAAGATGGTCACACTTCCAAAGAGTCTAACCTGCTCTGCACAGAGACTTTGCCCCGGTACAGCTATTTCAATTAGAGCTGTTCGTTAGTTTTAACTGATACAATTCTAGTGGTGCGGACACAGTTATACCAAGATAACGGCTTTTGAAAAGCTGTTATCTGGCCCCCCCGGTCTTCTTTTCACCAGACAAGACGTGCCCAAGTGTGGTTTTTTAAAACCTCTTTCCTCCTCATCAAAGGTTTAGAAAATCTGACCTATTTTTTGTTGCTCCTCTGGCCTCTCTCTAATTCATCCACATCTTTCCTGAAGTGCGGCCCCCTGAATTGGGCAGGGAACTGCAGCTGAGGTCTCCCTCCCCCCCCTTGCAAAACAGAGCAGGGTAATTACCTCCTGTGTCTTACATACACAGATTAGCCTTTTTCACAACTGCACCAGTTGCTGATCCATATTCAGTTTGTGATCCACTCTAACGCCCAGGTTTCAGAGTAGCAGCCGTGTTCCGTAAAAAGAACAGGAGTACTTGTGGCACCTTAAAGACTAACAAATTTATTTTAGCATGAGCTTTCGTGAGCTACAGCTCACTTCTTCGGATGCATAGAATGGAACACACAGACAGGAGATATTTATACATACAGAGAACACGAAAAGGTGGAAATATGCATACCAACAGGAAAAGTCTTCCTTTTCATGTTCTCTGTATGTATAAATATCTCCTGTCTGTGTGTTCCATTCTATGCATCCGAAGAAGTGAGCTGTAGCTCACGAAAGCTCATGCTAAAATAAATTTGTTAGTCTTTAAGGTGCCACAAGTACTCCTGTTCTTTGTACTCTAACGCCCAGCTCCTTTTCGGCAGGACGACCCCCTAGCTCAGTGGTCCCCAACCTTTTTCGTCTGGTGGGTGCCAGACGAAGGACCGTGGCGGTGGTCGAGCATCCGCCGAAATGCCGCCTCTGGATGACGCTGCTTGTCGGCTGCAAGCGGCGTCATCCAGAGGCGTCACTGTCGAAATGCCGCCGAATTTCGGTGGCATTTCGGCGGATGCTCGTCCGCCGGCCAGTAGGCGGGCGCATTTCAATGCCCCCACGGACGCGTTGAGGACCCCTGCCCTAGCTGGTTATTCCCCAGTTTTGTAGTTGCGCGGTAAGAGTTTTCTGTCCTGAATGCAGTACTTTGCACTTGTCTCGATTGAATTTCCTCTTGTTGATTTCAGACCTAGTCTCCAATTTCTCAAGATCATCCTGAAATCTAATCCTGTCCTTCAAAGTGCCAGGCTGGGGTCATCCACAAATTTTATAATCACATTCTCCACTCTATTACCTGAGCCATTCGTGAAAATATTGACTCTTACCAGACCCAGAACTGTCCCTTGTGGGGCCCCACTAGACACACTCCTGGTTTGACAGCAAACCATTGATAACTCTTTGAGTACAGCCTTTCACCCACCTTATAATGATTTCATCAAGTCCCTATTTCCCTAGTTTGCTTCTGAGAACATCATAAGAACGGCCAGACTGGGTCAGACCACAGGTCCATCTAACCCAGGATCCTGTCTCTGGCGGCAGCCAGTGCTAGATGCTTCCAAGAGAATGAACAGAACAGGTCAATTATCACGTGATCCATCCCGTCATCCAGGCCCAGCTTCTGGCAGTCAGAGGTTTAAGGACACCCCAAAGTATAGGGCTGCATCCCTGACCATCTTGGCTAATAGCCATGGATGGACCTATCCTCCAGGAACTTATCTCATTCTTTTTTGAGCCCAGTTATACTTTCGGCCTTCACAGCGTCCCCTGGCAAGGAGTTCCACAGGTTGACTGTGTGTTGGGTGAAGAAATACGTCCTTATGTTTTAAACCTGCTGCCTGTTAATTTCATCGGGCGACTCCTGGATTTTGTGTGATGTGAAGGGGTAAATAACACTTCCCTAGTCACTTTCTCACACCAGCCATGAATTTACAGACCTCTCTCATACCCCTCCTCAGTTGTCTCTCTTCTAATCAGACCAGCCCCAGCCTTTTTAATCTCTCCTCTGACGGAAGCTGTTCCAGCCCCTGAATCGTTTGCGTTGCCCTTCTCTGCACCTTTTCCAATTCTAATATCTCTTTTTTGAGATGGGGCCACCAGAACTGCACGCAGTGTTCAAGGCGTAGGCGTACCATGGATTTATACAGTGCATGATGGTATCATGCGGGACTGGGGCAAAAGCCGTCCTCAAATCCCAATATGTCACACCTACAAATTCCCCCCATTCACCAGGCCAGCATAAATGCACAGAAGGGGGTGAGGGAGAGAGGGATCCCAACCCCAAACAGCTGACAATGGATCTAGGGCCTCTGCAGCCATGTAAATAATCATCGCTAGCAGATCTCAACGCACTTTATAAAGGAGATCAATATCTCTATTCCCATTTTATAGAGGCACAGAGCAGGGACCTACCCAACGGCACCCAGCAGGCCTGTAGCAGATCCAGGAATAGAACCCAAGTCCCTTACATCCAAATCCAGGGCACTAGCCACTAGACCACACCACCTCCACTGCACACACTCACCCTGGCTTGTGTGCTTCCACTCCCGGCTCCTGCATCATGCACAGTCTATCGTTGCATGCCCAGGCCGTTTACTCTTTCCACACCATGGCTAACACCACCACGTTTCCCCAGCCCAATACAATGAGACCAGAGCAATTGGGTACCATCGTGCTATGACCGCAGCTTTCCCACATGCTGCAGCTTTAAGGCCAGGCTGTCTCTCTCAGATTCTTCAGGGTTAGACAGTCCCATGGTATAGGGGTGCCAGCTGACTGCCCCCCCATATCAACAGCTGGAATCGATCACGTTTCCTGCCTAAGGGAGCATTCAACAGCCAGGCTGAACCTCCGGCATAGCATGGGCCAGTGAAACCCAGCCAGGGATTTCTTCATTCAGCCCCTATCTGGTGGTTGAGCTAGAGTGGGGCTTTTGGAAAGACGCCGAGTGAGGGAGAATCCAACCCATCCCCAGGAAGCTGCTCAAATGGTTAGTTAATCCCCCTGCCTGTCACAACCTTGCAGGTTGTGTTTGTATGATGCCTCGCACAGAGGGGTCCCAGACCCAGACAAATAATAATTTCCACTCTGAATCTATCTAGTGTCCAACCCCCAGCTGCTGGGACTCCCTCTGCCTAGGTCCTGCTCGCTCACAAGATACGGGCTGGAAACAGGAATTCCTGGGCCATATTCTCCAGCCCGGGTTATGCCGGAGCTCAGACTGAGTTGATCATAAGGGTCCCTCATGGCCTTAAAAAAAACAACCCACTCTCTGGTGTGGGGGCCACATAGGGTAACCAGATCTTCCGATTTCATAGGGACAGTCCCGATTTTTGGGTCTTTTTCTTATATAGGCTCCTATTATCTCCCCACCCCGTCCTGATTTTTCTGGTCACCCTAGGGCCGCACATCCTCCATCACCCCAGACCTCGTGCAGTGAATCAAGTGCAAGGGGCTACCCAGGTCAGAATGGCGGCCTGGCACACCCACTTCACGCTGGCGTGCATGATGGCCTGGGGGATGGGCCCTATTGATCAACGGGCGCCTCCGTCCATCAGACCAGACACCCGGAGGTGGGGCAGGGTCACACGTGGCTTTTGAGAAGGAGATGGAAGGACAGATAGGAAGGTGGCCCAGGTAGCAGTGGGCTCAGCAGAAGCCTCTCACACCCAGCGCCTGGAGGAAGAGGCAGGGAGGGGCAGGCCAGGGGCAAGCAGCCATTCCAGCTGAGCCCTGGGGCAGGAAGGAGTCCTCTTTGAGCCTGCCTGGCCCACAGGCATAAGTCAGAGCAGCCTCAGGGCTACCCTAACTTACACTTTGCCTGACTATAGCTCGACAGGGACATTTAGGCAAGTGGGAATAGCCAGCGTACAGCCCTTCCCCACACTGCAATGGCCCCATGGAGCTACTTTGCAGGCCTGTGCTCTGCCACCAGCGACCCAGGGAGTTGTACTTATTCAGGAAGGTTTCAACCCCTTGTCTTTATTTGAACTTCCACACCCCACTACTTCCAGGGAGCCCCACTTCTCATAGGCCAGGGTTTCTCAAACAGGGGTCGCCGCTTGTGTAGGGAAAGCCCCTGGTGTATTTACCTGCCCCGTCTGCAGGTCCAGCCGATCGCGGCTCCCACTGGCTGTGGTTCACTGCTCTGGGCCAATGGGGGCTGCTGGAAGCGGCGCGGGCCGAGGGACTTACTGGCCACCGCTTCCAGCAGCTCCCATTGGCCCGGAGCAGCAATCTGCTGCCAGTGGGAGCCACGATCAGCCGGACCTGCAGACAGGGCAGGTAAACACACCGGCCCAGCCTGCCAGGGGCTTTCCCTGCACAAGCGGCGACCCCTGTTTGAGAAACCGTGTCATAGGCTAACTTGTTAGTTCCTCTGAGACAAGTTACCACTGACGCCATTCAATCACCGTAACGATGTGTGGTGAGCACCCCGCCGATACCCTAGAGTCCCCCAAATACTCAAACTGGCTTTAACTCGGGCCGTTGCAGGATATATTCCCTAAATACCAGCCGCAGAACACCCTGACTTCATGCAGCGTCCTAGCGGGTGAGAGAGAGCCATTGCTAACTTGTGCCAACTTAGGAACTGGGGCAGGGGTCGGCAGCCTTTCGGAAGTGCTGTGCCGAGTCTTCATTTATTCACTCTGATTTAAGGTTTCGCGTGCCAGTAACACATTTTAACATTTTTAGAAGGTCCCTTTCTATAAGTCTATAATATAGAACTAAACTATTGTTGTATGTAAACTAAATAAAGTTTTTTGAATGTTTAAGAAGCTTCGTTTAAAATTAAATTAAAATGCAGAGCCCCCCGGACCGGTGGCCAGGACCCAGGCAGTGTGAGTGCCACTGAAAATCAGCTCGCATGCCGCCTTCAGCACCTGTGCAATAGGTTGCCTACCCCTGAACTAGGGTCACTTCCTGGTTACTTGACACAAGCAACTTTTTCTTTAGGCCAGAGGCCTTGGTTAAGCTAAATATCGCTGGGTACGTCTACACGACCAACCATCCCAGGGTGGACATTTGGGCTCCGGCTGGAGCTGGGGCTCTGAAATCCTGCAAAGCGAGAGGGCCTCAGAGCCCAGGCCCGGCCCAAGAGGCTACACTGTATTTTTCGCCCCGCAAGCCTAAGTCAATTGATCTGAGCTCGGAGACTCGGGGCGTGGGGTTTTTTTCTTGCAATGCTGACGTACCCTCTGAGGACGGCAGGCCCTGGGTTACAACATTTCATTCATGTTTCTATTTCACGTCTACTTAGGAAATACACCGGATACCGTTTACCCTTGGCTACAGTGTGTGTGTGCAATTCTTCGGCGGGCAGATCTGTGCCACCAGAGCAGCACAGAGGGGCCAGGGCTCCGAGGAGGAATAAGTCTTTGAAAAGGGCGGCCCGGGGACGTGGGGAGGGGCTGGAAAGAAGAGCGGAGGCCGGCTGGAGTGTGGGGATCAGGGACGGCCAGAGGAGGAAGACGTTGGTGCGAAGGTGGGAGGACAAGGCAGAGGTGGCAGAGCACAAGCCAGAAGAACCCAGCCAGGGATTTCTGCATCCAGCCCCTATCTGGTGGCCGAGCCGGAGTAGGTCTTTCAGAAAGAGCCAATCAGCTCTGAGGGACGGAGAATCCACCCTGTTCCCTGGTTTGGGTCCGGATCTGGGGGCGTGTGCGTCACGATTCCGTCCCATCTGGGGAGCTGAGTTTGGGGTTTCCGCTCTCTTGCTGGCTCCTGCTAAGGGGTGGGGCATTGGTAGGAAGGGGGTGTTAACCCTTGGTCTCCCACAGAGGAACCCACCCCATAGGCCAGCACAGCTCTCAGCACCAGCCCCGTGCAATCCTTGCCCCTGCCGGCACCCTCTAGGAGGCCCCCCCTCACTTCCAGCCGTGCTGCCAGAGAGAGGGTGCCGACCCCAGAGTTAGAGGGGGCAGGATTCCCCCTGCAGGGGGCACTGGGCCCAGATTTCCCCCCTCCCCATGAGATAAGGTCTCGCTGGTGCTTCGGGAGGCTCAGCAGGGCCCCGGGGTCACTGGGCCAGTCCCACTTGCATCCCTTTGGGGGCGAGAGTCACTGATGGCAGAGGACAGCAGGGTCACAGCAGAGAGGGCAGCTAATGAATGGGGGTGCAGCCTAGTGGCCCCTCGACACACCCAATCTCCTCCCCTCTCCCAGCCCCCTTCCTCTCCCACCCCACACCCCAACCTCCCCATAACATCTTCTCCCCCCGATACCCCTTTCCCCCTCCCCCCACCTCCTCTCCAGGCCCTATTTCTCCCCCTTCCCCCACCCAATTTCTTTTGTCCCCTCTGTATTGGGTGGGCTCCCTGTCGTGAAGCGTCCAGGATGCTCTGTTAGAGCAGTAACCACACAGCATGAGCAGGACTGGCAAATTTGCCCCCCCTTCCCCATCCCAAGTCACCTGAGTGCAAAGGGAGAATCCTCATAATCTAGGAGCAATAGAGGGTCTATGACACACGGTCAAGCAGTTCCAATGCCCTCCAGCAGAGGGTAGCAGTATGCACAAACGCCCATTCCTGGCAGTGTCGGGGAGCGTTTAACCCTTGCCGCTACAAAGTGCCTTTGATAGAACCTATCGCTCCTCAGGGCCTCTTCCAGTCCCCATGCCCCAGCTACACAAGCTTCCTCTGCAAAGATAGGGACCTCCCTCCACAAAACACAAGCCTCCAGCCCAGGCACACAACCCCCACTCCCCTTCTCCAACAGGCCACCCCCCCTTTCTACACTCGGGGGGACTGGAGCTCACCAAGGCTGGGGTACAGCAGCTGGGTGAGCACAGGATTGGTGGGGGGAAGGGGATGACAGATCTCGCATCCCCACATAGTCCTGAGCAAACATCTCTGTTTGCCCTGTGGGAAGCTAGCCTGGCAGCAGGCTATATGCATTGGAAGACGAGCCCTTCGGCTACGGGCTAGCGCACTGACCTGGGATCTAGGCCAGTGCTCGAACCCATTAAAACCAGCCGACCTGCCCCCAAGCAATGACGCTAGCTGAGACCTGGGCGAAGTGAGCTAAAACCACAGGCTCTGACCAGAGCCAGAGCCTGGACCAGAGCGGTGGGAAGGGCACAGAGGAGACCTGGATGCAGGGAGATGTTCCAGGCCGGAGGAAAGATTCCCTGGATGAGACGTCTCCATGAGGAAAGACAGGGCACAAACCCAGCTCAGGAGCAGACAGGAATGACGGACACAGGGGATCACCCCCCCAAACACAACCCATGAGCCCCAGTCTGGCGTCAGACTGCTGTCGGGTTGCCAGGTTTGGGGGTGTAGGACACACGGTGGAGCAGCTCAGAGTCTGTCCAGCAGAGGGCACTGGTCTCACACACACGCATAAGTCATTTGGTTACAGCATCACAGCTTTACGAGACCAGCTGAATATTGCAGGGGCGAAGAGGTCTGAGTCCAGCCCCTTGTGCCATCTCCCGCCAGACCTGGCATAGGCACCAACTCCGTGGGTGCTCTGGGGCTGGAGCACCCACAGGGAAAAATGGGTGGGTGCTCAGCTCCCCACCCTGCCCCCCTGCGCCAGCTCACCTCCGCCTCCTCCCCTGAGCGCGCTGCGTGCCCGCTTTTTCCCCCTAGCTCCCAGCGCTTGCACCGCAAAACAGCTGTTTCACGCGGCAAGCGCTGGGAGGGACGGGGGAGGAGGGGGAACGCAGCGCGCTCGGGGAAGATGCGGGGCCAGGGTGGGGATTTGGGGAAGGGGTCCAACAGGGGCAGGGAGGGGGCGGAGACTTTGGGGAAGGGATTGGAATGGGGGCGGGGCAGGGAAAGGGTGGAGTTGGGGCAGGGCCGGTGCCGGGGAATGTTGGAGCCTATGAGACCTGGCACTCATGGTGCCAATGCCAATTACTTATCTCACGGTTACCGTGCCCTTGTCTCTTTTGTTGTATCCATCTCTGGGCTCAGACTGGAAGTTCTTTGGGGCAGGTCCTGTGTCCAACTCCGTGTCTGCGCCCTGATCTCGGTCACTGTGTGTCCGGGCAGCGCCCGGCCCGACGGGGCCCTGATCTCGGTCACTGTGTGTCTGGGCAGCGCCCGGCCCGACAGGGCCCTGATCTCGGTCACTGTGTGTCTGGGCAGCGCCCGGCCCGACGGGGCCCTGATCTCGGTCACTGTGTGTCTGGGCAGCGCCCAGCCTGACGGGGCCCCGATCTCGGTCACTGTGTGTCTGGGCAGCGCCCGGCCCGACGGGGCCCCGATCTCGGTCACTGTGTGTCTGGGCAGCGCCCGGCGCGACGGGGCCCTGATCTCGGTCACTGTGTGTCTGGGCAGCGCCCGGCCCGACGGGGCCCTGATCTCAGCCACCGTCTTTCTGAGCAGCGCCCGGCGGGGTCCTGATCTCGGTCACTGTGTGTCTGAGCAGCATCTGGTGCAATGGGGCCCCGATCTCGGTCAGTGTCTGTCTGTGCAGCGCCTGGCATGACAGGGCTCTAATCTCGGTCGCTGTGTGTCTGGGCAGCATCCAGCACAATGGAGCTAGGGTTGCCAACTTTCTAATTGCACAAAACTGAACACCTTAACCCCGCCCTTGCCCCGTCCCATCCCTTCCCCAAGACCCTGCCCTCTGCTCACTACATTCCCCCTCCCTCGGTGGCTCGCTCTCCTCCATCCTCACTTGCTTTCACTAGGCTGGGGCAGAGGGTTGGGGTGCAGGGACTGAGGGCTCTAACTGGGAGTGGGGGCTCTGGGGTGGGGCCAAAAAGGAGGGGTTCAGGCTGTGGGAGGGGGCTCTGGGCTGGGGCTTGGGGTGCAGGAGGGGGTATAGACTCTGGGGTGGAGCTGGGGATGAGAGGTGTAGAACTGATAAATGAAATTGTTTTTAATTGTTCACTTTATTAATGTAACTTCTGTTCACCATCCACTACACTTGCCTATATTGTAACTTTTGTTCACTGTTTGCCATATTGTAATTCAAACCCCATTTTAAAATGCTCACTCCATTTTGTAAAAGCTTTCTCCAACCTTCATTTTTGCAAACCCTGCTTATTAGTTTAGTTTAGATGTGTGACTGAGGTATGTATGGATGATGGAATCAACCTCCAGCCCCAGCCTGTCTTAAAGTTCAAACCCCGCCGGCTGAAGATGCAGACAAGAGCCCTAACAAAGTAAGAAGAGTCCACCCGAAAAAGAAAAGGTCCAATAGAAGGAAGATCAAAGCCAGGTCCCAGGCTGAAAGTCACACCTGCAATTGACGGGTGATCAATCACCAAACCCAAAGGCAGCCTGACGCAGCAAGACCTATAGACTCTGGGTTCAAACTAAAGCCTACAAAAAGGACGGGTGAGATGGGAGACTTCGGAGGGTAACATTCTGCTGCCAACATGGAAGGACATCGGTGCAGGCCCAACAGAGACCCAGCTTGTCCTTGTGCCCGGCTTTCCTGGCCAGTTAGCCGCCACAAGCTACCAACCCAAGCTGCAAAATCAAGCCACGAACTCAAGCTATGTCCAGGACTGGCAACTATGCAGCAGCTGCAGAACATCTAATGGATATATACGTGTGTGTGTGTGTGTGTGTGTGTGTGTGTGTGTGTGTGTGTGTGTGTGTGTGTGTGTGTGTGTGTGTGTGTAAGGATTAAGATATTAGTTATTGGTCATAAATCAGATTGTTATCATAATAAATGTAGCATCTTTGTCTTGCCTCCTGAAAAGATCCTGTAGGAGGGGGCTCCGGGTTTGGGTGGGGGCTCAGGGCTGGGGCAGGGAGCTGGGGTGCAGGAGGGGGTACAGGCTCTAGGGTGGGGCTGGGGATGAGGGTTTAAGGGTGTGGGAGGGGGCTCTGGGCTGGGGCAGGGGATTGGGGTACAGGAGGGGATACAGACTCTGGGGTGGGGCTGGGGATGAGGGGTTCAGGGTGTGGGAGGAGGCTCTGGGTTGAGGCAGGGGATTGGGGTGCAGGAGGGGATACAGACTATGGGGTGGGGCTGGGGATGAGGGGTTCAGGGTGTGGGAGGGGGCTCTGGGTTGAGACAGGGGATTGGGGTGCAGGAGGGGGTACAGACTCTGGGGTGGAGCTGGGGATGAGAGGTTTGGCTGATGGAGGGGGGGCCAGGAGGCTATGTGCTGCTCTTGCACACAGGCACTGCCCCCCCTCAGCTCCTATTGGCCACAGTTCCTGGCCAGTGAGAGCTGGGAGGTGGTGGGGGCGGGATGGAGACAGCATGCGGAGCCCCGTGGCGCCTCCCGCCTCCTACCTGGGAGCCGGACCTGCTGGCCGTTTCCGGGGCACAGCGCGGTGCCAGGACAGGTAGCCTGCCTTAGCCCTGCAGCGCCACCGACTGGACTTTTAACAGCCCGGTCGGCAGTGCTGACCGGAGCTGCCAGGGTCCCTTTTCAACCGGGCGTCCCAGTCAAAAACCGGAGACCTGGCAACCCTAAATGGGGCCCTGATCTCGGTCACTGTGTGTCTGGGCAGCGCCTTGCGCGACAGGGCCCTGATCTCAATTACTGTGTGTCTGGGCAGCGCCTGGCGCGACGGGGCCCCGATCTCGGTCACTGAGTGTCTGGGCAGCGCCCGGCCCAACAGGGCCCCGATCTCAGTCACTGTGTGTCTGGGCAGCGCCTGGCGCGACGGGGCCCCGATCTCGGTCACTGTGTGTCTGTGCAGCGCCCGGCCCGACGGGGCCCTGATCTCGGTCACTGTGTGTCTGTGCAGCACCCGGCGCGACAGGGCCCCGATCTCGGTCACTGTATGTCTGGGCAGCGCCCGGCCCAACAGGGCCCCGATCTCGGTCGCTGTGTGTCTGGGCAGCGCCTGGCCCAACGGGCCCCGATCTCGGTCGTTGTGTGTCTGGGCAGCGCCCAGCTCGACGGGGCCCTGATCTCAGTCACTGTGTGTCTGGGCAGCACCCAGTGCGACGGGGCCCCGATCTCAGTCACTGTGTGTCTGGGCAGCGCCCGGCCCGATGGGGCCCTGATCTTGGTCACTGTGTATCTGGGCAGCGCCTGTCGTGCTGAGCACCACAAAAAAACAGAGCAAAGGTCAGTGCCCGCCACACAGAGCTCACAGGATAAATAGACAGAGGGTGGCAGGGGAAACTGAGGCACAGAGCAGGCTCAGGGATTTGCTGAAGTTCACACAGCAAGTCTGTGGTGGAGCTGGACATGGGACCTAGATCTCCTGTGCCCTTCCTACACTGCCTGCCCCCCTGCCACATGCGATCTCCTGCCGAGAAAGGGGCACAATTAATTTCAGCTTTGTCTAGGCTCCGGGTTTGACTCTATGGTGCCCGATGCTGTAATACACATAAATATCCCCCCTGTGACTGGCGCCAATGGCCCTCGCCACTGACATCTGCCCCCAGCCCCACTTCGGAAACCCACCGATCTTCCCCCCCAGAAACCCATCTATCCCCCACACCACACACACGATCTATCGCTCCCCTCCGACTGCACCTGTGCCCTGGAGGGGGAAGAGGAGCAGAGGCAGCAATTGGCCCAGACCAGAAGCGGAAGGGGGAAAAGACCCCGACACCCTCCCACCCTCCCATTACAGCCCAGAGTACATCCCCTCCGGCCCCGGAGCCCAGCTCACAACACACACCCCCTCCAGCCCCTGAGCCCAGCTCACAGCACAACACAACACACACCCCCTCCAGCCCCCGAGCCCAGCTCACAGCACAACGCAACACACACCCCCTCCAGCCCCCGAGCCCAGCTCACAGCACAACGCAACACACACCCCCTCCAGCCCCTGAGCCCAGCTCACAGCACAACACAACACACACCCCCTCCAGCCCCTGAGCCCAGCTCACAGCACAATGCAACACACACCCCCTCCAGCCCCTGAGCCCAGCTCACAGCACAACACAACACACACCCCCTCCAGCCCCCGAGCCCAGCTCACAGCACAACACAACGCACACCCTCCAGCCCCGAGCCCAGCTCACAGCACAACGCAACACACACCCCCTCCAGCCCCCGAGCCCAGCTCACAGCACAATGCAACACACAGCCCTCCAGCCCCTGAGCCCAGCTCACAGCACAACACAACACACACCCTCCAGCCCCGAGCCCAGCTCACAGCACAACACAACGCACACCCCTCCAGCCCCTGAGCCCAGCTCACAGCACAACGCAACACACACCCCCTCCAGCCCCCGAGTCCAGCTCACAGCACAATGCAACACACACCCCCTCCAGCCCCTGAGCCCAGCTCACAGGACAACACAACACACACCCCCTCCAGCCACCGAGTCCCGCTCACAGCACAACGCAACACACACCCCCTCCAGCCACCGATTCCAGCTCACAGCACAACACAACACACACCCCCTCCAGCCACCGATTCCAGCTCACAGCACAACACAACACACACCCCCTCCAGCCACCGATTCCAGCTCACAGCACAACGCAACACACACCCTCCAGCCCCGAGCCCAGCTCACAGCACAACACCCCACCCCCTCCAGCCCCGAGCCCAGCTCACAGCACAACACACACCCCAGCCCAGCTCACAGCACAACACACACCCTCCGGCCCCGAGACCAGCTCACAGCACAACACACACCCTCCAGCCCAGCTCACAGCACAACACACACCCCCACCAGCCCCGAGCCCAGCTCACAGCACAACACCCACCCCTCCAGCCCAGCTCACAGCACAACACACACACCCCTGCAGCCCCCGAGCCCAGCTCACAGCACAACGCAACACACACCCCCTCTAGCCCCCGAGCCCAGCTCACAGCACAACACACACCCCCTCCAGCCCCGGAGTCCAGCTCACAGCACAAGGCAACACCCCCCGACTCCAGCCCCCGAGCCCAGCTCACAGCACAACACAACGCACACGGACCCCTCCAGCCCCTTATCCCAGCCCACAACACAACGCACACGGACCCCTCCAGCCCCTTATCCCAGCCCATGACAGAACATGCCCCCCTCCGGCCCCAACCCTAGCCCACTACACAATGCACACCCCCTCCTGCCCCGCATCCGAGCCCACAACAGAACAGGGGCTGCTAACAGGGAGTTTCACAAGGGAGTTCTCCAGGTGAAGGAGGAGCTAATACAGCATCTGTGGGGCAAGTGACTGTCTGTAGTGTGTGTTTGTGTTTGGGGGTTACTCGCTGTGTGCTGAGCTTGTGTTTGTCAGTCTGTTTGGTTGTGTGAGGGACCGTGTGCTCTGGCTGGCAGTTGGAGGCAGGTTTGAAAGCTCGAAGCCTCTGGTAATTGGCTGAGCCTTAATCAGTGGGCGGGGCATTCACTCAGGCCAGGGCTTTATAAAGCCGCGCACAAGCGACCAGGGGCTGCTAACAGGGAGTTTCGCAAGGGGGTTTGGAAGGGGAGTGGGAAGGGAGCGGGAGTCCCTTGTCGGCCCTAACCCCTTCCCTGTAGTCCCCTTAAAACCTATAAACCAAACTACATTCCAAAACCTCATTCTGTAAACCACCCTCCCATTAACTAGGAGACAATGCAGGCAGAAGCCCAGCAGCAGGGTGGGGGCTATCCAGTTTATTGCGCTGAGTGTTGCATGTATGATTACCTGCCCTGTGGGCGGGTGGCGTATGTGTGCAGTCGGTGCAAGGAGCTCCTGGCCCTCAGAGACCATGTACGGGCTTTGGAGGCCAGGGTGGCGGAACTGGAGGAGCTGAGAGAGGCAGAGAGGTATGCTGATGAGGCTTTCCGGGACACTGTAGAATTGTCCCACCTCCGCTCAGACAGCCCCTGTGCTGTTGAGGAGGAAGAACGGCCCAGGGAAGCAGAGCAGTCAATGGGAGCAGAGGGAAACCTTCCCGTAGTTGGGACCCTCCTTCCAGATGGAGCTGGGGTTGCCTCTCGCACTGAGGTTGCCTCTCCTGGGGAGGGAACTCCAGTTTCTAGGAAAAGGCAGGTGTTAGTAATGGGAGATTCGATTATTAGAAGCATAGATAGCTGGGTTTGTGATGACCAGGAGAACCGTATGGTGACTTGCCTGCCTGGTGCGAAGGTTGCGGATCTCTCGAGGCATCTAGACAGACTTATGTGTAGTGCTGGGGAGGAGCCGGTGGTCATGGTACATGTAGGTACCAATGACATAGGGAAGGGTAGGAGAGATGTCCTGGAAGCCAAATTTAGGCTGCTAGGGAAGAGACTGAAATCCAGGACCTCTATGGTGGCATTTTCAGAAATGCTCCCAGTTCCACGCGCAGGGCCAGGTAGGCAGGCAGAGCTTCAGAGTCTCAACACGTGGATGAGACGATGGTGTAGAGAGGAGGGGTTCACGTTCATTAGGAACTGGGGAAACTTCTGGGATGGGAGGAGCCTATACAGGAGAGATGGGCTCCACCTAAACCAAAGTGGAACCAGACTGCTGGCACTAAACATTAAAAAGGTTGTAGAGCAGTTTTTAAACTAGGAGATGGGGGAAAGCCGACTGCTGCAGAGGAGCGTGTGGATCGGACACAGACATCTCTTAGGGGAAAGTCTGATAGAGAATCTCCAGGTTATAGTCAGGAGCAGAGGACTGAAGAGTATAATGTAAGGGCCGGATCAGATGATAAACAGTCACATAAAAAAGAATCTGGCACATCAGAAAAAGGCAGGCTAATAAACAGGGACAAGTTTTTAAAGTGCTTGTACACAAATGCCAGAAGTCTAAATAATAAGATGGGTGAACTAGAGTGCCTTGTGATAAAGGAGGATATAGATATAATAGGCATCACAGAAACCTGGTGGGGTGAGAGCAATCAATGGGACACAATCATTCCGGGGTACAAAATATATCGGAAGTACAGAATAGGTCATACAGGGGGAGGAGTGGCACTATATGTGAAAGAAAGTGTAGATTCAAATGAAGTAAAAATCTTAAGCGAATCCACATGTTCCATAGAATCTCTATGGATAGAAATTTCATGCTCTAGTAAAAATATAACATTAGGGATCTATTATCGACCACCTGACCAGGACAGTAATAGTGATGATGAAATGCTAAGGGAAATTAGAGAGGCTATCAAAATTAAGAACCCAATAATAGTGGGGGATTTCAATTATCCCCATATTGACTGGGAACATTTCACTTCAGGAACGAAATGCAGAGATAAAATTTCTCGATACTTTAAATGACTGCTTCATGGAGCAGCTGGTACGGGAACCCACAAGGGGAGAGGCAACTCTAGATTTAATCCTGAATGGAGCTCAGGAGCTGGTCCAAGAGGACCGCTTGGAAATAGTGACCATAATACAATAGCATTCAACATCCCTGTGGTGGGAAGAACACCTCAACTGCCCAACACTGTGGCATTTAATTTCAAAAGGGGGAACTATACAAAAATGAGGGGGTTAGTTAGACAAAAGTTAAAAGGTACAGTGACTAAAGTGAAATCCCTGCAAGTTGCATGGGCCCTTTTTAAAGACACCATAATAGAGGCCCAACTTCAATGTATACCCCAAATTAAGAAAAACAGTAAAAGAACTAAAAAAGAGCCACCGTGGCTTAACAACCATGTAAAAGAAGCAGTGAGAGATAAAAAGACTTCCTTTAAAAAGTAGAAGTCAAATCCTAGTGAGGCAAATAGAAAGGAGCACAAACACTGCCAACTTAAGTGCAAGAGCGTAATAAGAAAAGGAAGAACGGCTAGCCAAAAACTCCAAAGGTAATAACAAAATGTTTTTTAAGTACATCAGAAGCAGGCAGCCTGCTAAACAACCAGTGTGGCCCCTTGACGATCGAAATACAAAAGGAGCGCTTAAAGACGATAAAGTCATTGCGGAGAAACTAAATGGATTCTTTGCTTCAGTCTTCATGGCTGAGGATGTTAGGGAGATTCCCAAACCTGAGCTGGCTTTTGTAGGTGACAAATCTGAGGAACTGTCACAGACTGAAGTGTCACTAGAGGAGGTTTTGGAATTAATTGATAAACTCAACATTAACAAGTCACCGGGACCAGATGGCATTCACCCAAGAGTTCTGAAAGAACTCAAATGTGTAGTTGCAGAACTATTAACTAAGGTTTGTAACCTGTCCTTTAAATCGGCATCGGTACCCAATGACTGGAAGTTAGCTAATGTAACGCCAATATTTAAAAAGGGCTCTAGGGGTGATCCCGGCAATTACAGACCGGTAAGTCTAACGTCGGTACCGGGCAAATTAGTCAAAACAATAGTTAAGAATAAAATTGTCAGACACATAGAAAAACATAAACTGTTGAGCAATAGTCAACATGGTTTCTGTAAAGGGAAATCATGTCTTACTAATCTATTAGAGTTCTTTGAAGGGGTCAACAAACATGTGGACAAGGGGGATCCGGTGGACATAGTGTACTTAGATTTCCAGAAAGCCTTTGACAAGGTCCCTCACCAAAGGCTCTTATGTAAATTAAGCTGTCATGGGATAAAAGGGAAGGTCCTTACATGGATTGAGAACTGGTTAAAGGACAGGGAACAAAGGGTAGGAATTAATGGTAAATTCTCAGAATGGAGAGGGGTAACTAGTGGTGTTCCCCAAGGGTCAGTCCTAGGACCAATCCTATTCAATTTATTCATAAATGATCTGGAGAAAGGGGTAAACAGTGAGGTGGCAAAGTTTGCAGATGATACTAAACTGCTCAAGATAGTTAAGACCAAAGCAGATTGTGAAGAACTTCAAAAAGATCTCACAAAACTAAGTGATTGGGCAACAAAATGGCAAATGAAATTTAATGTGGATAAATGTAAAGTAATGCACATTGGAAAAAATAACCCCAACTATACATACAACATGATGGGGGCTAATTTAGCTACAATGAGTCAGGAAAAAGATCTTGGCGTCATCGTGGATAGTTCTCTGAAGATGTCCACGCAGTGTGCAGAGGCGGTCAAAAAAGCAAACAGGATGTTAGGAATCATTAAAAAGGGGATAGAGAATAAGACTGAGAATATATTATTGCCCTTATATAAATCCATGGTACGCCCACATCTCGAATACTGTGTACAGATGTGGTCTCCTCATCTCAAAAAAGACATTCTAGCACTAGAAAAGGTTCAGAAAAGGGCAACTAAAATGATTAGGGGTTTAGATAGGGTCCCATACGAGGAAAGATTAAAGAGGCTAGGACTCTTCAGCTTGGAAAAGAGGAGACTAAGGGGGGACATGATAGAGGTATATAAAATCATGAGTGATGTTGAGAAAGTGGATAAGGAAAAGTTATTTACTTATTCCCATAATACAAGAACTAAGGGTCACCAAATGAAATTAATAGGCAGCAGGTTTAAAACAAATAAAAGGAAGTTCTTCTTCACGCAGCGCACAGTCAACTTGTGGAACTCCTTACCTGAGGAGGTTGTGAAGGCTGGGACTATAACAATGTTTAAAAGGGGACTGGATAAATTCATGGTGGCTAAGTCCATAAATGGCTATTAGCCAGGATGGGTAAGGAATGGTGTCCCTAGCCTCTGTCTGTCAGAGGATGGTTATGGATGGCAGGAGAGAGATCACTTGATCATTGCCTGTTAGGTTCACTCCCTCTGGGGCACCTGGCATTGGCCACTGTCGGTAGACAGATATTGGGCTAGATGGACCTTTGGTCTGACCCGGTACAGCCGTTCTTATGTTCTTATGTTATGTTCACACCCCCTCCAACCCTTGACCCCAGCCCACAACACAATGCACACCCCTCCAGCCCCCAACAAAACACACACCTCTCCAACCCCCGATCCCAGGCCACAACACAACACACACACCCCTCCGGCCCCAATCCTAGCCCATGACACAATGCACAACACACACACCCTCCAGCCCCCAACACAACACAAAAACCCACCAGCCCCCAATCCCAGCCACAACATAACAGAGACCCCCCTCACACCCAGATCCCAGTCCACAACACAGACTCCTTCCAACCCTGGCCCACAACACAACAAATATGCCTTGCAGCTCTGATCCGTGCCCACAACACAACACCCCCCCCTACAGCCCCCAAAACAACGCACATATCCCTACAGCCCCTGATCTGAGCCCACGACAGAAAACACACATCCTGCTGCTTCTTATCCTTATCCCAGCCTTAGACACAATGTACATTCCCCTCCAGCCCCCGATCCCAGCTCACAACACACACACCCTCCAGCCCCTTATCCCAGCTCACAACACAACACACACACCCTCCAGCCCCTGATCCCAGCCCGCAACAAAACACAAACCCTCCAACCCCCGATCCCAGCCTGCAACACAACGCACACCCCCTCCAACACCAGCCCACAACACAACAAAGGTCCCCTCCAGCCCTGATCCAGGCCCACAACACAACACACACCCGCTCTAGCCAGGGATCCCAGCCCACAGCACAACACACCCCCCCTCCAGCCCCCAATCCCAGCTCTCAACACAACGCACACCCCCTCCAGCCCCCAATCCCAGCCTGCAATAAAAAACACAGACCCCCTCCAACACCAGCCCACAACACAACAAAGGTCCCCTCTGGCCCTGATCCCAGCCCACAACACAACACACAACCCCTTCAGCCCTAGGGTTGCCAACCCTCTCGGTTTGCCTGGGAGTCTCCTGGAATCGGGCTCGTTCTCCTGGAGGCTACTGAAGCCAATCTGGGAGATTTTAGGCTGCTAAAAGTCCAGTGGTGCAGCAGGGCTAAGGCAGGCTCCTTGCCTGCCCTGGCTCCGCACCACTCCCGGAAGCGGCCGCCATATTCATCAGCAGCTCCTAGGTGGAGGCGTGGCCAGGGAGGTCTCCACGGGCTGCCCCCGCCCTGACTGCCGACTCCACAGCTCCCATTGGCCGGGAACTAGGAACCGCGGCCAATGGGAGCTACGGGGGCGGTGCCTGCAAGCAGGGGCAGCTCACACCGCCACCTGGCCACCCCTGAGTGTGGGAGCTGCTGCCAGACATGTCGTCGCTTCGGGGAGCCACCCGAGGTAAGCACCGCCCGGCCGGAGCTTGAACCCCTCAACCCCTCCTGCACCCCAACCCCCTGCCCCAGCCCAGAACCCACTCCCGCACCCAAACTCCCTCCCAGAACCTGCACCTCTCACCCCCTCCTGCACCCCAACCCCCTGCCCCAGCCCAGAACCCCCTCCCGCACCCAAACTCCCTCCCAGAACCTGCACCTCTCACCCCCTCACACACCCCAACCCCTTGCCCCAGCCTGGTGAAAGTGAGTGAGGGTGGGGGAGAGTGAGCGACGGAGGGAGAGGAGGTGGAGTGAGCAGGAGGCAGGGCCTTGGAGAAGGGGCAGGGTAGGGGGTGGGGCAAAGGTCTTTGGGTTTGTGCGATTAGACCAGGGGTAGGCAACCTATGGCACAGATGCCGAAGGCGGCACGCGAGCTGGTTTTCAGTGGCACTCACACTGCCCAGGTCCTGGCCACCGGTCCGGGGGGCTCTGCATTTTAATTTAATTTTAAATGAAGCTTCCTAAACATTTTTTTTTTAAAATTATTTACTGTACATATAACAATAGTTTAGTTATATCTTATAGTCTTCTAGGAAGAGACCTTCTACAAAGGTTAAAATGTATGACTGGCACGCGAAACCTTAAAGTTAGAGTGAATAAATGAAGACTCGGCACAGCACTTATGAAAGATTGCCGACCCCTGGATTAGACATTTGGCAACCCTATCCAGCCCTAGATCCCAGCCCAGAAAACAACACAGACCCCCTCCAGCCCCGATCCCAGCCCACAACACAACACACACCCCCTACAGCCCTAGGGTTGCCAACCCTCCTGGTTTGGCTGGGAGTCTCTCAGAATCGGGCTCGATCTCCTGAAGGCTACTGAAGCCAAACTGGGAGATTTTAGGCCAGTGAAAGTCCGGCAGCGCAGTGGGGCTTAAGGCAGGTTCCCTGCCTGCCCTGGCTCCGCACCGTTCCGGGAAGCAGCCAGCATCTCCAGCTGTGGCTCCGAGGCAGAGATGCAGCCAGGGGGTCTCCGCACACTGCCACCGCCCCGAGCGCTGACTCCGCAGCTCCCATTGGCTGGGAACAGAGACGGGGCGCCATTTAGCGGGGCCAGGGGGGTGCAAGCCCCCCGAGTTTCACACAGGAGGTGTGCGAGCTCTCAGGTGGAGTTCTTAACTACAGCCCAGCATTAGTGTGAAATGTTAAATTCTGCAGAGGGGCGGTGCCCCTGGGGGGGGAGAGTCAGTATTTTGTTTACAGAGGCCAGGTGATTAAGGTAAGAAAGGGCTGGTGATTAATGAAAGGATCTGGAAGTGTAGCCTGTAAAACAGGAATCCCTCTGTGGAGGGGCGGGAGGGGTTGTTTTAAAGGAGTGGTCCCCAACGCGGTGCCCGTGGGCGGCCAGGCGCCATAGCGCCCACCGGGGCATATATGTGCGCCCGCGTACTCACCGGCGGACAAGCATCTGCCAAAATGCCACCGAAAAGTGGTGTCTTCAAGAGGCGTCGCCACCGAAATGCCGCTGATTTTCGGTGGCATTTCGGCGGCGATAGCAACGCCCCTTGAAGTTGCTGCTTCTTGGCGGCATTTCGGCGGATGCTCGTCCGCCGGCCATGGTCCTTGGTGGCTCGTCGTCCGGCGCCCGCCACCCGGAAAAGGTTGGGGACCACTGGTTTTAGAGAGAAGGCAGGGGACTCCGAAGAAATACAGCCAAGCCCTCTGAGCCAAGGTTACATTCAGAAAAGGGGGAGATCTGGGGGCACGGGTGGAAAGACGGGAAGGGCGAGCAGCGTATAGAGAGGTTCCCACTCTCCCCACGGCACTTATGTGGCCCCATCTCCGTAGGATCCGAGCGCCTCACACGGTCTAACCGATTTCTCCCCCCAGCCCCTCGGCGAGGTCGAGCCGGGCTGTTCTCCCCATTGTACAGATCGGGCACTGAGCCCCACACAGACCAAAGGCCAGATTTTCAAAGGTATTTAGGCACTTAATGGGCTTTTCCGAAGCGCCTAGGTTAGGTGCTTTGTAAACCCCTCTAGATGCCTAGCTGCATCTTTGGGTGCACAGGCGCCGACTTTTCAAAGGGCCAGGGGGTGCTCGACCTCTGGCTCCGCCCCAGGCCCCGCCTCCACTCCATCCCCTCCCCCAAAGCCCCGGCCCCACCTCCACTCCGCTTCTTCCAGCCCCGTCCTGCCCCCTCCCCCGAGCAAGCTGCATCCTCCCCTCCCAGCCTCCTGCATGCCGCAAAACAGCTGTTCATGGTGGGCGGGAGGAGGCGCTGATCTGCGGGGCCTGCCGGTGGGCGGGAGAGGTGCTGATAAGGGGGCTGCTGGTGGGTGCTAAGCACCCACCATTTTTTCCCCATGGGTGCTCCAGCCCCGGAGCACCCGTGGAGTTGGCGCCTGTGTTTGGGTGCCTAAAAGGCTTTGAAACTCTGTCTTTAAGGCACTGGCCTGAGGTCGGACAGGAAGTCCATGGGGGCTAGAACCCAGGTCTTTCGGAGCCACCTCCTTACTCAGTAGCCCAGCCTCTCTCTCTGCTGCAGGCTGCAGAAAAGGAGGACGCTGGTAAATGGGAGCAAAGCCAAGGAGGCCGATTCTCTGAGACTCCAGCAGACGGTCCCAGGATCGTCATGACCGACAGCGTGGAAAGCAGCCCAGAGGTCAGGCGGGATGGAGAACAAAGCGTCAGATGAGAGGAGATCGGTTAACGCCCAAGAGGTGGCCGGTTCTGCCCCCGGCCGGCTTGCAGAGCAAGGGCTGCTGCGTCATTGCACATTGTAACTGAAACCCAGTTCGTTTTGTTCTGAGCTGGAGAAAAGGAAGGAATCGGAAAGTATCATCGCAGCCTCAGTGGAGTTTAATGCCTCAAAAGTTTTAGGGTTTCAGCCAGGGCTGCCTCGAATTTTCCCCACCCGTGTGCGGAATGAATTGCATGTGCACCAATGTGGAGGGGATGTGTGACACGTGACCTTCATACCTGTGCAGATAACAAAATTCATGGGGTGGGGCTGGGGCCGAGGGGTTCGGGCTGTGGGAGGGGGCTCGGGGCTGGGGTAGAGGGTTGAGATGTGGGGGGAGGGGTGCGGGCTCTGGGCTGGGGGGTTTGGGGTGCAGCAGGGTGCTCTGGGGCTACGGCGCGGGGAGAGGGCTGGGGCTGCAGGAGGGGTGCCCCTCTCCCGCCCGCGGCAGGTCCGGGGCTGAGTTGGGGCCAGGGCAGGGGTGGGAGGGATGCCCCAGCCACAGCAGGTCTCTGGGGGCGGGATCCGGCCGGGCAGGTTCCCTGAGCACCTGCACAGCACTAAACAGGCTGCTGCACGGCCGCACGGCTTACAGGGAACTTAGGTTTCATCTGTGTCCAGGATCATTCCAGCACAAAGCACCGCAGCTGTCGATGGTTATTGTATGATTCGTACTAGCCACTGGGCACCATTTGTGCGCTCAGCCCTGTTCAGAATACGCCAGAAAATACAGGCCCTGAGCCAATGTGTCTGAAACGTGTAGTCCGGGCTGAGATGGCTCAGCTGTCGTGTGACGTGTGTAGTTATTGAGCACACGTTAATCTCTCTGAGTGGAGGTGCTGATGGCAACAGAAGTTTTACTGGATACAGACCAGAAGATTTCAGTGGCACCGCCTCCCCCCAGTTCAGCGCCTCCTACAGGTCCCTGGGTTTTGCAAGGTTAGGGCTGCCAAGGAGTGGTTTTCCCTTTTGGGGCGCTGGGCGAGCTCTGTGGTTGCAGCTTGTGGGGTGCAGAGGGATCTGTGGAAACACTGTGTTTCCTGTGTCTGTAATTTTCACTCTGAAGAAGTGGGGTTGTTACCCACGAAAGCTGATGCCCTAATAAATCTGTTCGTCTTTAAGGTGCCACCGGCCTCCTTGTTGTTTTTGTGGATACAGACTAACACGGCTACCCCCTGATACCAGATGTGACCCTCCAACTTTCTTTCAAGTGGAAGAGCTGCCCAGAGCTCCTGTCCCTGTTTATTTTCCTTTCCTGCCTGCAGCGGCCCAGATACACCTCAAAAGTCAATTTTTTTTTCTCAACTTTAAAATACGGTGTTTGGTTTTAAATATTCTCCTGTGAGACCTGCAATTCAATCACTGGAGTGTTGTGTTTAACAGGCTTCTGGAAAGTAACTAGCCTTAAAACAAAAGTGAACGCAGGATTGCCAGTTCTCATGATTTGTATTGTTTTCTTTAAAGCCCCAGCTCCTGGAGTCAAGTGGAGATGTGATGATTTCAGCCTTCATTCTTAAAGAAAAATGAAGTTTCTAGCCCTCGTGGCTGTGGAGAAAGCTTCCAAATGTGACGCCAGCACACCCTAAAGAGTCAATCAGCAGACGGCGAATAAAAAGAACCCCAACACTATGATTTTTACATGATCGCATGATTTTAAAGCCAATCTCATGATTTTTGGTGTGCCCGATTCATGATTTTTGACCATTTGGGATTGGCAATACTGTGAAAGTGACTTGAAAGTGTCAGTTTCACTCTGGTTTAAGGTCAGTTGCTAGTTTATTATTTGCAGTGAAGGAACAGCCCTAGTGCCCGCCCCAGGCAGGTGCCACATGAACCTCACTGGGCCTTGCCCTAGTGGGATGTTTCACACGTGAAATGGGTTCCAAGCTTGGTGAACTGCAAAAAAAAGCGCTAGAAAGTCATCTGCATTCGTCTGCAATTGTTTCAGTTGTTGTAATCAAGAGTTAGTAGCAAAGTAAGAATCTACATTCCACTGTTAACCCTAACCGGTGTCCCTTAGTGACGTCACGCAAGAGGTGAGAACGTGTTCGTATTAGAGCTGAGTGGGCCTAATATTTATTTCATTCTCTTTTTTTATATATATAAGAATTAGATACCGTGCTCTGAGCAGCTCATTTCTAAATTATTATCTGAAAAAAAAAAAACCCTAGAGTTTTCAGGTGCTTAAGTAGCCCCTGGAATCATGGTTAAAGTTGCCCCCCCCCATCTGAAATGGTGCCCCTGAACGAGGAGCTGCGGGGGTGGCGCCTGCAGGCAGGAGTGGCACACACAGCCGCCTGGCCGCCCCCAAGCCTAGGAGCTGCTGCCGGACACGTCGCCGCTTCCGGGAGCCACCCGACGTAAGTGTTGCCTGGCCGGAGCCTGCACCCCTCGCCCCCTCCTGCACCCAAACCCCCACCCCATCCCTGAGACCCTCCCGACACCCAAACTCCCTCCCTGAGCCTGTATCCCACACCCCCAACCCCCTGCACCAATCCTGAGCCCCCTCCTGCACCCAACCCCCCTGCACCAACCCTGAGCCCCCTCTCACACCCAAACTCCCTCCCGGAGCCTGTATCCCACACCCCAAACCCCCTGCACCAATCCTGAGCCCCCTCCTGCACCCAACCCCTGCACCAACCCTGAGCCCCTCTCACACCCAACCTCCCTCCCGGAGCCTGTCTCCCACACCCCAACCCCCCTGCACCAATCCTGAGCCCCCTCCTGCACCCAACCCCCCTGCACCAACCCTGAGCCCCCTCCCACACCCAAACTCCCTCCTGGAGCCTGCATCCCACACCTCCAACCCCTGCACCAACCCTGAGGCCCTCCCCACCCCCAAACTCCCTCCCGGAGATTGCATCCCACACCCCAAACCTCTGCCCCATCCCTGAGCCCCTCCCCACCCCCAAACTCCCTCCCGGAGATTGCATCCCACCTCCCAACCCCCCTGCACCAACCCTAAGCCCCCTCTCACACCCGAACTCCCTCCCAGAGCCTGCATCCCTCACCCCGTCCCGTACCCCTCGCCCCCTCCTGCACCCAAACCCCCTGCCCCATCCCAGAGCCCCTCCCCACAACCAAACTCCCTCCCAGAGCCTGCATCCCATACCCCAAACCCTCTGCACCAACCCTAAGCCCCCTCCCACACCCAAACTTCCTCCCAGAGCCCGCACCCCTCACCCCCTCCACACCCCTTACCCCCCCCACACCCCACCTCCATGCCCCAGGCTCAGCTAGGAGCGCCCCCCACATTCTGAACCTCTCGACCCCACCCTCCAGCCCAGAAGCCAAACCCCCTGCCCCAGCCCGGTGAAAAGTGAGGGAGGGTTGGGGAGAGTGAGCGACGGAGGGAGGGGTGCTGGAGTGAGCGGGGGTGGGGCCTCGGGGAAGGGCTGGGGCAAGGGGCGGGACAAGGGCGTTTGGGTTTGTGTGATTCGACCAGGGGGGTCGGCAACCTTTCAGAAGTGCTGTGCCGAATCTTCATTTATTCACTCTGATTTAAGGTTTCACGTGCCAGTCATACATTGTAACGTTTTTAGAAGGTCTCTTTCTATAAGTCTATAAGATAGAACTAAACTAGTGTTGTATGTAAAGTAAATAAGGTTTTTAAAATGTTTAAGAAGCTTCATTTAAAATTAAATTAAAATGCAGAGCCCCCCGGACCGGTGGCCAGGACCCGGGCAGTGTGAGTGCCTCTGGAAATCAGCTTGTGTGCCGCCTTCGGCACCCGGGCCATAGGTTGCCTACCCCTGGATTAGACAGTTGGCAACGCTATCCAGCCCCGATCCTGGCATGCAACACAACACACACACCCTCCAGCCCCTGATTCCAGCCCACAACACAACACAAACCCTCCAGCTCCTGATCCCAGCCCACAACATAATGCATACCCGCTCCAGCCCCTTATCCCAGCAAACGCACACACCCTCTCCAGCCCCTTATCCCGGTCCACAACACAATGCACACCCACTCCATCCCCGATCCCGGTCCACAACACAATGCACACCCACTCCAGCCCCTTATCCCGGTCCACAACACAATGCACACCCACTCCATCCCCGATCCCGGTCCACAACACAATGCACACCCACTCCATCCCCGATCCCGGTCCACAACACAATGCACACCCACTCCATCCCCGATCCCGGTCCACAACACAATGCACACCCACTCCAGCCCCTTATCCTGACCCACAACACAATGCACACCCACTCCAGCCCCTTATCCTGACCCACAACACAATGCACACCCACTCCATCCCCGATCCCGGTCCACAACACAATGCACACCCACTCCAGCCCCTTATCCTGACCCACAACACAATGCACACCCACTCCAGCCCCTTATCCCAGTCCACAACACAATGCACACCCACTCCAGCCCCTTATCCTGACCCACAACACAATACACACCCACTCCAGCCCCTTATCCTGACCCACAACACAATGCACACCCGCTCCAGCCCCGACCCCCGGTCCACAACACAATGCACACATGCCCCAGGCCCCTTATCCCAGCCCGCAACACAACGCACACACCCTCCCAGCCCACGACACAACACCCCTCCCCTCCAGCCCCCGATCCCAGCCCACAACACAACACACACCCCCTTCAGCCCCTGATCCTTAGCCCACAGCTATGGTGGCCAACTCTCCAGGATTGCCCTGGAGTCTCCAGCAATTAGAGATGAATCTTTAATTAAAGATGATGTCGTGTGATGAAACCTCCAGGAATACGTCCAACCAGAACTGACGACCCTACTCCTCTGGGGTGGATACATGCCTAAGAATTCACCAGGGGGTGGCGTGTGAGTCTCCGCTAATAGCCAGTAACCTATTGGACATCAGAGTCATTGCCAGAGATACGCAAGGATAATATTTACGGCATTATGTAGCTATACTGGAAATCATGTTCTTAATGCCTTGGAGTGAAGGGAGGGCGCCAGGGGGTGACGTACCTCGGAGAAGTTCCTTTCAAGTAGGAGGTAACAGGTTCCTAACTCCCTGTCCGGCCACATGTCTTGTGTGTCGTAGGCAGCCTGGACACGAGGCTTACACACTTTAAGCGGTGAGAGTCACGAACCCAAGGGGCACTGTGGATTCTCCATCACCGGCGGCATTTAAATCAAGCCGGGATGTTTTTCTAAATGCTCTGCTCTCGGCATTATTGCAGGGCATTTAGGGTGACCAGATGTCCCAATTTTATAGGGACAGTCCCGATATTTGGGGCTTTTTCTTCCATAGGCTCCTATTACCCCCCCACCCCCTGTGCTGATTTTTCACATTGGCTGTCTGGTCACCCCAGGGGCATTTCTCTGGCCCGTCCGATACAGGAGACCAGCCCGGATGACCACGGCGGCCTTGGAATCTAGGCCTCACACTGGGGGCCAGTTTGCGTATTAAGGCTAATCAAGAGATTGCAAAATCGACAAGAGAGGAAATCTACAGGAAGGAACGATTAGCAAGAGGGATGTGTGTGTGTGGGGGGGGGGGGGGCTCTGTTTCCAGATAAGGACAAAGGATGGGTCTGTATGTCTAGGGGTGGCAGGGGACCCCCTGGATCCTTCACCGAAGAGGCCAGCTGACTGCACGGTTCTCTCATAAGCACTGGTGAGCCGTACATTACTAGCCAGGAGAGTATCTTGTTCATTACATCCAGCGACCTGCATGGTAGAGTTGCCAACTTTCCAATGTCTGAAAACTGCCCCACCCACAAGGCCCTTGCTCTGCCCCCTCCCCCAGAGGACCCGCCCCACTCACTTCTCTCCCCTCCAATCAATCAGATCAAAAACACCTAAGCCCCAAAGCAGGAATTACTGTAGAAAATGGCACGTTTCCTACCCTCACTTTCAATCTTAACCATTATCCTTTTGGAAAGGAGGGAGGTGAAGATTTGCTGCAATACTAGGGCGACCAGACAGCAAGTGTGAAAAATCCGGACGGGGAGGGAGGCATAATAGGTGCCTCTATAAGACAAAGCCCCGAATATCGGGGCTGTCCCTATAAAATCGGGACAGCTGGTCACCCTATGCAATATCTGTCAGGGTACTCTGGGAAGTGCCAAGGAGTTGCTCACAACCACTGCAATAAGTGCCATTACCTCCATCCCCAACCCTGCACCGAACCAGAGCTGCTACAGAAAAGAAGAGGGAAGAGACTGCTGCCATAACAACCTTTCAACAGCAGCAAAGAGTCCTGTGCATCCGACGAAGTGGGTATTCACCCACGAAAGCTCATGCTCCAATACGTCTGTTGGTCTATAAGGTGCCACAGGATTCTTTGCTGCTTTTACAGATCCAGACTAACACGGCTCCCCCTCTGATACTTGAACCCTTCAGCAGAGAACTTTTGGGATACTGAGAATTACTACACAAGGGACTGGCCCGGTACTTTGTACTGGACACAAATCGGCCATCAAGATTTGTAACATTCAAAACCCAGCAGGAGAACAATTCCACTGCTTGCATCCGAAGAAGTGGGTATTCACCCACGAAAGCTCATGCTGCAAAACATCTGTTAGTCTATAAGGTGCCACAGGATTCTTTGCTGCTTCGATCTCCCTGGACACTCAATAACAGACTTAAAAGTGGCCATTCTTCAACAAAAACACTTCAGAAACAGACTCCAACAAGAAACTGCAGAACGGGAATGAATTTGCAAACAGGACACATTCAAATTACGCCTGAATAAAGATTTTGTAGTGACCCAGCCACTCCCAAAATAATTTTCCCTCTGCTGATACTCACAGCTTCTTGTCAGCTGTTGGAAATGGGCGAGGTCCACCTTGATTGCTCGTTAGCACTACAAAAGTAATTTTCCCTCTCTTGATATTCACCCTTCTTATCACCTGTTGCGAATGGGCCACTTCCACCTTAATTGAATGTTAGCACTGACACCCCCCCCCCCCCCCGCCCCACACTTGGTAAGGCAACTCCCATCTTTTCATGTGCTGTAATTTTTCACTCCATGCCATAGGCGCCCACCGCATGGGTGCTCCGGGGCTGGAGCACCCATGGGGAAAAATTGGTGGGTGCTCAGCGCCCCACCCTGCCCCAGCTCACATCCACCTCCGCTCCTTCCCTGAGCATGACACGTGGCTTTTTTCCCCCTGGCTCCCAGCGCTTGCTGCCACGAAAAGGGGGGCGGGGAGGAGAGGGAGCGTGGCACGTTCAGGGGAGGAAGAGGTGGGGCTGGGATGAGGATTTGGGGAGGGGTCCGATAGCGGCAGGGAGGGAGCGGAGTCGGGGCAGGGACTTTGGGGAAGGGGTTGGAATGGGGGCGGGACAGGGGCAGGGGCGGAGTCAGGGCAGGGGCGTGAGCACCCCCCGGCGCCATGAGAAGTTGGCTCCTGTGCTCCATGCATCTGATGAAGTGGGTTCTAGCCCACGAAAGCTTATGCCCAAATCCATTTGTTCGTCCCTAAGGTGCCACAAGGACTCCTTGTTTTTGCTGATACAGACTAACACGGCTGCCCCCCTGAAACATGCACCAGGAACAGTACTGGGCAGCACCAAATATCCAAGCAGAAAACGTATTTCAGCCACAGAAGCCGGCTCTGATTCCCCCTCTCCCCTCTGTACAACGAAAGCAAAACATGGACTTTGGCGGGCTGCATTTTCAGTTTGGCTGTCCAAAGAGAGGGCACCCGGGCCCCACCTTCCCCAAAACCGCACTTGGAGCGGGTGAAACGTCCCTCTCTGCAGAGAGCTCGGTGCTGGCCAGAGAGAAGGTCCACGGATCAACGAGGCACGTCCCGTAAATAACCCCAACCAGGCAGCGGGTATTTAGGACCCTCCTTAAGACGCATCAAGGAGGGGGGAGGAAAGAATGCGGGGAGAAGGAGAGAGACCGACTCTACTGAGCTAAATCTCCAGTGCCCCCCCCAAAAAGTTAGAGCTTTAAATAAGATCCAGTATGGACCCCCCCACACATATACACACCAAGGGCGAAGATACAGCACATAGTAATTCCAGGCTGTTGGGATCTGGGGCAGGTGGGGGGGGGGACTGTGGTCTCCCTGTTTCTCCTGGGGAATGAGTGGGAGGGGAGCCAGCTCTAGGTTCTGCAGCGGTGGGGGGGGGGTTGTTTGCAGAGGCAGGGTGCATGCCTGGAAGGTGGGGGTGAGGCTCAGAGCCACCGTGACCCCACTGGGTGTGCGGGGCACGTGGGGTTTTCCAGCCGCAGGGGATGGCTGGGGACACAGCGGCTCCAGGCTGTGTGCGCCGTGGCGGGGGGAGGGGTCGAAAGCGAGGTGAAACACTCCCCCCTCACTTGGGGGAGCAGGGACCTCCTGCCAGGGCCGAGTGGGAACCCCGTTCCCCACGGGCTGGCCCGGGCGCCAGGCAGGGGGCACAGCAGGTGCGCGGGGAGGGCACCCCGACCCAGCTACTCACCCATAGAAGGTGGGAGCTGGCAGTGGCGGGGGGGGGCACTGCCTGCGGGGCAGGAGCCTGGGCTGCTCCTGGGCGCGCTCTCGCTGCCCATGCCCGGCGCTGCTGCTGCCACCGCCGATGTGGCTGCTGCTGGAAGAGGCGGCGAGGGAGGCTCCGGCAGCATGAGGTGGGAGCGGGCACAGGCTGGGGGGAGGATGGCGGTGGCATAACCACTTGCTGCCCCCCACTGCCGGCTCTGCGCCACGATCCTCTCACAGCGCCTCCCTGGCTGTCATCCGCTTGCTTGGCTCCAATTGTCCCGGCAGCCCGGCAGGCAGTAACCGGACTTTGGGTGTCCGGGGGGTGTTTCTGACTGGACACGGTCAGGTGCCCTGTTCAATTGGACGTTCCAGTGGAAAACCGGGCGACCCTCGTGTGTGGAGCGGCGCAGGGAACCGAGGCGGAGCTGGGACGACCTGTTCCTTTGGGAACAGAGGAGCTGGACTCTCCGGGGGGCGCGTGGAGGGCTCAGGGGTGAGCACAGGGACCTGCAGCGGGACGGCAGAGCCTGCGCAGGCGGAGAGGGGAGTGCTTGAGGTGCCGCTGGCCGGCGGAGTCGGGGACCTGAGGCCCGGCAGCCCCCGACAATGCTCCCCCGCGCTAAGGAGAGGTGGCAGCGAGGTGCCGTACAGCCCTGGGTACCGCGGGGAAGCCTCGCGGGGGGCTCCTTAGGTGACGCCTCAACAGGAATAAAGCACCCGTGCTCAAAGTCACCGTGTCCCCCGAATGCTCGGTCATTGCAGCACGGCTGGAGGAGGAGTGGAGCCGGCTCCGGGGCGGAGGGGGGGAGATGAATTCTAGGCCTGCGGCGAATGCCGGTCCCAGGCCGTCCCAAGGAGCAAGCCCCAGCCCTGCTGACTGCATAGGCCCAGAGAGCCCCGCAGCTCACACACAGGAGCAAAGCCCGGGCCACAGCTCAGCCCCAGGTGCTGATGGAGAGACGCTGGCCTCCGTGGAGGGCTGATCCAAAGCTGACACGGAGCCACTGGGGGAGAAGGGGCAGGTGTCCCATCAGGCCCCCAACAAGACGATGCTTTGGGGGCTGGCTCGAGGCGCTTCACCCCTGCTCTCTGGTCACTGAGCTTCACACACACATACACACGCTGTACAGACAGGAAACCCGGGACGTGCAGAGAATGTGACTTGAACACCATCAAACGGGGACTCAGAGGCAGAAGAGAACCCAGGAGTCCAGACTCCCAGCCCCCACCCTCTAACCACTAGACCCCACTCCCCTCCCACAGCAGGGGATAGAACCCACTACGCAATGCTCCCTTTCTTAAACATCCTACTCCAGCAGAAGAAGCTGCTCGAAACATCTGATGGCGTCGCCTCTTTCTGGAGCTCAGCCATCCCCGCCCTGCACCCCGGGGGACCCCCTGCCTTATACCTCCTGCTAGCAGAGGGCAGAATCCCGGCCTGGGGGCAGGGTACACAGACTGCCCCCTCCCCCCCGACCATCCATCTGGTGCCCACTGCTAATATGGGGGAACAGCCGGGCAACCCCCACTGGCACAGCCAGGCCGCCCCACTCCCCCCGCAGCTCCCGGCCCCAGCAATTCCCTCTCTCACTGCATTGCATGCGGCTACGACCGCCAGTGGCACAGGCTACTGCCGAGGAGGCACATGGAGGTGCAGCCTAGTGGCACTCTCCTTCCTCCCCGACACACACACCAGGGCTACACCTCGGCTTTGAACAAACCTTTCCCAGATGAGCAAAGGCCCATAGAGGTCAGCCCTCCTGTTGCTCAGGGCCCACAGAGAGGGGCTGAGGCCTATTGGGGAGACACCCCAATCGAGCCCCTCAGTTTAGATCTAGTGCCCCTAAGCGTCAGGATCAAGGATTCACATCTCTCTGGGTCCGATATAGCTGCCAGCGTGGATGGGCGGGGCACCGCAGCGCCCCCAGGAGGCAGGGAAGCATGGCTATCCTGCAGGTAAACCGAGGCCCAGGGCGACTGCCACTGCTTTGCCTGGAGCAGCTCAGAGGCAGGAAATGAATGTTCCAGGCCAGCCTGCCTTCCCCTTGCTGGGTGAATGGGGACTCCTAGACTAGCAGGAGCTGGGGTCGTGGGAAGGGACCTGCCTCCTTGCTATTCGCAGGCAAGACACGACCACATGTGCTACTGTTCTTCTCTGCCGTGTCATTCCAGCGAGTCTGCCAAAGTAAACCCCTGTCTGGCTACAGCCTCGCGGGAGCACCTAAGCTTCCCGCTTGGACCGTCACAGGCATGCAGCTCGGACCCTCCTGCTCCACAAGCCCAGCTCTGCCCCTGCCCCTCCTCGCTGCTCGGCCTTAAAGAGACGCTTTGCACCCAGTAGAGGGTTTATGACCCATGGCGGGGCAGCTCCGATTGCATCCAGTAGGGGGCAGGGCTGAAACACACTCAAGGATGCAGCTTACACCGCTGCTGCTGCTGCCTTCGACTGGCTGGAATCAGAACCTCTCTGCTGTGTGTCATAGACCCCAATCCCGCTACTGGGGATTCTCCTTGTGCTCAAGGAGTGATGGGGCGGCCCTCAGAGCAGCAAGAGCTGGTCTCAGTGACTTGATGGGTTTCTAACTTCAATCCACATCCCTTAGCAAGTGCAGAGTCCCTCTGGCCCGCGCCTTCTCCAAGCCTTTGTCCAGCCTGATTTTAAACCGCACTCACACCCCGTCCATTACGAAGCCCATTCCCAGCCCAGCGGATCTCAGCTTCGAGCAGCTCATCCCGAGATTCAGCTTCATGTTGCTTTCCCCCCGGCTCATCCCATCAATGCTGCTGCCTAAGACAGAGCTGCAGTAAGGCCATTTCGACACACTCCTTCAACAGCTGGAAAAACCCCTTCGCCGCCTTCTAAATGTCAGTTATAATTTGCATACAGAGACGTCTGTTTTTACGTAGGCTGAGGCCTTCCGCTGCTGCTAAAATTCAACAGGCAAAATTCCCCCGTGTTCGTTACAAAGGTCTCATCTGCACGGACACCCCTCAGCCCCAGGTGCAAACTCTGCAGGTGATCCCTCATGCACAAGATGGCAATGCAACGTGCTGCGCAGCTCTGCAGAGTTGCAACCGGGGGAGGACTGCACTGGTGCGTGCCGATTTCAAGGGACTGAATTCCCAAGCTGGTCAATCAGTAGGGCTCTGCAGTCAGCACGCCAGTGCAGCTCTCAGATGCAGTGGAGTGATTCCACTGAGTGCAGTGCCATCCTGATTGCACAGGCAGTGAAATCAGCCCCCTGCGATCAAGATCTGCGCTGAGTTGCAACAGTGTGCTGATAAAAGCTGATTGATTCCACTGACTGCAGTGCACTGTTGATTGCACATCCACTGAAATCAGCCCACTGCAATGGAGATCCGCACTGAATTGCAATGACTGTGGTGCAGGAGGCTTATTTCGCCCGCTATCCAGTCAGTTCTGCCTTGCAATAGAGAGCTGCACTGAGTCGCTAAGCTACAGATTGCAGTGGACTGATTTCACTGACTGTTCAATCAGTGGAATCAGCCCACTGCAGTCAAGATCTACACTGACCTGCAGTGTAAATACTGAATCGCCACCCTACACTTCAGAGAACACTCCACGGAGATCTGCAGTGCCTGATTCACTGCACTGATGCCACACCACAGGGACATAGTGCAAGATTCCATCCTGGGGCAATTCTCATTGACATCAGTGGAAGCTGTGCCCTCTTACACCAGGGCTGAATTTGACACAGGCCGCAAGGTCCTGATTAACAGAGGTGCTAAACACCTGGACCGCCCCTTTATTTCAGCTCGAGCTGGGAGCACCCAGCAATTCTGAGAGCCAGGCTTTGCAGCACGGCGAACGACACTGATGTCTGTGAAGCTATCCGGAAATCCACCCCCAATTGCCAGCAACTGCAGCACATGCCACTGAATTGCATTGAGTTGCCAGTGATTGCAACGCACCCACTGAAGCGCACCGATTTCAGAACTCACGCCCTGAATTGCCAGTGACTGCAGCACCTCCACTGAGTTCAGAAATCATGTGCCAAATGGCTGGCTGATTTCAGAAATCATGTACCCAGTTGGCAATGACTGCATCGCCACCCCCCGCCCGCTGATTTCAGACATCACGCCCTGACTCGCCAGCCACCGCACCGCACCCACCGATCTGCACCTATTCGCCGACAACTGCGCCGCACCAATCTGGAGGCGCGGCGCCGATTCCAGCAAACGCAGAACCCGCAAGCACCGACCTGGGGAAAGGGAGCTGGGCCCACAAGATGCAAGGGAAAGGAGTCCCAGTCACTTACTTCTCCGGCTTCTTCTTGCAGGCGGCGTCCCCGCTGAGATCCAGCAGCTTCCGCTTGCAATTGAACTTGTCCCGGAGGCCGTCGCTGCCAAACTTGGGCTCTTTGTTGGGCACCTTGAACCGCCCGGGTGCAATGAGGAAACCTTCCCTCTCCTTCAGGTTGTTGATGGTGTCCAGGTCATTCTGCACGGTGCCCTTCCCCACCTTGCGGCCCTGCCTCACCTGCCGCAGCACCGCCAGCGCGGCGCACGCCACCAGGGCCAGAGTCACCAGCCCCAGGGCGAAGGAGACGGCCAGGGCCATCGGGAAGGGGTCGTCGACCGCCAGCTGCCGGCTGCTGGCCGGGCTGGGGCTCTGCACCTTGAACTCGCAGCTGGAGCCCATGTAGCCGGCCGAGCACTCGCAGACGTGGCCGGAGAAGTGGGTGTAGCAGGTGCCGCTGTTGAGGCAGGGGCTGGAGCCGCAGGCGTCCACCCGCACGCTGCAGTCCTTGCCGCCGTAGCCCAGGGTGCAGGAGCAGGTGTAGCTGTTGGGCCCGTCCAGGCAGGTGCCGCCGTTGACGCAGGGGTTGCAGGCGCAGTCGTCAATGTTGCGCTCGCAGCGGGTGCCGGCGAAGCCCGGCCGGCACTTGCAGAGCACCCGGCGGCCCAGGTCCAGGCAGAGGCCACCTAGGAGGAAGCGACGGAGCGAGTCAGGCGGGCGGGGGGGGGCGGTGCCCGGCCCCGGCTGAGCCGGGGGTGGATTTGGTGGGCACGGGGCCAAAGGCAGGGCCCCGGGCACTGTGGGCACCTCGGACTCTCCTGGTCTCTGCCTTCTGCCTCCCGAGGCCTGAAATGCTTCAGTCTCACTAGAGCTATTGGGGTCAATGCTGGGGGGTCCCAGGAGGCCAGACTAGATGAGCTGATGATCCTATGTGGGCTGGGCACGGTACACAGATATTAGACCAAGATCTCGGGCGATCTGCTTTCCCCGATCAGAGCCGGGGGAACAGGCAGAGCTGTAAATGGCTCATCCAAGGTCCCGCAGGTGCCAGGCCTGGGAATAGAACCCAGGAGTCCTGAGTCCCAGTCCATTGCCTGAGCAGCGAGAGGGGCTGAAATTTCCCCACAAAATGCATGAGCTTCCGCCCCCCCCTTTCCTCTGCATCCCCACAGCCTGCCCCATCTGCCCTCTCTGCAGGGGAGCTCTGGCTCATCGGATCCGGGTTGCCCACAAGGGAGCCCAGTTAGTGCCAAGCAGATTCCCGTGTCCTGAGCGCGCTGCCAAACAGCCACCCCCTCTGAGCCAGCCGGAGGGGAAGGATCCCACCGCACCCACCAACAGCCCGCCCAGCCAAGCAGCCCGCCCCTTCCCTGGCTTTGAGGGGAGGGTTTGCTCCTTCCCAAAGGAGTGGGACGCTGCAGTGTAAGGACACAGGAAGTAGCCGAGGGCAGATGCTGCACAGAAAGGTCTAACCCTGCTCCCATCCATACCACTGCCACCTACCTGGGCTGTAACATCACAGTGGGAGAAGAGGAATCTTCACCTCTCCCTTGGCACCCCACCCCCCCCACCTCGGACCTTCAGCGTCGTCCTCCACCAAACACCCCTGCCTCTCGCTGAACTGTCTTGGCCGGATCCTCGGCTGATGTAAACTGGCACAGCTCCATTGAGCAATGCCGATTTACACCAGGTGGGGCTCTGGCCCCAGTGACGCCAATGGGAGCGACACTGTTTCGTATCTCTTGGTGATCTGGCCCCAGCCTCCTCCAGCAGTGAGTCTCACTGGTTAACGAGGCGCCAGCGATGTAATACAGCCCCTCTATTTTTAAAGGACTACATGGAGTGCCCCCTTGGGTGGAATACAGCCAGACAACTCCCCACTCTCCCTCTGGGACCTGCAGGCCACAGCCAGACAGCGCCAGGATCCACTCGTCACAGCCAGATCCCCCACCCCCGACTCAGGATCCACAAGCCACAGTCAGACAACCCCCTGGGATCTGCAGGTCACAGCCGGACGGTACCCTCCAGGAGCCACAAGAAAAATCTCCCCTGGCATTGGCTCCCCCAGCCACACAGGTGACAGGGAGCTGGAGACGCAAAGGTCATTGTTCCTGTGATCCCAGCTCACCGCAGGGCAGGACATGATTAAGGGCAGAGACAGTGTTTTGTTCCATGTCTGTACAGCGCCTGGCACAATGGGGTCCTGGGGCACCTACACCCAACAGCACTAAAAATATACAGCGCCTGGCACAATGGAGCCCTGGGCTATGACTGGGGTGCCTAGATTCTATCGTAATACACCTAATAGCAATGCACACACACAGTGCCTGGCACAATGGAGCCCTGGGCTATGACTGCGAGGGGGTGTCCCTATGCATTACAGTAATATACCTAATAGCAATCAAAACGTACAGTGCACAATAGGGGCTCCTCGGTGCTACTGCAAATGTTTGATCCCTAGGCCACACGACCATCTAAGACCTGGACTGGGCCTCTAGTCTTGTCTTCTAGTTCCAGCTCTGCTTGCTGGGTGAGAGGCAAATCAGTTCCTTTTGCGGTCGCTCTGTGCCTCGGTTTCCCCATCTGTAAAACGAGGATAACGATACCAACCTTCTTTATAAAGTGCTTTGAGATCGGCTGACGGAAAGCGCTACGGGTGATGATTATTAGGAGATCCTGCTCCGGTGCCTGATCCTGCTTTGGGCTGTAAATCCAGAGCATTTCACACTGGGTCCTGATTGGCACTGGCGTAACCGCTTGGGTCCCAGATCGGTCCCTTCTGAGCCCCCGGAGGTTTTGCTACTTCTCATTCCCAGTAGCTGGATTAGCTGGATTCTAGTCCAGCTCCTGATTCGTCGTCTCATCATCACCAGCACCCCCAAAGGAAGGGTTAGCCCTGTTCCCAGCATTGGGGCACATGCTGCTCCTGGTTACCCCGGTGCAATGCCTAGGTGTACATGAGAGCAGGATTTGAAGGCACTGAGCCCTAACACAGGGCTGCATTTGAGCACAGTGCAGGAGGAAAAGGAGAAGAATGGCTGGATACTGCTCTATTTACAACCCACCCTCTCCCCCGCTGCAGATCCTGGGGCTAGCTGATCCCAGCAGAAGTCAGAGCAGCCCCAAGGCTGTTGTAAACCAGGGCCGGCTTTATGACCCGCGGGGCCCAATTGGAATACTCGGTGGCAGGGGGGGTCCGCTCCGGGTTTTCTGCAGCACCGAAGACCCCCCACCGCTGAAATGCCACCGAAGACCCCCGGAGCGGGGCCCCTTTAGGCGTGGGGCCCTCTTCGGCATGGGGCCCAATTCTGGGGCATCGGGTGAATCGGCGTAAAGCCGGCCCTGGTTGTAACGTAGAGTTGCTGGCCACGCCTCTCCCCTCCCCAGCCAGCTGTGCATCTCCCCTGCCATGCCCCTTATCCCAGGAGACAGAATTCTGTCCAGTGCTTCTCATTCACAGGGCCTGAGATGCCAAGGCCAGACGGGCCCATTGTGATCATCTGGCTCCCCTGTGTAGCACAGGGCCATGGGACTTCGCTGAAGTAATTCCTGTTTGAATTAGACCAGGTCTTTTCAAAACAAAAATCCAGCCTTGATTTAAAAATTGCCAGCGATGAAGAACCCGCCGCCCCTCTCGGCAAGGTGTTCCCGTGGTTAATCACTCTCACAGTTAAAAACTGGCAGCTCATTTCCAGCCTGAATGTGTCTAGCTTCAACTTCCAGCCGTTGGATCATGTTCGACCTTCCTCTGCTAGACTGACGAGCCCAGGATCAAATTCTTATTCCCCACGTGGCTACGGGTAGGCTGGGGTCAAGTCACCTCTTAACCTTCTCGTCGTTAAGCTAAAGAGACTGAGCTCCTTAAGCCTCTCACTAGAAGGCTTCCCAATCCCTTGATCATTCTCATGGCTCTTCTCTGACCCCTCTGCAATTTACCACCATCCTTCTGTGCCACACCTCCACCGACGTCCTGGATTGAGTACACCAGCGAGGGCACAATTTGGCTTGCTGGCTCCTTACCTACCAGTCACGCTAGAGCCAGGAAGAGCCCAGAGTGGCTCTCAGCTCCCCGGGGGATGGGGGTGGCGTCTCTTTCACGCACAGCTTCCTTGCCTCTTGGGACTCTCCTCCGTGTGTATAAGCAGCTTCCCATCCAAGCATTTGCCATGTTAGACTTCAGGGCCTTTTTGACGAGCTTCCTCGCCATCTTTGAGCCCCCCCTTTCGGAAGGTCAGTGATAACTTTTGGAACGATCCTTCCCTATTGGGGCGGTTCAGCTTCAACCTACTAGCAAAATTCCAGCACCAGCTGCAGGCCCCATTGTGCCGGGCGCTGCACAGACAGAGAGACAGCCCCTGCCCCGAAGCGCTCATGAGCTCATACACCAATCGAGACTGGATGTTTTTTCCCCCTAGATCTGCTCTAGTTCAAACCAAAAATCTGATGAGGTTCAACAAGGACAAGTGCAGAGTCCTGCACTTAGGAAGGAAGAATCCCCATGCACTGCTACAGACTGGGGATCGACTGGCGAAGCAGCAGCTCTGCAGAAAAGGACCTGGGGGTTACAGTGGACGAGAAGCTGGATATGAGTCAGCAGTGTGCCCTTGTTACCAAGAAGGCTAAAGGCATATTGGGCTGTATTAGTAGGAGCATTGCCAGCAGATCGAGGGACATGATCATTCCCCTCTATTTGGCACTGGTGAGGCCACATCTGGAGTATTGCATCCAGTTTTGGGCCCCACACTACAGAAAGGATGTGGACAAATTGGAGAGAGTCCAGCACAGGGCAACGAAAATGATCAGGGGGCTGGAGCACATGACTTACGAGGAGAGGCTGAGGGAACTGGGGTTATTTAGTCTGCAGAAGAGAAGAGTGAGGAGGGATTTGATAGCAGCCTTCAACTACCTGAAGGGGGTTCCAAAGAGGATGGAGCTCGGCTGTTCTCAGTGGTGGCAGATGACAGAACAAGGAGCAATGGTCTCAAGTTGCAGTGAGGGAGGTCTAGGTTGGATATTAGGAAACACTATTTCACCAGGAGGGTGGTGAAGCACTGGAATGGGTTCCCTAGGGAGGTGGTGGAATCTCCATCCTTAGAGGTTTTTAAGGTCAGGCTTGACAAAGCCCTGGCTGGGATGATTTAGTTGGGGATTGGTCCTGCTTTGAGCAGGGGGTTGGACTAGATACCTCCTGAGGTCTCTTCCAACCCTAATCTTCTGTGATTCTAAGATCTAATTCAGAGCAGTCTTAGCGCTTGGGTTATACAAGAGGTCAGCGACAGATGATCACAAGGATGCCTTCTGGCCTTGGATTCTCTGACGTGTGGGAGGGGAAACTGAGGCACAGAACAAAGAAAGGGACTTGCCCAAGGACACGCAGCAAGGCAGTGGCAGAAGTGGGACTAGAACCTAGGTCTCCAGAGGCCCAGTCCAGTGCTCTAACCACTAGACCACAGTACCTATTGAGCGGCTCCTCTCCAGCGTGTGGTGTAGGGCTGTTGCTTCTATGACGGGAGCACTTAGGAGCCCCAGTCAAGGAGAGTCCCTATTGTGCCAAGGGCTGCAAATTTTATGGCTATTAGGTGTATTATGGTAGCACTTAGGAGCCCGCCGTGGCTCAGGACCCCATTGTGTTGGGCGCTGTACATTTCTGCTGTAATTACATGTACTACAGTAGCAGCTGGGAGCTTCAGTCATGGACCAGGACTCAATGCTGCCAGGTGTAGAACATTTTTTTGGCTATTAGGTGTATTACAGTAGCTCCTAGACATCCTAGTTATTGACCAGGACCCCATTGTGTCAGGTGCTGTACATTTTTATTGTGATTAGGTGTATTTGGTAGCATCTAGGAGACTCAGTCATGGGCCATGACCTCATTGCACTAGACACTGTGCATTTTTTTATGGCTATTAGGTGTATTACAGTAGTGTGGAGGCAGGCCCAACCCCCCCAGCCATGGACCAGGCCCCAGTTGTGTCAGGTGCTGTACAGACACACAAAATACAGTCCTCCCTCCAGAGAGCTCTTAATGTAGATGTCAGAAAAGACACACCAGGTGTGCAGGAATGGGGGGGTAGGATCAGGAGAAACTGGTTGTAATTTTCCATCAATCAGATTTTTCAATTTATCAATATGAGAGATATTATGGGGGGCTTCAGAGCTCCCCCAAAATACTTTTTGGGGGGGAGAAGGGGAAAGAACAAATGAAACACCCCCCAAAACTGCCCCTTTTTTTGTTTTTGTTTGTTTCTTTCTTTTCTGAATTTTTGGCAGAAAACATTTCCCCCCCCTCTTTCAGGAACCCTCGCAGGAAAAAGCCAGCCACGCTACTGCACTGCACGCCACCTTTCCAGCCTACGGGACCCCTTTTAGGAGTCTGACTGGTCTTGCGCACCCCCAAATTACACCTCACTTCAAAACGACTTGCCTGCAAAATCAGACATCAAATTCCCAAAGCGTCCCAGCGCACTGCTACTGGAGAATCGTTGGCTCCCTCCTTTCGTCTGCATGAAATTGTCATTTGTACTGACCTCGCTAGCGCTTTTTATGTAGCTTGTTGTAAAAGGAGGCCAATCTCTAGCTAAGTTGACGTACCCCAGAAGACCCCCGGGGGTACCTTGGCTGAGAACCACTGCACTCAGCCCGCCGAGGGAGAACGGCCCTTGCTCTGTGTGTGCCTGAGAGATGGCTAACCCTGCCTCCCCCCCAACATCCTGTGGGATGCCAAGAAACTGCTGCCCTAAACCTCACCCTAATCTCCTTAACTGCTATTTCAGAACAGCGCTAGCCCTTCAAATCCAAAGCCTGGCTTGTCCCAGAATAGGTCTCGATGTAGACACGGCCATGCCCTAAGAGCTTACAATCTAAATAGACAAACGGAAGGATTATTACCCCGTTTTACAGATGGGGAAACTGAGGCACAGACTAAGTGACATTCTCAGTGTCACACAGGGGGTCAATGGCAAAGCAGGGAATTGAACCACGCCTCTGCTTTGGGCAGAGTCATATTCTAGTGTCTTGGGGATCTGTTCCACTCCATTCAGGGATTTTCCGGGCCCGCCCTGGGAAACATCAGGGGATGGCATAGAGATTCCAGCCCACTTTCAGTTCAGATCAGGGCTTCTCCAGCAGCAAACCCCTGGGCCCTGGTTAAGTGGGGTGAGACCCACCCAGAGGCTTTGTGTCACCGCCCGCCCAGAAGCTTTGGGAAGAAGAGAACAGGACGATCCAGCAAACACCGGTTCCCCCCGCATCCCTCCCAGGCCTGCATGCTGCCTTCACCCCTGAGCCCAGAGAAGAAAGCAGCCTGGCCCTTACTGTTCAGACACGGGTTACTGGTGCACCGGTCGATCTTCTTCTCACAGTTGGAGCCGTGGTAGCCCAAGGGGCAGTGGCAGGTGTAGCCGCCCGTGGGCTTCTCGGCGCAGGTGCCTCCGTTGAAGCAGGGCCCGTCAGCGCAGGTCATGGCGCTGATCTCGCAGTTCTTCCCGTAGAACCCCTGGGGGCAGGTGCACTTGTAGTCGTTCTCCAGATCCTGGGAGCAGAGGGAGGGAGAGAGAAAGAAGCAGCGGGTTCTAGATTTAAAGCCGTAACCAGCAGGAGAGGCCGAACGAGCACCCAATGGATCCAGGGAGCTCGCGCGGACAGGTGCTGTGAACATCCCGGCTCCTCGACAGGAGAAGAAAGCTGCCCTTCCGGGGAAGACGCTGCGCTGGGGCTCGGAGCTTGTCGATGCTACGGGGGCTCCGGCAGTGGCGGAGCAATGCAGCGGAACCGCGCAGCGCAGCTGCAGCCGAGAGCGACGGGAAGGGGACAGGAAAACCACCTCCCCGAGCGGCCGCCCCTAGCCTGACGGAAGCATCCTAGGGGGTGAGGTGGGCAGAGCGGTGGCTTTTTCACGCCCCTGAGCACTGTCACTACATCAACCTCATTTCTACGTCTTCGGGTGGTCACCGCGCTATTCCCAGCTCTGCCGCAGACTCCCTGGGCAGGTCTTTGAGGCCCACGTCCTCAGACGTACGCAGGCTCCTAACTCCCATGGGAATTAGGCGCCTGAATACCTCTGAGGACCTGAGTCTTAAAGCTTTGTGAATGCACAAAAATTGTCCTCCTCGAACTACTTTGCTTGGCAGCTCTTTGGAGCGGGGGGCTGGCTCCTCGCTCTGCCTAAGTACAGCCCCTGCCACAATGAGCACACCTAATAGCAATACAAACGTACAGCACCTGACACAGCGGGGTCCTCCTCCGTGCCTGGGGTGCCTAGGCGCTACTGTAATACACCTAATAGCAATAAACTGTACAGTGCCTGGCATAATGGGGCGGGCCTTTTGGTCCATGACCGAGGCTCTTCGGTGCTACCGTAATACACCTAATAGGTAACTTAGCCTTGTTAAAGCTGTACCGCCCCAAGAGTGGCTGCAGTTATGCTGGGATAAAGGTGCTCATACCCAAACAGGAAGGGGAATAAGCTACCCTGGTATAAGGCACATTTATCCCGCTATAACTACTCCACACTCTGGGTTGACGCAGGATAACTATATCAGGTTAACAAATGAAACCGTACCCCTAACTGGCATAGCCACACCAGGACAAAATGTGTGTCTGGAGCTATCCTCAGTCCTCCGTGGCCAGAGTTGATGCAGAAGGCTAGTCTAGATGACCGAAGAGGTCCCTTACCATCGATAACCCTTCTGTGCCTCAGTTTCCCTTCTGTAAAATGGGGACAATAATTCTTCCTCTCGCTGTCCTGTCTATTTCAACTGTGCTCTTCAGGACAGGGATTGGCTCTCACTCTGCCTGGGCAGCACCTGGTGCGACGGGGCCCCGATCTCGGTCACTCTGTGTCTGGGCAGCGCCCGACGCGACAGGGCTCTGATCTTGATTGCGGTTTTTAAGTCTCCCATAATAGTAAATGTGCAGCAGTGGCCAGAAAAAGCAAAATGTTAATGTGGCAGAAGGAATGAGATGGGAAATAGCAGAAAATATTCGAATGTGTGTTATACAAGGGCATTCTGGCTTGGGCCTAACTGTTTTCCATTCAGGTCACACCATGGAATATAGCAGACACACACAGAGGGATTTCGTAGATAGGCAGGGAGACCATTACCAATCTGTATCATTCCTGATATTTATTAGGTGTGTTATGGTAATCTTCATTCCACCCTCCTGTCCACAGTCTTTTTGGAGGGGTGTTTCCTAGATGCAGTGACACCTCCGGACCCAGTCCTGGCCCAGAGCCCATTGTGTCAGGTGCTGTACAATTTCATTATTATTAGGTGTCTTATGGTAGCACCGAGGAGCCCCAGGCATGGCTCAGGACCCCATCGCGGTATGCACTGCAGAGACCTGAGAACAAGAGAGATTGAGAAGGCTGTGGGGGGTGTAGTTTAGAATGGAGACCTCCTCGGAGAGAGGCTGGAGATGGTAGATTGGGGGCTGCTCTTCACTCTGGCTCCTAACGCAAGAGCTGCAAGGCTGCATGTTTAAAGCTGACGACTAGATCGTTACACAAGGCACCACTGGCCTGCGGAACTCACTGCCTCATGATTAGTGTAATCACTGAAGCCAAGATCTGGGCAGGATTCAAACTCAAGGGATGGATATTGGTGCAGGGAATGGGCCTATCCAGACTGATCTGAAAGAGGTGCTTTGGAAGGGAGCTAAACCCGCACGCTTCAGGATATTGTCCAGTCTCTACCTAACCCAGGCCAGGAAGCAACTTCCCCTCCGGGCAGGTTATCCCTTCATTGCCCAGTAGGGGGGGTGTCTTGCACCTTTGTCTGACACAGCCGAGACTGGCTGCTGATCAAGATGGGATACCGGGGTAGATGGGCCCCTGGTCTGATCCGGTCCAGCAGTTCCTATGGGCCAGATAATAGAGGCCCCCTTGCCAGACAGAGGCTGGAGGCTCTGAGGCTCAGAGAGGCAGCCATGATCTCGAATGACATGGGGGGTTGGGGAAAATGGGCACAGCAGGAAGCTGGGCTGATGATTCACTAGGAGGCACTCTCCCCTCGTGGTCAGTGCTGACCCCAATGCCCCAGCGCAGTGCTAGGGGGCACTGTGATGCAGGGAACATGGGTTTGTAGGGGTCACTCTCTAACTCAAGCCTGCGTCCATGACACAGCTGGTGATCAGCTTTGTGAAATGTACATGGGGATACTTGGAAATCCTGGTCTCAAAGCCTTGTCATTAAAGGTAGGAGACCCAGAAGCTGGTTCCACCAGACAGGAGACAGAAACCTCTCTCCCGGGCTGAACTTTGGGTATCTTACAAGGAGGGTGTATTTGCAGCAGGGCCGCCCAGAGGATTCAGGGGGCCTGGGGCCCCACCGCGAAATTCCCGAAGACCCGGCACTTCGGCGGCGGGTCCCAGGGCGGAAGGACCCCCAGCCGCCGAATGGCCGATGACGACCCGGAATGGAAGATGCTCCGGGGCCCTGGGCCCTGTGAGAGTTTTCCACTCGCTCTGGGTGCCCTGAAGGATCCTGCTCCAGGGCCCGCGAAAAACTCTCGTGGGGGCCCCTGCGGGGCCCTGGGCAAATTGCCCCTCTTTCTCCCCCCCTGGGCGGCCCTGATTTGCAGGGACTTCAGGAGGAAATTAACAGGAAGAGATGAACAGTGCGAGGGGAGAGGGGGCTGTTTTACAGGGGAAACAACATGGGAGGAGACAAGTTGCCCCCAGGCTCGATATTACAATAGGAGGGGCTCAGTCATCCTGGTTGGAAAACATGGGGAGAAGGACTTTGGGGGGGGGAGCAGGACTTATTAGGCAAGAGAGCATCTCTTAGGCATGGGTAGACTCTAGTATGTGTGTTAGGACTTGATTTTCTAGGTACCCTGGGATCCCTGCATCGATTCCTCTGTTTCAGCTCACTGCCATTCGAATCTCTGGTTGATGGACGGCTCTACCGCCAAAGCTCCGTGCTGGGCACTACGCGGTGCCGTGGGAGCGGGGACCCCGCCAGCGGCGGCTCTGGGAGTTCTGCGAGCACAGGGGGACGCTCGGAGGGCGTCCAACAGGGGTTGGAGCACATCTACCTCGAGCTTGCACGAGGGACAGTGGAATCAGGGGGGCTGCCCCGCCCCCGGCAGACACTGACGAGGTATTTTCAGGTACCCCCGCGGATCAGCACAGGGAGAGGGGAAGGAAAGGGAATCCCTGACTACCCTTTACCTCTGCCCAGCACCTGCCTTCACGCTGCAGGCGTGAGAGCTTTCTCCTATGCAGCTGGGCCAGCTGCCACCTAGACCCCCCTCCACCCTGCTTCAGATCTCAGGCTAGGCTTGCCAGGATACAGGCTGGGACCCCCCCACTTGTCCCTCCCTCCTGCCTCTCCCAGGCCAGCACTCTGACCACTAGGCCACCCTGCCTCTCTGTTAAGTCCGCACCCACTGGAGACAGCTGCATTGTGGGGGGCCCAGTTATGGGAAGGGCCTGCTCCTCTGGCGGCACAGAGGGCCTATGGGACAGCTCAGCTATTTTGCAGGGCATGGAGGGGGGCATTTTCACAGCCTCCAATCCCTCCCCATCCCATCCTCCCAGCCCCCGGTATTTTCGGAGGGGTGACACCCCCTCACCCAGCCCCCTGCACACGGGAGGGGGCTCACCACAGCATCCAGACTGCATGGACCCCGGGGCTGAGGGAAGGAGAACTGACCCCACTGGGGGGGATCTAGCACATTATACGGATGTAGCTACTGCCTCCCATATTGCAGGGGCGGGGGGTTAAGGTTCACTCATCCCCACCCCCCACCCCCAGCATCCAGCCCCCAGGTCCTCTGCTGTGCACGGCCACCCCACCCCCGCTGCAGTGCTGGTAATGAGGGGGGAGGGGAGAGGGAGGCGGATGTTGCAGCTGCTGCCAATCCAGTGGGGGAGGGGCAAGTTGGGGGTACAGTGGGGTGGGGGAGGTGATACTGGGGGGGTGCAGTGGCGCTGGTTGTGGGGTGATACTGACATTGTGGCTGCCTCTATTCTAGCGGGGGTACAGTGGGGGGGGGGTTAGTGGGGGTTCCAGTGAGGTGGAGGTGCAGTGGGGTGGGGAGTGCAGTGGGGGGGGTAGTGGGAGTTGCAGTGGAGGATTGCAGGGGTGGGGGTTAGTGGAGGGTTGCAGTGCGGTGGGGTGCAGTGGGGTGGGGCGGTTAGTGGAGTGGGTCAGTTAGTGGAGGGTTGCCGTGGGGTGAGGGAGGGGTGATACTGATGTCACAGCTACCTCATTCTTGAAGGGGTTGGGGCGCTGTGAAGACCGGGGTGGTCGCAGTGGGGTGCTGGGGCTACAGTGGGATGAGGGTGGGGTGCCATGGAGTGGGGCAGGGGTGATACTGACATCACAGCTACTTCCACTCTTGCAAGGCTTAGGGGCATTGCAATGGGGTTGGGGTCACTGTGGGGTGCAGAAACGGGGAAGGGATGATATTGACGTCACAGCTGCCAACGCTCTTGCAAGGGGTTGGGGGTGCTGTGGGGTGGGGCCAGGCGCAGTGGGGCGGGAAGGGGTGATACTGACATCACAGCTGCCGCCGCTCTTGCAGGGGTTGGGGGTGCTGTTGCAAAGGGTTGAGGGGCGGGGAAGGGTGATACTGATGTCACAGCTGCTGCCACTCTTGCAGGGGTTGGGGGTGCTGTGGGGTGGGGCCAGGGGTCACAGTGGGGCGGGGAAGGGGTGATACTGATGTCACAGCTGCTGCGGCTCTTGCAGGGGTTGGGGGTGCTGTGGGGTGGGGCCAGGGGCACAGTGGGGCGGGGAAGGGGTGATACTGACATCACAGCTGCCGCCGCTCTTGCACCGGTTGAGGGTGCTGTGGGGTGGGGCCAGGGGCGCAGTGGGGATGGGGAAGGGGTGATACTGACATCACAGCTGCCGCCGCTCTTGCAGGGGTTGGGGGGTGCTGTGGGGTGGGGCCAGGGGCACTATGGGGGCGGGAAGGGGTGATACTGACGTCACAGCTGCCGCCGCTCTTGCAGGGGTTGGGGGGTGCTGTGGGGTGGGGCCAGGGGGCGCAGTGGGGGGCGGGGAAGGGGTGATACTGACATCACAGCTGCCGCCGCTCTTGCAGGGGTTGCTGTCGCACTCGTTGGTCTCCGTCTCGCAGCCGGTGCCCGTGAAGCCGGCCCGGCAGCTGCAGGTGTAGCTGCCCTGGCCCGTGTTGGTGCAGGTGGCGCCGTTCTGGCAGGGCCGGTGGTTGGTGCAGTAGTTGAGGTCCTGGTTGCAGAAGAGGCCGCCCCAGCCCTCCCGGCAGTTGCACTGCCAGGGCTGGCTGCAGGTGCCGTGCAGGCAGCCCGGGTAGCGGACGCACTCGTCGCACAGGCGCCCCTGCCAGCCGATCCGGCACTTGCATTCTCCGGGCCGCTCGCAGTAGCCGTGCCCCTCGCTGCAGCCCGGCAGGCAGATGGCTGGAGAGTTGAACAGAGGGGAGAGAGGGAGGGGTCGGGGGGGGGGAGAGGGAGGGATAGAGGCGGAGGGGAGCAGGGTTCGCTGTACAGGTTTAATGTCTTTAACTACAAGTGGCACCTGCCACCATCCCACCTGCCTCAAAGGGCCCCACGGGGCTGATTTTAGCATGGATGGGGGGGTCCTGTCTCCATCCGCTCCCCCAACCCATTGTTCCCTGGGACAAAAGGAGGGGGCTGGGAAGAGGAGGCAGCCCTGACCCACTCCCTGATTCAGCCTCCCCCCACTTTCCCCATAGAGCTGGGTGTGGGGGCGGCTAAGCAGGAAGCAGAGTGGGGAGGGAGTTCGGGGGCAAGGCAGCTTAGCAGGGGATGGGGGGGCCATTTCCGGGAGGGTGGGGGCCTTTCGAGGATGATCAGGGCAGGATGGGGGCAGCTAAGCCAGGGGGCAGGCACTCATGGCGGGCACGGGGAGGGGGCGCTGGCCACTTGGGGAGGGTGATCTCCATGCCTGACAGGGCCGGCGAGGGGAAGGCGAGGGCAAGGCGTGTGAGGTGGGGGTGGAACAAGGTGGAACTGGAGGGGGAGCGAGGTGTCCTGGGGGGCGTGAGGAGAACGAGGTGTGTCGGGGGCATGAGGGTAGTGTGGCGTGTTGGGGACAAGGTGTGAGAGGAGCAAGGTGCGTGAAGGGGCGAGGGTAGTGTGGCGTGTGAGGGGCGCATGAGGGGCGGGGAGCAAGGTGTGTGAGGGTGGGAGTGAGGGGCGGGGAGTGAGTTGTGTGAGGGGATGTGAGTGGGTGAGGCTTGTGAGCAGGGGTGTGAGGGGCGGGAGCAAGTTGTGGGGAGCGTGAGGGGGCAAGGCATGTGAGCAGGGGCGTGAGGGGGCAGGGAAGCGAGTTGTGTGAGGGGATGTGAGTGGGTGAGGCGTGTGAGGGGGAGTGAGGAAGCAGGGGAGCGAGTTATGGGGATAGCGTGAGGGGGCAAGGCGTGTGAGGAGGCGTGAGGGGCGGGGAGTGAGTTGTGTGAGGGGGACGTGAGTGGGTGAGGGGGGAGTGAGGAAGCAGGGGAGCGAGCTGTGGGGGGAGCGTGAGGGGGGCAAGGCGTGTGAGGAGAGGCGTGAGGGGGCGGGGGAGTGAGTGGTGTGAGGGGACGTGAGTGGGTGAGGGGAGTGAGGAAGCAGGGGAGCGAGCTGGGGGAGCGTGAGGGGGGCAAGGCGTGTGAGGAGGGGCGTGAGGGGGCAGGGGAGTGAGTTGTGTGAGGGGGATGTGAGGGGGGCATCAGGGAAATGAGGCGCATTGGAGGGCCTGGAGGGAGCTGGGTGCAGCAGGAGGACCGAGGTGCAGCAGGGGGCATGAGGAGCGCATGTGGAAGGGCAGGGTGAAAGGTGTGTGAGGGGGCCGTGAGGGGGCATGAAGGGAGCGTGGCATGTGGGGGCACGGCACGTGGTGGGGGCGTGAGGGAGCATGGCGGGGGCCTGAGCGGCGTGGCGCGTGGTGGGGGCACTAGGGGAGTGCAGTGCATGGGGGGGGCACTGCCCATGGGGCAGCGCGAGGGGGCGCAGCGCGTGGGGGGGCATGAGGGGAGTGCAGTGTAGGGGGGGTGCGGAGTGTGGCATGTGGAGGCACTAGGGGAGTGCAGTGCGTGGTGGGGGCACAGCGCGTGAGGCAGCGTGAGGGGACGCGTCGCGTGGGGGGGCCGTGGGGGAGTACTGCCAGGAGTAAGGCCCTTAGCTGTGCTTGCTCAGTACTTCTCATGCCCCAACAAGGCTGCTGGACAGACTCCTGTGGGACTGGCTGCTCCACACATGTCCACGGCCTCCCTGCCTCCGTGTACCCGTCTCTCCAAACGTTGCTTCTGCTCTGCCCCTCCACTGCCCCAGCCCAGATCCTGCCCTGCTCCAGCCTTGTTCCCATCCTGCCCCAGCCTCAGAACCAGCCCTGCTCCTGCCTTTCCTGACTCCTGGCAATCCAGGTCTGACCCTCGGCTCTGACTACTGACTCGGACTCGGTCTCAGCCCTTGGCTCTGGCATTCAGACTCCGACCACTAGGCCTGATGGCCTACCACCCATTCCGCTGACCGTTTGAGCGGCCCAAAGCAAACAGAGGGAAACTAGGCTGACAAGAGGTCCAGGCCAGTGGCTCATATGGATCCTTCCCCGGCCAACGTTCCCCTGCTGGAGACATGCGGTGCCCTGCAGACCCCACACTTCAGGCCCAGGTCGCTGCCCTACGGGCACAAGCAGGCAGCACCGCTCCCAACTCTGCCCCTTGGTCCGTGTGAGCCAAAGATTTCCCTGCCTTATAAGCCTTATGGTGTTCGGGGAACATTTTGGGGTGGGGGTGGGGGAGACCAATACTGGCTCCTATTTCTTCTGTGCAGTTGTTCCCCACTGACCAATGCAGGGTGAGGCTGAGTATCAAGACTTCATTCAAGTCGTGGCTGTGATCTTCAATGACCTTAGTCACGAGCGTACAGCTGAGGCCGCCCTTCGGCTGTCGCGGCAGGGACGTCGGCCTGTCGCTAAATATGCCACGGCGTCCCGCCGCTTGGTAGCGGCTACTGAATGGAATGAGGCCACGCAGAATTACCAAAAGGGCGACATCAAAGACGAGCTGGCATGAGTGGACTCCCTGCCCACTCCGGACACCTTGACTGACCTCAGTATCCAGATTGATAACCGCCTGATGGAACGCCACCAAGAGAAAATGTCAGTCCTGGCATCTCCAGCCCAACCTTGGGCACCTTCCCATGAGCCTGACCAAATCCAGCCCCATCTCACCAACAAAGAGAAAAGGCGACGTCGGGCATCGGGGCTATGCCTATACTGTAGAAGAGCAGGTCACTATATGTCAGACTGCCCTCCTAAGCTCCAATCTGCACCCTGGTCAGAGAAGGCCAAACCCCAGCATCCGATGGGGGGTCCAGGCTGGGGTGGCACTCCCTGCCTCTCATCGGTAACCAGCACCAGTTCCTGTCTGCTGGTACCTTGGCCATGACTGAATGGGTCCTGACACATCTCAGTTTCTGAAAATCTGACATCCCTCCATTTCCGAGGCCCACCTGGAGGTATTGGTGGATTCAGGTGCCTCAGGTAACTTCATGGATCAGGACCGTTGCATGAGTATATCACATCCCCCCCTCAACCCAAGGACGCTTCAGACTTATTGAAGCCCATCGACGACTCACTCCTCTCATCGGGCCTGGTTCCGCACCAGACCGAACTCCCTGGAAGTTGTGACTCACCAAGAGACCCTTCAGTTTGAACTTATCCAAGCACCACACTTTCCAGTAGTTCTCAGCATGCCCTGGCTCACTACCTATGGCCCATGCGTTTGTTGTAGGGCAGGCAGGATACAGTTCTGCTCCCCACCTTGCCAACAATTCTGTCTCCTGCAATGTGACCATAAACTGGGAGCCCTTCATGGCTCAGCCTGCCTTCCTCGAAATTCCAAGTCTGAACAGGAAGTCTCATTAACAAATACGGTCCAGTGCACTGCCCCCACGTTACCGCTTAAATACAAGGATTTTGCTGATGAGTTCAACAAAAAGAACATGGACACTCTGCCACCTGATTGCAGCTATGACTGTCCCATCAATCTCCAGCCTGGAGCAGAAGTCCCTTTTGGCTGCATCTACTCCCTTTCGGAGCTAGAACTTCAGGCTCTCCACAACTGCCTCCAGAAAAAAAAAAATCTTAAAAAGGGGTTAATCCGTCCTTCCACGTCTCCAGCTGGGGCTCCAATTTTCTTTGTAAAGAAAAAAAAGACAGATCGCTAAGGGTCTGTATTGACTATTGGGCATTAAACAGAGTCACAATTCAAGAAGTGGGTATTCACCCACGAAAGCTCATGCTGCAAAACGTCTGTTAGTCTATAAGGTGCCACAGGATTCTTTACTGCTAATTCAAAAATAGATACCCTGACCCTACCATTAATGAGCTTTTTGAAAGACTCCACTCCGCAAAGGTTTTTACTTAGCTGGAGCTTCACACAGCCTATAACTTGGTCCAGATTAGTGAGAGTTGAGTGGAAGACTGCCTTCCGTACATGGTGTGGACACTTTGAGTACAGGGTCATGCCGTTTAGCCTTTGCAATGCCCCAGCAGCATTCCAGCACTTCATAAATGATATCTTCAGGGATGTGTTAAACCGCTATGCAGTCGTCGTCTTCTCTTCGTGTCCATGCCACAAACGAGATCTTTTTCCAGAACTGTGCACAAGTGATGGTTCTTTCCATCACTGCAGGGAGGTCCTCCTTTGTACAGGTCTCTCAAGAGAGTTGGCAAACAAGCAGGTGCTCCGTGGTCTGCTCCTCACTGCACTTGCATATATTCGTGTCATTAGAGTAGCCCCATTTAATCATATTAGTCTTTGATCCACCAGTTTGCGTACACAAGTGGTTCAGGCATCACCACGCTGAATGGTCTGTATCAGCCCCTCTAGGAAGACCCTCCGAGGGTTCCAAATCTATTTCAGGACGTATTCTTTCATTCCATAACCTCAGTCATGCCTTACCAAACTGTTAGGGGGAGGGATAGCTCAGTGGTTTGAGCACTGGCCTGCTAAACCCAGGGTTGTGAGTTCAATCCTTGAGGGGGCCACTTAGGGATCTGGGACAAAATCAGTACTTGGTCCTGCTAGTGAAGGCAGGGGGCTGGACTCGATGACCTTTCAGGGTACCTTCCAGCTCTATGAGATAGGTATCCAAAGGCACAATGCTGGTTATAAAAACTCTTTCACAATTGCAGGCATTTGATTACTTTTGTGTGACCATATAATGGATGCCTTGGATCTTCCATCCACCATGATCTTTTCCTCTGGCTTGCTACCTTCCTCCTGAGATCAGGTGGTGCCATGCCAGCCAGAAAGTACAGGCTGTCCTTTGGTGTTGGCTTTAGACATCCTGTTATTCCATGACAATTGTTTAGAACAGAGTCTAATGTCTTCGCATGGATGTTTCGCTCCCACACTGGACATGCATACTTTGCTATGAAGTAGCACAAGATAATAGCATTAGTTGGCAAACCCATTTTGAGGTGACCAACTTTCAGAGGATGTTGTTACGGGTGCTAACTTTCCCTTTCATCTTATCTATATGTGCTTTGAAGGAAAAAGCGTCCGGTCCAATGTCACCCCCAGGTAGACAGGGTGTGGATGATTAACCTGTTGGATTCCATCCTAAGTGATGTTTCGTTGTCACTTGGCTTCTTAGTGGCGTAGGTGAAAGGCCATCACCTGTGTATTGGTCAGTTGGCACGAAGCTGGTTCTTACTGTAATAAATTGAGAGGTTTTTCAGTGCACATGTTAGTTGATTCTTGAAAGCGGCAAAGTCCTTCTGTGACATGATCCATAGATCATTGGTGTATATAAAGCTCCTCTTATTGTTGTGTATGGGCTGGTCATTGGTCTATATGTTGAAGAGGGTTGGTGCTAGTACATTGCCCTGTGGGAGGCCATTTCATTGTTGTGTCCAGCAGCTCCGTTTCTGCATAAAAACATCTATTCTCCAGAAGAGATCGGATGAGCTGCGTTCAGTTGTAGTCGTGTCATTTTGTAGACTTTGGCAAGCAAGTTTTGGTGGTTGACTGTGCTATGTAATCATGTATCTGGAGAACATCCTCATCTTTTCTACCACTCAGGCTCATGATCAGCAAGTCTGCAGCATCCTAGGACTTCACCACAGCACCATCTATACACGAAGCCTGAAAAATGCAAGTTTGACCAGGATACAATATCTCCCCGAAGGGATTAACCATGGACCCACACAAGGCGGTGGCCATTGCCAACGGGGTCACACCAAAGGATACCTGTGGGGTCCAACGGTTCCTAGGCTTCAGTAACTTCTACCAGTGGTTCATTGAGGGATTTTCCAGCCTAGTTACTCCTCTGACTGCCCTTCAGCCAAAAGGAGCCCAGCTCACCAGAGTCTTCGGAAGCCCAAACCACCTTTGATCAACTAAAAGAGTAGTTCACCACAGCACTCATCTTGGTTCACCCAGATCCTGCTAAACCATTCACGGTGAAGGCTGATGCAGCCAATTTCGCCCTGGGTGCAGTACTGTCCCAACTGGTGGGTCCTGACAGTTGACTTCACCCATGTGCCGATTACTTTTGCAAGCTAGCCCTAGCAGAGAAGAATTATGATATCTGGGATAAGGAACTCTTAGCTATCAAGGCAACCTTTGAGGAATGGCAACACCTGCTAGAGGGGGCCAGGTTCTCTGTCCAAGTGCTCACAGATCACAAGAACCTAGAATATCTTCCAACAGCCAGACACCTCAACCAACAACAGATCCACTGGTCCCTCTTCTTCACCTGGTTTAACTTCATTGTCACCTACCACCCAGGAGCAACAAATGGGAAGGCCGAGAACCTGCAAAGGGATGAGAAAACTCCCTTTATGATTCTAAAGGCATCGAACTTCAATGAAGCCTAATGGAGTCCATTTGTACCTTGTCAATGACCCCTTTGCTGCTCAGATCCTCCAGACTCTGGAGAACACTGACCCCTCCACCAGCCCCCAGGTTCAGGTTCCAAGATATGGTAGAGCAGTGTTTCCCAAACTTGGGGCTCCGTTTGTTTAGGGAACGCCCCTGGCGGGCGGGGCTGGTTTGTTTGCCTGCCGCGTCCGCAGGTCCGGCCAATCGCGAATCCCACTGGTCGCAGTTTGCTGCTCCAGGCCAATGGGAGCTGCTGGAAGCGGCGGCCAGCACATCCCTCGCTCTGTGCCACTTCCAGCAGCTCCCATTGGTCTGGAGCAGCGAACCACGGCCAGTGGGAGCTGTGATCGGCCGGACCTGCAGATGCAGCAGGTAAACAAACCGGCCTGGCCCGCCAGGGGCTTTCCCTAAACAAGTGGTGCCCCAAATTTGGGAAACACTGTGGTAGAGGACCCCAAGGACCATAGCTATGTCTGGAAACAGCGTGACATGACACACCCTTTGCAGGACACTTCGGCCATCTCAAAACCTGGAGCCTAATCACAAGGAGTTTCTGGTGCCCAGGCTTACGCACCTCAAACAGGAGCTACCTAAGATCCTGTGCCCAGATCGAGTGCCCATGCTAAAGACTTGGCCTTTTCCGGCCCATGCCCATTCCACCTCAACCATAGGCTACCGTTTCCATTGGCTTTATTGTGGAGCTGCTGCCTTCCCAGGGACATACAATGATTTTAGTCGTGGTCGACCTCAACCAAAAGGGCACACTTCGCCCCCGGCCGCGCCATCCCCCTGCCTCTGCCTGGAATACATTTTTCAGTTCCGTGGATGGCCATCAAGCATTGTGTCGGACCGTAGTTCCCAGTTCATTTCCCAGTTCTGGCGAGAGTTTCTAAAACTTCTGGAGATTGAGCCTCTCCTCTCAACTGCCTACCCATCCACACACTAATGGACAAACGGAGCAGATCAACCAGATTTTTTCACCAATACCTGCTCTGCATCTTGAACGATCATCATGACAACTCCCATGTGCTAAGTTTGCTTACAATAATGCCACACATGCCTCTACTCAGCAAAGCCCGTATTTTGCCAACTATGGTTTTCACTCTCTGCTTTCTTCTGGATGTCCCCACGAACTCTCCAGTACCAGCAATCAGAGATCTAGCTACCCATCTCCACCAGGTACACCAGGAACTCAAAGAGCACTTGCAAGGAAGCATATAAATGTCATTTTGATTGGGACCATGCAGCTGTCCCCAACCTTTCCATAGGAGACGAAGTCTGGCTGTCCACCCACAATCTTAAATCTGCTCACGCCGCAGCCAAACTGGACCACCAATATCTGGACCCTTTAAAGACTGAGGCATGACTCAACCCAGTAACATTCAGATTACATGACCCAAGTCCCTGAAGATCCACCTTGTATTTCATATCTCCCCTCTGAAGCCATACACGGAGAACCTGTTCCCACATCACTTCAGCCCTTGGCCTCGCCTTGCCCCCATAACAGTCCAAGGGCATAAGGCACGTGTAGTTTGTCAAATTCTTGACTCCCCACTAGTCAGAGGGCAGCTCCGATAGTTGGTGGACCCGGAGGGTAATGGCCCAGATGAGCAGTCCCAGGAACTGGCAAATCACATCCATGCCCCAGATCTATTGTGGGCATTTCACAGAGACCACCCCAAGAAACCAGCCCTGGTGGTACCTTGAGGGCACCCTGGATGGAGGTGGTACTGCCAGGAGTAAGCCCTCAGCTGTACCTGCTCTGTACTTCTGATGCCCTAACGAGTCAGCTAGGTCGCCGAACAGACCACCCTGCCTGATTGGCTGAGGAAATCAGCAGTCCGGTTCTTAAACCTAGCAGCAGCAGCTCCTTGCTGGCTGCTCAACATACATGCCCATGGCCTCTCTGCCTCCGTGTGCTCCTCTCTCCAAGCCCTGCTCCTCCACCGCTCCAGCCCAGATCCTGCCCTGCCTCCAGTCTTGTTCCCATCCTGTTCCAGCTCTGCTCCTGCCTTCCCTGACTCCTGGTAAGCCATTTCCGACCCTCGGCTCCGACTCCAACTCTGTCTTGACCCTTGGCTCTGGCATTTGGACTTCAACCACTAGGCCTGACTGCCTACAACCTGGTCCGCTGACAGCATGAGGGGAATGAGGTGTGTTGCGGGTGGCGTGAAGGGAGTGATGTGTCTCAGGGGAGCAAGGTGTGTCGTGGGGCATAAGGTTTCAGAGGTGGGGATGGAGTGAGGTGTAGGCATGGCGGGGGAGTGAGGTGCATTGCGGGGCGAGGGGAACGAGGCAATCGGGGTGGAGCGAGGTGTGTTTGTGGGGTCCTGAGGGGAAGGTGGTGTGTCAAGGGGCCTGAGGGAAGCGAGGTGCAATGGGAGGCCTGGGGGTGGAGTCAGGTGAGGGCCTGAAGGGAGAGAGGTGCATCAGGGGGAGGGGCTGAGGGAAGCAAGATATGATTGGGGGGGACAGGGAGGGGAGGGAGGTGGGGGCCTGAGGAGAGTAAGGTGCATTGGGGAGCGAGGTGCATTTGGGGGGCATGAGGTGGAAATGAGGTGTTTGGGGGGGAAGGGTGGAGCGAGGTGTATTCAGGACCGGGAGGCCAGGTGTATTCGGGGTGAGATGACTTTTATTGGGGGTAGATAGTTGAACGAGATGTACTGGGGGACTGGGCGAAGGCCCGTTCCGTGCGAGGGAGCGAGCTATCATTGCGACAGGGTGTGGGTTAAGGTATATTGGGGTGAGGTGGATTGGAGGGAACAAGGTGTGTGTGGATACACACATCCAGGCAGACACATTACACACCTATGTCTGACCCTCCTCTCACTACTGCACCAAGGGCGAGCGGGGGTCGTGTGGGGTCTCTGCCGAAAGCCAAGAACTAGCTGACCATCGTGGTTCTTGCAGGATGTTTATACAGGAAATAGTTTAAGAGACGGAAAATGTCGAGTAGCATGTTCCAAAATCGCTGGAAATGGGGCACGGCACCTGCGGCAGGGCAGGTCGCAGCCACCTCAAATCATGAGTGCGAACGATCAGCATCTTTCGACCCAGCCCAGCGTTTTCAGTCTGGACCAGACGCAGGCCTGAGCCTCGACAAAGACAAAAGAACCCTGAGAAAAGACTCTGACCAGGGGACTCTCGGGGCTGAGCTGAAGTTCACTAAATGCCTTGGTTATGAGAAGAGACCGAAAGTCTGGGACTGTATAAGAGAAAGATAGAGCACAGGATGGCATCCATTACAGAAGCAGCAACACTCTGCCAGCATGAGCCTCTCTTGCAAAATGGATCCCAGCTCTCTGGCCGGACCATTGGGTGAGAGACTGGAGGGAACTTGGTGATAAATATAGACTCTAAATTGGGTTTTATATTTTTCTTTTATCTGTAACCGGAGGTTCTTGGAGACGCGTGGTCCCCGATCTGTATTCCGCATCTGGGTGCCTATGGGCTCCACACTCATGGCCGGTGCAACCTATTAGGCGACCTAGGTGGTCGCCTAGGGCGCTAGGATTTGGGGGGTGGCATTTTCTTCAGCGGCGACCGGATCTTCAGCCGCCCCTGTTGCCGCCGGCATTTAGGCGGAGGGAGCTGGGGCAGAGGAGTGCAGGGAGGGCCGCCTGCAGCAAGTAAGGGGGAGGGGGCGGCATGCAGGGGAACCGCTCCCTGTCCCAGCTCACCCCTGCCCTGCCTCCTCTCCGAGCACGCCGTGGCTGTTTCACTTCTCCCGCCTCCCAGGCTTGCGGCGCCAGTCAGCTTAGGCGCCACAAGCCTGGGAGGCGGGAGAAGTGAAGCAGCAACAGCGTGCTCGGGGAGGAGGCGGAGCAGGGGTGAGCTGGGGCAGGCAGCTGTCGCACGGCTCCCCGGGCCGGAGGGGAGCTGCCATGGTGGGGGTTGTGCCGGAGCTGCCGCAGGGGGGGCACCTCAGGGCGGAGGAGGGGAGCTGCCGGGGGGTGTGCCTCAGGGCTGGGGGGGGGGGGCAGGGAGCTGCCGCAGGGCTCGGGGACGGGGGAGGGCGCAAGGTGGAAGTTTCGCCTACGGTGCGAAACATCCTTGCACCAGCCCTGTCCACACTCCTGAAACTGGAGATTTGTTCCAAGCAGGGTCCACACCGGTGCAGTTGCTCGTCTTGCTCCAATCCGAGGGTATAAAGGACAGTGCTGACTGACGTCCCTCCAGTTCATCCCTCACTGCAAATCAGACGAGATCCACTGCAGAGGGGAAGTGGAATACAGACACGGACCACATTCTTGGACAACCTCTACTTACAGGTAAGTAGCCTCCATTTCTTCTCTGAGTGCTGGTCCCAATGTGTATTCCACACTTGGGTAATTAGTGAGCAGTACTCAGACAGGAAGAGGGTGCAAAGATGCAGTTGGGCCCGATGTTTGTAACGCCCCTGTCCCACCAGCTACATCTGAAGCCTCGAAGTGGTGATGCTGAATTTGCCTCATCTGAGGAAAGGCGATGTGCCAACTGATAGTGAAGGAGGATGCAGCCAGAAATCCATTTAGTCTCTGAGCAGACGTTTGTCCCCGTGTTCGTTCTGCTACAACAACAAACATCCAAAGCGGTTTTCTAACTGGTGGCGTTGTTCCCTGCAGGTGGAATGCCAAAGCTCATCTGACATCGAGAGTGGAGTCTCCCATCTTCCTTGGAAGCATGAGGTTTAGGAAAGAAAATTGGTGAGCGAGCAGGTTGATTCACTTGGAACTCACGCTAGGGATGAATTTCACATGGAAGCGAAGGGAAACCCTCTCCTTATGAGATACGGAATATGGCGGGTCTGCCGTAAGAGCTCCTAGTTTGCTCACCCATCTGGGACAGCGACTCAGAAGGTGACCTTCATGGAGAGGAAGGACATGGAACAAGTGGCCAGTGGTTCATAACCAGCGGGAAGGCTCTAAGGAGTCCTCTTGGGAATCTGACTGTTGTTTGGTGATTAAAAATAGAATAGCAGGTGAATGGAAGGTGCTAATTGCTGCAGGTGGACTCACAGCGAGCAGGAGGAGAGGCCCGACATCTTGAGATGAAGGATATAGTCAAGAAGAGCAGGAAAAACCACCAACCCAGAGGTCAAATGGTTTCATTGCATCAAGGTGAAGAAATGTCTCCATTTAGCCAGACCGCATTTTCTAGTGGACTCTTTTCTGGTTCAGTTAAGAATAGATTAGACGTTTTCCAAACATGAATGTTCTAGGTCTGATGCCCAGGCCGTAAGGTGGAAGGGGTCGGGGTTGCGGGGCATCTGGCTGTGCCGTTCCCCTGGGTCAGCAGGTTGGGGAAGGGTTGGATGCTGATGGGATGACGTGCCACCATTTGCAGAAGGAAGCTGTCTGGGGTCCATGGTATGCAATGAGAACAACTCGAGTTTTGTCGTGATGAATCACTCTCAGTGCCAGTGGTAGTAGCGGGAGGGGAGGAAAGGCATGTCTCAGGTGGGAGAAGGGTGTTGCTCTTGCATCCCTTGCCCATAGCAGTCCTGGAGCGATATAGGGAAAATTCCCTGTTTGTCTGGGATGCCCACAGGTCCCAGGATGGCATTTTCCACTGGGTGAATCTCTCATTCAGGCTGGAATTGTGTAAGTCCCATTCACAGTCTGTGGAGATGTATCTGCTGAGATTGCCCTCCAAAGAATTCTGTGCCCCTGGTAGGTATGTTACCAAGAGCATTGTGCAGCTCCTGACGTACCAGTTCCATTAGTTGATGGCCTCTGCACACAGAAGAAGGGATCTTGCTCCACCTTGTTCGTTTATGTAGGAGACAGTCGTCATGTTGTCTGACGTTATTTGGACACGACTTGATTGAATCAGTGGGAGGAATGGATGGCAGGCTAGGCAGACTGCTCTCAGCTATAGCCGACTGATATGCACTCTGGCTTCTCAAGGGGTCCATGTGCCCTGTGCGGGGTGATTGCCCATGTGCGCTCCCCATCGGGTGTGAACGCAACAAAAGGGACTCCCTCGCGCACTGGCTCTGGGTTTGTCCACCAGACCAGAGAAGCCTCGAGCTTGGCTAGAACTTTAGGCTAAGAAGTTTAGACTTGAAATTAAAGGCAGGCGTCTAGGCATCAGAGCAGTGAAGTTCTGGAACAGCCTCCAACTTGTTACAAGACTGAGCTTGATAAGTTCACGGAGGGGGTGGTATGAAGAGATTGCCTACAATGGCAGATGGCCCTGTCCCGACTGCTATTAGCAAATATCCCTAATGGCTAGAGATGGGACACTAGCTGGAGAGGGCTCTGAGTTACTACAATGAATTCTTTCCCAGGTGTCTGGCTGATGGCTCTTGCCCACACGTTCAGGGTCTAACTGATCCCCATATCTGGGGTCGGGAAGGAATTTTCCCCCAGGTCAGATTGGCAGAGACCCTGGGGGGTTTTCCGCCTTCCTCTGCAGCATGGGGCACGTGTCACTTGCTGGTTTGAACTAGAGTAAGTGGTGGGCTCTCCGTAACTTGAAGTCTTTACATCAAGATTTGAGGACTTCAGTAACTCAGCCAGAGGTTATGGGTCAATTACAGGAGTGGGTGGGTGAGGTTCTGTGGCCTGTGAGGTGCACGAGGTTAGCCTAGATGACCATGATGGTTCCTTCTGGCCTTAAAGTCTATGAACACTATGACAACTGTTACCCTGATGTTCATGTTGTCAGAGCAGAGAGAGGACTGCAGAGAACAAGTGGAGCCTGGCAAACGGCATGACCCAAGTACACGAGGCCATGTGGCCCAATAGGGAAAGACAGCCTTTGACTGCGGTTCATGGTTTGAGCCTGACTTTTCTTATTAAGTTGAGTTTCTCACCATTGGGAGGTAGGCCCTTGGTGAGATCCAAACTAGAGTAGCCCCCATCAAGTCTATCGTCCTTGTGGGAGGTGAAGTAGACTTTTCTTTGTTTACGTAGACTCCCAGGGATGCCAGGTGAGTAAGAATATGATTGGTAACTGACCTCCTGACTGGATTTGCCCATTAGTAGCCAATCATCCCAGTATGGGAAGACCGTGTAACCGTTTCGGCTCATCTGGGCCGCCATCACTGAGAAGACCTTCGTGAAGACACTCGGTGCTCTGGTTAGTCCTGCAGGACTCTGAACTGGCAGGGTTCTTGCCCTACCAGAAACCTGAGGAACCTTCTGTCCGGCTGATACGTTTCCACATAAAAGTAAGTATCTTTCATGCTGAGAGCCATGCACCACATGCCCTCTTCTAAGGGGAGGATTATTGATGCCAGCGTAACCATTCGGAGTCTTGACTTGCTGTCGAAGATTGACAATGAGCCTCCAGCCTCCATTTTTCCTGGGAGCAACGAAGAGTGGGGAGTAGAACCCCTTTGCCTCAAGGCTCCATGAGCAGCAGCTGGTGGAGAGAATCCAGCTGCTGGTGGAAAATCTCCTTGGGACAGGGAAGCGGGGTGAGAAACTCAATAACGGATTATCAATAAGTGGATTATCTCTAGCACCCACTCATCTCTGCTGTTACTGCCCTCCAGTGGTGTGCAAAGAGGGCGAGACGGCCACCAAAGGCTTGGGGGAGGGAAGGGAATCAATAATGCTACCCAACGATAGAGCTATCTCAAAAGAAACCTTGGTTGGTGGGTGGGCTTGAGCAGTGGCGGCTGAGGTGGAAGAAGCCGGCAATCTCTGTCTGTGAACCCTCTGTCATTTACGTGGCGGTTCGTAAAGGTGCTGGGGCGGGGGGGGAAGAGACATGGCTGGGCCTGGAGCTGTGTTTGGGGTGTTCCCGATTCAGGGCTAAGGCCCAGGGAGCAGAGGGTTGTCCTAGAGTCCTTCAGAGAGTGAAGTGACTCATTCATCTTCTCATTGAAAAGATATGATTCCCCAAAGGGCAAGTGCTCAGTGGCTTTCTGGACCTCCCTGGGGAACCCTGAAGCATGAAGCCACAACTCGCATCTCATGACAGCGGCTGTGGCAATGGCTCAAGCTGCACCCAACGAGGCCAGTAACGACGGCTTAGCCACCTGCCTTCATCGATGAGGGCTTGGAACCGGCCCTCGGCCTCCTGGGGCAGTTTATCTTTGAGCCCCACCAATGTAGCGGAGTTTGTGAAGTCGCACTTCGCCAACAGGGGCTGGTAGTTGGCGCTTCGAACTTGGAGGCTGGTAGATGAAAATAGCTTCCGCCATGAGAGGACAAGGCGTTTATCACCCTGGTCAGATGGAGCTGGCCTGGGGGACTGTAATACGGACGGTTCTCTGGCTGCCTGTACCACCGAGGAGTTCGGCGCTGGGTGGGTGAACAGGAACTGGGCCCCTTTCAGTGGAACCAAGTTCTGCTTTTCTGTCCTTTTTGGGGGATGGGCACAGGAGGGCCTAGCAGGCTCCAAAATGGCTTCCTTTGAGGAGCCTACACTGTTTGTCATGGACCTCCTCAAGAGGGATCTGGACCTCGGTCACGAGCCTCTGTAAAAGCTCCTGGTACTGCCTGTAGTCATCAGGCAGGAGAGGGGATGATGGCATATTTGCCTCACTGGGGGAGGAGAATGACACACCCATTAGAACCGTCACAGCCTCCTCCTCATGCCCCAACAGAGCCTGTGGTACCATCTAGGGGAAGGTGATAAGTGCGATTCCTGCACGGATCCAGAACGATTCCTGCTTGGATCTCAGGAGCCCCAGTAAGGTCAATATGATGGGTCAACCGGCTGGGGGAAAGGGAGTCCCCCAATGCAGTGGACATCATCGGTCCCTTTGGAAGTGGATGGCTCCAAGATATCCTAGAGGTTCTGTCCGGACTGATCTCTCTCTCTCTCTCTCTCTGAGGGGCTGAAGTCTTGTCCAGGTGGTCAGATTCCTCTGGTGAAAAAGTCACCTCATGTTTTACCAGTGGTACCGGAGGAGGAATGCTCCAACCTGTAGACATAGTAGGGTGTTCAAAGTGATTTCTTCTGGTGTAGAGATGTCTCTGAGGAGAACTGGACTGATAACAGAGGAGACTGCGGGTATATAAAGGCTAAAAATATTCTCCTGAGTAGTAAAGGTCTCCGTTTAAGCTGGAGTATGGGGAGTACTGGAGGTTGGTACCAAGAGAGCTGGTGTGCCTGAGGACGGATCCATCATAGACAGAGGCAGTCCTGTGGAAGGGAAGTCCAGGGTGAAACTCCCAGATGGAGCCATGGGATGCCGATCCTTCAGTCTAAGAGTTGGAGGTGGAGTTGGTACCGACGGATCCTTCCCCTTTCATGCCGTCCCTTCTTGAATGGAAGATTTAGGCAGCTTTAAGCACTTAGGACCCCCGCGCAAGGACTCTCCTGATGTGGACCGAGTGGTGGTGGTGGTGGGGCGAGGGGGATCTTTTCTTTTAGAGGCCGTTCTGGAAGGGAATCCATCTTTGGATCTACTGCAGCCCTGAGTTCTGAAGTACTGGTACCCTGCCCTGTCAGCGTGACCTCTCAGCGAGGTCGCACTGTGAGGAGGACACCTAGTGTACTTTACAAAATGGCTTCCTCCATGAAACCATTTTGTTTTAGTACAAGTGGCATTGCAGGTGGCTCCACTACATCACTGATGGCCACACGTCCCTTACTCTCATGAGAGGGTTTCCTGGGCTTAACAGACCCTGCCTCAATCCCAGAGCTCAGGTAGCCACTCACATATTCCCGGAATACCAGGCATGCCGGTACTTCTGGGAATGGCATGGGCCTGCCCCCATCCGTGTGACCTCACTCGCAGTCGTGCAACGCCGGGGGGGGGAGGGGGAGGCATTTTGAGGCATGCTCAGCCCTGCCCCCGCTGGCGTGACCTCACACGCACAGTGCATGTACAAGTTCGGGCTGCATGAGGGGTGCCATTTGGAGGAGTGCGTTGCCGCGCCCCCGCAGGCGTGAGCTCCCATGCACCATGCTCCTTAAAATGGCGTCCACCATCCAATACTGGCTTTGTCTCAGTGTCGGATGGGGGGGCAAACCCCCAAAAGAGGACTGCCCGGTTCAAAACCAGGTTGGCAGCCTCCCTACTAGGTGCTTGTGCTCAGAGGGGCGCGTCCCACAGTCTGAGGTGGCTGCCTGAGGGCCTGGATCCAATTGCGGTCTCCAGGCCTTCAGACATTGCCGCTTCTTCTCTCCCCGAAGCAGGAGTGAACACTGCACTTGCTGAGCGTCTCCGAGACCACGAAGGCAGCCCTGGTGTTCGTCGCTGCTGGAGAAGGAACGGGGGCAGGCAACCCAGTTCTTAAATCCCGAGACTCTGGGCATAGTCCCGCTCTGCGGGCAGAACTAGCCTATGAACCAGTAAACTAGTACGGCGACGGAACGACGTACGCGATCGATACCTGCAGGTTCTGAAAGAACAAGGATCGTTACGGACACCAAGACCGCCGCATGGCCTGAGTCGGAGTCAAGGAGAAACTGGAGGGGCACCGATCCACGCTGGGGTCCGAGTGCGAGGAGGACAACGGCGCGGGCTTCGACCAATGGACACCGCTTGCAGTCAGCCAAGTGCAGGATACACATCGGGGACGCCGACACAGCGATGAAAGACCCGCGGCACAGCCGTGGCTGGGTTCGGGCTGCGGGGCTATAAAACGGCAGCGGAGACACTCGGGCTTGGGATGGAACCCGGGCTCTGAAATCCCACCACAGGGCGTCTACACGGCAACGTTCAGCCCGAGCCCCCCAAGTCTGAGTCAGCTGACCGGGCTCTGAGACTCAGTATTAGGGGGCTGTTATTACAATGTAACCATATTCATAGGGACTAACTTTGCCTCGCCAGTCCTGTTCCTTGCACCTATTCTAGATCTTTATCATAAACGGCGTTCAACAAGCTTATATGCAGTTTTACGCTGGACACAGCCAGGCGCTCTGCACTCAGGACATAAGAACATAAAAACGGCCATACTGGGTCAGACCAAAGGTCCATCCAGCCCAGTAGCCTGTCTACCGCCAATGGCCAGTGCCAGGTGCCCCAGAGGGAGTGAACCTAACAGGTTATGATCAAGTGATCTCTCTCCTGCCGTCCATCAGGACGGTGTTGAACTGAGGGGAAGCCGGCGACCTGGGGTGCCCTCTCTTTGCACACAGGCAGCGGGTTGATGCACTGGGCTGAAACAAGGGGGTGGGTGGGGGGTGCGAATTGCTAGCCTGCACTGGGGGAGAGCAGGCGGCTGAGCTGGGAGGGTTCGCCCCGGTGGGCACGGAGTAGGCTGTCGTGCTGTGAGCAGGTGGTAGAGAAAAGTGTCCCGGTATGATGGGGGAGGCAGGAGGAGCAAGGTACATTTTTTTTGGGGGGGGGGGGAGGGCATGGGTGGATTGAGGTGTGTTGGGGGAGTGAGATGTGTTTTGGGGGACAGGGAGAGCGAGGTGTCTTTGGGGGAAAGAGGTGTCTTTGGGGAAGGTTTGGAGGTGTAGGGGAGAGAGGTGTATTTGTGGAGGGTGGGGGAGAGATGTGTTTGGGGAGGTCAAGGTACATTGCGGGGAGCAAGGTGTATTCAGTGGGAGCGAGGTTTATTCAGGGGCTCCAAGGGGAGAGTGAGGTGTATTTGGGGAGACCTGGGGCAGCATGTACTCTCGGGGGGGGGGGGGTCAGAGCAGAGCAAGATGTATTACAGAGGGTCCGGGGTGGGCGAGCAAGGTGTATTTAGAGGAAACCAGTGGGGGGTGTGGTATATTAAGAGGTCTGAGGTGTGGGGAGGGCAAGGTGTATTTGGAGGACCAGGGAGTGTGGTATATTCAGAGGTCTGGGGTGGGGAACCCTAGTGAAATGTATTTGGAGGGATTAGGTGTGTGGGGGGGGGTATATTCAGAGGTCTGGGGGGCCTGGTATATTCAGAGGTCCAAGGGGGAGCGTTGTTATCCAGGGGGTGTGGTATATTCAGAGTTCTGGGGAGGGAGCGGGAGTTAGTGAAGTATATTTGGAGGAATTGGGGGGGCAAATGAGATGTGTTTGGAAGGGCTGGGGGCGTGGTATATTCAGAGGTCGGGGTGGCTAGTGAGGTGTATTTGGAGGGTCGGGGTGTATTCAGAGGTCAGGGTTCATGGTGTATCCGGGGGGCGTGGTATATTCAGAGGTCAGGGGCATAGTATATTCAGAGGTCGGGGGGGCGTGGTGTATCCAGGGGGCATGGTGTATTCAGAGGTCCAAGGGGCGTGGTGTATTCAGAGGTCGGGGGCGTAGTATCTTCAGAGGTCAGGGGGCATGGTGTATCCAGGAGGGGGGGGTGGTATATTCAGAGGTCAGGGGACATGGTGTATCCGGGGGGGGGTGGTACATTCAGAGGTCAGGGGGCGTGGTATTCAGGGGTCGGGGGCATAGTATATTCAGAGGTCGGGGTGTGTGGTTTATCTGGGGGGCGTGGTATATTCAGAGGTCGGGGGCGTAGTATATTCAGAGGTCAGGGGACATGGTGTATCTGGGGGGGCGTGGTATATTCAGAGGTCAGGGGGCGTGGTGTATCCGGGGGGGCGTGGTATATTCAGAGGTCGGGGGCGTAGTATATTCAGAGGTCAGGGGGCATGGTGTATCCGGGAGGGGGGGGGTATATTCAGAGGTCGGGGACATGGTGTATCTGGGGGGGCGTGGTATATTCAGAGGTCGGGGACGTGGTGTATTCAGAGGTGGGGGCGTGTGGTGTATCCGGGGGGCCGTCACTCACTCACCCTCGGAGCAGTACTCCCCCCTCCAGCCGGGCAGGCAGACGCGGGCGCCCAGCTCGTCGCAGGCGTAGTGCCCGAAGGGGTCGTCGCGGGGGCGGCAGTAGTCGGAGCAGCCCTCGCCGTAGTAGTGCTCGTCACACAGCACGTGGTAGGAATAGCGCAGCTCGCTCTGCTCGCCCAGCTGCACGTCCTGGGACCAGTCCTCGCCCACCGCCAGCCGGCGCCGCGTGGCCAGGCGGCTGATCAGGTTCTGGGCATCCTCTGAGGGGTTGGGGGAGGGGGGGGAAGAGAGGAGAAATGGACTGTCAATGAAGAGCCTGGGAAAAGCACAAGCTTCCCCTCCCCCCTTCCCTGCAATGACCCCCCCCATGGGGCAGGGCCAAAAACCAGGACCTTCACCACAAAAGGCCTGAGCCAGACACCGCTGAAGTCAAATGGCCTTGGGACGAGGCATAGACATTGCTCACTTCAGCTGAAGGAGGAGCTCCATTAGCCAGCAGCGGTAGTAAGGCCATTATCCTCTATACGGACCAGCCACTAGAAGAAAACACATAATACTGACCCAACAGGTGACATCCCCACCCCGTATACACCCCATGGTCATGCAGCAGGAATGTACTGAACGCCTCTCTCCTCTTCCCCAGCCCTGCCATGGGTAGTGCCCTTTGATCCCTACCCAGAGGAGGGGTCACTCTTAAAGAGGTGTGGGCCAGGTCCTTAACAGAGTCCGAGGACAGGAGGGACCTCTGCGATCACCCAGCGTGATCCCCTGTGTAACAAGGCCAGAGAACTTCCCATCGGAGCTAGAGCAGATTGTTTAGTAAGACATCCACAGTCTTAAGTTTAAAATCGTCAGGGATGGGGAATCCACCTCGACCTGTGGTCAGTTGTCCAATGGGTAATGCCCCTCAGTGTTGAAATTGTGCATCTGATATTCCCGTCTAAATATTTCCAGCTGCAACTTCCAGCCGCCAGATCGTGTTTGACGTTTCTCCACGAGACCAAAGAGCCCTTGATTAAATATTTGTTCCCCCTGTAGGTCCTGATAGACAGGGATGAAGTCACCCCTGAACCTTCTCTTTGCTAAGCTAAATAAATCGAGCTCCTTGAGTCAGGCACGACCAGGCAGGTTTTCTAACCCTTTGATCATTCTCGTGACTCTTCTCTGACCCCTCTTCGATTTACCAACATCCTCCTTGAATGGTGGGCACCAGAACCGGACACAGGATCCCAGCAGCTGTCGCACCAGGGCCAAACACAGAGGGGAAATAACCTCTCCACTCCTACGCGAGACTCCTGTTCATACACCCCAGGGTCACCTTGGCTCTTTTGGCCCCAGCGTCGCACTGGGAGCTCACGGTCAGCCAATTATTCGTTCCCCCAGCACAAAAAGTCTTTCAGAGTCACTGCTTCCCAGGAGGGAGTCCCCCAAATTCTTTCCTTTCTAACTCCCATAATGAACTCGCTGCACCAGCTCCCCTCACTCCATTGGCTTAAATTCCAGCCCCCAGCCCACCCGGGGATCCCGTCTCCATCCACCACCCCACTGAGTGCCCCCCGCCCGCCATGAATCTGCCCAGCTGGCAGCCGCTTGCCCTCTGCCCAGGCAGACTGAATCATAGCAATGTGGGGCCAGAAACCATCTAGTCCAGCCCCCCTGTGCCGAGTCCAGACCAAATAACCCTAGTCCAGTGACAGGAATCCCATAACCTCCCTTGCAAGCCTACTCCAGAGCTTCCCTCCCCTGAGAGCGCCGAATAGCTACCTTCAATCTCCCTTGCTGCAGATTAAGCCCATTTTTTCTTGTCCTCCCTCCAGCCAGAGCCGGCTCCAGGCACCAGCCCAGCAAGCAGGTGTTTGGGGTGGCCAAGGGGAAGGGGCAGCAAGTCGGGCTCTTCAGTGGTGGGTCCCTCTCGGAGGGAAGGACCTGCCGCCGAATTGCTGCCGAAGAAGAAAGCGGCGCAGTGGAGCTGCCACCGATCGTGGCCGCGGCTCCCCCACTGCCGCTTGGGGCGGCAAAAACCCTGGAGCCGGCCCTGCCTTCAGCAGACATGGAGAACAACTGATCCCTGTCCTCCTTAGAACAGCCCTTAATGTATCTGACAACTGTTCTCAGATCCCCGCTCAGTCGGCTTTGCTCCAGCCTAAACAGGCCCCGTTTTTGTAACCTCTCCTCCCAGGGCAGGTTTGCTAAACTTTGGATCCTTTTTGTTGCTCTCCTCGGGGCTCTCTTCGATTTGCCCACGTCTCTCCTACAGCGCGGCGCCCAGAACTGGACCCCGTGCTCCAGCTGAGGCCTCCCCAGTGCTGCACAGAGCAGGGCAATTACCTCCCATGTCTGACATACGACACTCCTGTTAACACACCCCAGAATGATATTAGATTAAAACTGCATCACACTCCTATTCAGTTTCATATCCACTAGATTCCCCCTGTTTCTTTTTCGACACTATTATCCCTTGGCCAGTTATGCCCCAAGCATTTGATTTTTTCCTTCCCCGGTGAAGTATTTCACACAGGTCTCTCCTGAATTTCCTCTTGTTGATTTCAGACCAATTCTCCAATTTGTCCAGGTCGTTTTCCATTCCAATCCTGTCCTCCAAAGTGTTCGTGACCCCTCCCAGCTCGGTGTCATCTGCAGATTTTATAAGCCTCCTCTCCACTCCATTGTTCAAGTCATTAAGGAAAATATTGAACGGTACCGGCCCCGGGACTGACCCCTGCGGGACGCCCCCAGTTACGCCCTCCCAGCTGACAGCAAACGATTGATAACGACGCTCTGAGCACAGTCTCAACGAGCTGCGCACGCACCCGATAGTCGTTCCATCTAGACCCACACGCCCCTAGGCTGCTTAGGAGAGGGTCCTGTGGGATGGTGCCAAAGGCCCTCCTAAAAATCAAGATACATCACATCTAGTTTTACACGCACACCCCGATCGAGTAGGCCCGTGACCCTGCACACACCTCACAGATGGGGCCAGGTAGGTGTACCCAGGGCACATGCCCTGCACCCAATTACACCTCCTCCCCACACAGCACTCCCCCCTCCAACCACCTGGGACCCCGCCTGTCCCCACTCCCTTGCAATCCGTGACACTAGCGCCAACCTGTAAGGGGAAAGAACAATGCCCCCTTCTTGCCCCACGTGTCTGGGGAGGGGCCGACCCAGCCCAGGCAGGAAGGGGGTCAGGCGCTGCCTTTGGGAGAAGGCCTGTGCCCATTTGCCGTTCCCATCTGTCCCAGAGTTCACACCACGCTCCCTTCTCCAGCACTCGCTCTCCTGCCTCCAGCGCCCCCCCACACACCCAGCACCCCTCCTCCCCACCCACCCCCTGACCCTTACCCCCTCTTCCCCACCCACCCAATTCCCACACCCCTCTCTCCTCCTGCACCTCTACCCCCACACCCAACCGCCACACCCAGCACCCTGTGGAGAACGTGGGAATGTCTTGTAACATTTTAAGGAACAGTGTGCGACTCAGTTTACCCACTGCCTGGGAAGGGGTCAGTGCCTCCTCTGGGGATAGGGGGATTGAGGCACATGTGTATAACAGCTCTGCCTGAGGCTGTATCTACCCTGCAGAGCCTAAACCGGCATAGCTCCCTAGTGTAGACGCAGCGTATGCGACAGGAGGAGTGCTGGCCTGCATGGTAGCACCAGCTCCCCGACCGCCAGAAGCACTCTGTGTCTCTACTGACGGCTGTGTTGGCATAGCTGAGTTGGCTAGGGGGGCAGTGGCTTTTTCACACCCCCGACCGACAGGAACCCTTCACCCCCAGCCGGCCAAGAAAGAGAAGAGCTGGGACCCAGCAGGGCTGAGGACAGAAACCTAGGTGGGACCAGGCCTAGGTATAGAGACACAAGGTGGACCCCAGGCGAGCAGGGGATATCAGGGCAGCTGCTTCTGCCCAGATTAACTCGGTCTTAAGCTTGGTTTTTCCATGCACACCTCAGCACTCTCCGAGGCTAGATTCCGGATGACTCACCAATGCTCCATTGTCCTGAAAAGGCTGCCTGGTCTCAACAGGCGTATGCTCTGGGTGCACGGAGTCTGAACTCGGCTGGTCTCTCGACAGAGCATCCGGACAGAAACGAGGTCCCAGAGCTTTGGGAAAAGCTATGCTCAGGCAAGGCAAGACCTAGTGGTCCTTCTAAGACAGTGGTTTTCAACCAGGGGTATGCACACCCCTAGGGGTACCCAGAGGTCTTCCAGGGGGTACATCCACTCATCTAGATATTTGTCTAGTTTTACAACAGGCTCCATAAAAAGCACTGGCGAAGTCAGTACAAACTAAAATCTAATACAGACCATGACGTGTTTATACTGCTCTATACTACTATACGGTACACTGAAAAGGGCAATATTTATATTGGTCAGTCGATTCATTTTATACTTATATGGTCAACATGAGAAAGTCAGCGATTTTTCAGTACTCGTATGCTGAGACACTTTTGTATTTTTGTGTCTGATTTTGTAAGCAAATAGTTTTCAAGTGAGGTGAAACTTGGGGGTACGCAAGACAAATCAGACTCCTGAAAGGGTTACAGGAGACTGGAAAGATTGAGAGCCACTGTTCTAAGGGACTGGATGAAGGCCAGAGCACTGAACCCATATTGATCCTTGACAGCTGGTGGCAGAAGTGGGATACTGGATGCACCAGTAGTATTTTGCATCCAGTGACCACTGCAGAAAAAACAATCAAACCACCAAGGTTAATGAAAGGAAACAGTAAGGCAAATGATGTGGAAGACTGTAGAGCTGTACAGAGCGAGAAGGCGAAACGCTGAACGGTTAAACGAGGCACAGATGGCTGCATGGCTAGAGAAGGACAATCGGGCAAGAACCGTGGTCCAGACCCAGAAGGGGTTCCGGGTGAGCAGCCCAGTTTGAGAGCAGAGAAGAGGGGAGAATTGGAGAATGCCCCAACGTAAGAGCTGGAGCAGCAGAGACTGGGGCTGGAAGCAAAGGAGCTTCAGATGGAGGCACCGAAGCTGGAGCCAGCCAGGTCCAGCACGCTGAGCAAGAACAAGACGTGTGAGCCATGCCGCAGCCAAAACACGAGTCATGACAGAGGGACGCACGCACCGGAAATCAAGGCGCCAAGGAGCAAGAGGCCGTGAGGAACCCCAGCTGGAGAGATCTACTCCACAGATACATTACTGCCCCACTTGGAGGAGGGTGGGGATAGAGATGCCTTCCTCGCTGCCTCGGAGTAGGCTAGTGATCTGAATCCAATCCCCCCTGCAGATGGACTCTGATGTCTCGCTCCCATACCGGGGCCTAAAGCCATCAGGCGTCTCGTCAGATGGATGGGGCTGATACTGGGTGCAGTGCCAAGGGGCCATACTGCTTATACCTGAATTGACCCCTAAGACAAGGTTTCGGTGTGGGGGTGCTGATACGGAGGTTGCCACACTGGTGGGAGAATAGCTCCACCAATGGGGTACAGGTGCAGGAGTCACTTCTCTGGAGACTTTGTTGGGTTAGAACAATTCCACCCAGCGTGGACCCCATGAGTTTAAAAGATTGGATGGTTTACATGAAGGTGGGAGGCTTTTTTGAAAAGACCTGCTCCAGGGAGTTTTTTGGGGCCGTCCTCTGGCCTGCGCCCGTACAGGAGATCAGACCAGATGATCGCAACGGTCCCTTCTGGCCTTGAGAGCCGTGAAAATACAGCTAGTGGCTCAGAAGCCTAAGGATCTGTCTGTCACAGGCTGATTAGCACATGAGTTTGTGGACAGTACGTCCAGTTATTAAACAAGACTCAAAGAGGATTGGCCTAGGCATGGGGTGGGGGTGGGGGGTTGTGGAAGCACCTCAGATGTGGGATTTGGGTAAACCCAAACTGGGAGGGGACAGCTGACCTGGGTAGCCCCTGGATCCCAAAGATCTAAGCTGCAATATCTGCAGAAGGATGGGGCATAACGGGCTGTACTGCCTGAGCCTCCGTTTCCTGCGGCCTGCCCAGAACCGAAGGGTTACTCCATCATCTGCCCAGCCAGGAAGGCAGCTGGTATATCAGCCGTGTGAGTGACCGTGTGGGAGAAAGATGTTACTCAGCCAGCGCCTCTTGTGCATAGGATCTGCTGGTAGATAAGTCCCCACTCCGCACACAGGTGCATGCACCCTGTCATACTCTCCTGGCCCCAGATCCAGCCGATCCCCAAAGGGAGCGAAAGGTGGGAGCTATTCAGGGGACAGTGGGACACTGGAGCCAATTCCCACGTAGTAAAGCCATATCGAACACTGCAATCTGGGGCAGGATCCGCGTGCGAAACCCGTGCCCTGCCCGGCAGCACAGAGTGCTGGGCAGACTCCGGCAGTGCTGTAAGTGGGGGACCCTGGATGAGATCCCTTTTCCTCTACTTTTTGGAAGGGACGCTGTAGCTTTGAGCGGAGCCAAACAGACAGACCTGGAGGTGTCAAGCAGGTGAGAAGGAGGGGAAACTTTTCCACCCCCCTACCCGCCACACAAGGGAAACGCTGGTAAGCTCACGATACCTCCCCATCTGTAGACCGATATCTAGTGGAATGGGGGCAGAGGAAGGACCCTCACCCAGCTCCACCCAGGAGGCATAAGTCTCACCAGGTGAGCTCCCTGGAGCCTGCATCTGTGACCAAGGCAGTTACTTCCCTGCCTGCCTGCACTGGGGAAACTGAGGCAGAGCTGAGCCTTGCCGCGGCTGGCCGAGCGTGCACGGGGAGGGGCACTGCCAGAAGTGTGAACCCTGTCCGGGGGGGTGGGAAAAGCCCCAGAGAAGGGTATAGCGGCTGGGAGGCCGCTGATGATGGAAGAGACATGTTTTCACAGGGTGGTAGATTCTCTTAACCAAGAGGCCCTGCGTCACAGAGCATCGGGGGCGGGGAGGGAGACAGTGACTTCTGCCCAAGAGAGGAAATGGGGTCCTGGCATATGCACCCCTGCCTTACCTGACCCTGGGACACCCAGAGCCACCGCTGGGTTAAGTCCAGCTCAGCAGGGGGACAAACCTTCCCTGCTCCCCTCCGCAAACTATTCCAAGAGGCACTTCCCAGCCCACCTTAGCCTGCGGCGCAGACGGCTGACACCGGGAGGAACGGGAGGAGGTAGCGGCAGGGCCTGATTTCAGCCTCAAACCCGAAGGCTTTAGGGGGGCAAAGGGCTGTAGAGAGGAGGGCATGGAAGCTTCCCGTGTGGCCCTTGCTGGCGTGACCTAAAGGAGAAGACGTGTGGGATGGATTTGAAACGGTTCTGTCCTGCTGTATGACAACTGCATGTTGTTTAATGAGTAACAGCCGTTCTGCAAGACCCTAGAGATTATCTGGCAGAACAGTTCTCCAGGGAACTGGAGCAGGGCCGGCTCCAGACCCCAGCGCGCCAAGCGTGCGCTTGGGGCAGCGTTTTGCCAGGAGGGCGGCAGCCGGCTCCGGCGGACCTTCCGCAGTCATGCCTGCGGGAGGTCCACCGGAGCCGCGGGGCCAGTGGACCTCCCACAGCCATGACTGCGGAGGGTTCGCTGGGTCCGCGGCTCGGGTGGACCTCCCACAGGCATGACTGCGGATGCTCCACTGGAGCCGCGGGACCAGCGGAACCTCCGCAGGCATGTCTGCAAGAGGTCCCCTGGAGCCGCGGGACCAGCGACCACCAGAGCGCACCCCATGGTGCACCGCCCTGCTTGGGGCAGTGGGATTCCTAGAGCCGCCCCTGAACTGGAGACATTTGCGCTGGCATGTTCTGATGACTGAAGGAGAACGCTAAGCTGGAGGGAGAGGTAGATAGGCTGGAGGGTAGGGATGGGGTCCAGAGTGACCTAGACAAATTGGAGGATTGGGCCAAAAGAAACCTGATGAGGTTCAACAAGGACAAGTGCAGAGTCCTGCACTTAGGACAGAAGAATCCCATGCACTGCTACAGGCTGGGGACCGACTGGCTAAGCAGCAGTTCTGCAGAAAAGGACCTGGGGGTTACAGTGGACGAGAAGCTGGATATGAGTCAGCAGTGTGTCCTCGTTGCCAAGAAGGCTAACAGCATTTTGGCTGTATTAGTAGGATTGTTGTAAGCGGATCGAGGGAAGTGATCATTCCCCTCTATTCGGCACTGGTGAGGCCTCATCTGGAGTATTGCGTCCAGTTTTGGTCCCCCTACTAAAGAAGGGATGTGGACAAATTGGAGAGAGTCCAGCGGAGGGCAACAAAAGTGATCAGGGGGCTGGAGCACATGACTTATGAGGAGCGGCTGAGGGAACTGGGGTTATTTAGTCTGCAGAAGAGAAGAGTGAGGGGGGATTTGATAGCAGCCTTCAACTACTTGAAGGGGGTTCCAAAGAGGATGGAGCTCGTCTGTTCTCAGTGGTGGCAGAGGACAGAACAAGGAGCGATGGTCTCAAGTTGCAGTGCTGAAGGTCTAGGTTGGATATTAGGAAACACTATTTCATTAGGAGGGTGGTGAAGTACTGGAATGGGTTACCTAAGGAGGTGGTGGCATCTCTATCCATAGAGGTTTTTTAAGGCCTGGCTTGATAAAGCCCCGGCTGAGATGGTTTAAGTTGGGGTTGGTCCTGCTTTGAGCAGGGGGTTGGACTAGATACCTCCCGAGGTCCCTTCCAACCCTGATATTCTATGAACGCAGAATCCCAACTTCAGAATAGGTTCAAACATCCCTAGATCACTGTGTGGGAGGGAGAATCGCACTCGGTTCCAGAAGCAAGGTGAAGAACGGGGGAAATGTTTGTGATCTTTTTATGAACAACGCGTGACTCAGTTTACCCACTGGATGGAAAGGGGACAGTTCCTACTCTGGCGGCACTGTGGAGTGAGGCGGGGCTAGATGTCAGGCAGACAATGGCTGTCTCTGGGATGGACCTAAAAAAATGAATGGAATCCACACAGATGAATGGAAGATCCGTTCATGAGTCCTTCGCCCCAGCCACCCAGGAAAGAGAAGAGCTGGGACCCAGAGGCTTGCAGGGATGAGGACAGAGTTGTAGGAGGTACCGGGGCTGTGTTAAGAACTAGGACGAGGACATAAGGTGGACCCCAGGAGAGCATGGGATATCAGGGCAGCTGCTTCTGCCCATACAGACTGTCTTAAACTTGGCTAAAGACTCTCCGGTGCTGGATTTCTTGTGACTAATCAGTGCTCTGTTGTTCTGAAAAGGCTCCTGGTCTCACCACACACATACCCTGGGTGCATGGCTCCCCGAACGGGTACAAGTCTCTACAAGAGTCTTATCTCGGCTGCACTCTCAGTAGAGCGCCAGGACAGAAACAGGGGTGCCAGAGATGAAGGCCCAGTCTGGGAGTCGGAGAGCTGCAGAATTCGCCCGTGGGAAAGGCTATGCACAGCTTGGCAAGAAATAGGATACCTCCTAAGAGACCGTATGAAGACTGGAGCAATGATAGACTTTGATCTATGACAGCTGGTGGCAGCAGTAGGATACTGAATGCACCACTCACCCAACCCCCACCCCTGCCAGCAACAACTCTCCCAGGAATCGCCAGAGGATTCTGGATCAGAGCTGAGGCCCAGCTAGCTTGGTATCCCGTTTCTGACAGAAGCCAACACTAGATGCAACACAGAAAGAGGTAAAGATCCTGCCGTAGCCGAAGGGAAATAATCTGCTCCCCACACAGATCACACCCTGGTCTTTACTAATTACAGATCTTACGCCTCAGAGCGGGAGGTTTATCTCCCTCCTGTACAGACTCTTCTAATCCTGCATATTCTTGTTCTCTACATGAATGTCCAAGACCTTTTTCTCTCATGCTACTAATGCGGCACCGGTGGGTGGGTTGGCAGCAGTAGGGATGGAACTGGGGACCTCTGGATTTAAAGGCAGGAGCTTTTCCTGCCCAAGCTAAGAGACCCAGCTCTCCAATCAAGGCTATAGCAGGCCCTTCCACCCTATGGGTATGTCTACACTGCAAAAAAAAAAGGCGTGTTCTTAACTCACGTTCTTAATTCGCATTAGCTAACCTGGGTTACAACAGCAGTGAAGACCCAACCGATCAGCTCTAGACTCCAGCTGCTAACCTGAGCTAAGAGGAGGAGGAGACGTCGCTTACCTTATGCAGTGACTGGAGTTCAAGCTGGGTGGTCCATACACACGTTCGAGCGGGTGGGGTACACGCACAGCGGTGGAGTTCGGAGTCTTTTGGCCAGAAGTGTCCACACAGCACATCCGCGCCCTGGGGGCTCTTCGTGTTTTTCCCGCAAGGGTGTCTAAAGGCCGAGCATGCCGGCATGCTCCGTTCCTCTTCACCGCAGAATCAGAGTTAAAGGGCTCCTGGCATGTGCTTATGGACGACACCTCAGCGAACTGCAGCCACTTCTCCTTCGAGTCATTGTCTATATGCGCATTCCACTGATGCTGGCTTCAGTGCATTGAGTCTAGGAGAATAAAGACTCAAGTATGGGCCTGCTGAACGCAGCTTCCAAGCTGGAGACTTCAGGAAGTACCTAGTGCTTAGTGAATGAATGGATAGCGCCCCCAGTGGCTGCCCTGCATGTGCGCACGTTCTTTGAGGAGGCTGCCGAGGCTCTGCTGGAACAAGTCTTAAAGGATGGGGTGTCCTTTGCCCCCTCAAAGCAAGGCCTCACGTCGTCAGAAATCCACATGGACAAAGGCTGTGCCTCTCATCCTTCCTACGATGGCCACAAAGGGTCTAGGTGAAGATCTGCATGGCTTCTTTCTTTGCAGACAGGAAGCCGGAGCTTGTTTGACATCTCAGGTGTGAAGAACTGGCAGCATGAAGCTTAGGAAAGAACACGGGTAGGTGGATTTGCTGGTTCGGATGGGACTGTCTGACTACCTTTTGGCAAGAACTTTGGATGGGTTCTTAAAGACACTGGATAGCTGACTATAGAATAAAAGAGGGTCTGCCAGCCGTGCTTGACTCCCTCCTCACCCAGCTGATAGCTACCCTGAACGCCATTTTCACAGACAATTGCAAGACAGAGCACAATCGCCATTAGTTTGAATGGAGGGTCCCATCAGCACTGAAACAATCAGGTTGAGGTCCAATTTGGAAACCAGAATAGGTGGAGACCCACTGATCAGGCCTTTTAGAAATTTCAAGACCACTAGGCGTGAGAAGGTAGATTGGCCCACTATACGGGGAAGAGGTTTAGAGATCACGGCCGAGCGTACCATCAGCGAGAGCTCAGTGGAATGTTAAGCCGTTTGAGTTCCAGTCGATAATCCAGGATCACAGACATGGATGCCTTCTGAGCGTTCAGAGACTTGTGACACCATCAGTAAGAAATTCTCGGACATTTTGAAAGGTACATCTGTCTTGTAGAATCTGTCCAGCTGCCAACCAGGATATCCCAAACTGCAGAGAAGCAGGACTCTCAACAACCGTCCAGCAGCCCAGCTGTGAGACGAGGAGACTTCAGCTCCAGATAACTTTCCCCTTGTCCTGTGACAATAGGTCTGCTACTAGAGGTAAGGGCTTGAGCCGAGAGCTGGAAAGTCTCCCGATGTCAGAAACCAAGACTATCTCAGCCATGCCGGGTGCTCTCAGGCCGAGACCGTGGCTGGGACAATCTTGGTTTCTGGACATCCTGAAGGTGTTGTTTCATCTTGCAAATAGCTCTGTCCACGGATAGCGCCAGTCTGAGAAGATGGCTTGAAAAATTGAGCCCTTGAGTTCCCACTCGTGGTTCAAGGAGACGTACCTGCTCCGACCGTCTGCTATGGTGATCTGCAGACTGGGTAGATGGACGGCAGAGAGGACAATCCAATGTCTGATGCCCCAGCTCCACACCTGGAAGGTTTCTTGGCCAAGCGGGTTGGATCTCCCACCTCCCTGGCTTGTTGAGATAGAACATGGAGGTGGGGTTGTCCGTCATTATCGGGGTATGCTGACTGCAATATGACTCAAGGAGGAGTCTCCAGGCTTCAGCAGCACAATGAGCTCTCGGAGGTCGATGTGCATCTGTGTCCTCAGGGCATTCACAGGTCCTGTGTCTGCAGCTTGCCCGTGTGTGCTGCCCATCCCAAGAGCGATGTGTCCATCACCCTCATCCTGGATAGGTGGGGAGGTGCAAAGGGGCGTTTGCTGGGTCTTTCCACCAAGCCAGAGATGATAGACCCAACGGGGGCACGGAGAGGGCCATAGCCGGATGATATTTGCCTGGGGTGCAGACAGGCCTCGGTCAGCCCTGCATGCATCGGAGGTGTAGTCTGGCATGAAGCTAGGAGACCAAGAAGAACAAGGGAAGTTCTCCCAACTAGAGTTCTCCCACTCCGCCACCACCACTATGAGATCAGGGATGAGAGATTCTTGAACCTGCCCCAAGGTAGGAAGCCCATGGGTTTGAGCAGTGCACCAGTGAACTCCAGGTTCGGCACCAGGCTGCCGATGTACCAAGACCCAGTGAGGTGACTTTCCCTGAACCAGCCAACCGTCCCAATGAGTGTATAGCGACATGCCTTTCTTGCTTCAGTATTTTGCTGTAATCTTCAGAGCTTTAGTAAATAACCTCGGGGTGGCTGAGAGGCAAAGGGGTAAGATACATACCGGTAATGCCAGTGACCTACCATGGATCTCAGGTACCTGCTATTGGATGGTACCATGCCTATATGGAAGTACACATCCTGAGGGTTGAGATATACGAACCAGTCCCCGGAGAGGGAACAATCGAGTTGAGGGTCACCACACTGAACACCAGCTTGCGTATGAACCTGTTCAGTCTAAGATGGTTCACCATCCACCTCCCTGCTTTGAGATCAGGAAGTATCGGCTGTAGAAGCCGGTTCCCCGCTACGGCAGCAGGACCTGTTCTGTTGCTCCAAGAGGCTCTCGCTCGTTGTAGAAGACCCTAATAAGAGTGGTCCCTGAAGAGGGATGAGGTGGCAGGTTGGGGTCGGGCACTGTGAGGAACTGAACAGGGTAACCTTATGATGTCCAAAACCCACTGAGCTAAGGTGGTGCAGGACGATTTCTAAAGGAGGGAGCTAGCTCTGAAGCCAAAGGAGTGGTCTGGATCTCCGGCCAACCCATCAAAACAGGTGTTTCTAAGGAGGAGGGTGGGATGCCTGGGTCGATGAGGCAGGCTGCCTTCTCCTGCGGAAGCGCTGTTTCTTCCTGGAGGGGTTCTGTGGACCTGTGGTGGAAGAAGGGTGGTCAGACTGTCCTCTGAGGAGCAACGGTGAAGTTCACCACTCCTGGGTGACATCACAATCCCTCGGTGTTTATACACCAACTCCTAGAAGGAAGCATTTCAGACAGCAACAACCAGAGCACGCCCACCGCCATGGCCACGGAACGAGATGCAGCATCGTTGGCTGCAGCCAGTGCAGCTGGCAGACCGCTTTTCGTTACCGACTGCCCCTCAGCAATCCCAGGATGGCTCCATCCTGCCACCATGGCTACACTACTATCTTTAGCACCCTGGCTCAATCAGAGCAACACAGGGATGACGACCTCAGCCAGAAACACCTCCTCCAGCTGCAGAGTAGACACATTGTTCCATTGTTCTTACAGTTAGGAAGTTTTTCCTGACATTTAATCTAAATCGGCTGGGCTGTCGTTTGAACCCACTTGCCCCTTGTCCTGCCCTCTGTGGGAAGAGAACAACTTTTCTCCATCTTTCTTATGGCAGCTTTTGGAGTATTTGAAGACCGCTAACGTGTCCCCCCGCCACCTCCTCTTTTCCAAACTAACCACACCCAGCTCCTTCAGCCTTTGCTCATATGGTTTGCGTTCCGCCCTTTGATCATCTCTGTCGCTCGCCTCTGGATCCTTTCCAGTGTCTCTACATCCTTCCTGTACAGCGGTGACCAAAACTGGACACCGTTCTCCAGCTGAGGCCCACCCAGCGCCGAGCAGAGCGGTACTGTCACCTGCGTTGACATCCTCCATGGGTAGGAGGAGCGCCATTGCTCTTCTCTTCAAGAGGCCTTGGAACCTGTTACAACCGTCCATTTGTGGGGCTGGGTCGGGTGGCGGGGGGGCACTGCTGCTTCATCTGGTGATGATGATAATGACGATGGCAAAGCAGTTGGCCCTGCTGGGTCTACAAAACCATGCTCTGAAGTGTCCCTAGTCTCTGTTTGCCAGAAGCTGGGAATGGGTGACAGAGGATGGATCACCTGATGATCACCTGTTCTGTTCATTCCCTCTGAAGCATCTGGCGTTGGCCACTGTCGGACGACAGGATACTGGGCTAGATGGACCATTGGTCTCACCCAGTCTGGCCGTTCTCATATCAGAGGAAAGAATGTTTTGTCCTTGCGCCTCCTCTCAGCTGGGAGAAGGCTGAGCTGATGCCAGCTGAGTTGTCGCAGACGTGGTTGAAGGAGTCTTTGGCGTACTGCTCCTCTCCAGATAGCCCTGCCTTCCCATGAGATGGACACAGGGCCCCCCCGCCAAGAGGGCCACCTGGGCATAGAGGGGAGCAGACCATGGAGTGATGGGGTCCCAGTATCGATCCCTGGAGTGGTCTTTAGAGCTCTGGTGGGAGGTAGAAGATGATGATGGCCCTTGGGGAGTACCTGTGTGGTTATCACCCAGGGCCACCAAGGAGAAGAAATATGCCAGGTCCACAGGTGGCACTGTAATTGCGAGCATCACGGGCGGCTTGGTGCTGTCTCCAGCCATCCCAGGACGGTCTGGATGAAGTCAAGGGAAGCAGCGGGTCAGGTCTCAGACTCAGAGGTCGCTCCATGCCGTGAATCTACCCAGTGCTGGTAGATGTTGCAGGCGGCCCAAGTTTCTCCCCTGGGAGGAGGCTGCCTCTGGTGCTGCTGACACACTCTGCAAGCCAAGCAAAAGGTCAGGGCTGGAATGAGTCAGAGACCAGGGGCAGGGATTAGGAACAAGAAAGGAATCATGGCAAGGCAGGGAAGCAGGAACCAGGGGGAGACGACCATCGGTAACAAGCCTGAGCTCTGGGGAGAAGAGTGGCACCAAGTGGGGTGTGGGTGGTCAGGCCTAGCGGTCGGAGCCAGAGTCAGGGGTCAAAGCTGGAGGTGAGAGCTGAGCAGGACTGGAGATGTAAGAGCACGTCTCTTGGTTCCTCCAGCCAACCTGGCGGGCCTGGATCAGATGCCGGCCCAATGGATTTGTGGTGCAGAAGGATCGGCCATCTGGCCTCGCCATCCTTTACGGGTCTGGGAGATCAAGGATTTGCATATTTTCTAATCACACAGTAATGGGCATAGAATCATAGAATCTCAGGGTTGGAAGGGACCTCAGGAGGTATCTAGTCCAACCCCCTGCTCAAAGCAGGGCCAATCCCCAGACAGAGTTTTGCCCCAGATCCCTAAATGGCCCCCTCAAGGACTGAACTCACAACGCTGGGCTTAGTGGGCCAATGCGCAAACCACTGAGCTATCCCGCCCCCCTGTGCTGCCGTACAGGCACCAACCGCTCTGCCGCGATGCCTGGAGGTGGTGGAGAGGAACCGATGGCTGTACCCTGGCTGAGGAGGCCCAGTGGACACCATATGAACACTGCTAGGTAAGAGCCCCTGGGCTGGAGGCTGAGGGGGAACGACCCCATTAACGAAACACGCGTGTGGACAAACACGCAAAGGAAAACACATTTTGCAGTGTAGACATACCTGGACACTACAGCGCCACACCGAGCTGGTGTCAGTGACACTAGGTTCCCTTGTGGCAGTGGGTTCCACTGGTTAATGACATGGCCGGGAGAAAGCATTTCCGGGTATTCAGGTTTGAATTTCCTGTTCAGTCTCATCGACTGTCCCCTTGTCCTTGTGGGAGGAGATGGGGGGGAGCAGACCCTCCCCATCCCCCTTCTGTCCCGGGGGCCACTGTGTTATAGACAATTATCACGTCCCCTCACACTCCCCCGCTCACGCAACAATCAAGGTGTTCCAGGCCCCTGCTCATTCTCCACCCAACCAGGACCCATTCCCCCTCTCCCTGCCTCTCCCCTCCGCCCCTCCATCCCCTTGACCCCCACCCATCCCCTGCCATCCCCTCTGCCCCTCTCCATCCCCCCACCCCTCCCGCCTGCGTGCCCCCTCCATCCCTCCGACACCCACCTCGACTCTCCTGTTCTCCCCTCTCCATCCCTCCAGCACACCCTCTCCAAAACCCCCCTCACCGCTCCTGCCCGCCCCTCTGAGACCCCCTCTCACCTAACCCTAACCCTGCACACACACCCCCGTCCCTATGGGAGCCCCACACCCACCCTGCACCCCACTCTCTACCTCAGAACTGACATTACCTGTTACCAAGTCACTGACAACATGGAGGAAAAGGATCTTGAACACTCGTGGGTCCACGTGCAACCAGCTAAAGCACAAGATCGGCTACTCAGGGGCATCTGCTACAGACCCTCAAATCACACGTGGGAACAGGCCGAGGGGCTCCTTACACAACTATCTAGGCTGCCGGGGAGGGGAGAGGGGGGGATTTCTGTTGGAGCGGCGTACACGGGAGGTCTTATGTTACCAGTCCCAAAACACCCTGGGAATGGCTACAGACCACAGAGAACAAATTTCCTACCTCAACAAATCGTTGCATCCAAACTCAGGGGAATTCGACGTTAGACCTCGTCTCGACTGATAAGGAGGAACTGATCACAGAAGAAGTGACTCACCCTGGGCTCTTCGAGACGCGTGTCCCTAGGGGTGCTCCGCCGGGAGGTGCTGATCAGAGAACTTCGGGAGCCGTGTCCGTTGGGCCCGCGCATGCGCCATCTCTCCTTGTGCCGCGCCACGAGGCTAAACCCCGCCCCAGTTCCTTCCTCTACCGCAGAATCATAGCCAGACACTGAAGTAGAGGGGAAGAGGGCAGGTCATGGAGCACCCACAGGGACACACATCTCAAAGAACCATCGTTACCGCCCAGGGCGAGCTGCTGCTTCTTCGAGTCACGTCCCCATGGGTGCTCCATTGAAGGTGAGCCCCGAACAGCATCCCCGCTGGAGGGCTGGGACTTCCGACTCAGATGGGTCACAGACCAAAGTACCAGGGAGCCAAATATGGCAGCGGAGGCAGAGTCCTTGGTGATCCGGAAACATTCTGCCAAGGTTCGGCTCGGCACAGCTCCGAGATGGGGCTATGCTTTAAGACGGCGACAGTGGAAGAGACCCATCTCCGAGCATGTACGGATCATCTGGCAGCACTTAGACAGTCACTGGGCTGATAGTGCTGAGACATTAGACCTTCCCGCCATCGAGAGAGACAATCCAGGGGACCTCCTGGAGTCTTTTGTCCTAGCGAGGTACAACGCAAGGGGCTCTCCTGCCATCTAGGGTGTGGAATATGGTCTCCCTATTGTCTCGGGAAGGCGGATCGACTGGTTCCCATGGCACAAGGAGGCCACTTTAGGCATAAACCTTGGATGCTGCCTTAGCGTGACCTCCAAGGAAGACTATCGTGTACGGAGGATGTGCCATTAAGGAGGCCATCTCCCCTACTCCTCTGGCTTAGGTAATTGCGACTAGAAAGACCATTTTCATCGACAGGGGCTCAAAGCAGGGCCTAGGCCACCCTTTTAATACTAGATTTCAGCCCCGAGATGGGGAGGGAAGTCTAGGTTGAGGGAAGACGTTCGTTATTCCTGTGAGGACCCTTTTTGTGCCCGGGTGCGACAGCATGGAGGACCCCGTACAGAGTGGTGAAAAGCTGTTGTAGCTGCTAGGTGGACTCTGAGACAGCTCAGGGATAACCCCAATTTCTTAAGGGTCAGAGCATATTCCAGAATCTGCAGCAGAGTTGGGGACTCCGGACAGATTTGCTGGAACGTGCACCAACTCTGGAACCTGGACCACCTCTGCCGGTAAGTGTGTCGGGTGGAGGACTCCCTGCTGTGGAGTAGGAACTCTTGTATGTCCTTTGAGCATGAACTCTCAAGAGGCTGGAACCGTGTCGGAGCCATGCTTTGAGTCAGAGGATCCCCAAATTGGGATGTATGGGGTGCACCCCTTGTCCTGCGTGAGGAGGGGCGGGGTGGTTGGGAGGGAGATCAGCAGGTACACTGCAAGCTGCATCAGGTAAGGGTACCAGGTCTGTCTCAGCCAGATAGGGGTGATCAGAATTACATGAGCCCCGTCCCTCTTTATCTTCAGCAGAAGAGGAAAGGATGGTGTAAAGAAGGTCCTTGTCCCACGGAAGGAGGAGGAACATTGCCCAGAGAACGTCGTCTGATCCCTGCCCTGGAACAGAACCATGGACACTTCTTGGTTTGGTAAGTGGCAAATAAATCCATGGATGATGTTCCCCATGGTGCGAACAAGTCCTGAAGTATTGACGGGTGCATCTCCCATTCGTGGACTAATGGGAAGGTGCAACTCGGTTTGTCCACTACCATGTTCTGCGTGCCCGGAAGGTAGGCCGCGGATGAGGTGATGTTTTGAGAGATGCAGCATTCCTGGCCCCTCCTTGGCGAGGGACGTAATACATGACGGCTATGTTGTCCGGCAGGACTTTGGAGCCTGCTATCAGCGTGAGGAAAGAGGGGCAGGCATTCCTGACCGCCCTCAGTTGGAGAAGACAGCTACAAAGGGAGATCTCTGCTGGAAACCATTTGCCTTGTGTTGTGAGCCCATTTCAATGCATGCCCCATCCTAGGAGGGGTGCACATGGTGAGAAATAACGAAGGTGGCCCCTGGAGGGAAGGGGATCTCTTTGCATGCATTGACTGGGTCTTTCCGCCTGTCCAGGGAGTTTTTGACCCTGGTTGGTAGTGACAGGGGTTTGGCCAAACCATCCCTGTTTGGTCTGTACACTGAGCTGTAGGCACCTCATGTGAAGTCTGGTGTGCAGTCCCCGCCGTGTCCGCTGCCATATGCCCCAGGAGCTGGAGGCAGGCTCGGGCTGGTACTTGAGGGAGGGAGGGTTGGACAGCTTTGGCTTGTAGCACATCTAGGTTGGCCCCTATAAATTCCAGGCGTTGCACTGGTGCAAAGCTCGACTTCTGGGAGCTGATCTGCAGCCCCAACTCCATGAACAAGCGTCTCGTAGCTTCGGGGGCTCGACGAGCTTCCTGAGGAGACAATCGTCTAGGTCAGGGTAGCTCCTGATCCCTGGAGATTTTAAACGGGCAGCCACCATGGAAAGAACTATGGGAAATACTCTGGGAGCCGAGGAGAGACCAAAAGGGAAGGACCTCGGATTGGTAATGCTCGTATCGCAGAGTGAACCTGAGGAAACGTCTGTGAGCCGGTAGTATGGAGATGTGAAAAATAGGCATTTTGTAAGTCGAGGACCGAAATCCAGTCTGCCAGTTCCAGTGACAGAAGGATCGTCAATAGCGGGACCATCTTGAACTTCTGAGCTTTGATGAAGTTGAGATCTCAGAGGTCCAGGATGGGCCTCCAATCTCCCTTCCTTTGGGGTATCAGGAAGTAGTGATGTTGGGGTACTGGCTTTGCAGATGTTGGGGTACTGGCTTTATGGCTCCTAACTGCCGGAGTGGATCTATCTCCTGCTGTAGAAGACTCTTGTGAGAAGGGTCCCTGAAGAGGGACGGGGAAGGGTGTGGTGGAGGGGGGTAGCGAGGTGAAGCAGATGGAATATCCAGATCGGAGGATCTCTAGGACCCATCTGTCTGACGTTACGTGCTCCCAAGCACTGCGGAACGCTGGCCAAATGGGTGCGAGGTTACAGGTGGTAGCACGGAGCAGGCTCGGCCTGTCAATAGTGGTGTTTCGGGGCAGGCAGTTGGGTCAAGGCCTGGGAGCCTGAGGGCTTCCAATTCAAGAACCTCCCTTTCTTCCTTTGGGGCTAATAGTGCCGCTGCAGCGGGAATTCTGCTGAATACAGTCTGACGTATCACAGGCTGAATCGTCTCCTTTGCCCTGGTGTACAGATTCCCAAGGACCCGAGAGAGGCTCTCGAGTCCTTCAAGGAGTGGACGGAGGCGTCGGTCTTCTCCACGGAGAGCTTCACCCCTTCATACGGGCAGGTCCTCCACTGTTGTCTGCACTTCCTTCGGGAAACCCGAGAGGTACAGCCACAACGCACGTCTCACCCCCACCTGTGTCGAGAGCCAACAGCAGGGCTGTTTTTGCCACCAGTTGACATTCCTGGATGATGGCCTTGAAGGAATCCCGGGAGCTGTTTGGCACCTTGTCAACGAAGTCCTGTAATTGGTGGAGTCGTACTTCGCCAGAAGCGCCTGGTAGTTTTGTCTGCTCACTTGCAAGGTGGAGCCACTGAGGCCGGGTTTTCCCACACCACCTTAGCGGGATCTAGGATGGCCTCATTGAGCGGGAGGGGGATTTCAGAGGTGGAAGAGGTGTGGAGGATATCAACAAAGTTGGTGACACGTATCCTTCACCTCCTCTAATGGTACATGGAGGGTGTCGGCCGCCATCTTCGCCAGCTCCTGGAATAGGCAGAAATCGTCCGCCATGGAGTGGGGTGATGGCATGACCACCTTGTCTGGCGAAGAGGGAGATATGGCCTTGGGTGCAATCCCCTCCTCTGCCTCCAATCTCCTGCTCCGCCACTTCAAAGGGTTCTAAGGCTCACGATGCTGCCTCTGGTGATGCGCAGTGCCCTGGAGGAAGGCTGGTGGCGCACTGCCCGGGGGTACCAGTAGGGCCACTGCGGTGGCATGAGCCCTGGTGTTGCCCATGGGTGACCATATCAGGATGGCGGCAGTACCATCTGGTGCTACGTTCGCTGACCCTGTTGGTGTTGGGTCCCATATGGTGCTTGGGAGGAGCCAGCGTGGCAGGATTGTGGGGAGATACCCCTTGAGCGGCCCTGACTCAGTACCAAGATCACAGCACCAAGGGTAAATGGGATGACCCGGGTAATTATAGGCTGTCAGACTTGCATCGATCCCAAGCAAGATAATGGAGGGGCTGATATGGGCCTTGATTAATAAAGAATCAAAGGAGGGTAATATAATTAATCCCAAGTAAAATGGGTTTATGGAAAATGAGTTTGGTTGATAAAGGTAGTGGTGCTGATGTGATATACTTCGATTTCTGTAAGGCATTGGACTGGATAGCACACGACATCTTTATAAAAACCTAGAAAGATACAAAATGAACACGGCCCACATTATATGGATTAAAAGCTGGTTACGTGACAGGACTTAAAAGGTAACTGTAAATAGGGAATAGTCATCGAGCGGGTCCGTTTCTAGGGGGGGGTCCCCGCAGGGAGGAGTTCTCGGCCCTTCACTACTGGATATTTTTAACAATGACCTGGAAGGAAACATAAAATGATCACTGATGGCGTTGCAGATGAGGGAGTGGTACATAGAGAGGACAGGTCACCAATACAAAGCAATCTGGAGCACTTGGTAAACTGGGTGCAAGCAAACAAAACGTGTTTTAATACAACTAAACGTAAGGTAATTGATCGTGGAACGAAGAATGCAGGGCATACTTACATGCTGGGGGACTCCATCCTGGGAAGCTGTGACTCTGAGAAACACCTGGGAGTTGTGTTGGGCTAGTGTGACCCTGGGATGCATCAACAGGGGACTCTCGAGCCGGAGCAGAGAGTTTATTTTCCCTCTGTAGTTGGCCCTGGTGCAACCACTGCTAGAATCCTGTGTCCAGTTCAGGTGCCCACAATTCAAAGGATGTTGATAAATCGGAGAGAGGTCAGAGAAGACTCACGAGAATGATCAAAGGATTAGAAAACCTGCCTTGTCGTGACAGATGAAAAGAGCTCAATCTATTTAACTTAACAAAGAGAAGGTTAAGGGGTGACGGGATCCCAGGCTATCAGTACCTACCTGGGAACGCGTTGATAACAGGCACCTCAGTCCAGCAGAGGAAGGTCTAACAGGACCCAGTGGCTGGACAGGGACGCTGGACACATTCAGACGGGAGATAAGGTACATTTTTAACAGCGAAGGGAATGACCGTTTGGAACAACTCACCCAGAGTCGTGGCGGCTGCTCCATCCCGGACAATTTTTAAACCAAGATAGGATGTTTCTTTTTTTCCTAAAAGATGAACTCTAGCGCCACCAGGAATTAGCACAGGGCAGTCCTATGGCCGGTGTTTGACAGGACAGCAAATGAAATGATTCGAGTGGCCCCTTGCGTCTTTAGAATCTATGAATCCCTTTGCGGCCCAGGGACCTCCTGATGGCCATTGGCAAAGGACACAAGGGGGCAGATGGGTTTACAGGGATCCACCAAGTCTGATGTTTACATAATAATGCGCCAAAGGGGGGCATGTGAGGCCTCTACCAACATCGTCCTAACCAGCCCGTGATGTATGTCCAGATATTTAAGGAGTTACGTACCTATACATTATAAGGCAGGAGTCGGAAACCTCCGGCAGGCGGCTCGTCAGGGTAAGCACCCTGGCAGGCTAGGCCAGTTTGTTTATCTGCCACATCGGCAGGTTCAGCCGATCGCGGCTCCCACTGGCCGCGGTTCGCTGTCCCAGGCCAATGGGGACGGCGGGAAGCGCTGCGGGCCGACAGCTTACCCTGGCGAGCCGCATGCCAGAGGCTGCCGACCCCTGTTCTAAGGTATGTAAGCTAGGCCAGGTCACCAGGTGATACACAGGTTCTGGGCAGGCAGGCGGGACAGGAGATGCTTCTCTCGCCCTGACTGACCATTGCGTATTGCACGTTTTACAATGTGAGTCTCTCTGCACATGGAGCCGCCGGCTAATCGAGACCACGAAGTCACCAAGAGAGCACAAGATCTGCAGGGGGCGGGTGTGGGGTGTGTGTGTGTGTGTGTGTGTGTGTGTCTCTCTCTCTCCTATTTATGACTAAGATCAAAGAAGCAGCCTGGAGAATGCACAGAGACAGCCAGGAACCAAGTTGCCAGCGGGTTTCTCTTAGGAAAGGAGGGTGCCAGCCGGCCTGGCTGTTAAAGGCTGGCAGAAGGATGCAGGGGGGAGGGGCGATCTCTGGAGAGAGGGGAGTGTCTGGTAAATTCAGTCTGGGCTCCAGTTCTGGTGTGGACGTAACGCACTGTGTCCCATCACTGCCTCCCGGCTGTTACTTGGAGCTCCGGTCTCCGCGAGATACCCTGACACCTGATTTCCCTCCGAAGGTGGCTAAGGCCTGGGCGTTCAGGGTGCAGGGAGCCGAGGTGGATCCGGGGGCCTGGGCTGATCCTCTAGGAGCAGCGGGACTGGGAATGCGGCGAGTGCCGGGTGGAGCAGGGGCTGGGTGCTCCAGGGGGAGGCTCGTGGGCCGGGGGGGGAGGCTGCTGGTAACCTGCAGAGAGCCAGCAGGGAGGGGAGTCGGGGAGCAGAGCCCTGGCAGGCCCAGACGGGGGTTCCTCATGCTAAGGGCAGGTGGGGGCGAGGTGCTTCACGGCCCTGGGTACCCCAGGAGCGTCAGACCCTTCCTCCATGTTATCCTCCCCCACTCAACCCACCCTAGAGTGCCCCTCCCTGCCCCCTGCACTTGTCTGTCCTTCCCCCTGCACCCCATATTCCCCGACCCATCCCCTGGGGCCCCCATTCCCTTCCCCCCATATTCTCCTCACCCTGGGACCCCCCAATATTCCCCTCTCCATCCCCTGGAACCCCCATTCCCTTCCCCCTCTGTATTCCCCCTACTCATCCCCCTGGGACCCCCAGCATTCTGCCACTCCCACCCCTCCCCTCAGCAGTTCTCCCCCAAGTCAGACCCCCCCCAACACACACACACCCTGTCCTGGAGCCTGCAGCTTTGGCCCCTCATCTCAGACCAGGGTCCTGCACCAGGGGAGAGGAGGGGACCGGGGGAATTGAGGGGGTTGCTCCTCCCCCCAAAGTGTCCCACTTGCCCTGCCTGGGCCTTGGCTCCTCACGCCGAGCCTGCTCCAGCCACACAGCCCTGCCCCCACCTCCCAGCTGGGATCCCTACCCCTCCCCAGCCAGCCACTCCTCACTCCAACCCACCCCTCTTCTCCCCGGCAAGCCACCTGCACCTTCCCCACACACCATCCCATCCCTCCTGTCACCCAGCAAACCACCACCCTGGCCTCACCACCCCCATTCCTCCCCAAATGGCCTCCCCTCTCACTACCCATTCCCACCCACCCTCCCCAGGCAGTGCCCCGCATCCTTCCCTTGCTACAGGATCCAGTACAAAGAGGATCTGATGCTCCATCCCCAGCAACAGGGTTTGTGGGAAAAGGCAGGGACAGTTCCTCTTCCCAGCACCCGGCTCCTCTGCCCCCACCCCTCTGAGATCCCCCGGCACCCGGCTCCTCTGCCCCCACCCCTGCTGGGATCCGCCCCCCATCCAGCACCCGGCTCCTCTGCCCCCACCCCTGCTGGGATCCTCCCCCCAGCACCTGGTTCCTCTGCCCCTGCCCCCACCCTGCTGGGATCCCCACATCTGGCACATGGTTCCTCTGCCCCCATCCCTGCTGGGATTCCCCATCCGGCACCTGGTTCCTCTGCCCCCACCCCTGCTAGGGTCCCCACCCTCCGGCACCGGTTTCTCTGTCCCCACCCCCTCTGGCACACAGTTCCTCTGCCCCCACCCTCATTGGGATCCCCCAATTCAGCACCAGATCCTGTGTCCCCCCTCACCCCCCACTGGGATCCTCCCCCATCCGGCACCTAACTCCTCTGCCCACCACCTCTGGAATTATCCTCCTCTGCCCCCAGGGGCTAACCCAGGTCTTTATCAGCTGCTTTCCCTCACCCCTGCTGGCTCCAGTACCCATCAGGGATATCGGGGTCACCCCACCACGGCCTGGCCAACGTCCCCCCTTTCATCTCCTGGAGTCAGGGGCCCAGAGCTGAAGGCTGTAAGGGAGTTGGGGTGGGGGGTGTCCCAAGAATTTCCTCCATCCCCAGCTACAGATGCTCAATCCCACCCAACCCCCTGCTCCCCCCCCCCACCCCGGTTGGCTATTTACCCCCCACCAAAGGAATCCCACAATTCCCTAGGGCTGGCCCTTGCTCCACTCCTGTGTGCTTCACCTGGGAGTGGGTAGAGATTGGGGGGGGACCGGGAATGGGGCTGCCTGGTGCCTGAATCCCAAACCCTGCTCCTGGGCACCCTCAGACCTAGGGGAAGTTTGGAGCCAGGCCCCATCCCTCTATGCCGGCGCCACAGGGATGCAGTGGGGGCCATCCTGGGGGAAACGGGTGGTACGGGGTCGACACGGGGCTGGATGCCGGTGATACTGGGTGTCCGTCCTGGGGGATGCAGGGGGTGTGGAGTTGATATGCTGGTAAATGTGGGCAGTACAGGAGTGCCAGGCTGGTGGGTGCCCGTCCTGCGGGATGCGGGCAGTAAGGGGGCGAAGTGCTGGTGTAGGGCTGTTCTGGGGGTGCATGTGGGGGGCAAGGCCGCGGCATGGCCCGAGCACACTGTGCCCTGCCCGTTCGGCCTGCCCGCAAGCGGCTGTGGCTGCCAAGCGTGAGCTAGAGCCGCCCAGGATTGGGCGTGTCAGGCTGGGCTGCCCCTGGGACAGCCCAGAATCCAGAAGGCTTCAAGCCGCCTTTGCTCCATATCTTGGGGGGTGGGGGTGGGGCACAGGAGCCGGGCGCTGGCTGGAGTGGAGGAGTTGGGGTGGGTTGCAGGGCCAGTTTAAGGCGTTCACACACACACACACACACACACACACACACACACACAACAGGCCCGGTGGGTCCCAGCTCTGGCAGTCACACGATCCCAGCAAGATCTCCGGCTCCATGTTTCAAATAAGAAATTCTCTAGCTCTCGTGATTGGGAAGAGCAGGGTCTGGGGTAACTGATGCAGTGACACTGCCTGGGTCTGCAGAGAGCCTGAACCCATTGCTCCGAGAGGGGCGAGCTGCCCCAGGCGTGACCGACGCAATGACACTGCCTGGGTCTGCAGGGAGCCTGAACCCATTGCTCCGAGAGGGGTGAGCTGCCCCGAGCGTGACCGACGCAGTGACGCTGCCTGGGTCTGCAGGGAGCCTGAACCCATTGCTCCAAGAGGGGTGAGCTGCCCCAGGCATGACCAATGCAGTGACACTGCCTGGGTCTGCAGGGAGCCTGAACCTGCTGCTCTGTGAGGGAGCAGCTGCCTCAAGCAATCTGAGTGGGCTTTTTATTGCCAGCCCCACTCCTCCGCCGTGCTAGCCTCACCCCAGCAGGGAGCTCTGCCTGGGGCAGAAGGGGTACAGTGCACCAGGTCCAGTGCCTCCCCCCACCCCATCACGCAGAGAAGCTCTGGCTGCAGAGGTGAGTACTTGGACTGCTTCTCTGGAGGAGGAGGGGGCCCCTGCTGTCCCCTAGGGAGTCAGATTCATGATGTGGGGGGCGGAGCTATAGAGGCTCATGATGTGATGTGCCATGGGGCCAGCGCTGGCATCATCTGGCCCTGCTGGGTTGGGGGTGGGTGGGACAGGCAGACCCAGGGGACCAGGTGCAGGACTGGGGAGGGGGTCCCATCAGTCAGGGTGCAGGTTCTGTGTGAGCCTGGCAGTGCCCCACCCCCCCCAACAAAGCTATCCAAAGATGGGGCAGCCCACGCACCCCAACCCTGCAGCGCCCCCTGGTGGGCGGCTGGGGTATCGCTCACCTGTGGACGGCTCGCCGGCCTCGGCTCTCCACGTCTCAATGATGAGGGAGAAGGTGCCCTGGAGCGGAGAGAGAGCAGAGAGCGTGAGGGGGTGGGGTGGAGAGGGGCGGCCCGGGACAGAGATGGGATGGTGGCATGGATGGGGGCGGGGCATGGGGCTAAGGAGGAGGAGCCGGGGGGGGGGTGTACAATAGCGGGAGGATCGGGGTGGGGGAAACAGAAGGCTGCCCAACTGGGGGCACTGGGAGGAGGGGGATGCTGGGCACAGCTTACCTGGGGGTGGGGAACTTTGGGGGGGCGGGGAGGGCGCATATGAATAAAATTATAAACTCAGAAGGGCCCATTGTGATCATCTAGTCTGACCCCCTGGACAGCACAGGCCAGAGACCTGCCCCGGAATCATTCCCAGAGCTGGGATCTGCATTTTAAACCGCTCAGTGCCCCTGGGTCAGTTGCTCCAGTGGTTAATTACCCTCCCTGTTAAAAACAGACCCCTCCTTTCCCCTCTGAACCCGTCCAGCGTCAGCTCCCAGGCGCTGGCTCGTGTTAGGCCTTTCTCTGCTAGACTGAAGAGCCCTTGATTAAATATTTGTTCCCCGGGCAGGTGCTGACAGCCTGGGATTCAGTCACCTTCTTTAGTTAAGCTAAATAGATCGAGCTCCTTGAGTCTCTCGCTCGCAGGCAGGTTTTCTAACCCTCTGATCATTCTCGTGACTCTTCTCTGACCCCTCTCCAATTTATCAACATCCTCCTTGAATGGTGGGCCCCAGAACTGGACACAAGATCCCAGCAGCGGTCGCACCAGGGCCAAACACAGAGGGGAAATAACCTCTCTGTTCCTATGCTGATTCCTGTTCAGACATTCCAGGATCGCATTAGCCCTTTCGGCCCTGGTGTCACACTGGGAGCTCCTGTTCCGCTGATTCTCCACCACGACCCCCGGATCTTATTCAGGGTCACAGCCAGGGGTGGCTCTAGCTTTTTTGCCGCCCCAAGCACGGCAGGCAGGCTGCCTTCGGCGGCGCGCCTGCAGCAGGTCCCACGGACTCGGCGGCTTGCCTGCAGGAGATCCGCCGGTCCTGCGGCTTTGGCGTACCTGCCGCCAAATTGTCGCCAAATCCGCAGGACCGGGGACCTCCCGCAAAAATGCCACCATAGGCTGCCTGACTCCCGCTCTCGCAGGGACCGGCAGGGTGCCCCCCGTGGCTTGCCACCCCAGGCACCCGCTTGGAGCGCGGGTGCCTGGAGCCACCACTGGTCACGGCTTCCCAGGAGAGAGCCCCCAGCCTGTCAGTACGGCCGACAGGCTTAGTGCCTAGGTGTGTTTAAAAAAACAAACAAACAAACAAAAAAAAAAACACACTGTTTGCTTGTGCCCAGTTTACCAAGCAACGCAGAATGGCTCCGAGGGGGAGGTCCCTGAGGGGGAGATATGATGGGGGTGGTGCTGGGGGGAGAGGGATCCATGGGATGTATAATGGGACTGGAAAATAGCAATTGGAGGGAGGGGGGGTTATTGGGGTGGATTACTGGGGAAGGGGGTGGATTATTGGGGGAGGGGCTGGAGGAAGGGGGTGTACGAAAGAGAGTAGCATGGGGCCTGTTATGGGGGCTGTGCTGGCCCAAGCGACCGGGTAGGCGGCGAGCTCCCTCACGAGGCTCTGGCCCACCATCTCTTGAGCCCTGATCCCTCTGGGAACCCTTGATGCAGGGGGTGGGGCGAACTCTAGGCAAACAGGGGGTCACCAACGCAGCTTCCCAGCGGAGCGGCGATCGGGGGAGTTCGGCGAGGGAGCGCGAGAGGCAGACACATCTAACAAACAGACTAAGCTTAGGCCAATAACACCTCCCCCCAAATCCCTGCTAGAGTAAAAATACTGCAGGCAGGCGTCCCGAGCAGAGTGCGGGCTCCCCGGTTCATAGCACTGAACACAGCCTGTGCCGTTACACGCCACGTGGGCCGGGGGCGTTACGTGGGTATTCGCTGCCAGCAGCTCTTGGCTCTCAGAAACTGAGTGCGGGCTCTGGAGACCAGAGTGGGTGAACCGGAGGAGCTAAGGGAGACAGAGGGGTACGGAGGAGACTTTTGGGGACACAGCAGAACGGGTTCCACCCCGCCTGACAGCCCCGTGCTGCTGAGGAGGGGGAAATCTCGGGGAAGGAGAACATCAGGCTGGAGCGGAGGGAAACAATCTCATTGTTGGGACCCTCCTTCCAGATGGTATCATGGTCTCCTCTCACGCTGAGACCCCCTGTCCGGGGGAGGGGACCCCAGTTATTAGGAAGAGACGGGTCATAGCGATGCGGGAGGCGATCGGTAGAAATATGGATATAGTAACATAAGAACGGCCATACTGGTCAGACCAAAGGTCCATCTAGCCCAGTATCCTGTCTGCCGACAGTGGCCAATGCCAGGTGCCCCTGAGGGAATGAACAGAACAGGGAATCATCAAGTGATCCATCCCCTGTCGCCCATTCCCAGCTTCTGGCAAACAGGACACCATCCCTGCCCATCCTGGTTAATAGCCTTTGATGGACCTATCCTCCAGGAACTTATCTAGTTCTTTTTGAACTCTGCTATAGTCTTGGCCTTCACAAAATCCCCTGGCAAGGAGTTCCACAGGTTGTGCGTTGTGTGAAAAAAAAGACTTCCTTCTGTTTTAACAGCTGGGTTTGTGATGACCAGGAGAACCAGCTGGTGAATTGCCTGCCAGGTGCGAAGATTACGGATCTCTCAAGGTATCTACACAGTCTTATGTAGTGAGGAGCCGGTGGTCATGATACATGTAGCTACCAATGACATAGGGAAGGATAGGAGAGAGGTCCTGGAGGCCAAATTTAGGCTGTTAGGTAAGAGATTAAAGTCCAGGACCTCCATGGCAGCATTCACTGAAATGCTTCCAGTTCCACACACGGGGCCAGACAGACAGGCAGAACTGCAGGGTCTCAATGTGTGGATGAGACGATGGGGTAGGGAGGAGGGACTTCGGTTTATTAGGGACTGGCAGCTTAAAATTTGTGCCAGAGTTTGCCAGGGCTGAGCCCCGGCACCTCTGGGCTTGGCAGTTCATAGCCCTGGCACCTCTAGGCTGATGTCCTGATTTTATAGGGACAGTCCCGATTTTGGGGTCTTTTTCTCACATAGGCACCTATTACCCCCACACACCCCTCCTGTCCCGATTTTTCACACTTGCTATCTGGTCAGACTATCTAGGCTTGGCAGTTCATAGCCCCGGCACCTCTGGGCTTGGCACGTCAGTTACGAATGTAAAAAAAATTCCTTGAGTCCTGGCACCTCTTTCATTACAAATTAAGCACTGGGAACTGGGGAACCTTTTGGGAAAGGAGACGCCTAGAGAGGAAGGATGGGCTCCACCCAAACCAAACCAGAACCCGGTTGCTGGCATGCACAATTTCAAAGCTCGAAAGGGAAGTTTTTACACTCAGGCCTGGGGGAAAACCAACAGGTGCAGAGGATCACTGGGGTTGGGCAGAAACATCACGCAAGGGAGGATTTATTAAAAGGGGAACTCTGTCGTAAAGGGGATAGGAAGGAAGTTGGTAACATACAAGTAGGAACTAGCGAGATGCAGGCAGGGGTGAAAAAGTCCGGTTTAAATATAGCCCATGAAGGCAAACATCGGATACTGACAAAATGGACAAGGGCTTATCTACAAATGCTAGCTCAGAGGGGTGACCCGGAGTGCCGGGTATTAAGTGAGGATAGTAATATAATAGACACCATGGAAACTGGGTGGAATGAGGATCGTCAATGGGACACAATAATACCAGGGTACAAAATATATCAGAAGGACAGAGCAGGTGGCGCTGGTGGGGGAATGGCCGTATCACGCACAAAAAGTCAAAATCTTAAATGAATCAAACTGAACCACAGAATCTCTATGGATAGAAATTCCAGGCTTGAACAGTAAGTGTATAGCAGTAGGAATATCCTACCGATCACCTGGCCAGGATGGGGACGGTGGCTGTGAGAGATTAGAGAGGCTACAAAGGCCAAAAACTCAGGGACTTCAACTATCCCCATACTGACTGGGTACCTATCAGCTCAGAGCGGGATGCAGAGATAAGATTTCTAGACACCATTAATGACGGCTTCTTGGAGCAGCGAGTCCTGGAACTCACAAGGGAAGAGGCAATTCTTGATTTAGTCCTAAGTGGTGCACAGGATCTGGTCCAAAGGGTGAATATGGATGAACCGCTCGGTAATAGTAACCATAACGTAATTAAATTTAGCAGCCAAATACCAACGAAATCCACCACGGTAGCATTTAACTTCAAAAACGGAGAACGACACAAAATTGAGGAAACGAGTTAAACAGAAATTAAAAGGAACAGTCACAAGAGTGAAACGCCTGCAAGCTGCATGGAGACTATTTAAAAACATCACAATCGAGGCTCAAACTAAATGTATCCCCCCAAATAAAATAAGTAAATAATGCAGCAAGAGGACCATAAAAATGCCGCCCTAGCTAAACAGCGGAGTAAAAGAGGCAAAAAGGCATCCTTTAAAAATTGGAAGTCAAATCCTAGTGAGGAAAATAGGAAGGGACAAATGCTGGCAAGTCAAGTGGAAAAAAGTATGAGGCAGGCAGGCCAAAAGAGAACTTGAAGAGCAACTAGCTAAGGACACAGAAACTAACCACGAACATTTTTAAGTAGATCAGAAACAGGAAGCTGCTAAACAGTCATTGGGGCCCACCGGACGATCGAGGTGCTCAAGGAGCACTTAAAGATGACAAGGCCCTTGCGGAGAATCTAAATGAATTCTGTGCATTGGTTATCACTGCAGAGGATGCGAGGGAGATTCCCACGCCTGAGCCATTATTTTTAGGTGACAAATCTGAGGAACGGTCCTAGGCTGAGGTGTCGATAGAGGAGATTTTGGAACAAATAGATAAATTAAATGGTAAAAAGTCACCAGGACCAGGTGGTAATCACCTAAGAGTTCTGAAGGAACTCAAATGTGAAACAGGAGAACTACTAACCGTGGTACAAAACCTATCACTTAAATCAGCCACTGTACCGGACTATTGGAGAGAAGCAAATGTAACACTGATTTAAAAAACAAAAGACTCCTGAGGCGATCCTGGCAATTACAGGCCTGTAAACCTGGCTTCAGTACCAGGCAGATTGGTTGAAACTAGAGTAAAGAACAGAATTATCAGACACATAGATGAACACGCTACATTGGGGAAGAGCCAACACAGCTTTTGTAACGGGAAATCACGCCTCACCAATCTATTAGAATTCTTTGAGGGGGGTCAGTCATTATGCGAACAAAGGTGATCCAGGGGATATAGTGTACTTGGACTTTCACAAAGCCTTTGACAAGGTCCCTCAGCAAAGGCTGTTAAGCATGGGAGAAGAGGGAAAGTCCTCTCCTGGATCAGTAACTGGTTAAAAGAGAGGAAACAAAGAGAAGGAATAAATAGTTTTCAGAATGGAGAGACGTAAATAGAGGTGTCCTCCAGGGGTCTGTGCTGGGCCCAGCACTGTTCAACATATTCACAAATGATCTGGAAAAAGGAATGAACAGTGAGGTGGCAACATTTACAGATGATACAAAACTACTCAAGATAGTGAAGTCGAGAGCAGACTGAAGAGTTACAAAGGGATCTGGCAAAACTGGGTGACTGGGCAACAAAATGGCAGATGAAATTCAGTGTTGATAAATGCACAGTAATGCACCTTGGAAAACACACTCCCAACTATATATACAGAATGATGGGGTCTAAATTAGCTGTCACCACTCCAGAAAGAGATCTTGGAGTCATTGTGGAGAGTTCTTTGAAAACATCTGCTCAGTGTGCAGGGCAGTGAAAAAAGCAAACAGACTGTTGGGAACTAGTAGGAAAGGGATAGATAATAAGATAGAAAATATCACGTTGCCGCTATATAAATCCATGGTTCGCCCACATCTTGAATACTGTGCGCAGTTCTGGTCACCTCATCTCAAAAAAGAGATATTAGAATTGGAAAAGGTGCAGGGAAGGGCAACAGAAATGATGTGGGGGATGAAGCAGCTTCCGTATGAGGAGAGATGACAAAGCCTGGGACTGTTCCGCTTGGAAAAGAGACACCTGAGGGGGGATATGACAGAGATCTATAAAATCATGACTGGTGCGGAGAAAGTGACTGGGGAAAGTGTTATTTACCCCTTCACATCACACAAGAACGAGGGGTCACCCAGTGAAATGAATGGCAGCAGGTTAAAAACAAACAAAAGGACGTATTTCTTCACCCAATGCACAGTCAACCTGCAGAACTCCTTGCCAGGGGATGTTGTGAAGGCCAAAAGTTCAAAATAAAATGTAGATAAGTTGCTGGAGGACAGGTCCATCAATGGCTATTAGCCAAGAGGGTCAGGGATGCCACCCCATGCTCCAGGTCCCTGAACTTCCAACTGCCAGAAGCTGGGACTGGACAACAGGGGATGGATCACTGGATAATTGCCCTGCTCCGTTCACTCCCTTTGAACATCTGGCATTGGCCACGGTCAGAAGACAGGATACTGGGCTAGATGGACCATTGGGCTGACCCAGTCTGGCCGTTCTTATGTTCTTGGTATTGGGGGAGAGCGCTGGGGGAGGTGAGAGTTTAATGGGAGTGAATTATTGGGGGAAGGGAGTATAACCGGGTGTACTATGAGGTAGGGTGTGGGGTGAGGGGGTATATAATGTAGGTGTATTATTTTGGTGGGGGGTGTATAATGGGGGTTATTATGGGATGCTGGGGTGTAATATGGTGGAGGGCACTGGAGGGGGCACTCACCGGCCACTTGAAGTGGAAGGGCACGTGGATGGGTGCGCTGGTGGCCACAGCATTGCGGTCGGCGGGGACCATGTCGCTCAGGGCGGCCCCGAAGGTGCAGGGGGGCTCGGGAGACACGACAGCCTGGGCGTGCTTGAGGCAGACGCGGAAGAAGAGGCGGCAGGGGCTGGCGCCGGGACACAGGCTGTGGGCGCTGCTGCGGAACGAGTGCACCTGGAGCTCAAACACCCCAGCCGGTTGGGCCTGTGGGACAGAGTGCGAGGGGGGGGGGATTAGCATGGGATCCTGCCAGCCTCCCCCTGGAGATCCCCCCACCCCGACCCTCCCAGCTCACTGCTGCCCACTCCAGAGATCCCACCAGCCCAGTCTGCATTTCCAGCACCTATCCCCAACCCTCTGGCATGCAGCCCCCACCCCAGAGATTCCCCCAACCCACAGCCCCTGCCCCCGATCACACAGCCCCCACCCCAGAGATTCCCCAACCCACAGCCCGTGCTCCTGATCACACAGCCCCACCCCAGAGATTCCCCAACCCACAGCCCCTGCCCCGATCACACAGCCCCACCCCAGAGATTCCCCAACCCACAGCCACTGCCCCCAATCACACAGCCCCACCCCAGATATTCCCCAACCCACAGCCCATGCTCCTGATCACACAGCCCCACCCCAGAGATTCCCCAACCCACAGCCCCTGCCCCAGTCACACAGCCCCCACCCCAGAGATTCCCCCACCCACAGCCCGTGCTCCTGATCACACAGCCCCACCCCAGAGATTCCCCAACCCACAGCCCGTGCTCCTGATCACACAGCCCCCGCCCCAGAGATTCCCCAACCCACAGCCCCTGCCCCCAGTAACACAGCCTCCACCCCAAAGATCGTCCAACCCCCACCCCAGCGCACTGTCCCATCCACCCAGAGATCTGCCCAGCCCAGAGACTGTGCCCACAAGCCCCCTGGCCCTCCCTGGGGTGAAATCCCCCCATGGCACCTCCAAGCCCCCTGGCCTCCCCTCCATAGTTTGCACCCCCCCCCCAAACTCACAGCCTTTGCTTCCCAGGGCACAGACCCTTTCGTCCCCTCCTCTAGAAATCCCCTCCCGCCACCCCATCCCCACCCCTGCCTCTCACAGCCCAGGGTTAAACTCCCCCACTCCGACCCTGTCACCTCCCCTCCGGGGCACAAGTAACCCCACCTCCCCAGGAGCAAAGCCACCCCCGGACCATGCAACCCCCCCAGGACCCTGTACACCCACCACCCCCAGGGCATAGTTTGCCTCCCCCCCACCACAGCCTGGACCCGCCCCCTTCCCAGGGCAAAGCCTCCCCCAGAGGTTCCCTTCTTTAACTCCCACCCGCCGACACGGGTCCCCCCCCCGGCCCCTCACATGTCCCAGGATACAGCCCCCCCGCACCAAGATCCTCCCCCAGAGAGGGGCCCCGTTTTCCCCAGACCCTCCCCAGTGCCCGAATCCTTCCTGGGGTCCTGCCAGCCCACCCGGCGTGCGGGGACCCCCAGGGGGAGCCCGGGACACCTGACCCCTCCCCGATCCCCCCCAGGTCAGCGCGCAGAGAAGCTTCCCCCCAACCCCCACAGGTAAGCGCGCGGGGCTGGTGGGAGCGCAGCCCCCCTTGGAGAGGTCCCGGTTCCCCGGCCCCAGCCCCCTTGGAGAGGTCCCGGTGTCCGCGCCCCGCAGTGCACGGCGGTCTCGGAGAAAGGTCGCGATTTCTCCCCACGCCCGCGACGTGTCCCCCTTGGATCAGACTCTCCCCCAGCCACACGCTCAACTTAACACCCCGCCCAACTCCCGACCCCTGCCCAGCCCCCTTGGAGAGATCCCCACCCCACCCCCGCCCGCAGGTGCAAACCCCTTGGAGAGGTCACGGTCGTCATCCCCACCCCATGGCGTGCACCGCCCCCTTGGAACAATCCAGGTCCCCGTTCCTTGTGCCCCAGTGCGCAGCCCCCTTGGAGAGATCCTGACACCCCCGTACCGCCCCTGCCCTGCGCGCTGTCCCCTTGGAGAGATCCTGACCCCATGCTGCCCCAGCCCCTGCCCTGCGCGCTGCCCCCTTGGAGAGATCCTGACCCCATGCTGCCCCAGCCCCTGCCCTGCGCGCTGCCCCCTTGGAGAGATCCTGACCCCATACCGCCCCTGCCCTGCGCGCTGCCCCCTTGGAGAGATCCTGACCCCCATACCGCCCCTGTCCTGCGCGCTGCCCCTTGGAGAGATCCCGACCCCCCCCCATGCTGCCCCAGCCCCAGCCCTGCGCGCTGCCCCCTTGGAGAGATCCTGACCCCCTCCCCATGCTGCCCCAGCCCCTGCCCTGCGCGCTGCCCCCTTGGAGAGATCCCGACCCCCTCCCCATACCGCCCCTGCCCTGCGCTGCCCCCTTGGAGAGATCCCAACCCCCTCCCCATACCGCCCCTGCCCTGCGCGCTGCCCCCCTTGGAGAGATCCCAACCCCCCCACCCCAGACCGCCCCTGCCCTGCGCGCTGCCCGCCGGGGAGGTCCCTCTGGGCCCGGGGTCACTCACCAGCTGTGCGCAGAGCAGGGCGAGGAAGCCGGCCAGGAGCAGGGGAGCCATGGGGCGAGGAGGAGGCGGGCGGCCCTGGGGCGCTCAGTCCCTGAAGCAGCAGCAGCAGCTTAGTCCAAGTGGGAGCGCGCCGGGGGCCGGTGCGTCCCGGGAGGGGCTCGGCACAGGCGGGAGAAGGCAGCGGGGGCCCGGCCGGCGGAGCGACGCTGGAGGAGGCTGCGGGGAAGGCAGAGCAGGGCGCACGGAGAACGAAGCTGCCGCCTGCTGCCTCCGGCGCTTTTAAAGCCCGGCCCTGCCTGGTGTCGGGTTGCCTGGCCCGGCTCGCCAGCACCCGCCCCCTTCGCTCCCCCTCCCCTTCCCACCGGCAGGGGCAGCCCCCCGCCCCAGCGGAGCGAGCGAGCGGCTGGTGGCGAGCCCACCCCCAGCAGCTGGGACTGGCCCGGGGCCCCTGCGGCCTCTCCGGGCTCATGGGTTCTGGGAATTTCCCTCTAGCCCCACGCGTGACCCGCCCCCCGGCTTTGGTGCCTCCTGGGCGGGGCGGCAGAGCACCTCACTAGCCGAGATTCCTCTGCGCCACTGACCTGGTCCTGCTTCTGCTGCAGGAGCCACCTCCTGGGGCCGGGCCAGGTGGGAAGAGAGGCGGCCACGGAGAGCCGGGTGCGTGGGTTATGGGGCACCCAGCTGGGGACCCCCTGAGCGGGAATGGGTCAGAGAAGGGGCCCATCTAGCCGGGTATCAGGCCTCCCCATCCAGCAGCTGCACCAGAGACAGCCCAGGAAGGTGGAATCAAGCTGGCTCTGAGAGTTAGGAAGGGGCTGAAATCCTGGGGCAGGAGGCTGGATCTTTCGGCCAGACTGGTGCTAGCGACTCATAGAGCCTAAGGCCCGGGGCCCATTAGTCTGGCCTCCCCCCTGAGCTCCCCTCCGTTTCACCGGGATCCCCCTTTATTCAGCCCAATGACCCTAGGCAGAGACCAGGAGCCACCCAGGTGCTGTCAGTGGCAGGAAATTCATTACATGAGGCCGGAGCCTGGGGGAGCTGCAGAGAAAGGAGGAACCTGCTCCCACCCCCCCCCCCATCCAAGTCCTCCAGCTTTAACTCTTACACCCCTGGCTATTCTCGTTAGCCACAGAAATGGTTGATCCCTTTTTGACACTTACATTCTTGGCCTCTGCGCCTTCCAGTGGCTGGGAGTTCCACAGGCTCATGGTACCTTGTGGGAAGAAGGCATTTCCGGTTTCTGGTTTTGAATCACATATACACACACACCCCTTTCAATTTCAGCGCCTGTCCCCTTGTCATTGTGTGGTGAGACGGGGGAGCAGACGTTCCTGATTTCCATTCTCTCTCTCCCAGGCCCCGAGGGTCTTTTTCAATCTCCCTTCGTGGGAGTTTTTCCAGCCCCTGATCATTCCTGGTGGCCCTCTCTGAACCCACACAAATTCTGTGCTCTCCTTTGGGAGTGATACAGGATCCAGACAAGGCCGCAGGGTTGCTTTATATAATGGTATTAGAACATTGTCCAGCCTATTCTCCCCTCCCCCACTTCCTTATGAATACAAAGACCTATCAGAGGTGTCGAGTACCCACAGCCCCAGGGGACGTCAACGGCAACTGGGAGTGCGGCCAGCGCGTCTGAAAGATCAGGCAAAGAAATGTACAGCACCTGGCACAATGTGGTCCTGATCCCCGACTAGAGTGCCTGGGTGCTACCATAATATACCTAATAGCAATAAAAACGTACAGCACCTGGCACAATGGGGGCCTGGTCCCTGATTAGAGTGCCTAGGTGCTACTGTAATAAACCTAATAGCAATGAAAATGTACAGCACCTGGCACAATGCGGGCCTGGTCCCTGACTGGGGCTCCTAGGCACTATAATAAAATAATAATTAATAATTCAGGCACCCAAAATGACCAGCCACTTTTGAAAGTGTTCTGCACCTGGGAACCAGGACGCCTGGGCTCTGTTCTCAGTTCTCCCAGCTACATTTTTTAAGCCTCATTGTGTCACTTTCTCGCCCATATTTTGTAAAAAATAATCTCTCCAGGTCCTTCCCTCCTCCCCCCCCAAAAATCCTGTTCTCACCTGTATTTTGTAATGCCTCCCTTAGATCTTAGGAGGGTCCTGGGGGTGGATCAGGAAAACAGCCATGTTGAATTCATGCCAGGGTCTCCTTATGCAGCCCAGCACCACCAGTGAGTTCCTAAATGGCATCAGAATTGGTACAACACATGCCTGTCATTATCTCTCTTATTACATCCAAAATAATCTATGTTAAAAGAAACACCAAGGCTGCAAAGCCAAGCCCTCCGAAATTAGGACATGCTGGAGTTAAGGATGCCCGAACAACCTTAATTCACACCCTTGGAGATCTGCATTATGAGAAAGGCTTTACTTACATGATTGCATGCTGTTCCCTCTCCCTGCCCTCCATTCAGGGCACTGGATGGACAAGGCTCACTGAATGGGCAGCTAGACAGTAGTTCTTTTGATCCTCACCCTTCAACAGGTGGTCCCATATTTATTGGGCTTGATCCTAAACCCGCCCTGAATATAAAATTATTCATTTCCTCCTGGGCGTTTTTTCTGGGTCTTTCCAAACTCTAATTAATTTACCTTAACACCACCCCTGTGAGATAAAGGGGCATTATTAGCCCTGGTTTACACACGGGGAACAGAAGCACGGGGCTTTGGGAACAGTGCCTAGAGCATGGGGGACTGGGAGTCAGGAATCCTGGGGTCTATTTCTGGCTCTAGGATCAGAGTGGGGCCTAGTGGTTAGAGCAGGGCAGGCTGAGAGTCAGGACTCCTGGGTTCTATCCCCAGCTCTGCAATTGACTTCCCTTGTTGACACAAGCGAGTCATAAGCCTGCTCTGTGCCTCAGTTTCCCCACCTAAAAAGCTGGTAAGGACACCGCCCCGCCCGGCGAGCATTCGCCCAGCGCCACGCAATCTCATCCGGATGAGAAATGGACAGCTGCAAAGCACTTGGAAAAGAAACCGCTCCCCTCCTGGTGATGTGAGCCAGGTGTGAACCCAGAACCGGTTTGCAGCGTGCGGGGAGGGAGCCCAGGAGCTCCCCAATCCTGAACCCGTCTGTTTAACCAGCCCCGCTCCTGCCATGACCCAACCCACAGACCGTCTATTAACAGCCCCCTTTGCTGCAGCCCATCTTAGTCTTTGGGGCGTCTCACGTGCCGGCCTTTATAGGACATGGGGGGAGCCAGCTTAACCCCTTAGCTCCCCCCTTCCTTAGACCCTCCGGCCCAGCTTTGTGGAGCTCTGCAGCAGGGGATGTTCAGCTGTATGCTAATCCCCAGCACCTGCCTCATTGCTTAAACACAAGGCCTCCCCAAGCCACTTTCCCTTTAAAGTCCCAGGGAAAAGCCGCCCTTCCAGGCTGGTTTGGGGTCATCTTAAGGCAGCAACAGCTGTTAAAAAAACCCGCAACATCGCTTCTCCCCGCACCTCCCAGGGCCCGAGCAGGAGAGAAAGCCAGAGAGGCCCTGCAGCACCAGCATAGGCCGCAAACTCCACCAGGGCGGAAGTTTTGGGGGGGGGGTGTTTATTTCACAGGTGTCAGCCCCGCACCCCAGAAATGTTAGGGGTCTGCAGGTTCCGCAGTCGGCAGCTTTTCCCTCCGCTCCGGGAACCCCTGGGCGTTGAAATCAGAGCCCGGCTCCCGAGTGGGTGCAGCTCAGTTTAGTCCAGCTCCCGGTTGCAGGGAGATGTTTTTATTTGGGGAGAGCCGTGGGGGGGGGGGGGGAGTTCCTAAGCTCACTTCGTCTTCGTCGTCACCTCCCCTGGCCCCAGCGCGCAGCCGGCTTTGTGCTGAGCAATGCGCTCCATTGTCCCGCAGCTGGCCAAAGCGGGGGGGACGGGATGGGGGGGGAACACGGAGCTGCTGAATGGAGCTAGAATTAGCCTCCGGGCTGAGGCACTGGCTTCTGCTAGGCACCTACCATCTGCCTGCCCACCCCCAGCCGCGGCGAGCCTAATTCATGCAGCCCTTGGGCCGGCCGCACCCCCATCCCCTTCTCATGCTCTCCTGGCACCCCTCCCTCCCCTTGGGCATCTCCACTCTGTGCCCCCTTTTAACTAGCAAGCACTGGAGCGCAAAGATCAAGCTGGTCCCTGCTATCTCCTTTCTCCTCCCCACGCTCCAAGGGCCGGGTGGGTAAAGGTATTTAGGAGCCCGAAGGCAGCGTTGCCTGGTGGATACAGTCCTGGGCTAGCCTCGGCCAGCTCTGTCATTGGCCTGCGTGGGGTGACCTTGGGCCAGTCCATCTGTGCCTCAGTTTCCCCAGCTGTAAAACAGGGTTAATCAAAGACATGTCCTGGTGGAAGGGACCTCGGGAAGTGATTGCGTCCAGCCCCCTGTGCTGAGTAACCCTAGACCAGCTGATCTTAAAAACCTCCAGTGACGGGGATCCCACAACCTCTCTTGGATGCCTGTTCCAGAGCTTCCCTTCCTGGAGAGTTAGGAAGTTTGTCCTGATCTCTCACCTCAATCTCCCTCGCTGCAGATTACGCCCACTAAGTCTTGTCCTGCCTTCAGCGGACATGGAAAACAGCTGACCCCGTCCTCTGTAGAACAGCCCTTAATGTATCTGACGACTGTTCTCAGATCCCCGCTCAGTCGGCTTTGCTCCAGACTAAACAGGCCCAGGTTTTTTTAACCTCTCCTCCTGGGGCAGGTTTGCTGAACCTTTGATCCCTGGACTCTTTCCAGTTTATCCTCACGTGCAGCGCCCACAACTGGACACCAGACTCCAGCTGCGAGCTCCCGGGTGACCCTGATCTCCTTTGGGGGCTGCTGCTAAGAGCTTGGGGTTACTATTATTAAACACCTTTAAAATCCACCCCCAGGTGCCTCCTCTGCTGTTCGTCCCGGATACGGGTAAAGCCAACCCTGGGGCCATCCCCTCCTTGCTCGGGTTTGGGCTCCTTCCCTGGAGGGAATCGGTCCCCCAGGCACCATCAATCCAGGGTGCGGGGGAGCGGCTGGGAAAGGCGGAAGTTTGGTCCAGGACGATGAACACATTTTTGCAGCTACGCTGCTCTGGGTCGTATCTCCGCTCACCACCTTCAAGGCCCGACGGGTGGGACCAGCCACCTGGCCACGGGTGGGCTCAGGGCGGATCTTGTCGACGCTATAATGAGGAGTGGGCAGGAGAGGGAAAGGAGGCCTCAGCTGTATTCCCCCCCCACACCCCCTCCCGCCGCCCTGGTGGGATCAGCCCCCCAGGGCGGCGTTCTCCGGCTTCCCCATGGGGGGCGTGAAACTGCTGTCTGCCCCCCGCCTGCTCCGCCCCGCAGGGCTGGCTCGCCCTCAAGCCACGTGGCCACCTCCCGGGCTGAATCCCGGCTTCACGTCCCCCACCGAGCACCTCGGGGCTTCACTCCTGCGTGGCCCGGAGCCCCACCCACTGGCATTGGCCTCCCCGGGCATGGGAGGCACCCAGCTCCCACCGCAGCATGAGTAGGAAGGGGGCAGCCCCTCTCGGGGTCACTGCCACTGACTCTGGTAAGAAACCAAACCAATGGAGCAGGAGGGGCTGGGATGTGTCCCAAGGGGTCAAGTACCCCAGTGACTCCTAGCTCACCAAAACCCTCCACCCTCCACTTCCTTTTGGGATCTAAATGGTGTTAATTACATCAGATACCGCTCCCTCCCCATGCACCCCAAATCCTGATCGCATCCCTGCCATGCAGCCCCCCTGTGCACCCCAAACCCCAATCGCATCCCCACTATCCAGCCCCCCATGCACCCCAAATCCCGATCGCATCCCTGCCAGTCAGCCCCCTGTGCACCCCAACCCCCAATCGCATCCCCACTATCCAGCCCCCCATGCACCCCAAATCTCGATTGCATCCCTGCCAGGCAGCCCCCTGTGCACCCCAAACCCCAATCGCATCCCCACTATCCAGCCCCCCCATGCACCCCAAATCCTGATCGCATCCCTGCCATGCAGCCCCCCTGTGCACCCCAAACCCCAATCGCATCCCCACTATCCAGCCCCCCATGCACCCCAAATCCAGATCTCATCCCTGCCATGCAGCCCCCCTGTGCACCATCGCATCCCCACTATCCAGCCCCCCATGCACCCCAAACCCCAATCGCATCCCTGCCAGGCAGCCCCCCCACCCATGCACCCCTAAACCTCCTGCATGAACACTTGGAAATTCTCCTGGCTGCAAAGGCCAATGGAGAGACGCCCATTGACACCAGCTGGGGGCTCGGCCCCATGGACTCCAGTGGAACTAAATTGATTTCCACCACCAGTAAAAACGCTCCAATAATTTTTGGAGGCTTGGGCCCATCCCTCCCTAGCGCTGAGTTTGAAACAGACCCTCCCCGCTGCCAGGGGGCCTCCCGGGGCTAATGGGTTTCCCAGGAGCCTCCGTTTGGCAGGCCGAGGCGTTGGAGCATCCCGCAGGCAGCAGGGAAGGTGCGAGAACCAGCAGGGGCTATAGGGTCCTGCCTGTGCCCTCTGGGTGTGAAGAGCAGCCCTCCGAGCCCCCTCCAGCCCCCCCGGGATGCACAGCTGAATGGGAGACACACTTTTTCACACCTGGACACATGGACCTGTTGTCTCGGGAAACCCTCAGTGGGGTCCAGCCCCCCTCCCCATCCCATTCGCCTGCCACAGCCGGGTAACACCCCGCAGCGTGTCACGCCGGGGCTCGAAAAGTCACACCTGGCTGGGCTTGCAGGGAGGCTGGGGGCCAGAGGCCAATCTCATGCTCCAGGCCCTGGAGTTAATTACACCCCTGCGGGGGCGGGGGGGCAGGAATTACTCTGGGAGTTCCCCTGTTGTAACTGGGACCCGAACTGGGAGTGGAAGGGGCTGATTCAGAGAGGGGAGAAGAACCCATGTGGGATCTGGCCCCATTGACTCCAATGGAGCGACGCCCATTCACACCCGCTGGGGATCTGGCCCCATTGATTCCAATGGAGTGACGCCCATTGACACCCGCTGGGGATCTGGCCCCATTGACTCCAGTGGAGCGACGCCCATTGACACCCGCTGGGGATCTGGCCCCATTGACTCCAGTGGAGCGACGCCCATTGACACCCGCTGGGGATCTGGCCCCATTGACTCCAATGGAGAGACGCCCATTCACACCCGCTGGGGATCTGGCCCCATTGATTCCAATGGAGAGACGTCCATTCACACCCGCTGGGGATCTGGCCCCATTGACTCCAATGGAGCGACGCCCATTGACACCCGCTGGGGATCTGGCCCCATTGACTCCAATGGAGCGACGCCCATTGACACCCGCTGGGGATCAGGCCCCATTGACTCCGATGGAGCGACGCCCATTGACTCCCGCTGGGGATCTGGCCCATTGACTCCAGTGGAGCGACGCCCATTGACACCCGCTGGGGATCTGGCCCATTGACTCCAATGGAGCGACGCCCATTGACACCCGCTGGGGATCTGGCCCATTGACTCCAATGGAGCGACGCCCATTCACACCCGCTGGGGATCTGGCCCCATTGACTCCAGTGGAGCGATGCCCATTGACACCCGCTGGGGATCTGGCCCCATTGACTCCAGTGGAGCGACGCCCATTGACACCCGCTGGGGATCTGGCCCCATTGACTCCAATGGAGCGACGCCCATTGACACCCGCTGGGGATCTGGCCCCATTGACTCCAGTGGAGCGACGCCCATTCACACCCGCTGGGGATCTGGCCCATTGATTCCAAAGGAGCGACGCCCATTGACACCCGCTGGGGATCTGGCCCATTGACTCCAGTGGAGCGACACCCATTGACACTCGCTGGGGATCTGGCCCATTGACTCCAATGGAGCGACGCCCATTCACACCCACAGGGGATCTGGCCCCATTGATTCCAAAGGAGCGACGCCCATTGACACCCGCTGGGGATCTGGCCCCATTGACTGAAATGGAGCGACACCCATTCACACCAGCCCTGGATCTGGCCCCAAGCATATCAATATCCACAGAGCAGCTCGTGCCTTGGAGCCCCTGGCTTGGGGGCGATGGACGACTGCCCGGCTGGCGGAAACCTGACCGACTTGCCTTGAACTCCCTCTGGCCATCCAGCGTGTGTTTAGTCACTACAGGGAGACCCGTAGCCCCACCAGCCTACCAGGATCACAGGCCCAGCTGGGATGTGCAGGTGCGGGGACCAGAATGGCAGGGGGCTGCACCGTGCACCCTCACAGAGCCCAGCCTACTCCCGGGGGTCCCTGGCACCCTTTCCCGTCCCTGGGCCCCCACCCACCAGCTCGGCGGGCGATCGTTCTATTAATCTGGGCCCTGGGAAAGCAGCCGGCGCTGGCCTCATTAAAGACCCCGATGCCGGGGGCTGCGTAGAAATATTCCGGCGGCAGCAGGAGACCCCTTCAGAGAAGTCAGAACATTGCCAGGGTGAGGGAGGTAATCAGCGGGTATTTGAAAGGCAGGCCGGGGAGAGAGCTGCCATCCATGGCAACGCCGCCGCCTGCCAACGCATGCCAAGCGCCGGCCCAGCTCGTCTCACCTCTGGGCGCCGTGGAGACCAGGCGCTGATCTGCCGGTGTCTGTACAGGGGCTTTGCACCACAGCAGAGAAAGGCAGGATGTGGGGGAAGCAGCTCCTTGGGGTTGTTACCGCGCTGGCTGGATCGAACCGGAACACGTGCCAGGGAACGAAACTCATCCACAGCATCCGACTTTCCGGATACATTCTCCCCCGGGGGGGGGGGGGGGGGGGAACAGCACGGCTCTGTCAGCGCCAGCGACGTGACTCTGATCGGCGCCAGGCAGGGGCCCCCTGGCACTAAATGAGAAGTCAGGGGAACTTCTAAACTGAATCCTCTCAGCAAAAAATGATTGAAATTAACCTGAGATTCCTACCTTCCAGAGGCAATTCCTGTCTGCATGCAGGTACCGTGATATCGGTGGCTTGTTGGGGCAGGGTCCATCTTTCTGTGCCGGGGTCCTGGTCTGTGACCAGGGCTCCTCAGCGCGCCTGTGCGACAGATGATAAATGCCCCCTGTTTGGGACATCATAGGAGTGAATCAGCTCCAGAGCAGTGCTGCTCAAAGTTGTTACTGTGAAAGGTGTGTTATTGTGGCACCTAGAAGGTGCGGCTCAGATCAGGGACACAGAGTGAGAAATGGGGCTAGAGCTGGGGTTACGGGTGAGCAATTATTAAGTGCATTATGGTAGAGATTGGGGCCCCGTTGCACCAGGCGCTGCACAGACAGTGCAAGAGGCAGCCCTGGCCCCAGTGAGCTCACAGTCTAAGGGATTATTCTGCCCATTTTACAGATGGGAAAACTGAGGCCCAGGAAGGGGAAGTGACTCACCCATTGAACCCAGGTGTCCTGCAGCCCCACCGACACCTTATTCACCCCTCTCCCCAAGAACACAAAGCTCAGATATCCCGCACGAGCAGAAAAAACCTCCCCAAAGAGGAAGCCAACCAGCTGGGCCTGATTTACTGCTGCCGATCTGTTTCCTGGGAACACGTGGGGGGCTGTGCTGGGGAGCAGAAGCAAAGGCAAGGGATTGCGGGGCCGGCCTGTACATGCTCAGAAAACAACCCCGCATCACCCGACAGCCCCCGCGGCCGGCACTGGCCGAGCGGTGGCATTTCCTGCAATTCACAGCGGCCTCCTGGGGAAAGCCGCTCACTTTGTTTGCCCGTCTCCCCTTGCGACGCAGCAGCCCAGGGGGATGATTTCCCCCCGCCACCACCGGGGATGCTACCCCAGCCCATGGCAATGGATGGCCCTCGACAGGCAGGACTCGATGGTCCAGCAGCAGCCCAAGTGTCTGTCCTGCTAGCCCGGTGCCCCCCGAATGCAGCACCCCAGTATGGACCACATCATACAAACACCCCGAGAAGCACCTAGACAAGGCAAAGGGAATGAACAAGGAGCTGGAGCGGACTGATGGGCTGGCCCGTGGGGACGTGTAAAAAGTTCTGTGATTTTTAAACTCAGCCTAGAAGTTCTCTGAGCTGTAACGCGGCGAGCTGCCGCCAGAGTACGGTGAATTTACTGGCTGGCCCCTTCCTTCCTGCTCACTGACTTGTAGCGACACCCCTGCCTGCCATCGGTTATTAGGCCACTTCCCTCGATTTCATACCGAAGCAAAGCGTGGTCAAGCAACAGACTGTACCATTGGTCAACGCACGGCACCTTCCGCCTGCTGGAACGGTACCTCCATCCGGCGAGCCCATCGGTACAAAACCCGCGTGACCAACGCAGCGCTAATCCTCGTCAGCCCTAGCTCCACCCGTCGGTAGAGCTCAGAGAGACTTCTCACGGAGCTCAGGATTGTCCCTATTTTATAACTGGGGAAACTGAGGCATGGGGGGGGGGAAAGCGACCTGCCCAACGTCACCCACCAGGCCGGACTAGAACCTAGGTTTCTGGCGGCTTGGGGCGGTCTACACTGCCAGTTGAGATGTGACTGCAGCACGGGTCAGCATAACCATCGCCCGTCCCGCTCAGCCCTGCCCCCAGACTGACAGAAGCCCCAGGCTTACTGAACCCTGTGGGGGGAAGGCCACTCAGCATTAGCCAAGCCACGCCCCCTCGGGCTTCCTGCTTAAACAGCAACACGGGTCCCGCCCCTTCGCAGCCCCTGTGGGTACAGGGGGGTCGGCGGCTCCCTGGGCCCCGCTAAAAAGAGGCAATGAGCAATGTGGGAGGGGACAGGGCCTGATTTGCTGCTGCTGGGATCCAGAATTCAAGAGATTCTATGAACTGCCTGCAAAGGGGGATACGGGACCTGTCCCCCTAGGGGGTGCTGGCTCCAGTTCAATCCCAGGGCAGGGGGACAGGCTGCCCCTCTGCCCTTAATGCCCAGGAAACTCATCGTGTAGAAGTTAAACAGCTGTTGAGCCCCACCCCAGAGGTGGCTGCATTTCAGCATGGGCTGAAGCAACGGAGCACCCAACAATGGCTGCAAGGCCCTTCCAGGGGAAAGGCTCCTTTGAATTGCTAGGTCATTACTGCTCGGGGGTCCCGTTGGATGGGGCTCACCCCCTTTTCTTCCCATCCCCACCCCCCCCACACACCTTTGCAACTGGGGCTGTCGACTCCGGGGGCCGTGTCTCAGCCCCTCCCGGCTCTGCCAGGCCGAGCTGGGCAGCTAGTTTAAACCATGCTGATGTAGAATTTTCCCCTCCCCTCCCGCCAAAGCCGGTGGGCTAGGCTGGCTCAGCGGGGAACCGGCCCCGGGAACTGCCCGGTCCTCCCTGCCAATAGACCTCAGCCACAAGGGATCAGCGCCGAGGCCCAGCTGACCTGCTTTCCTGGCCCTGGCAGTGGTCAATACCAGATGCACCAGAGGCAGGTGCAAGAAACCTGCGTTGGAGCAGCAGCGGATTGGCAGAGCAGACTGGCCTCCCGGCTTCAATGGTCCCCGGCAAGTCGCCTTCCTTCAGCAAGAGACGGCACGGAAGGATTCAAATGTCTGAAATCCCTCCAGCTCGCATCTTCCACCCTCATTCGTGGGTGCGACTTCCTTCCACCTCAGCGCTGCAAAGGTACTTAGTGGATATGGGGAAAGCGGTGGACGTGATAGATCTTGACTTTAGCAAAGCTTTTGATACGGTCTCCCACCGTGTTCTTGCCGGCAAGTTAAAGACGTATGGATTGGATAGATAGATTCTAATGTGGATGGAAAGCTGGCTAGATCGTCGGGCTCAACGGGTAGTGATCAACGGCTCCATGTCTAGTTGGCAGCTGGTATCAAGCAGAGTGCCCCACGGGTCAGTCCTGGGGCTGGTTTTTGTTCAATATCTTCATTAATGATCTGGATGATGGGATGGATTGCACCCTCAGCAAGTTTGCAGATGACACTAAGCTGGGGGGAGAGGTAGATACGCTGGAGGGTAGGGATAGGATACAGAGTGACCTAGACAAATTGGAGGATTGGGCCAAAAGAAACCGCATGAGGTTCAACAAGGACAAGTGCAGAGTCCTGCACTTAGGACGGAAGAATCCCATGCACTGCTACAGACTAGGGACCGACTGGCGAAGCAGCAGTTCTGCAGAAAAGGATCTAGGGGTTACAGTGGACGAGAAGCTGGATATGAGTCAGCCGCGTGCCCTTGTTGCCAAGAAGGCCAATGGCATATTGGGCTGTATTAGTAGGAGCGTTGCCAGCAGATCGAGGGAAGTGATTATTCCCCCCTATTTGACACTGGTGAGGCCACATCTGGATACTGTGTCCAGTTTTGTCTCAAGTTGCAGTGGGGGAGGTCTAGGTTGGATATTAGGAAACACTATTTCACTAGGAGGGTGGTGAAGCACTGGGATAGGTTCCCTAGGGAGGTGGTGGAATCTCCTTCCTTAGAGGTTTTTTAAGGCCCAGCTTGACAAAGCCCTGGCTGGGATGGTTTAGTTGGGGGTTGGCCCTGCTTTGAGCAGGGGGTTGGACTAGACACCTCCTGATGTTCTATGATTCTATGATCCCGGGACGCATCCACAGGGGAATCTCGAGGAGGAGCAGTGAGGTTATTTCCCCTCTGTGTTTGGCACTGGTGCGACCGCTGCTGGGATCCCGTGTCCGGTTCTGACGCCCACCATTCCAGGAGGACGTTGATAAATCAGAGAGGGGTGAGAGAAGAGCCACAAGAATGATCAATGGGTTAGAAAACCTGCCGGATAGCGAGAGCCCCAAGGAGCTCGATGGCTTTAGCTGAACGAAGAGAAGATGTGACTTGATCCTAGGCTGTAAGAACCTACGTGGGAATCCAATATTTAATAAGGGGTTCGCCAATCTGCAAACCTCGCTCCCGTTGAATTCGGAGCTGCAATACCCGTATGGATCTGAGCCCACGCTGAGGACTCGCTCACCCGGGTGCGGTCCGGTGCTCAGCACAATCGGGTTAGAGCTGAGGCCCCCCGCTGCTGTCTCAGTGCCCCAAGTGAGCCCTGAGCGTCTGGCAAGGCAGAGCCAGGCGGTGGAGGTGCAGACTGGCTCTCAGAGGCCCTTTTCCAGCAAGACACCGGGCAACAGCTCGTCCAGCCCAGGGCCGGGACAGCAGGCCGGGGGCGAAGTCGAGTCACAGGTTCAGGAAGCCAGTTCATATATCCACAGCAAACAGGAAGCAATGAGGCAAGACCTTGGCTGGCCCTGGAAATGGAGAAGAATATAATATAAATCAGTTGGGCCGCGCCTGGCACTACAGCGAGCTGCCCCAGCGAGCGGCAGGTTAACGCTCTGATTCGCCAGAGCTCCCGGCTCTCAAAGCAACAGACGAACATGAAATCAATGAGTCCCGCTACCCGCCCCCTGGGCCAGATGGAGATGGAGGAGAGGAAAGTGGAGAGGTTAAAGCAGGAGGCAGACTAGGGGGTCAGGACTCCTGGGTTCTATTCCCTGGGAGGGGGGTCTTGGGATCAGAGCAAAAGGACATTGGACTCTGGTTTCTACTCTCGACAATTTATGCCCAGTGACCCTCATTACCACAGTGTCTGGGCACCTTATGCTCTTCAGTGTATTTGTCCTTAACCCCCCGCCCTGGAGGTTTGGATATCACCATCCCCAGCACCCAGGTGGGGAACTGAAACCCACAGAGGCTAAGAGACTTGCCCCAGCTCACCCAGGGAGGCTGCAGGAGAGCCCAAAAGTTGAATCCAGGATTCCCACGCCCCATGCTGGCCCCTGGGCCGTCATTCTGTCAGTGGCGCTGCCTGGGTAACCCTGGGCCAGGCCCAGCCCTGTGCCTCAGTTTCCCCTCTAGTTTGGGGCAGGGACTCTTAAGCCAGTCACCGGCTCTCTCACTGTGTCTGTGCAGCACCCGGCCCAATGAGGCCCTCATCTCGCCTGGGGGAAGGGGGAACGACCCCCACTCCCTAGTGCAGAGAGAGCCCCACTGCAGCCAGCTGGGCCAGCGGGGGCTGGGCGCCTCTGTTCGGCCTAGGAGGGGGGGAACCGCCTCATGGGCTCCAGCCACAAGAAGCTGGGAGGCCAGCGCTGGAGGGAAGAACGGGAGGTTTCCTGCCTCCCTCCCCCTTCGCAAGCTGCTCTGCCGGCAGATGCTGAACAAAGCAGGAGCCGCGCTGATCAATCCCACTGAGACTACAGCTTGCGCTCCCCCCTCAGACACACAGCCCGGCCTGGGGACCCGAGCCCTGGAGCGATGCGTGGAAGAGGCGGATTCCCAGGCCCCTGTTGGCAGGGAAAGGCCTTGTCGCTGCTCAGCAGAGTCTCAGCTTTCACTAAATAAAAGCAGCCAGTCTCAGGCTCTTCGGCCTGCAGATGTGACCCAGGTGTAACTGACTGCCTGAGTCTGCAGAGAGCCTGGGACAAATGCTCTGGGAGTGGGGAAGCTGCCTCAAATGTACTGGGCACAGCGATGCTGCCTGAGTTTGCAAAGAGCCTGAGCCAGTTGCTGGGAGGGGAGAAATTTGCAACTAAGATACCCCAACGGCCTTAACGCTGCCCCCGTAGAGCTTCTGCCCTCCAACCTTCCCTTCCCAAAGTGAGGAGAATGGAGGATGGACATGTAAATACATGGCAAGGGACTCAAGCAGGAAGCTCATTCCCATGAGACCTGGCTGCAGGGAAACCCAGGCTGCTGGCAGCGTCCAGCCATTGCTGCCTCACCTTTCCCAGACAGCTGCTGGGGGACAGCTTGGGGCTGGCCCCGCACTGTTCCAATGGATGCTCCTGGGAGCTGCAGGCTGAAGAGGAAGGCTCCCTAACTGAGTGAACATGAAGACATAAGAAGGAGCAGTGGGGTGGCCTGGTGCCATGGGCAGCAGGAGACATGGCTTCTATCCCCAGCTCTGAGCTGCTGCAAGTCCTGGTCCCACTCTGTGCCTCAGTTTCCCCTCCCACCTCATCTACTTAGACTAAGCTCTCAGGGATTTTCTCTCATTAGGTGTCCGTGCGGGAGAGGTGGCCCCTATCCCGGTGGGGTGTGTGTGAAGCGCCTGGCTGGATGGGGGCCGTGACCTCAGTCAGGGGCTGTGCAGTGCCTGGCAGGTGCTATCGGGAGGGCTGCGGGTTACAGGCGACAGTGGTAGCCTCCATTGCGTTTGCCTCGCTGCTTAGCCCTCCCACCTGCATGACGGAGGGCGTAGCCGTGGGGCACCGGCTGACCTGTGTGAATGCAGCAGCACTTCACCCTCCCGCCCTGCTCATACGGCCGCCTGGCCCGGGGCCCATCCCAGGGCATGAATGGCCAAGGGCTGAGATCATGTGAACGTGGGGGCTGGCGATTTTCCCTTGCTCTGAGCCCCGGTGCCCGGAACCCGCTTCCTTCCTGCTGGGAGGGACGAGGAGGCTCCTTGCACTAATCATGGGCAAGATCCCAAGCCCTTTCGGCACTGCAGCCCCATGGGACAGCAGGACCCACGTGCCAGGGGCTCCCTGCCTGCCGGAGCTCAGCTGAAGCACCCGGGGTAATCCAGGCCCCCAGACAGCAGCACCTCAACGGCTGGGAAGAGGGTGCTCCAGAGGGAGGGTAACACGGAGCTGGCAGGGCTCAGCTGCCCTGATGAACATCACACCCCGGGCGCTGCACCCAGCAGCATCCCAAGTCCCCGTGAGAGACAGGAAAGCAAGGAATGGGGGAGCCACTGGGGCAAGCAAGCTCCAGGGCTCTACCCAGCAAGCATGGCCCAGCGGGAGCCCAGGACACCTGGGTTCTATTTGTGGCTTGCCAGCTGACCATGGGCAAGTCACGAACCTGCTCCATGCCTCAGTTTCCCCTCCTGCCCTGTGTCTGGTTGCACTGGCAGACGGGATCATCTGGGCAGCGCCTGCCACGGAGAGCATTTGGCCTGGCAGCGGCACCCGTCGCACTGGGCAGACTGCAGCCAGCGCAAAACGCCCCGAGCTCAGCGGCTCCGCTCGATTTTTAATTAGTCAATTGATTTTTTTTTTGTTGCCATGTCCATGACCCCCTTTTCACCCCACATGCACACAAGGGCAGGGTGCGTGTCTTAGTCCCGGCTGCCTAAGCGCTACCGTAAATCACTAACATTTACACCAAGCCCCAGCCAGGAGAGCTGAGAAGTGGGTTCGCGCCTCCGGAGCGGCCTCAGAGTGGTAACCGCTGAAGCGTGCGGAACTGGCTTCTCCCCTCCCCATCCCACTCCCGGTGATCCGGGCCCAAGGGGACGCCAGAGCAAAAACTCGGTTTAGAAAGCAGCTTCTGGCTGCACCGCGAGGCTGCTACACCATCAGTATCAAGAGGGGCTTTGGGGGAAAGAGCAACTCTTACGGCAGCTTCTTAACTGCTCCACAAAGCTGCCCAGGTTAACCCTGTCCTCAGCGAGGGGCAGCCAGCTCTGCGCCGGACTCCTCCTCCAGGGCCAGCGGGGCGCTGCGCTGCAGGGAGCGGGATAGCTCAGTGGGGGGCGCTCTCCCCCGCCGTCAGCGCTGACCCCAAAGCCCCAGCATGGGGCTGGGGGCATTGCGCTGCAGGAAGCAAAGCGTGCTCCCCTTGCCCTCGGAGCTCACCCCAATACACCAGCCCAGGGCTGGGGGCCGCAGGGGAGTTCTCGGCAGAGAGGCTCGCCTTGGTGAAGATCCAGCACCTCTGCTCCCATTAAGGAGGGAGAAACCTCATAGTCCATCTCTCAAACGGCCAAGGAAGCCTCCAGCAAAACCAGAGTTGACCCTCTGGCTACTCCTAAATCCCATCCTCCTTCCCCTGACACAAGGGAGCACAGTTGGAAGCGGGATCTCGCAAAGGGCCCTTTGGGGTGGGATCTGGGCACCTCCCTGCCTGCTGGTCATCCCCAGCCCTCCTTCTGCCTGGGAAGCAGAGGCTGCTGGGGCTTTGAACGCAGGGATCCATTCCTGGGATGCGGAAGAGATCAGCTGACTGCAGGAGCCAAAGGGCAGGCTGGAGGAACCAAAACTTCACTCCCTCTATCTCCTACAGATGCATCTGCTTCCTCCTTCCACCCTGGAGAAGGGGGGGGAACACCAAACAGCCCAAACTTGTTCAGCACCCCCCCCCCCGGGCCGCTTTTCTAAATACAGCCCCTCCGAGCGAACCAGGCGACATTACAGCCCCGTGTCCTGTTTATGTTCAAAACAACTCAGTTGCTTATCTACCCCCCACCCCCACCCCATCGCCTCCCCAGCAGCCCTGCCAAGGCAGGATGGCTGGTTCCGCCTGCCTTGCTGGAGTCAAGTGTGGGAACGATGCGGGCTCAGTTCCTGACGGGAAGTGCCTTTTATTTCTTCTTATTCTTTCCACGAAGAATGAGGAAACAACAAACCCGGCAAGGGGAGATCAGGGGCTGAATTAACTAACCCTCACTGAGGGAAACGGGACAGCTGAGTCATGGGGGAGGGCCAGGGGCTGTGTTAATATGGCAGGGGGGGGGGGTGGCAAAGGCAGGCCGGGAGGGACGGCTTTTCCCAGCTCACCCACTCCCTTGGGCTAAGCAGTGGAAACAAGAGGCGAATGTTACATTCAAACCCTAAATTATGTTAATCCCGTTAAACAGGCCGGGACAAAGCGGGGAGGCGAGGGAAATTATTCTGACGGGTGAATTAGATATCCAGCGACTTCCCAGCTGCGCCGGCAGATTGACTAGGTGGGCTGGTAAACTTCACCCTGGCGCAGTGCCGAGCTCGAACCCTGGTCTGCCGAAAGCGTTAAACTTCCAGGCGTACGGGCGATACCGGCGCAGCCATGCCAGCATGGACCACGCCGTAATCCGAGTTCTAGCCGGCAGAGCCCGCCTGAACTGGAATCGGAGTGAACCAATCCCACCAGTTTAAGGAAACGCTGCGTCTGCTCATCCCAATCTGTTTACTTTCCTGTTTACATCCAGCTTTGGTCTTGGGATAGAAACTAGGACCTGTTTTCCTGAATCAAAACAGGAACACTCCCCCTTCCAGCCGCTTCCACAACTGCAATTTTAACCTGCATCATGCAACACACACCCAGGGATTCACCCCACTTGGAACTGTCCTTCCCCATCTGTTTCCTTTCAAATAATACACAAGTCCCCACGCCAAGCGATGGCTGCCTCTGAACCCAGGAGGCTGTCAATCGCTTCCGGTCACTTCCTTCCAACTGCAGGAAGGGACAGGGAAAAAACCCAAGGATCTTACTTAAAAATTCAAACACGCTTTTGTGGCTCCAACTCTACGGTGGGTTTATTGTCGTTAGAAGCCCCTGGCATTTATACTTTACAACGATGCTTAGGACAAAAACAAGGCTGCTCCAGCCTCACGCAGTCATAGACTTTGCTTGAGGGGGTTGGGGGCCAATCTGCCCGAGGCCTTGTCCTCCCCCCAGGCACCAAAATGCAGAGTGAAGCCAGTCTATTTAACAGGGACAGGCAAACCCGGCTCTGGAGTGGGAAAGGTCAGTGCAGTTGTCCTGGGGAAATGGATGTCAGACCAGAGGTGGGAGCGTGCTACCTAAACCTCCCCCGAGCACGGCCGGCGGCAGGGTTGGGGGAAGGAACATTTAAAGGACACGGAAGAGAAGCTCACTTGGGTATTAGGTGACGGCTCCAACAGAGGGCAGAAGGCTGCAGTGACTGTCTGTAGTCTGGCCCCTGGACAGGCAGGGGTCACGCTTAGCCCTGAAACGGGAGGGGCCTGATGGTCTCGAGCTGGAGGTGCAGTTTATAGGTTCACGGCCATTCGCCCGTCTTGTTTCTACACTCTCCCAGTGCGTGTGGGGCCAGCCACCCCTGCCCCATCCGGTCTGGCAGGGAGCAGATCATCGGGAGTGCCTGCTCCCCTTGCACTGAGACTGGACAATCTGTGCCCCATCTACCTCCCGCCGCCCTTCCAAAAGAGGGTTTGTGGCCCCAGCTCCACCAGTCCTTGGCAAACTCTGAGGGGGCTAAGGCGGGTGCCTCTTGTAGTGAGTGAACGGCTCAATTGCCCGTCCCACACAGGACACCACCTCCTACCCCCCTCCACGCCTAAGGGAGAAGAGCAAAGCAGGGCCGCGCCGTAAGCCGCCTGTAGAAAGATGACCGTTTATTTGAAGCGTGCGTCCCACTGGTTCCATTCACGCCAACAGGAGCAGCACGGTCCTCTCTCTCGTCTGAAGGAAACACGATACAGAGGGGGGGCGAGATCTAGAAGCTAATTAGGGAGTGACCCTCCCCACCCCCCTTTATTTGTACTGAGATAAGTCCATTTCTCTGCAGACACACAGGCCCCACTAGGCCACCGTAGAGCCGGCGTGGGACTCTCTGCCGGCCGGCTCGCCGCCCCGCAGAGCGGGTCTGGAACAGGCTAAGTCTGAAGGCAGTTCTGCAGGCCTTGTAGATGAGATGCCATGGCTGGAACCCCACCCCCCAGACCACGCTGCTCTGACGGTCCACAAGCGGGTGGGGCTGCACAGGAGAGTGTCACTGCTGCTTCGACCGAGGCCATAGCCGGCTTGCCAGGGAGCCCAGGAAAAGCTGCTGCTTCTTGTTCTTGGAGAGGTCGGCGAGCCGCTGCTGTTCCTCCTGCACGCACAGGGAAGGAGACAAGGCCTGCGTTACTGGGGCGTGCTCCCAGCCCCACACGGCCCCAACAGCACCGAGCTGAGGGCTTCCTTGAGCCTTCCACTATTAGCCACTGAGCCCTGTCTATGCCACAGCTCCCGGGCGGTGACTCAGGCGTGATTTCAGCCAGGGAGGTGAAGTGATCGTCCAAGTTCCCACAAGGAGTTGGTGGCAGAAGTGGGAACACGCTCAAGAGCGGATTGCCACCCCTGTGCTTTCACCCCCAGCCCATCCTTCTGCCCCAGCCTTCAACAGATGATGCGCAAGCGATAAATCATTGCACCAAAATCCAACGGGAGGTGATGGCTCTTGCCAGCACACATCCAGCCAGGCTGAGATGTGAGTGAGCACACGCTAGTTACACACAGGTGAGCCTGTCACTGATATGCTCAGCATCAGGGTGAGCCTGACAGGTGAAATACAGTTGAGGGGCTTGCGGGAACGCCAGTTTCTTTTCCCAGCTCTGCTGCTGGCTGGCCTTGGGCCAGTCACTTCTCTACTCCAGGCCTCGGTTTCCCCGTGCGTACAATACTGATCTCCTTTGTAAAGCTCTCCGAGAGCTACTGACGAAAAGCTAGGGCTTTTTCATGACGATTGTAACAACTACATTGGTTCCGACACAGCTATCATTAAAGCGGGACAACCCTTAGCGTGGATGCAGTTAGCCCAGTAGCAAGGTACTTATTTCGGGAGGGCTGATTCCGGTAAGTTTCCAAGCCAATCTAGCCACGGCGATAGGATACCTGCGTGCAGAGCAGCCCCTGAAGCCTTCCTAATGCTTCCCGGGGAAGGACTTGGCCAGTGCTCCCAGCTGCACCCCCCTCCCCTCGCGTCACTGGTTCCTCATCACCGTCGAGACATCTGTCTAGGGTTTCCACAAGCAAGCCGGGGGGATCTTGCCACATTTCAACAGATTAAAAACAAGACACACTATTCTATTCCACGTGACTAGCGAGTAGGAACCTACCCTGCTCCCAACACCCCCTCCTGACCCTTGCTGTGTCTTGTCTATTTAGATTAAGCTCTGTTCTGTCTGCGCAGCATCGGCACAAAGGGGCCCCGATCTCGTTACCGGAAGACGCTGCTGTAGTACAAACATTATCCCATCCTCCAAGGCTCTGAGGACAGGCTCCATGCTACCCCCTGCCTTCAGGTGCCACAGCCTAAGCCGGGGCGGCAGGAGCCGCGAGATCGGCGCCCTTACCTGCTCCAGCTGAGACTGCCTGCGTTTAAACGCTTCCAGCGGGTCGTCCTCCATCGAGTAGTTCTCCAGCACCGTCCTGACATCCTCGACCCCGCTCAAGGCAATAGCTGTCGGGCAACGAGAGGTGGGGAAGGAGAAGCTGAGCATGGGTATGCGAACACGTCAGACAAAGCCGGGCCGGGAGGCAGGGATTCTGCACTGCGTGCGTATATGCAGCATTACGGTCCTGCTAGGGTCAGAGGGTCTAGACCCAGGGGCGATGGACTCTGTGGCCCCGCCCCTGCCCCACCTCTTCCACTGAGGCCCCACCCCCCCAGCCAAGCCAGAAGCTGGACCCAGGTCCCTCCACCTGCGTGGGGAGGATGGGGGGGTGCCAAGAGCAGCCCCCAGGGCACCCACCCAGGGCAGGCGGAGGGTCCACAGCTCCCCGGGCTCCAGTTTCCAAGGGGCAGTGCCCCAGGGGAGGGCCAAAAAGTGGATGGGCCAGGTCCCCCTGGTCCCCCATTCTGGTGCCTCTGTCTAGGCCCCTCTCTGAAATGCTGCCCGTTCCCAGGAGAGAGGCCCGAGAGACCTGCTCTCTGCGGGAACTTAGGGAGCAGCTGGAAGGGGACTAACTCCTGGACCTTCCAGATATAAACCCAGTGTTCCCTCGCCCACAGGAACGGGTCAGGCAGTCGCTGAGTGTAACCGTCCCATGGCCTTACGGCGCGATGATCCGGTCCGATTTCATCGCCAAGCGCCCCCCCACGCCAGCGGCAGCCCCTGGCAGAGGGACACCCCCTCCCCCCCTTACTCTTCAGGAAGGCGGCGAGGTCGAAGAGCGTCCTGTCGTCGGAGCCGCCATCCCATTTCTTCAGTGCCATGCCGTTGAAGGGCTGCAGGCGGAATGCCTCCTTCTTGCAGTCCACCACCACCACCTTGGCGGGGTCTCTGTTCAGGCAGGAAATATCCTAGACGCGGAGACACGGGACAGAAGCTGAAACCTGCGCTCTCCAGCACCCGACGCAGCTGGCACCACGGGGCACTGCAGGGACAGCCCAGGAGACAGATCTCCCCCCCGCCCAGCCTAGGCTGGGCTTCCATCCCCTCGCCCCAGCCCCTCCACTGCAGCCCTTCTCCTGAACAGGAGCATTCAGTGGGTCCAGACCGACAGGGCAGTTCGAAAATCAGCGACTGCTCTAGACTTTCAGTCCTAGAGTTTCCTCTGTGGCTGGAAGGCGGCAGGGAAAACGCCGGCAGATGCAGCCCGAGGGGATGGGCATGGCACCCATTGGAAGTGGGGGGCCCGCCCCCGAGGGCCTTCAGACAAGTCAATCAGACACAGCTCCGGACGCCCTGGGGGGTCCAGCTACCACGGGGATAGATCAGCCTCAGGCCCAGGGCATGTGAGGCTGGGGGAGGGGGAAATCCTAGGACTTTTCTCCTCAGGGACGGTAGAGTCTGCATGTTGACCCAAGGGCGTTTCTGGTCACCCTCCTCTCTCTAAGGAGGCTGTTCCTCTGCCTAGACAGGCTAGTCCCCCATGTTAGGGGCTACACAAGGAGGGCAGCTTGCCGCTGGCTCAGCACAGCTTCCGGGGCTCACACCAGGCAAAACTGTTCAAGAAAGCCACCAACGACTCACTCCAGCCACCTGCTCCGCCCGAGGGGTCCCGCCCCATAGCACACAGATCCCTAGCACTGCGGGCAAAGCGCAGTCGTTACGGCTGTGGGTCAGCGTCGTGGTTCGCTGTTCCAGATCGACGTGGCGAGCCCTAAAAATCCAGGGCTGGGTGTGTGTGTGTGGAAGGATGCCAGTCGGCTCTGCGGGGTGGCTTAGAGCAACGATGACAGGGGAGAGGGGAGGGGAGAGATGCTAGTCAGACCCTTCCTCTCCATCCCATAGCGAGAATGACTGAGGGGTCCTGTAAAGGCTGGTGAAGCCGGAACAAAAGAGCAACCTGTGGCACTGGGCGGTGCAGAAGGCCAGGAATCCAACAGCAACCACTAGTTCCCATCTAGCACTTTCCATCCTTAGAGCTTAAAGCACTTCACCAAGGAAGCCAGGATCATTAGCCCCCATTTTACAGATGGGGAAACAGAGGCAGAGAGGGGAAGTAACTTACCCAGGGGGCCGGTGGCAGAACCAGGGACTGAGCCCAGGCCTCACGTCCTAATCCAGTGCACTATCCACTAGGCTGCACTGCCTCCCCCATGCAGTGTCTGGATCACTGCATGACCTTGCTAGCGCTGCTCAGACAGGGAATGGAAAAGAGAAACACCCTGGAAGGCGGGGGAGGGGAGTCGTCTTGTGATTGCTGCAGGGGTCTACATTCCCTGCTAGGACTGGTAGTGGGGAGGGATGTATATTCACAGCGTGCTTCGCAGCATCCCATCGCTGCACATGGGCTGGTAATAGCACAGAAGTGACGACAGGGCAATGGATTTAAAAGCTAAGTTAACCCAGAATTTTTTTTATTATTATTATTTTTCGGTAGTGCCAGCAGTAAACAGGGCAGTACCGCGCCGCCGCCTCCAGCTCTGATTTACACACTTGTCGCCCTGTCCCCTCCTCCGCGATATTCCAGTCGTAAACAAAACAAACGTCCCGCTGGGGAACGAATCCCGGTTACGGTACCAGCAAGCTCTTTCTAAAGCTGCGACATCTTGGATGGAACAGCAGGGCTGCTCCTTGCAAAGCCGCCCCGCCCCCTTCAAAATCCACAAACAATCAAAACACAGAGAGAGCTGCCCTGAGAGAAAAGGACGCCCTGCCCACCCCGGGACAGCAGATGGGAGGTGAGCGGGAGGGAGGGCGTGTGCGGGGGAAAGAGAGACAGAAGGTCCATAGCAAAGCAAAACATCCCTGCTCTATTGTGGAGCGCGGACAGCGGTGTTCGAATTGCAGCGCATGAGGCAAGGGCTGGGGAAAGAGGGCAGCTTTTCACGGGCACAGCACTGCCTAGATGCAGAGGTGATATGGGACTATTTCACGGCCGTCGGGCATCACATGGGGAACCAAGGCTAACACGACTGCGCTCAGAGCGGGAGAAAGCACAGGGCAGCGCTGAATTTCGAGCTGCCTACATCCCAAAAGGGGCGTCAGCTGCCTGGGAGAGTTTTAATGTCCAGCCAGGCAGCTGTGCATGCATGTCTAGAAGTCACAGAGACTCAAGCCTTCTGCTGGATTCAGAGAGCCCGAGTGGCAGACACACAGGAATACAAGGTCAGGGTAGACAAGGCTGTCACGGATCGTCTCCATGTTCACATTCTGCCACTGTGGCAACGAGGCAGCAGGCAGACGCTGTACGTACCATCACTCACCGGAGGACAGAGCAAAGTGCAGGAGGGCCTCCCCTCCCCCCCGCCGCACACCAGCCGCTGAGACAAACTGAAATTAACATACAGCATGTTTCTGGACGGCTGACAGCTGAGAGGGGCCCCTTGTTAAACACAACCAATGCATCAAGTCAGTCAAGGGAAAGCTCTGGGGTTTGGTAATAATCTAGCACAATCAGGCAGGGATCTACATCGTACTGAAGCAGCAAAGCTCAGAGCAGCTGCCTTGGTTTTAAAGGTGACCTGCACAAGGGAACAAATTGCCTTTTCCCCAGTTTTTCTCCTTTACCTGGCCGCCCCCCTTGCAATTCTGCTAATTTTTAAAGCCGGAAATATTAAGCCTGATTGTCCCTTGATTGTGCTGGATGATGGAGAAGGGCCGATGAGGAGCCTTGTCAGATGGAAAGACAGTTCTCTCGAGTGTTTGAGTTTATTGGCCATTGTCTCAAACAAAAAGTTTTAAACATCTGAAACAAAAGTCGCTTTCGCCTCTGAATCTGGCGTCATTTCTTCGGCATCTGCAATGTCATCAGTTTGCCAGTTCTCCATAGGGTCTTGGAGAGCAGACAAAACCAGAGTTTGTCTACATGAAGACATCCAGGAAAATTAATCCCAATTAACTTTTAGGTGGATTAGCTAAATTGCATCACACCCATTTGTACAGCCCTGGAAATCCACAGATATCCACTTTTTATCCATAGATATGTGCATCCGCGGATGCAGTTGTATTACCAACCATCTTCGCAGATCAGTTGCAGATCCACATTTTTGTATCTGCGCAGGGCTCTACCCTCATGGATGCTTTAAATTCAGACGTAAAGGGACTTGAATTCATTTTATCTTAATTCACTTCCACATTAAATTAATGTCAACCAATTGAAGGCCACTAATTCGGAGTGAGACTGCTCACACGGGGATGTAATGCAGTTTAACGAAAGGTGTGTATTTGAAGTGGATTCGTTCATTTGATTAATTTTCCTGAGGTTATGGTCTTGCCTACACTTCAGACTACGGGGAGTGTGAACTGCAGAGCGCGCTGAGGTATTGCACTCTAGTTACCCCCAGTATGAACTAAAAGGTACCTAACTTTGCATTAATGGAGAGGACTGTGTTAGTGCAAACGAGGTACCTTTTAGTTCCCACCAGAAATATCAGCACAGTACTTCTGTTTGTTCTGCAATTCACATCCCCACAGTCTGCCCTGTGGCCAAGTGTAGACGTACCCTAAGAGTCCTCACCCTAAGAAGCCCCAGTGAACGAACAAAACTAGAAAATGAAGTCCCTAGAGGCCTTCCTTGTGTATCGAAGGGCACAAAGCCAGCATGCTCCCCCAGCCATCGGTCACCTTTCAAAGCAAGATTACAGCCAGAATGGTCACATCCTCTGACAGACACACACTAGAATTTGCATCGGTGAAGTCAGCAGACATGACTCAGAGCTAGACGGGGTTACAGCTGCACAAAGCTGGGGTTACTCAATGAAGGAGACTCCATTTCCCTTTCAACCACTTCCCCCAGCAAGCGCCAGGGGCAATGGAAGATTTCTCTGCTACTTCTGCCTCCATCATACCCTCGGATGAGGACCTCTCTGTCTCAGCTCAGCAGTTTACAGCCTTTACTCGAGAAAGCTGTAAAAAGGTTTTTTGGTGTATGCTTCTACGGGGATGAATCGGCTGGTGCAGAAGCTTACATGCTTTTTAGCTGCTGAGGCTCACAACACAAAACCCACTACATAAGCTGGAAAAGCTCGGCACCGTGAGCCTCTGATGGGGAAAGACTGAAGTTAACTGGCAGAGCCGTGTGACTAGTCCAAGACTGGAACAGCAGGGGCATCGGCAGAGCTAGAGGGCGAGGTTACATCAGGATACGTAGGCAATGGTCTGAAAGCAGCACGTTAACCACAAATCGCATGAAGCAGTCAGACCCGGTCAGTTTCCTGCTCACTGCAGCATAGATGAGTTCTGAGATTATTTTGGGTCTCCAGCGCTAGGAAGCGGCGAAACTATTCAAGCCAGAACCCCCAGTAAAGATACCTTAACGTGGTGTCCATCCATGTAACGGGTGGCATCTCGGAAAAGCCGATAGGAGATGAATCCATGAGGATCCACGCTGTCAATGAGGGGGAATGCCGTCTGGAGGAGAAAGAAGAGGGGTGATTCAAGGCCTGTACCAGACAACCCTCAAGGCTTAAATGAATCCACAGCTCATAGACACATCTTGAAAAATATTAGGGGTCAACAACAGAGCTTCTGAGTAGTAGCATGTAGATATGTGAAGCTAAAGAAAACCAGGCACAGGTTTCAGAAGTCCGGGACAACTTAATGCATATGGCTGGCTGGACAATGGAAATATCTTCCAGTGAAACATGTAATAGTTTTGGGGAAAGCCTCATCCCAAACGGGGTCAAAAAGGTGCTATTTTTCCTGGGAAGAGATTTCAGAAAAAGTGCATTTTAGAGAACCAAAACAAAAAAAAATTCAGCTTTTGGAGGCAGAACGTGAAACTCACACAACATGGGCAGTTGGGGAGCCATGATTTTGATTTTCCCAACAGAAAACAATCAATTTTTTTTCGGTAAAACAGAAATTTACCCATGGAAAACTTCCATTTTGGGAAAAGGGCATTTTCTGGCAGAAAATCAGATAGATGGATGCGCTTTTCAGTCACCCTGATACACCCCCAAATCCACCGCGCAGCTTGATGTCACAGCCGGCCAAGTTTGGCAGTAGTAACACAAGAAACACGTGCACTAGGGAGGAGGTTAGAAAAGGCACTGGTCAGGAACGTGGAGAGGAACAAGGCACGGTTAGTTAAAGGTTAGTAATTACCAAGGTCTCCAGCAGAGTCCACAAAAGCTGGCATCTCCCCAGCCCACAACTCACACAAATATCATAGGCAACACTGGATGGGGCGTTTAACCATTCTGGAGACAGAGAGGCAGCCCGTGGCTGTGCACACCCGAGTGCCCCGTTGTGGACTTGGGTTCAGACAGGTCTCGTGAAGCTGGTGTGTTTTGCTGGGGCAGCCTGCAGGAATCCACCCCGCAGTGCACCAAAGGGGAAGCTATGCCGGATCATAGCACGGGCCAGCCAGTCCCTTGACACGCTTTGAGGGCAGCACAGCTGGCCAGATGCATGCTGTTCCCTCAGCAGGTTCCAACAAGGGCAGGGTTTTTTGCCTGATGGATGCAAACATCCCCCCTTCTCGCGGAAAGTCTCACCAAATTAGCACGGCAATAGCCCCAATTCAACAGGGTGAATGGAGAAGATGGGGTCCACATAGATTCAAATGAGCAGTGGCATGGTCCAAACTCCGCCATTCACGCCCCAGCTATCTACTGAAGGCAGGTCAAGAGTATGCAGAGACTTTGCCTAGCACAGCAAGGGGGACACTTGCTCCTGGGAGTCTGGCTATAAACAATCAACTCCCCTACACTGGGCTAAACCAACCCTCCCCCCAAGCCCCAGGTTTAAGGGCCACAAACCAGGGTGCCAGCCCAACGGCTGGAGTCGCGAACACAAGGAGCCCAGCACGTCCCCATCTGTACGCCTCACAGCCAGGTTTGCCAGAGTCTCTCCCACCCCCTCTTTTAGCCAGGGCATGCCAGCTGCACCTGTCTGAGAGGACAACACCGCTCATGCCCCCCGGCACTCACCATGCCCGTCTCTGACGTGAAGATGACTATTTCATAGTGCGGCGCCAGCTGCTGAAACAGACTGTCAATGCCAGGTCTCTTCTTAAAGCGCCAGCCGGTTACTAGCTGAGGACAAAGGGAGGGACGGAAAGAAAAGCCATGAGATGACAACTCGCTAGGGAAGGACAGGAGCTGATTTTCAGCAGAGAGGCTGATATCGGCGGCATCACATTGTCCAGCAGGGAGAGCAGCCGAGCGCTCTGGGGCTGCCAAGCAGCATGGAGAGAGCACAGGGGGAATAAGGCACACGGTAGCCTAGGAAAGAGGCCAGCGGTTCTTCATGGGATGTCCCCTTCCCCCCCCCGACTCACGCATTATCACAGGGCCTGCCGTATCCCATCTTATTGTAGGGCATAGAAGCAGGACCCCATTGTGCCAGGCACTGGACACACACACAACAAAAAGACGATCCCTGTCCCAAAGGGCTGACAATCCAAGACAGACACACAGACCAATGGGGCAGTACCACGACGACACCGCTCGGCATAGCAGCCAGTGGTCTCATCACCGCAGCGACCCAACAAGTCGATTTTTCTGTAGGCCTCATGGGAAAGGAGTTTGAAGGAGGGACCCGTGGGAAGTTAATCGGGCGGATGTGTACAGAGAACTCCTCGCAAGCAGCATGGACAGGAGCACAAAGGTGCATGTTTGAGACTTTCACAAGTGGGCGGCTGGTGCCGGGGGCTGATCGGAGGCAGGAGTCAACTTCTCAATAGCGAACTACAGAAGACAGGTAGGGGAGAGGCCGTGAAGGGCCTTGAGAATGAACACAAGCAGCTTGTTTGATGCAATGGAGAAAGGGGAGCCGGTGGAAGGATGCAACTCTCTCAAACCCTTCATTCCCCACCTGTTTGGGTGTCTTTGTTGGTCCAAGCACTGGGCAGGCCTGCTCTGTGGACCACAACCCGACAGACGGTGTGTTAAACCAATGCTCAGATCCCAAAGACGCCCTGCGCCGTGGCTGGCGAGTTAGCAACTCAAACACGCGAGTGGTGTCAGGGTTATTGGGAGTTGGCAGCACTGCTCTGTCCACGAGCTCCCCTCTGTGCAAGAGCGAGGACTGGCCAGCCCGCTGAAATAGAGCGATCAGCTGTCCTTCAAATCCACAGACAACTCCAGACTTCCCAGCCTATCCTGGAACGCTAGCACTTCTCTCCACGGCTATGGCCTCCCTTCCCTTGCTTACTTGCAAATCGCTGTTTTGTGATCAAGTTAAATGCATCCAGTTCACACTAGTTAAGTGGCTCGTGATGCAATGCCCGTTACCTTTGGGCCGTCCATGGGCCGAACCAGAGTGGTGTGGCGACCACACGTGCTAGGTCACAATGAGAATCAAATCTGACCTGTTCACCCCTCTGTCTCCACCTTCAGAGGGACGATGGATGGGCTAACCCCAAGTGGCACTAATATGTGCACCAGGCCGCAATACCTGGGGGAGGGTGCTGGGCTCAACCCTGCAAGACATGGGAGATGCTGCTGTCCAGGGTGAGGGCAGTGCAGGCCCCCTTCTCCCCGCAGCCAGGGGGCCGCATTACCAGGAGGGGAGCTCAAATGCAGTTGGGGTCTGGAAAAGTTTGGGAACCAATGTAGTTCAGGACTTCCACAACCAAACTAAGCAGCAGCTCCCAAGAGGCGGATCGAAGCCATATTCTAACCCTGAGATACGCACTGTGATCTAATGACTGCCGAGGGGAAACTGGATTGGGATGAAGATGGGAGTGGGGGCACGTTGGATTCAACAGCTTGATCCACAAGGCGAGTTCTCCATTGTCGGTGCTCTGTTCCAGCATTAGGCTAGAACCTAGGGCTGGACCCACTGGGTCAGACAGCAGGCCTACGTGCTTATGATCACTGTCTGCAGTCATTCGATCCTGCCTCAAGATGCTGTAATGTCCTGGAGAGGAACCCAAAGTTTGAAAGATGGAGCAAATGCGATCCCTCCTCGTCTCTGCTGGCACCACCCTCCTCTCTGGCCCAGCGCATCTGCTGAAGCAGCACACCCATTTACACAGCAGAAGGCCTGCATGTGTCCAGCATGCAGCTGGCTCCCCCGCAACCAGATGTCCCCTCCTCTCAGAAGCAGCCTGCTGAGAAGAGGTTTAGTTACTGACAGCTTTTAGGCTCATGCAGACAGGGGTCCATCTTCCCCACTCCCAGTGGGCAACGCACAGCTTCTGTTTGCTACAGCTGCTAGATCTGCGGGAATGGCCTGGAGTCCAGCTAGCACTCCCGAAATAAAAGCAAGGGTCAGTTCAGCTGAAGTCAGTGAACTATCCATACGGAACAGAGCTTTGCCAGAGCCCACTGATCCTGATGTGCAACTCCAATTCCAGGCTACACCCACACACACCCACCAGTCCTAACCTGCTGCCCATCTGGGCTCTCTGTGCACAGAATTGTACCCCCATTCCTGACTAGCAGTACCAAAGGCTTTTCCTAGGAAGCTACTTGTGGTCTGACCATTGTGTGAACCTATAGAGTGGCCCTTTATAAGGAAGAAACAGACGCCATGCTGGGACCACTAATCTAGATTTCATTTACGATCTAGCAGGATCTCAGCTAACGCAGTAACCCACTGCCTCCCCCCATGTGTCTGTCGCGAAAGCACTTGAAATAACACACAAAGAATTTGAGGGAAGGAGCCCTCCTCCCCCCGAAACACACTCTCCAGAAAGGGGGACGGCAAAGGGGAGAGAGACTGACTTACCGACCACTCGGGATGGAGCAAAACATCTGTAAGCTCGATGACCAGGGTGTAGGGAGGCTGGTAGTACGGTTCTTTCAGGGGGTCTGGAAGCAGCTTTGGGCTGGTGGGCTCTATAATCATCTGCAGGAAAGAGCCCCAGGAAGACAGTAAAGGAGTTACAGGTGCATGAGGAAGGCAGATAAGGAGGAGCTTGGGGCAGCAGGGCAGAAGAACATGGCTATACATGGCTATCCGGCACACTGTATTAACATGCATGGGCGAGATACAGAATTCCTGCATCACGGATATCGTTTATTTCATCCCTACATCCAGCCCCTTCCACTGGCACTTCCTCCTTCCTGGAAAGCTTTAGTTCCCAAGATGCTACTCTCATGCCCCTGAATACCTGAGTGTTACTGACAGGTGGCAGAGGAAGGGGCAGTTTCAATCCAGATCTGAACATCTGCTGCTCTCTTTCTTCCCTGCTCTCCTCGACCCCCTCCCCACGCTGACCTCGTAACCTATCGGCTTTGGAAAAAATGCCTGCGACTCCCAGTTGTTGTACAAGGCGTCTGTTTAATCAGAGGAAACAGGAGAACACCATTAACACCTCGTTACAGCTTGCCTCAAAAACTAACAAGGGAGATTTCAGAGAACACAGGTCCCCTCCCAATCTGGTACAGTCTTCCCTATCTGCATCCCCCTGAAACCAAGGCTTTGTCTACACTGGAAACTGAGCGACAAAACGTCTGTGGTTCAGGGGTGTGAAAAAAACAAACACTCTCTCCGAACGACAAAAGTTTTGCCGACGAAAAACACTGGTGTGAACAGTGCTTCATTGGCAGGAGCACTCTAAAATGAGGTCTAAAATGGTCCTCCGCTATCCATTCGTGCCTGGAAGCGGCCTCTCCGCCTTCCCTGCGAAGACGGCTCAAGAAGCTGGCAGCGTTAACAAGAACGTGAGTTCCTAATGAGAGCAAAGTTGCTGATGTGAAGAGATTTTTAGCTGCCCAGGTGTAAGGGGCAGGCCACGGTTCAGGTTGGAGAGTTTCTACCCTGGAATAGCCGATGAAATTCACAACACAGAGAGCTTGACACCTACACATTCGGGGCAGCATCAACCGTTGTAGGGGGAAGAACACAAAAGCCTGGGTGCTGATCTCGGCAAGACGAAGGAGAAAACCTTTTTTTGAAGCTAGACCCATTTAGACTGGAAATAAGGCACATGTTTTTAACTGGGAGGGTAACGAACCACTGGATCAACTTACCAAGGGTCACAGCGAATTCTCCATCACTGGGAATTTTAAAATCAAGATAGGATTTAAAAAAGAAAAAAAAAAGCTCTCGCTCAAAAGGAATAATTTGAGGGCAGATCTCTGGCCTGCGCTATTCAGGAGGGCAGGCTAGGATCACAGTGGGCCCTTCCAAATTTTCAATACAAGAACCATCAGCCTAAACGTATTTCATTAATGGCTTAAGGTCTTCCTTAGGGGATGTCTACACAGCGACAGCTGTGCCTGGGTTAGCCCGCCGGAGCTAGCTTGAACCAGCTAGCGGGGGTAAGAGCAGCCAGGAAGATAGGACAGCATAGGTGGTACAAGCCAGGCACGGACCTGGGGTACAAACTCTGCTCGCCAGCCTAGTCTGCTGCACTGTCTTCACTGTGATTGTTACCCGCTGGATTCAAACTACTTCAGGCTTCCCCTGTGGTAGGGAAGTATCAGGCCCCTCCCGCTTTTTTAAGAGGTGGGAAACTGAGGCACGGGAGATGCTGAATGACATGCCCAAGGTCACACTGAAATCAGTGGGGAAGCAGGGAACTGACTCAGATGCCCGAAGACCTAGGCTAGTGCCCTATCCCCTGGGCCATCCTTCCTCTCAAGCCAAACTTCAAATGCCAGGGCCAGGTTAAATCCATGACAAGAAGAGAGGCAGTTTTACAAATCGGAGGCAGTGTGAGGTCACTGTGAGCTCTCTGGAGCTGGGACCGTCTTTCACCACACGTTTGAACAGGGCCTATCTGTCTGTTATCAGAAGACAAATGATAAAGAACTGCAATAGACCTACCCGAATATCTGCAGAGGGGCTCGGTTTCCTAATCATAAGAGTTACGTTTGGCTCAAGCCTATGAAATTTACCCTCGAATTTCCACCTGACTGGAGAACCTAAGATCAGCCCTTTGACGAGCTATTCAAGACCAGCTGGAGGGTTTGTGCAGCAACTCACCTGCCTATAGTCTTTGAAATATTTATACGTCCTTCGGAGCTGCTGAACCACCACTGGATCTGCAAGAGAAGAGGAAGAGTCGAATGTAGCAGCAGCGTCTAGAGTGGGAAAAGTCTTCCCGCCACACATCGCAGCTAGCAGGAAAACGAATCCCGGCCTTGCTAGGGATTCTGAAAGGACCATATGCAAACAGGCTGGGTGGGAGGGAGGATGCTTGGATGCTTGGGGTATTAGAACTGAGGTTCAGTTTCTAGCTCCCTACAGATTTCCTGGGAGATCTTGCCCAAGTCACTTAATCAGCGTGCCTCAGTTTCCCACCTGCAAAATAGGGTTACTGCTCCTTTCCCTCACAAACATGCTTTGCTCATTCATGATGGCAACACATAAAATACCCAGAGAGGCAGGTACAACATAGAATTTATCATTTCATTAGCCGTGGATCCTTTCAGGGACACAAACGCTTCCAATTATACTTCCACCAAGGAGACTCTGCACAAGAAAACCAGCCCCAAAACTGGTGATGCTGTAAGAATCTGCTTCAGCAAAGGGTCTGATTAGTTAAGTGCCAACACCCTTCCGTAGGACCCTATTCATGTGAACCAGCCTTGCAAGAGTCTACTCATCCTCTCCCCCAGGCCAGCCAGCATGGGAGGCAGCATGTTCTGGACAGGGTTGCAGATTTGGAGTCCATGACACCTGGGTTCTATTCCCAGCTCTAACACCAACCTGCTCTCTGTCCAGAGACAAGTCCCTTCTCCTCTCTATGCCTCTGTTTTCCAGCCCACTTCTTGAGTAGTCTGTACGCTCTTTGGGGCAGGGTCTGTCTCTAAGGGTACGCCCGCACTACCCGCTGGATCGGCGGGTGATTGATTGATCTATCGGGGATCGATTTATTGCATCTCGTCTAGACGTGATAAATCGATCCCCGAACACGCTCCCGCCGACTCCGGAACTCCACCAGGGCGAGAGGCGGAAGCGGAGTCGATGGGGGAGCCGCAGCCATCGATCCTGCGCTGTGAGGACGGAAGGTAAGTCGACCTAAGATACGTCGACTTCAGCTACGCTATTCTCTGTAGCTGACATTGCGTATCTTAGATCGATTCTCCCCCTCCCCCTGGTGTAGACCAGCCCTAAGGCTAGCAGCACAGCTGTACTGCTGCAGCTGTGCGGTCTCCCATGTAGCTGCTCTATCCTGCTGGCGCAATTAAACCACCCCCAACGAGTGGCGGTTACTACTCTGGGCCTGTGCAGTGCCCAGCACAACAGGGGCCCTGATCGCAGTTGGTCTGTGCAGCACCTAGCACGACGGTGCCCCAAGCAGCCATTTGTTTTGAGGCAGAAGATAGTTTTCCATCATCACCAAAAAGGGGGTTGGAAGGTGATTCAGTGGGCGGGGGAGGCAGGTGACAGCAAGTAGAACTTGAAACTAGACTGGCAAAATTTTCGTGGCAATTTATGCCTTAAAATACACTGGTTATTTTATGCTTCATTTCTGTTATTTACAAGCATCATTCAGGTCTTCTGTTGCATCAGTGAGAGGTGGGGGCAAGTTACCCCAAACTATTTCATTCTTTAACTGGCAAACCCGAATTTAGGGGTGAAGGGAGGGGAGGGGGAAGGCAGGCATATGCACAACAGTATAAGAACATAGTTTTTAGCTGCCAATCAGGACCAAACTACTCAAGTCTAGAGATTTGGGGGTGGGGGGCAAACTTGAGGCACTAAAGGGGATTCTCAGAAAACAAGGAGCAGCATCCTTCTAAAAATCAGGCCCCTTCTTAAGGGGTCAAGCTGGATACTCAAAACAAAAAACAGACACACCCCAAATCACTAACCCCGGTTGAAAATCTCAGCCCATACCTTTAAAAGGGAGGGAGGATGCCCTAAATGAGCCGCCAATGACAGCATCTCTCTTGGGGGCACTGAGGCTGTGTCTAGAAAGCAGAAGTCTAGGGAAAACACTCACTGGTGCGGGAACAAAAATACACAACTGTGTGTCTTCCAATCATCCGCCATGCTAGCAGATGAAGTGTGGGCTGCTGCTGTCTGGCAATCCAGGCCATCTGATGCAGCTCTTGCATAGGCAGAAGCATCCCTCCGCCCCTCCCACCGCACACAAGGAATGGATTTTTCAATTACTGGCCTCCTGTCTCTTCAGATGTTCCCATAAGCAGGGGTCAGGCTGTAGAGAGCGTGTGACTGAGTCCGGAGTCCCCACACTATCGCTGTTAACTATCCCTCTGAGATTACAGCTTTACCATCTTAGCGGCCAGGGTTATTCAAACAGAAACTGTAAGTTAATCAATCAAAGGCAGGCGCACTGAATGGGACATAATTTGCGGGCAATTGTCATGATAATGCGGACGGAGCAGCTGGGGCGGATGACGATGGGGCTGTTGAGAGCGGGATTCAGGTGTCAATTGCAAGCCCATACAGGGGAATCTGACCACGGCCAAGGCTGTGTTGGACTTTGACTGTCAGATGCAACACTTTAAAAAACAAAACACAACACACACACCCTGGAAAAGTTAAACCGGGGGGGGGGGGGGAAGATATTGTTTTAAAACCAAGTCTCATTTGCAAACGAGTTTACCGGTTACTGGCCTGGGATCACGTTTTAAACTTGGACTGCGTCCAATTGTCCCCTTCCCTCCCATGCAGAATATTACAGACCTGCAACACCAATTAATATTTTTTGAAGCGAACGTCACCCTTTGGAAAATTCTAGCATGCAGGGGAGGCAGCTGGGAGACAGGACACCTGGGTTCTATTTCCAGGTTTGAAACTGACCAGAGCTCAGAAACTGACCAGTTTCCAAGTCTGAAACTAACACACAAGGTTCTCCATGCCTGGCTTTTCCCTCTGTAACACCGGGAGGACAATAGCTTTGCAGCCTACGGCTGAGAAGCACTATAGAAGAGCTAAGCGTTTGGCATGACCTCAGGAACACACAACAACTTTGGGGAGAGGATGCTCAGCCCTATAGCGGAAAGTTATCTGCCGCATATCTACAGGGGAGTAGGTACCCATTGTTTTAAACACAGGGGAGGTGAAGAAAAGGTCTGCAGTGTCTTGACAGATTATTCTAGGTCACATGATGGCTGGCGCATGGTGGTTAAACAATTACGTTAACCCCCAACCCGTTCATCTTTAAGTCTAAAAGGAAGCGCTCGGAGAATTAGCCAGAGATTTGGAGAGAGGAAAAAGGGGGAGGGGGAGTTTTCTATTATGTCAGACAATGGGCCACTGACTGAAAAATGGCTTTTAATCTGGACGGAGCATATGCCAGGCCTGCTGAACGGAGCAGGTGAAAAGCGCTTCCTATCCCAGCTCACTCGCTCTCAGGGGTCCGCGGGCAGACAAAGCCCAGGCCCTGCCTCCTCTGTGTGTTTCTGTACGTGTTTGATCTGAAAGTGTTCCGCTCGCCGGACCTTCTGCCTTTGAAAGTGTTCAGCAAAGTTCCATCTGCCTCTGTTTTCTAGGCTCCTTTAGGGAGGGGGCAAATGTCACATAAAGGGTCTGATTTGCTGAGCACCCCCCCACACCCCCCGGTTCAACTCAGTGGGAGCACAACATCTCTGAAAGTCAGCCTCCCTCTCCCCCACCGATTTGCTATTTTCCCTTACAAACTGTAGGACGAAGCAGGACCTATGCTTGAAACTTTCTCACTAAGATTCTGCATTTTTGGGATCGGAATAAGGGCTGTAACCCCCCTTCACACACACCACACTCCACAATCTGGCAGATCTTTGCTGTCTGGTAGGACTATGCTCCTAAATGCTGTGAAATGAACAGACAAGGTGGGTGAAGTAGCATCTTTCATTGAAGTGGTTTTCAATCTTTTTTCATTTGAGGACCCCTAAAAAATTTCAAATGGAGGTGCAGACCCCTTTGGAAATCTTAGTCTGCAGAGCACAGGTTGAAAACCACTGCTTGATTGGACCAACTTCTACTGGTGAAAGAGACAAGCTTTTGAGTTTACAGAGTTCTCTCTTTCACCAACAGAAGTTGGTTCAATAAAAGGTATTACCTTGCCCACCTTGTCTCGCTAATATCCTGGGACCGACACGCTGCAAACATCAAATGAACAGTCAGCCTGTATGACAGAGGTGTGCTCCAACAGAAACCACCAAAATAGGTCTACCCAATGGCATTATGTTGATGCAGGTATTCAGAATATTCAATGCACTGTAGGAAGAAAATCCAGAAAAAACATGTGGGCTTTATCAGGGAGATATGGAAAGCTTTGCCTAGTAGGAAGCATGGGTGGTAGAGAGCTGGGGCCTAGGTGAATTTGGGGGGTCAGAGCCTGGCGGAGGGAGAGTCTATGGCTCCTTCAGCACGCCGATCCATGGAACAGATGAGCGAGCAGCTGTAGAACGATCTTAAGCAAGCGAAGGCACGCTGGACGGGACGAAGGTATGAGAGACCGCGCTGCGACAGGATGCCGTCAGAGCCTGACCTTTCCCCACCGCTCCGACCCCCTTGGGGCTCTCTCTCCTGAAATCTGCCCCTGCTCTTTGCTCATCAAGTGGAACAGGCGAAGAAGAAGGGCATCTGGAAAGCCTATGGCTCCCAGCCCTTGGGGACAGACATACTACAGTGCCACATTCCCCCCCTCTCCTTCATTCAATGTCACAGCAGTTTCCCACTCTGCTCCCTCCACAGCAATGCCTAGGGATGGGTAGGGAAGGGAGAATTGTTAACCCTCCCATCCCAGCACAAGTCCTGCCTGACCTTCTGCCCTCGACAAGAGACTCACACACGCTGTTTATGCACCGGTACATCTGCTCTGGAGAAGCAACTCAAACACTGGCCCTTTCACTCAGCTGATTAGAATTGTAAAGTAACTTTATTTCTTGATTTTTTTTTCCCTAGGGGGAGCTGAGCATGTTACGCTTATTACTGCTCACTCACTATCCAGCTTAAACACATTAAAGAATTAACATATTTATAATCTGGCTTTCCATCTACTGAGCTGCTCTCCTCCCAGACTTCTCTGCCACCTAAATCCAAAAAGTGGTAAAGACATTTGTGCTTCCAGCCAGCCAAAGTAAAGAGTTTAAATCCTCGGTCGGGCTGGGATTTTATAATTCCATAGCTTGTATAACCAAGCGGGGTGTGAAAACTGCCCTGAATGTAGCTTTGGCAGTAGTAGCAAAACACAGACCCAACGTGGGGCGGGGCGGAGGGGGGAAGATATCTGTAAACCTGATCGGAGAGGCGACTTTCCCACTGACTGGCCAAGGTCTGAACAGAGCGCTGTGATTGTGCTGCCAGAGCGATCAAAACTGCCCCTCCACTCACCAGGAGTCCACTTCTGTGGTACCAAAACTTACGCCCGCTTTCAACAATTTGATAGGGTGGAGGGGAGGAGATGGGGCGAGATTACACGGGACTGATTTTGCGGCCCATGTAGTTTCATCGAGTTTAAGGCCAAAAGAGACCAACTGATCATCTAGTCGGACCTCACATATAGCACAGGACATTCATTCTAACCCAGATGCCCCTATAGTAAGTCAATGACTTAGCCTGCACCAAAAGAATTTCTGTGCTCAGGAAACTAAACTGAGTCGCAGGGAGAGAACAGGAGAGGCTGAGGTGCCACCAATGCCCAAGCCTTCTGCAGTGGCAGGGAATTGATTAGGCGAGGCGGGCCCAGATGATCCCAGCCGGAGCTGAATCAATAACCCCAAACTTCCTCCCAATCTGACTGGGGGTGGGGGTGGGGGTGTTCCTTCCTGACCCCGAATCTGGCAAAGAGTTTGACCCTGAGCAGGAGAATGAGACGCACCAGCCAGGCAGCTACGAGAGGATTCTCTGCATGACCTCAGAGCAGGGCCGCCCGGAGAGGGGGAAGTGGGGCAAATTGCCACAGGCCCCAGAGAGGCCCCCACGAGAGTTTTTTGGGGCCCCTGGAGCGGGGTCCTTCACTCGCTTCAGGGGCCCCGGAAAACTCTTGTGGGGCCTGGGCCCTCGGAGCTTCTTCCGCTCCGGGTCTTCGGCAGTAATTCGGCGGCGGGGGGTCCTTCTGCCCTGGGACCCGCCGCCGAAGACCCAGCGGTGGGGGCCCCCCACCGCGGGTCTTCGGGGCACTTCGGCGGCGGGTCCTGGAGCGGAAGGACACCCCTCCGCCGAATTACCGCCGAAGTGGGGCCCCCTCCGCCGCCGAAGACCCCAGGCCCCCTGAATCCTCTAGGCGGCCCTGCCGCAGAGCATGGGCCACCGCACCCCAACAATGGCCAGTCTCTGATGCTCCAGAGAAAGGCGAAACCCCCCCCTTCGCATCCAAGAAAACAAACTGTGCACTGGTGAACAAACTCCTTCCCGAGCCCGCTGCAGGTAAGCAGCTGACGCCCTAAAGCAGGAGATTTGATTATAGTCGCTAACTTGATGCAAAGCGGCATGTGCTATCAGCATGTCACGGGCAATGCAGGCAGCCCTGTTCTCCCCATGCCCATGGAGGAAAGGGATGAACAAGAGGACGCAGATTCCTGGATTCCAAGGCCAGAATTTCTGGCACTGCTACAATCTCCCAGGCTAGCCCTTTTCCATGGTTTCAAAATGGTGCTCCCATTCCACAATGGCAGGGGCAGGGAAGATGGGGTGAGATTACAAGGGACTGATTTTGGAGCCCATATGATCATCTGGTTTATGGATCACTCTGAACAGCAGGGAGCACGCCTCCCCCTTCAGGTTTGGAAAACCCTTGGCACATTCTTGGGCACAACCGGAAACAAATATTAGCAGTAACACCGTGATTGGTGGATTCTGGGGTGGTTCTATTAAATTAGATGTATATTTGAACTCAGTAACCTACTAAAAGAAAAAGCTGAATGCTGAACACGTCTCTGTTGAGGATTTTTGGCCCCATGAAGATGTACCTCTTAAGCTTCCTAAAAAGCACTGGCTGACATTTTTGAGCGTTTAATTTGTGGAGATTCAAGGGGTCAAACTGTTCATTCTTTGGCGGGTGGGAAATTGTGCCTGGGTTATAGATCACCGCATGCCTCTGAGATAAGCAGAGAGCTGAGGTGGGAGTTTTACACGATCTTTGCAAGTGAATTTCAGATGTTAAAAAATAGTGAGAGCTTTACCGATAGACATAGTCATCCTGGCCTTTGAGGCACCTGGGCCTCCTTGGATGATCCCACAATGCAGATTTGTTGCAGCTGGCCGCTGAGTGGGCCCTGTGCAATAGAGACCTGAGCGAATATCGAGCTCATCTTCTGCAGTCAGGAGGGCTCCTGGCTCATCCTCAGCTGCTGCTTTTGGTGCTGGTTCATTACCAGTTCATCTTGTTTTAATTATAGATTAACCTTGGGCTGATTAATACGGAAATGGACATGATTCCAGCTACAAACCGAACAGCAATTAAACACTGGGCCAGGTCCTGCAACCTAGATAGTCCACTTGGTCAAGGCCGCAGCCTTTCCTGTCCCAGAACCCCGATGCTATGCTGGTGACCGCCGCAATGCCAGGCAATTCCGGAAGGTGGGAACAAACCCCCTTATCTTCCAGGGTGGAAAACAAGTGTAGATATCCAGGGGGGGAAACTAAAGAGAAAACCACACAGGAATCCAAGTCAAACAGAGGCCTAGTGAATTAAGAGTATGTCTTCACTACCCGCCAGATTGGCAGGCAGCGATCAATCCAGCAGGGATCGATTTATTGTGTCTAGTCTAGATGCGATAAATCAACCCCCGAGTGCTCTCCCATTGACTCCTGTACTCCACCACCGCGAGAGGTGCAGGAGTCAACGGGGGAGCAGCAGCAGTCAACTCACAGCGGTGAAGACACCATGGTAAGTCGATCTAAGTACGTCGACTTCAGCTACGTCATTCACGTAGCTGAAGTTGCGTAACTTAGACTGATCCCCCTCGTGTAGACCAGGGCTAAGAGCCTACGTGTACTGCTGATTGTGCAGCCCGGTCTACACTACAGATCTTACGCCGGCATAGCCCCCCTAGAATAGACACGGCGTACGCCAACGGAAGGAGTTTTGGCAGTGTAGAAACGCCATCTCCCCAAACGATATTAGCCAAGCCAACAGAAACCCTTCTGCTGGCATAGCTGCATTTACCCTGGGGGCTCTGGTGGCATAGCTTTGTCACTAGCAGGTGTGATATTTTCTACACTCCTAGCTGCCACAGCTATGCTGGTATAAGTTGTAAGTATAGCCTAGGCCTTCGAGAGAAGATATTGTCCAGTTTTCCTAGAATCTCCCTAAGCAAAGGACACTAGGAGTTGTGTGAAGGGAGGGGACGGTCTATGCATGTCTCTCACTAGGGCCATGTGTGTTACGTGACCAGTGATTTTGGAGTACCCAAACCGAGACGTCATAAAAAGGCCTGATTTTCAGAGGACAGGTGCTCAGTCCTTGATGAAAGACAGGCTCTTTAAAGGTTCCTCAGATCGGGTGCCACAGAAGTGAGTCACTCAAAAATCGCTGGCGGCTTCTGAAAACCTTGATCTACAGTGCAACAGGAAAGGAGCTTTCCACCCAATTCTCATTTCCCAAACACCTTTGCTTCTGCCTATCGCTCTATGTTCCCAGGAGGACCGCGGGAGGATGATGAATGGGAGGGTTTAATTGGAAAGGGGAGAGCTGAAGACATTGACTCTACATCTATGTGAATAGAGGAAATCGTTTTACTGAACAGTCACTGAGATGAGAAAAATCAAATTCAAAACACTCTGTCTCTCTTAGGGGCCCAATGCCAGGAGTCTTCTTTGATAGGAGTTTGCTCATGTTCTGTCCTAAGCCCTAAGTAAAAGTGCAGCCGCGCCTTGGCTTGGAGATACTGTTCCACCGCTGGAGATCCCACTCTCAGGAAGCTTTCCCCAACATTCAGTCTCAGGGCGGGATTTTCAAACAAGTCAATGGGACACGTGCTCTTAAGTCACTTAGGTATTTTGAAAGTGCCACCCTAAACCGTCCTCTCTCAGCTTCACCCCAGTCCTCTTACCCATCTGCTGCAGTACTATCTGGCCACCATCACCACAGCATCAGAGCATCACACGCTAATTAATTTCTCCTCGCATCCCCTCTGCGAAGCAGGGAAATGCTACTATCCCCATTCAATAGTACCGAGGCAGACAGGCTTGGCAACTGTCACACAGGGCAGAGTAGGGAATTGCACCTTGGTTTCCCGAGGCCAAGGCTAGCACCCTAACCACTGGCTCCATCCTCTCACAAATCACACTCAGTCCTTCTCCTTCCTTGGCTCTGATGTCTTTCAAATCTGCACAGGCTCCTGCAGTTTAGCCAAGCCAAGATTTCCCTGGTGCTCAGCTGCTGTGGCCTCCTTATTAAGTTTTGTTGCTCTTCTCCAAAACTCTCGTCCTGTGATAACCAAAAGAACATGGAAGCCGCCGTTTGCAGCAAAAGTTGGAAAAGGAAAACGCAGCTGATGGTTTCTTTCAGGAGTCAAAGGGGTTCCAGCCCCATTTCTGACCAATGAGGACTAGCTGGAAACTCTGCTGCAGTCACATGCGGGTGGCAAGGTTCCGAGCTGCTGTTTCACCCAAATGAGGGTTTGGAGGCTTGGAAGAGGACGGAAGCACGTCAAACGGAAGCGGACTCCACGTTTGTAAAACTCAATTGAGCATGTTAACAGAGCTGACTATAGACTGCCAAACCCTCTGGGGTGTGCACACACTCATTCATGGTCATAAATCTTGTTGGATGAGACCCTTCCATTGGAAAAAAAACATCCCTACATCCTTCACAAGGAAACGTTTTCCATAAGAAATCCACGTGCAGATGACAAAAGTAGCCCACAGGAAATGGTTTTGCCTCCCAGTTGACCAAAGCCCTCACCACGGACTGTTTTCGCCCTTTGCTCTCCACCTCGCTTTGAAGGCTCCAGTGGGAGTTCTTTGTTTCCATCCCCTCTGCCGGAAGTGTGGGCTAGTGGCTAGAGCAGGGGGTTAGGAAAACTACTGCTACAGTGAATCAGTGTCAGGCTTGGGCCACTCACGCAACCTCTCTGTGCTTTGGTTTATCCATCCATAACAATGGGAACAACTACATGTCTTCCAGGGGATTAAAGGGGAATCATCATCTGCCCTCCAGAACACAGACCACAACAGAAGATGGCACCATGTTTTCAGGAAGCAAGGAGGGAGAGAAACTGGGAGACTGCAGCTCAGCACTCAGTTTGATCCGGTACTTTAACCCAACTTCCCAGTGGATTCACTGAATCCAGAGCCGTTTCACAGCCAGTTCCACTCCCCAGACAGGTTACTGTAGAGTCCCTTACTTTCATCATTCATGAACAACAGCACTAAGAAGTATCGAGCCCAGATGTGCTTCTCTGTCTAGGAGAAGAGTTTCAATGAGGTGTCTACTGGCAAATCCAGGAGCACCCCACGGGCACAAACATCCATCTCTTAGCACAGCGATAGGCACCGAGTAAAACCCAGCTCACGCGGCGCAGAATTCAGAAGCCCAAACACAAACGTGTTTCTCCAAAGTGAGTCGCTTTCCTGCTTGGGGAGAGCGGGAGGCTTTGGGAAGGCAGGTAGAGCAGCCAAGTCTGAGAAGTATCCTTGAGGGCAGCTACTTTGTCCTGCCACAGGCGGATACCGCTGGAGGAGTAAGGAAAAGAAAGGGCAGATGTCTCTCTCCCTGCACTTACCAGCACGCTTGGCTTTTAAAACTGGCCATCTTTCCAGCCTGGAGCAGAAGGGCCTTTCTGTTCCATCTCACACTAACTTCCCAATGACCAGTGAGTTGCCCTGTTTATCAAGGGAGCCATCTGCGCTACCGAGCTCACATTTGCAGGGGCGGCATGTATTTGCCCCCGCCCCCCGCCCACACACACCCCTCCACCAGCTCCTCTTCTGCCAAGGGCTCACGGGGAGGAAGCGACCCAAAGCACTGAGCCAACTCAGAAGCAGGTTTGGGGCTTTACTCACCATTATCAAATTCGTCTGGGATCTGTAGGGAAAGAAAAGAGATGTGGCTGGTTATTCTTCTTTTCCTGACTCCACTACATTACACAGCATGGCTAGAGACACCCTCACCGTCATTTGCCTAATTAAGAGAAAGATTAATCTCTAAACATATGAATATTCAGATACATCTGTTGGCTGGGGTGCAGCTGCCAGCCCTCTCCCTCTTACCCAAACACTAGCATTGACAGCGTGTTCAACTCTGAGGTCTTGTACCCACGGCAGGCACTGCACTCCGCAACACCCACTGGGCCTGCTCCCCCGGGGAGGGGAGAGGGGATGAAAACTCCTGACATCAGTTAATTACATCAGCTTTTTGTCTAAGTCAAGGGGACCAAGCTGAGATGTCTGACAACCAGGAGGGCCTTAGCTGTTGGCACGTTTCATATATAAGCAGCATGTTTATTGCAACAAGATGATTCACTGCAACATATCACAATGGCTATAAGGAATATTTCAGATCCCATGACCCTTTGCTAAGAACAGCTGAAACCGTAACAGGCAAGGACAGAAAACTGAATATCTGATAACAGAGAAAAAATTCAGGAACAAATCCCATTCTTATTTACACCCTGACCAACTCCACTGAAACCGATGTGCCTAGACTGCGTCAACCCGATGCGCCCGTCGCTCGGGGGAACTTTGATTTTGAACTCCACTAGGGTAGAGGAAGAGCCATCTTCATGTGAGCGATGCAGGACACCTGGGTTCAAATCCTGGCTCTGCCACAGACTCTGGGTATGTCACAACCTCTCTGCAGCTCAATTCCCACATCTGTTAAATCAGGAATATAATCCACTCCCGCCCTTCGTCTATTTCGACTGGAAGCGCCTGTAACTGTGTCTATACCGTGCCCAGCACAACAGGGTCCAGATCTCAACTGCAGCCTGTACGCACTACCACAATACAAGTAATGAATGTTCCTTTGCTAAAGGAAAACCCCACGGTAATGTCAAAGCTATTTGAATCATCACATTTCTTTTACAAAGAAGGGCATATCTTTGGGGCGGGGGGGGGGGGAATTAGCTAAAATACAGTTACATACAAAATCCTTATCTGGTGATGTTCCCAAGAGACAGGAAAAGCAGCTCATCATTAGAATTCATTAGGAAGATGAAGACATTCAAAGTTGCTCTAAGCAGCTCTGTAGTAGTAATACAAACAGAAAGCTAGAGAAGGAATTCCAGGGGGGTGGGTGGGGGTGTTTTTCCTGAGGTGCCTTCATTTACTACCCAGCAGGAAGGCCAGTGTGACAACTAATCAACGTTGATGAGGATGGAGAGATTTGAGCGGTTTAATCACACTTCTACTTGATGAATGTGTGTTTGAACTAGTCACTGTAACCGTTCTGTTTTCACGTTCTACAATTTGGTCCAATTTCTGGGTTGGTCAGGCTAGGTTTGAGGAGATGCAAACGAGTTCAGACATCACCACCTCTGAACCCTGGCTCACTGTAGAGCAGGGGTGGGCAAGCTTTTTGGTCCAAGGGCCATATCTGGGCATGGAAATTGTATGGCAGGCCATGAATGCTCACAAAATTGGGATTAGGGTGCAGGAGAGGATGAGGGCTCTGGCTGGGGCCAGAAATGAGGGGTTCAGGGTGCAGGAGGGGGCTCCGGGCTGGGGCACAGGAGGGGGTGGGGCTCAGGATGAGGGGTTCGGAGGGCAGGAGGGTGCTCTGGGCTCGGATCGAGGGGTTCGGAGGGCAGGAGGGGGATCAGGGCTGGAGCAGGGGCTTGGGATGTGGGAGGACCTCAGGGGTGTAGGCTTACCTCAAGCAGTTCCCGGAAGTAGCAGAATATTCTCCCCACCCCCTCTCCCCAGCTCCTAGGCGAAGACACAGCCAGGCAGCTCTGCACCCTGCCCCATCCGCAGGTGCCACCCCTGCAGCTCCCATTGGCCGCAGTTCCCGGCCAATGAGCCCCAGTCTGCCCCTACGCGTAGGAGCTGGAGGGCAGATATGCTGCTGCTTCTGCGAGCTGCACAAAGCCGCAGCACGTGCACGCGGAGCGGCCCCTGACCCCACTCGCCAACTGGAGCACAGGAGCGGGGCAAGTCCCAGACCCCGCTCCCCAGTGGGAGCTCGGGGAGCAGATTAAATTGGCTGGCGGGCTGGATATGGCCCATGGGCCATAGTTTGCCCACCGCTGCTGTAGAGGATACACAGGTTGTGAACCAAATAAATCAATGTATTTAGATTGTACAGTCTTTTGGGTGGCAGGGACAATCTTGCTGTTGTATCTGTACAGCGCCTGGCACAAGGCAGTCTTGCTCATTGATGGGGGGAGAAGGCGCCTTTAGACACTACTGCAATACAAAGAATGACGACAATGCACTTGGATGAAGAAGAGGTGCTTGGTATTACTAGAAAAATCCAGTCACTACTCAGGCTCTTGCCTGGAGACGATCCTTAGATAAAGTTCTAAGGACCCTAGGCCCGTCTTTAACTATCTGTTTTCCACTGAGGCTAATGCGACATCCATCAGGCTAGTTGCTTATGCCTGCATTGAGCAACTGGACCCCCGCCCCCCACCATAGGTAAGCTTACCCCCACCGGGCAGTAGTTCTTGTACCTTCCAGGAGTTGGAGGTGAAATATCCCCTCTGCCTATTGGACTGCATGGCCCTGTAGTTGTGTTTACAGGATGCAATCAGGCAGGGATCTGCTGGCCAAATGACCCAGCCAGTGTCCAATTACCCAAGTTGTGTGCTCGGGTCCAGACCAAGAAGGGGAAGAGGCGTGGAAGTGCCTCCAAGCTGCTCCAGCCTTAAGGTTGAAAGGAATCATCCCGTAACACTTCATCTGTTGCCCGAAACGGATGATGAGCTCTTAGGTGTGGGGACTGGGTCACGTTCTGCATTTTGTAAACGCGGAGGATATTTTACAGCACTGTGCAAAGAGCTCTGCACTTGAGAAAGTCACAAGACGCTCTCATCATTCTCAAGCTGTTTCCCTGCCGCCTTCTGTGGGCCAGAAGCTCAGCTGTTCCGCTTCTAACCCTCGTCATGTCACACCGATGGGTTTCTTTTGTAGCTGACAGGTCTATTTACTCTTCTGAGCAGCGGCAAGTAGTCACTGGCCAGTCAGTCGCCAGAACCGAACCCAGACGGCCTAGACAGACTTTGTTGGCAGAAGGAAGCTGTAGCACGCGCTCCCCCTCAACAGCACATGCACAGAGGCCGTTCTCCAAAAGGAGCTGCTGCTGCTCCAAAATAAAAAGTCTGCTATCTCCTGTTGGGTGGCTGGGCTCTGTGTTTTCAGCTAGATCTCTCACCATAATCCCCCAGAGCTTCACACACTAATGAATGGAAGGTCCGTTCCCTTTCATGCCCTTACTCCTGAGAGAGTAACTAGGCATCTACACGTCTACCCGGTGCTCGTTCTGAATCGGTGCCATCTCTCCTACTGCACACACCTACCCAGCCGACTATTGCTAGGACCAGTGTTAGGGGTTGCAGGTCACCCAGCTGCCAGGATGAAAGGGATGGTGGCTACCGGGTTGTGAATTTCATCTCCCCACCCGCACTGTCCTCTGGTCCAGCTACAAGGATATGGTGTCAAGCTTCCTCCTGCTGCCAGAAAGGAAGTTCAGCTGGCGCCCTGGCCCAGATATGCTGGCGGATGGTGCCTGTAGCAGGGAGATGTGGAAACCCTGTACAGCAAGCAAAGGGTACGATTCCCCACTGGGCAGGTAATCCCATGGCAGGATGCTAAATGCGGGACAGTGAGAGATTTCTTTTTATTCTACTCCTGCTGGGTCCTACTAATGTATCTCTAGGCTAGTCTGGAATCAATCAGCAGGGTGGTCCCCCTACGCATTTCCGCTTATAAATGGCATCTCAGTCTAGGATAAGAGCAACCCCAGGCCATGCGGCACCGTAAACCCCCCAAATAACTACACCGCTCTTTAAACAGAGCATGTGCGCGCGTAAAGTGAGTCTGCTGCTCCTGAAAGAGGAGGAGCCTGAGGTCCAGTGGCCAGGCTTTTAGGAGGAGGCTGTGACACCGTATCTCAGTTCAGAAAAAACATACCTCAGTCAAGAGAAGCTGGAAAACGACTACATTTCAAGATAGAGGTAGCATTCGCAAAGGCCTGACTGAGCCTGATTAATCCCCATTTGAAACGGTCCAAGACGGCAAGAGAATGGAAAGGGTACCTCCGACCTCAGCCTCAACCGCTAGCAGGGTCATTCCCACAGAAAGCTCAGCAAACCATCTTAAGGGCCGACCGGCTGGTGCGGGCCTGGTGTTAACTCCACAGCGCCACCTAACGGGGAAACGAGCCTGAGAAAGCAGCGAGCTCAGAAAGTAAGCCAACGAGTGAGAACTGGGTGGCAGAAGAAAGCAAACCTGACATGCTTCTTTAACTGGGAGCTCTTCCTTCCAGACTGCACGTCCATCAGCAGCGCTGGGAGCCCCGTTACAGATCCCTAGAACTTGCTAACCAACCTGCTCCGTGTCATGGAGGATATCGATCAAGTGCTCTCTCTGTACACAATAATGCCATCATTTTATAAACACGTGGCTCACAAAACAACCATTTCTGAGGTCTCTTGCTGTGGCCAGTGCAGAGCTGACAACACTGAATGAAAGCGGTCAGGGGAAGAAGGGAAGGAAGCAAGAACAAAACAAAAACAGGTTATTGTTCGACTCTGCGTCAGGAAGCCAAATGCTCAGCTACGTCAGGAGTCAGCCTGTTTTTAAAAATTCAGGCTATTATAAAGGGCTGGAGAGCAAGTCAGCAAAGCCCACATGATGCCCCTAAGTTAGACCCCCTAAGGGACAAGGACCAATGTTTGTGGGGGGTGTCCCCTGGATTTCCAACATCCCACTGCTGGGAGAACCAGGGAGATAAGATAATTTTGACCGGCTGTCTTTGGCTGGCCTCCCACCAGTCAGGAAAGAGCAAATCCAATCAGACGTTTTTATTTAGACTCACATCGAAGAGGTCAAACAGTAACCGGATTTATACAACTGCTTAAAGTGAAGACAACATCCCCTCAGGATGCAAGTCCCCTGGTGTGAATGTGAGCACCACATTGGCCATTCCACTGAAAAGAAACAAAGTCCCTCCCATCCTAATCCCTCTCCCCTATTTAATGCACGTCCAGATCAGGAGGATGAAAAGAACGGACAGCTGACCCTCAAGGGCCATGAAAGGGAGTGGCCCAAACAACAGCTGTCAGGAGGGAAAAAAACAATGTTCATTTCCCAGAGAGCTTTGCAGCACCGTCACCTGAGCCATGAACATAATGAGGTTTAAATTACTGTACCAATTACTAAAGTGAGGTGGCAGCAACAGGAAGTCACCTGGCTCCGACGAAGTGGGTATTCACCCACAAAAGCTCGTGCGCCAAAACGTCTGTTAGTCTATAAGGTGCCGCAGGACTCTTTGCTGCTTCTTGAGTATTAGTAGATAAAGTCCAAGCTTGGCCGGATAACGGTCTACTGGGGCAAGGAGGTGGTTTAAACCTGAATAAAAGGAAAATCTAACAGACTAGAGCTCAAACTGCGTGCTGCCAGCATGTATCTGAGTTCAGAAACATCCCCCACATATACATCAAGGAAATTCCACCCAAGTTAATACACACCCACAGGGCCCCCAAGGGATGAGTGAAGCAGGCAGTCAGGTGAGCTCTCTACTAGTGGTCAAACACGAAAGCCTCCTGCCTTGTAGCACTGAAATTCTGGCTTTCTACCTCTCGGTGCCACTCTGCCAAGATGAAGATTGGCCAGAATCACCCTCATCGATTGACCAGATACGGAATTCAGAAACCTAGGGAATACTCCGGGGTGGGGAGGCCTTAACATCTGGAATCCTGGAGTTCCAATGAGGCAGGTGCTTCCCTCCAGCACATTCTCTGCTGTGACTTCATTTGCAAGGTGGAAACCTGTTCACGAGAAACACGACTAGGATCCACCAACTCATTTCACAAGGACGACGACCAATGAAAGGTCAAATGGAGCGGGTATGACGTGAGCCAACAACCCCTAAGGCTCGGCATCCAGCCATTACCGCTACTGAAGGCCGCCTCCTATCAGATCCTTGATAAGTTTACAGGTGTATCCGGCCAAGATTTCAATAATGAACAGGCTGCCCATTCAAACCACATAAAAAGTGTCCCCAGCCTTATATAAAATAAGGGTCTGAATTTGTTGTGCTGTGAGCTCATGCTATTCCTTCTCACCTATTGTCCGGAGGACAGCTTTATGCCTTCACTGCAGCAGAACTATATGCAGCGATGACTGAAGGCTGTAGTGTAAGTTCAATAAAAGGAAAAGAAACTGGAAACACATGGTGGAAGGAAAAGTGCTAAGGAATTTATTCTGCACTATCAGGAAATACTTTTAGAATGCACCAGTCAACCAGGAATCCTGCAGATCCCTTATTTAGCAACCTATGGGACTCCCTTCAGCCAAACAGAGATTATCTTCTTTTAAAATTATTTTTACTATTAAATTTTTCAAAATATTAGTTCCTAAACTTAAGTCTGGAACTGCATTTGCTCAAGATACGTTTTTATCCCGCATTCATCGCCGTAGCATCTGAGCGCCTTCCAGTCGCACATTAAACAACTTGACTAGAGCTGGGCAGATGATGGATTTTTTTGGTTTGCTGGCAATCAAAAAAAAAAAACTGGGAAAAAAAATCATTTCACATCAAACTGAAAGACAACATTTTTGGTGAATCAAAAAGTAAAAAAAAAATAGTTTTGGGTTGAATGAAACTTTAGTTGTTTTGATTGAGCAACTTTTAGCATTTAATTAACAAAATATTAAAGTCAGTTTCCAAACAAAAAGTTGTTTTGAATTGGGAAAAAACAACATTTTGCTTTGAAATTTTCAAAATTAAATGTTTTTTTCTTGGAATTTTTTTTAACTGAAACAATTTGGCAAAATCACCACAAATTCACAAAGTGTTCTGTAGTCACCGTGTCTGCATTTTTTGGCTGAGAAAAGATTCAGTCAAACAAATTCACCCAGTGTTAGATGACTCACATCTGTACAAGCTTAACACAGCGTATGGCCCAGCTGCACTAACGCCCTTCCCCACCCCCAAATTTAACAGTTATAACCATATAGCTACCACCTAGACTAACACCTTTAGATTTGTGGAGGATGACATATTGTGGTCAAGGCAACCAGCTTATATAGCCAAGGTCCCCTTAGCTCCCTCACAAGTGAGAGAGAGAGAGAGAGAGAATATATATATATTATATATATAAAAAAGCGAAACACACTGCTCTTCTAAGAGCATTTCACCCTACCCACATAACACTGTAACCACTACTGGACTATAATTAGGTTTCAATATGGTTCAAATCTGGTTTAAAGTCAGCATGGATAAGGTTTTTCATAGGTGAGGGTGGTAGAGGGCTTCACAGTGGGTTGTAGAAATTTCATTCTGCGGGTCTGATCCCAAATTAAAATACATCTAAAGCTTGTACGTGTTTTTGGGGCTTAAGGAGCAAGGAGGAAAAGCATAGCAAAGGCATTTAGTGTCCAGAGGTCCCTTTTGCTATCACCTATCTAAGCACCTCACCACATTGACTGTATTTATCGTCACAACCCTTGTGCGTAGGTCAGTGCTGTTATCCTCATTTTGCAGGATGTGGAACCAAGGCACTGAGAGGCTAAGTGACTTGCCCAGGGTCACACAGGAAATCTGTGGCAGAATGGGGACCTGAAACCAGGTCTCTCAGTCCCAGGCTAGCACCCGAACACTGGGCCATCCTTCCTCTCATTCAGCTCTGTTGCTTGTCACCTTGCAATACCCCAATGAGGAATTAACAGGCTTTTGGGAAGGTGGACTCCCCTATAGATTTCTCTTAAGTTCACTCTAGTTATAATTACAATACAGCTCACCATTGACCCCCCTCCACGATACGCAATTCTTCTTGTGGCCAGCTTCACTGGCAAAGAAAACTGTACCAGTACTGATGGCTAGAACCCAAATCAAAGTCAGCTTCCAACCCAAGCTCCACTAACCACATGCAAGGAGAAAAAGGTGACTAGAGAAAGAACGCCCTTTCAATGCCCAGAACAATTGCCTACTTTAAAAAAAAAAAAAAAAAAAGAAGAGACAGCTATAATAATGGACCAGCTGTTTAAGCCCTATAGAATCCACAACACCAAACAAAAAGGAACTTAACTAGTCAAAGAACAAGCCCCAGCCCCATACACAAGAAGGCAATGGAGAAGGGCAAGTTTCATTGTGTCCTGACACAGGTGCAGGACCAGAATGGCTGTTCAGCAGAACAAGTGACATTCTTCGGTGAAAAGTTCACTTTCATTCAAGGACCGCTGGATCAACTTGCTGCAAAAAGAAATCACACACACACACTCCCCCCTGCATGTGAAAATCTCCCTAAGGATCTAGGCTTGAGTATCGAGGCGAGAGTTCCAAATCTGTGGCGGCTTTGCAGAAACTGCTACAGAACTCGAGTCTGCAGGGAGCGGATGCAGGATTGAGGCCGAGATGCTTGTTGATCAAGAGTTTATTTTTAACAGCCCATGGGAGGAACGAGCAGCATATTGTAACTGACTGATCGTTCAAAAGCAAGGAAGTTTATGAATCACGGCTGTGTTTTGCAGAGTTTGGGATTATGTTAAAAAAAAAGACTGGAGTGAAACAAGGATGAGGGACCCTGGACACAGAATTAATCCCAAACACCCTGCATTTCAGAGACCAAGACATCAATTTAGCATAGTGTGACTCTTTTTTTTTAAATTAAAGACACGAGAAACCACTGTACACTGGCAGCCTTCATTTTAACTGCAACGTCATACAATTTTACTTCAATTAAAAACAAAAATTATCAAATTAGCCCAACAAACCATGTAACTACTCGAGAACCTCCAGGTGGTTCCATTACTGATTAATTAAAGAAACCCTGTTTGGATTTGCATCTTCCCAGGAAGCAATATTATGTCATTGGCAGAGTTTCATATTAATATATGTAAGAAATCAGCAACAGTGCCCAGGTTTGGAATAAAAGGACATACACCGAGGACCTGAATGCCATATAATCCTGGCACTTCATGAGCTTTCATGCAGTTTTTCCAGCACAAATCATTCCTAAATGCATTGTTTTTAGTCAGCCAGCAGACAGGAAGACTACTTTTTTGCAGTCAGATCTCTCCTGGTTGTCAGTCAACATGAGCAGAGTTCGCTATAACACTTCCCCGCTCCGATAAATCCACAAACAAAGGAGAAGAGAGCAAAAGCCAGGGACAGTCTAATCACTCGCCCACTCCAACGCCGTCAGACGTGCCTGCAGCATGGTACTTCTGTGGCCAGTCTTTCAAGCACCGGCATCCTCCTTGACATCATCCACTTGTCAGTGGGGGCCATAGGGGGCTTGAATGAAGTCAGCCTCTTACCAAGTTGGGTGCGTACTTGACAGGCAACTGTACAGCAATTTCAGCCTCTGCACTAACTTACTTCTCGAGATTGCTAAATATGCCAGATTTTAGAATGAAGGGGGGAGGGATAGCTCAGTGGTTTGAGCATTAGCCTGCTAAACCCAGGGTTGTGAGTTTAATCCTTGAGGGGGCCACTTAGGGATCTGGGGCAAAATCAGTACTTGGTCCTGCCAGTGAAGGCAGGGGGCTAGACTCCATGACCCTTCAGGGTCCCTTCCAGTTCTGGGAGATACGCATATCTCCATTATTTATTTATTTAACTCATGGCCACAGACCCAGGGCAGGAATCCAGCATTGCAGCTTCTTCTGTAGGTAACACGCACAGGAGGGGTATGAATCAACAGACTGACCCTCCTTTTAGCGGGGAGAGGGGGAAGGTCATTCATAATTCATTTCACCTTCTAAGTCCAGAGTTGAATGGCAAGCAGGCCAGCATTTACTTTGAACACTTTAGGGACTGAGAAACACAACTGCCCCACTTCTCCTATCGTGTGTCACAAAGCTTTTAGCCAGCAGCTGCAACTGACTGGGCAGCCTGGGCATTTAAAAAAAAAAAAAAAAAAAAACAAGCTTCAAGGCAGCAGTTTAATTTGGGGTGGGGGGGACTGGCCCCACATTCAACCAGTTCACATTGGCTCAATGAGGTTTTAAAGCTCAACAGTGCTATCTAGACAGAGAAGCTGGCAAGACAACTGAAAATCCATGCACCCAACCTTAGCTCGGGGAGACTGAGCGTACAAAGCCCATTCAGAGGCTGTCAGGAAAGGGGGTTAAACCCTCTTCCTGAGCTCCAGGGGGGGACCCCAGATACCGCCCCTGCATGCGTGGTGCTGTCCTGACTAGCCAGGTTGGGCCACTTGCAGGGAATTAATTCTCCCCTCCCGCAATACGCTGTGGGGAACTGGGGGCCCAGTCCAGCAACGAGAGTCAAGAGTGTTGTGCCAAAAGGAGAACCAACGGGTGCAACGGGATTACATCACCTTTCCCAGGGCTTGGCTGAAGCGAGCCAAGACCTTTGCTATGGACTTCGGTTAAGGGGAGCCTATGTGCTTGGCTCTTAAAAGGGCAGCACATTGTTTATATGTCCTTTTGCTGATGAAGGGCTCCACAAAGGTGGTTTGTGAAAGAACGCGCTTTCAGTACCTAGTAGGCATTCCCAGTAGGCGTATGGAATTCTTTCCAGCTCCAGCTGGCTTGTTGACTCCTGGTAGTAAAAGCAGCAGTCAGCACTTCATTTTATCTTTCCCATTGGCTTCCTGGATTTTGATGCACACCTAAAAAAGGACATTGGCTACATAGGGAAGAAAAAATCTCACCAGGCCAAGGACAGGAGACAACCTGAGACTGAAAAAGTTTCTGCCATCCTGGACCCTGATTGTCCGCACACTATATAGCGCGTAACTCCTGCTGGAGACAAGGTCTTCTGAACGTAATGGGAGAACAGGTCTTCTGAACATAATGTAGTAGTGGGACTGGAGTAGCTTTGTCCATTACGGGGTGACACCACACAGATCTCTAACATCTGGAAAGCACTATGTAAATTCTCAGTGCAAGTACTATTACTCTTTCATTCTACAATTCTCTTACTGAATCAAGTTCTTTGCAGATGTCATCCCCAGTCAACGTCCATGTTCACCTACAAGAAAGGAGTTCTCAAAGTGTGAGCTACTGCCTTTTGCCAGCCTGCACTCACTGTCTTGATGGCTGAACCCAAAAGAAAATTGGAAACAGGGAAAGTGTGAGGCTTCCAAAAGAATCTGGCCAGGTCTTATTTGTATTACCATACCCCTAGGAGCCCTAGTCATGAAGCAGGACTCCACTGTGTTAGGTGCTGTACATTTTTAATGCTATTTGGCGTATTACAGTAGCACCTAGGAGCCCTAGTTATGGAGCAGGACCCCATGGTTCTAGCCATTTACAAACACAGAACAAAACCATTGTCCCTGTTCCAATCTAAGTAACCACTTTCCACAATCAAGGGCCATCCTTAGCCACAGTGACAGTGTGTAAGATTTTCAGGGGGAGCAGCTCTGGAACAGCTGGTTTAAGAGCCTCAAGGAGAAAAACGTTTTGTAACGATCTCCAAAAACAGCTTCAGGACAGTCCTCTGCTTGCATAATGCCTAGCAAAACGGCACCTGATCTTGACTGGCCCATAGGCATTACAGTAATAAACAGGGTTAATACTACTACTTAGCATGCAGTAGTGTGTATTTATGCTCATGCCTGTGTATTTATGCTCACGCAAGAGTCAGAACATCCTGGGAACGGGAGCAGGCCATTGAATTCTTTGGATGCCTTTCCCGTTTTCCTCATTTGCACCTTCGAGTCATATCTCATCTACCCAACACGTCACATCCCTTTATTCCACAAGCACATCTCATGACATCTGCTGAAAAGATCTGGTCCCAATTCCCTTCCTTTGCTCCAGACTTTAACATCCCATCTGCAGTTTTGTTCTTTGCTGGCATGATCCAGCTTTTTAAGAGAGAGTCACCAGCAGCTGGGGTGTTTTCACCGCCCATATATTACATTTTAAAGTTGCCGGGAAAGAGGAAGCTTTTCTCTGGACTGTAACAAACAGATCAAGTCCCAGTCTAGAAGCCAAAAAAAGAGCGTGAGCAGAACTGTGTGGGAAAAGAGAGATCAAAAGCTCCCCCGTTTTACAGCCAGTCAAGGGAGAGGTGACCAGACAAGTCACATACAATTACATGATGCCATGTGACTCTCAAGGAGATGGGAAGTGTGCCAAGCCCTCCCAACCAGGCACATTTGCTCTGTTGCTACCAGCCAGACACCTCATTATGGCAAGTCACATGAATATGACATTTAAGCAGATAGGATCATTAAGAAAACCAAAGGGTTTTTTACTGCCACAGAGGAAAGCAACGAGGTAACTACATCGCAAAGCGTTTATGAGAAACACGGGTCTGCAGTTACATCAAAGAACAGTTAGATGGGTGAAGGCCTCTGTGGCCTCTCTGCTACATAACAATCTAGACAGAGCTAGCACCTGTGGGCAGACTCTCTCTTCCCTCCCAAGAGCGAGTGTCTACTGGACACGCACAAATTCCTGAGCTGGCAAGCAGATCAGCACAGGAATAATCCCAGCAGCACCGCTCACCTACTGCCCAGTGCAGCCCCTCCCACAGCCTGAGAGGTATCCACGTTAAGCAGCATCAGTCTCACATGGGACCAGCAGAGCGCTTACTGAGATGCACAGGCAGCACCTGTGCCCGTACTGTGTAAACGCAGGAGCCAGTCCCCCCCAGTTGAAGGAGGCGGTAGGAATGGAACAATCTTGTCACAATTACCCTCAGAGCACTAACTCCTTGTATTTCAGGGATGATTTTCAAGAGCCCGTGAGCTCTACAAAGAGTCCAGTTATACCGGAAAAGACTTGTTAGCATGGCTGGTTCTCACACCGGCAGATGGCATGTGCCGACAATGAGACCTGCTGCCTACCCAAGGTGAGAAGGGATATTTGCGGGGACGTGAGAGAAGTGTGTTGTCAGCACACAGGCTCCAACTTCCCATCTAGGGCAGTGAAGTCATTCACCTGAGGATACCAGGGAAGTGTGCCGCCCTCAGCTGCAGCAGAGGGGGATATTATGGGGCGCTTCCCCGCATGACAATTAGCCGCTATTCACAACAAGGTGAGGAATTGGAACTTTGCCTGAACATCAAACAAGCCTTGCATTTAAAGGGCAGCCAGGAAGCCAAGAGGCACTTCAAAAAAGAAAGCCACTCTCCCCCATACAGAACGCCATGAGGATATGCAATGCGTAACCACCGCAGCAATTCACACCTTAATGCTCCAACTGGGCTCATGGCTCGTGCTGCATATCAAAAAAACAACCTGAATGGGCCCTCCTGTAACACAGGACAGATCTAAAAAAGGGAGAGATTTTTACATAGGCAATGGGAAAAGTGCCCTCCAGAGAGACCAGCAATCTACTCCCCTCTGCAAGGTGAGCTTCAAGAGGATCTGTGGCCCGTGCATCAATTTCCAAAGGGGACAGTAAAGGAGAAACAAATTCCTACCAAATCCTTAGAGCAGGGACCCAGTTTCCACTGAAAAGGCCAACCAAGGGCCCTCATCTTCCTACAGATGCTGATGTATTTGTACAAAGATACACTAAATGGAATGCAAGAATGAGCAGCAAGGGCTAGAGCTAATTTAAGCCTCGTTAACAAGTTGCTTTGAGACACCGTTTCCAGTCACTTCAGGATGGAAAGCAGGACGAGGGTAAAACAGTACACTGGGCACGCCAGGGAAAGCACACAGAGAACCAGTTTAAAGAAAGCTTGGTCTGGACACCCGGTTGGGTGCAAGCAGAGCTAGTACATAGGAAGACGTGAAAACAACATTTTCCTTCAATGGTTAAAAACACCAGGGGCAGGGGAGAAGCCCTGAAAGGCACCAGTTCACCCAGTGCTCCCCTCTTACAGCTGCCCCCAACAGCATCAAAGGGAGGATGTGAGAGGTGCAGACAGATACACGTTACAAGAACCGCTCCCTCGAAGACTTGGCCATTCCCAGCCCTTCAAAGAACAATGGGGTGTTGAAGGTAACAGGTAGGCTGTGGAAGAGGCCAGAGTCAGGCGAGTTCCCACAATCCCATCAGCAAGGCCCATTCACATGTCCATGGCAGCATGTGCGGGTTGTAATACAGATCGTAATGCATCTGTGGGAACTTTTGCCCAGACGTTCTCCCAGCTTCTGTCTACAGTCTCAGGACACGGGAAAACACGGGCATCAAACAGGAACATGCTCAAGCCTAACAGGTGGCAAGCACTGGGCAGAGACGAAAGAAGGGGTTTCGAGGTAGAAATAGTTCTAACGATACGCATAATCCTTGCCTAGACAGGAACTCCCTTAGCTTCCCTCTCCCCCCCCCCCCCCCATGTAAAACAGAAAATGCAGCACTCTTTCCTCAGAAAAGGCAGGACACTCCTGCCGATTTGGTCCAGCTGCTCCTACTTTCAGAGAGGAATGGAGCAGTCATTCCACCCACTGGTCCCTTTGAAGTAAGGGCCATATTCCCTTGGAAAGACCACCCTCTGACGGACAGCAACGTAAGCCATTCAACATTCACGCCTGCCTTCTCCAAGCCCTCTGCTCAAGATCAGGTTTTCCCTGTTGCACTGGAAAAGAAGAGTCCATTGTAAGTTTCCAAAGGGCATGGGGGGAGAGGGGGAAAGTGATATCTCTGGAGGAAATTTCATCTGTCTCAGAATGCAGCCCCCTTTTTCCAAAACACCTCAAGACCCATTTGCTCCTATGACATGAGTTTCAGCCCCACAGGAAGAGAGGCAGCAAGGTGGGGAGGCAGGCACTGGACCCGCTCTAACAGGTCTTTTCCCCTGTTAATTACTGGACCATTGGCCTGGTTTTCAGAGGGCTGAGCACCCGGGCATCCCAGTTAAATCAGCGGGAGCTGTACGTGATCAGCAGCCTAAGGGAAAAAAATCAGTCCAAAAACACAATACAGTCAATGGCAGCGTTCTACAGAAAAAACGAATGACCTCCGAACAGAACCATGTTAATCCTTCCACAGCTTTCCCTGGAACATAAGAACGGCCCTACTGGGTCAGACCAAGGGTCCATCTAGCCTTGAATCCTGTCTTCCGACAGTGGCCAGTGCCAGGTGCCCCAGAAGGAATGAACAGAACAGGTGATTATCAAGTGATCCATCCCCCGTCGCTCATTCCCAGCTTCTGGCAAACAGAGGCTGGGGACACCATCCCTGCCCATCCTGGCTAATAGCCATTGATGGACCTGTCCTCCATGAACTTAATCTAGTTCTTTTTTTAACCTTGTTATGCTCTTGGCCTTCACAACATCCCCTGCAAGGAGTTCCACAGGTCGGCTGTGTGTCGTGTGAAGAAATACTTTTTTGTTTTAAACCTGCTGCCTTAACTTCATTTTGTGACCCCTAGTTCTTGTGTTATGAGAAGTAGTAAACAAAACTTATCTACTTTCTCGATACCACTCATGATTTTACAGACCTCAATATCTCTCCTTAGCTGTCTCTTTTCCAAGCTGAAAAGTCCCAGTCTTCCCAATTTCTCCTTATACAGAAGCTGTTCCATACCCCTAATCATTTTCGTTGCCCTTTGCTGAACCTTTTCCAATGCCAATAGCTGCTGTCCGCATTCCTAAACCTATATGGCTCCATCTGGTTTGTTAATGGGTGTCCAGAGAAGCCAACGTGACCTGAGCAGATCCGCTAAGGCCCAATGGATTGATTCCAATGGAAGATAATGGACAACTTTTTCAGCCTCCCAACTCAATCCACTGGGCCCCAGCAGATCTGCTCAAGTCACGTTGGTTTCTCTGGACACCCATTAACAAACCAGATGGCGCCATACAGGTTTAGGAACGTGGACAGCAGCTATTCTATACCACGCCGCCCCCTTCTCCCATGACACTTTGAGACTCATTTGCTCCTGTTACATGAGCTGGGGAGAGTTTCCAAGAATGACTGGATGGCTCAGAGGAGCAATAACTTTACTCCGGCACTGCTGCAAGCCTGAACTAAGAACTTTGCCATTACTGTATGTAATTGATTCCATTTAACCAATTCTACCTCTCATCTCTACCTTTTTCCCTTTGTAAATAAACCTTTAGATTTTAGATTCTTAAAAAAAAAAAAAAAAAAAAAAAATAGGTTGCAAGAGCTTTTCATTCCAGGTTTCACAATTGGTTCAAATTCAGCCTAGCCTGGTAGTGAAAGGAGATCGCCACCACCTGTTTGACGATCCCTTTGCAAAATAAATCAGGGAAGCTCACCACCGTTTTTTAGGAGACTGGTGACCATATCATCAAGGCAAGAGCCATTTAATGGAATTCTGATTGGCAGTATCAGCCGTGTGCTGAAAAGATCGTGGAAATGCAACTCCTAGATACTTCTCCTATGAAAATAAAGAGGACTTATTTATCCAGGACTGCCCATCACCAGCACAAAAGGGTTTCCCCATGGCACCTCAGCAAAGGTAAGGGACTCCGGAAAGGAGGCACAAAGTACTTCATGGAAACATCCAAGGCATTGCTAAGCTATTCATTACCTGGATTGCTGTGAGGGTATAACGCACTTCTAAGGGCTGATTTATGAAGAGACCCAAAAGGTGTGGAAGGCTTCCCTGGAGAACATGATCCACAAGGCCATCGACCAGTGAACATGCCAAGAGGAAGACGGTGACAGCTGCGGACATAGTCTATGCTCTGAAACACCAAAGCCGCACTTGATACAAATTTGGTGGCTGAACCCTCAGACGAAGACTAAAATATTACTATAAAAAACCCCACCAAATCAACCCCTTTGGATTAAGAGATGGTTCGAGTGGCAGAGAAGGCGTAACAGTGAGTTCTATCCCAATAGGGAGTGGGATGAGAACTGCAACAGGCTGTCCAATTGAAGACTCCTGCACCCTGAGGCAACAGAGTCCCAGAAACTCCATTTGTAACGAGGAGATGGACAGTTTGGCAGAAGAGTTCGACTACACATGGAGCAAGTCACTTTCACACACAGGACTGACGTCTGCAGTAGTGCCACTAGTTGTCAGCGCAGAGAGAGCGTGAGGAACCTGAAATTCCCTGCAGCTATGCCTGTAAGAGCCATTCAAGTTTGAGCAACGGCTGAAGCCTGCAAAGAACTGACACAGCCGTTGACAGCTGCAAAAGAGATGGGGCAAGGTCTTACGAAAAACTGAGCAAGACCTATCGAAGCTGGAGAACTCGCTCTCCCTTCTTGCGTTCAACAACTGAGCAGAATTAGTGCTAATGAGAGAATCTGGAATGCAGTGCAGGGAACTGCTGAACTATTTGATCCATGACCACCGTCCCCGTCGGGACAGTGCATGTCTATCAAAAATGTAGATCCCTGAACTAGTCCAGGGCCCCCAAACCAACATCATGGAGTTTCAAGGTCAAACCCAATACCCAGGATATTTCAAAGCTTTTGTCCCCAACACCAGGAAACCCTGCCTTTACTTAGCACATAATCCTTTCCCGTAGTGCACATCCCCAGGGATCCACACATCACATTTTTTTCTGATTCTTTCCCAGTGGAAATTGAAGCCAATGTCACTGATGGAGACCTCAAAGCTCCTTCAATACCATCATGCCCCCTGCTGGGAAGAAGACGCTTGTCAGGACTCGGCTCTGAAAGAATGGGATTTAAAGGGTGTACCGGGAGCTACTACAGAATGCTCTTTACAAAACCCCAGAAAACCAAACGGCAGAGCGCGCGCACACACCATGCTGTAATTAGGCTTCTTGTACTGACGAGGTCCACGCAGTCAAGTGTGAGCGGTCTCTATGGAACTAAAAGGATCTCCTATGTCTCAGCCAGCACCAGGACAATCACAAGCTGTGCACACAAACAATTCTTATTTCACTCCTCTTGGCTGGTCCCTGGGCCTGTCTATCTTAAAACTGGACTCTCCGGCTTAGGCTGAGAACTGTTCCTGTCTCCTCCTCACTTGGTAAGGAGGAAGTAATCCAAATCACAGCCAGTGAGCAAAATTCACCAGGCCAGTTACTAAGAGAACAGCGATAACTGTCTGAGTAACTGGCTGATTTAATGGACACTCCCCTACCCACAACCATAAACCTAACCTTGTACCATTCGTTCATGCAAACAAGATCATTATTGATTCCTGGTGCAGAACACGTTGTAAGCAGCCATGCAGAACACGTTCAAATAGGAACAGCGCCCTCTTGTGGCATTCACCAAGCAAACAGCACTGTTGTTCACTGCAGTTCTACCGACAATTCCCTTGTATCATGAGGAGCAAAATCCAAAGAACACAGAAAGCACCTTACCTTAGCCCCTTGCTCGTCCACTGAATTACTACCTGCCAGCAAAACAGAAGAGGAAGAAGACATCAGCCGCTTTATCAGCCAACACTGTGCAACACAAACAGGTCCCAGAACCCATGTGTACACCCGGGCACATTAAAAATGTGAAGGCCTCAACCCAACAAACAGATCTCTGCAGACAGCAGAGAAAATTCCCCAGCCTGAGAAGTTGTGGCACAAGATGTCCCTGCCTCCCCACTTTGTTCAGATCAGAAAGCACCCAATGCAAAATCAACGATGCAGTTATTCCATTTATTTGTGTGAGACGTTGTGCGATGAGTATGAAGTGAAGGCAGTGATCACAAAGGATTCCATGTTGACAGCTCTGGAAACAGAAGACTACATTATAAACAGACTGCAATAGTATAGACTGTCTCACTAATGGGCCTCAGTTCTCTGTCAGAGATGTCAACGCTAAGTTTCCCGAAAAACATTTTTAAAATTGCCATTAAAATACAAGCACCCCTTTAAAAAAAAACAACTAGCAGTCTTGGTACTATGTTGGGATATCAGCAAACCCCCTTCCCAGCTAAACTGACCGGCCAGACACCTTTTGCATGAAGGTCAGATACTACAGTGATGGGTGTCATGTAAGTATCTAGACAGACCAAGGAAGGGAGGTCTGGTGGATTAGATTGCAGGATCTTTGGGCTAAGGACCATACCTATGTGTGTTTGTACAGCACCTAGCACAATAATGCCTAGCTTTATTTAGTGCTTTTAGATCTCTAAGTAATTTATGTGGCACTCATAAAAGGAATGTTAGGGTTAGTTTTCCCATGCTGGGTTCCTTTAAGAATATCTGAAGAAGTGAGGTTTTTCACCCATGAAAGCTTATGACCAAATAAATCTGTTAGTCTTTAAGGTGCCACCAGACTCCTTGTTGTCCTTTAAGAACTGAATACCTGATGAGTCTGGGGGTGTGCCATTTACAAGGGAGGTCAGGATCATTAGCTCCCCTTCTACAGACGGGGTCCTGATCCTGACTGGGATCTCCGAGTACCATGGTAATATAAATATTAAATAAAAATGGAGAGAACAGAACTCCTGGGTTCTATTCCTGACCCTGCTACCGACTCTTGTGACGCAAGTCATTGGCATACACCATAAGCATCTATACAACAGGAATAACTATCCTTCACAGCCTTGCAATGGGGTTGTGAGCTAAGCTTTTGTAAAAGCCTTGAAATCCTTGGAAGAAAGGTAATAAAATACAGCCAGTTATTGGGCAGGGGGAAATCAGCTGCTAGAGAATAATCAGAAGAGCACTGAGAATAACACATTTGCTGGCATTTTTATATAATTGTTAATACATTTATATCCCAAATGGATTGGAACAACTCACCAAAAATATAGATAACTGCTATCCCGCTACCAGCTCCCATTAGCCCTGCTATCCGGAGCACCATTTTCTTCGCATAGGCTGTATTTTCCTTCTGTTTCTTCTCTTGCTGCTCATCAGAACTGGAGCCTTTCCCATCTCCTCCCTCAGTTGACTACCCACGGAGGGTGGAAAAGAGAAAAGATTTAAGTTAGTAGGTGTGAAAGTGACAGAAGTCAAGGTTCATAGCTACAGAGAAGAGAACCACACACAGGCAAATAACTGACTCACTGGACTCAAAACCTCTAGGAAAAAAATTCCACTGGCCTTTCTGTTTAGTACCAGAATGTGATTACAGAACCTTTTACAGAACTCCCTGTCACAGGAATAAAGAAAGCAATTAACATAATCAGAGAAACTAGAGATGGACAGGATCCATTATATCATCTAGCCAGAGATCAGATTAGCAAATTCTTCAGCCTTTACGGTATAGACGGATCCTTCGAAATGTGAAATGACTGTAAGTCAATATAGTGGAGTCTGCCTGAATATGCAGACTGCCTGAAACAAAAGCTCTAAAAGGAGCATTAACTGCTTCATTCATCCAAAGGGAATTCTGAATCCCAATGAGGAAATTAAATGTCAACAATGTTACCTATTTTTATGCCGATCAAGCATCCAAGAGGAAGATTTGTGCAATCCACTGAGCATGGCACCTCGTGATAGTGTTGTTAGAGTAAGTACCACCATCCCCCCCCTCCCCCATTCTGACCCCACATCTAGTCTAACCATCTCAGCCTGGGAAGACTGGTCTCCCCTAAGGTTTCTCTGCACTATTAATGAGGCACAAACACACACTGTCAAATGTTATGCCGACCGGAGAAAACCCCTGACCCCAAGAAAATAGCATCAGACTTGCAAAATTCTCCTCATCCATTTGCTTGGGCAGAGTAAAGTACAAGGTTTTTTCATTAGTGATCAGATGTCATGGCAAAGGGTAGGGCAGTGGGGTTTTGTTCTTAGCGTGGTACATTTTCATGACAATTTTACAAGACTGCTTTAAAGTTCTGCTACCAGGTACTTTCCCCTTACTTTTTGGAGGGTTAAAATAAATCACTGGGGAAACGTTTGCACCCGAGCCTGAAATCTGAATGCCAAGTCTTAACCAGAATACAATTGTGTTTAGCAACCATTTGAGAGAGCTGAGATATTAAACCTGGAACAACTATAAAAACAGCACTACGTTGACTTTTTACTCCCGTGGTTAAAAGCCTAATAGCACCGTAAAGACTCATACCCACTGAGAAGTAGGATGGACGAATATGACTATCCAAGCAGAAATATGGGCACAAGACCAAGATTAAACACCCAGCTGCCTTTTTGAAAACTACCACGGGAACTGTACTGCTTCCAAGTGGTCAGGACCTCTGGGCTAGATCTCATTTGAAAAAGAGCAACTTCCCTGAACCACCCAGCACTCCCTAGTACCATGTCAGGGCATTGAGGTTGGCACAGGCAGATGAGCACGTCCCCCACTGAGATACCCACACAGCTCCCTGCAGCACCCAGGGTTTTTCCTGGTTGCGTCTCCTCCAAACACTAACCAGACCAAACCATGTGAGGTGCGACAGGCAAACAGTCTGGCACATAAAGAGTGAGTGAGTGGACAGCAAGGGAAGTGCCAGTGCCAAGAGGGAAGATACAGTGACGGAGAGTAAGAATTCTCTCCCACCCCAGGTTTCCTGGGAATATCCTAATTTCCACAACCTGCTTGTGGGATGTTTTGGGGTCTTGGCGTTAATTCTGGAGCCTGACACACATTGGGTTGGGACAGGACAAAGCTGACTCTGCGAGGCCTTTCAAGTGACATTTCAGCAGCGCCACCTTGTGACAGACAGGTAGAGCCCTGATGACCTTTCTGCTGAGGTCATGCCTGCCTCTCAATGCCAAGTGGTGGCCATTTCTGACAGTATGCCAGACAGGGTCTTGTCCCATCCAATGACAACTCCCCTTTTCCCTAATCCCTCCCTCTTGCCCCCACGCTCCCCGATTCCATCATATCCCATCATCAAATCCCTGTCTTTCAACTCCCCATACACCATCCTCCCAACCAATTCAGAACCTCCCTCTCTGCTTTTCCTTCTCCACCTCTTTCCAGCCCCCTTCCCTTTGGATGGCAACCCTGAGCCTTCCCCTCACTCCCCCCCGCAACCATGCCCTTCCCAGTCCTCAACCTTCCCCAAACACCATCCTTCCTGCCCCCACTGACAAGCCCCCCACCCTAATCCCCTCCCAGCCATTTCTGGTCCTGCCCATTAACAACCAACCTCACTACCCTTCCCCCACTCACTGATAACCCCCCCCTTTTCTTTCTCCCTCCACCCCACCAAATGCTCCACCCATGCTCTCTTCCTTCCCACTGACAATGCCCTCAACCATTTTTTAATGCTCTCCCTCCGCACATACACCCCCCACCCAGGTGTAATAACTCTGTCTACAGATTTACCCCAACAGTGAGTTTATCTGTAAAAAGTGAGAGTAAGCTCATAAGATGTCATCATAACCTGTAATAACAAATGTTGAAGGGGAAAGGTATGAAAGGGAGACAGAAAGACTGAACTAGTCCAAACAAAAAGGCCAACTGATATAACTCAAGGCTTGTGTTACGATAATGCCTGGTAAACAAGGCGAATGCAGAAACAGAAGTCAATGAACCAAAGCCGGTGTGTTGGAAACTAGGACTAACTGATGGACAAAATAATGAGAGGATGGGTTATTCCACCCATCACTCTCTTTGTGGGTCCTTAAGGAAAGGCTTTCGGGAGAAAAACTGGCTTCTGGAGTGAGCTTCACCATCATGGCTCCCAGCCCCCATGATCTCCTGGGGTCCTGGGCCTTTGTCATCCTGAGTCTAAGAGATGTCCTGATCAGACAGGGCCAGAGAGAGGGACTCAGATGCCACTTCCACCTTTACAGGCTCCTGCTGAATCCCAGACACCATCTGGGGTGGAACAGGATCGGACTTTTAACAGCAGCAGCTCCAGCTCATCTCAACTAAGCTTCTTCCAAAAGGACAGTTATTACCATCTTTGATACCATCTAAGAAGCTGTCAAATAGTAGGGGGGAGTCCTCCTAAAAAACTCTCTCCAGCCAAAGGGACAGGGAACAAGGGATGCTTATTTCATATTTTATGTCTTGAATGCTTTACCTGATTTTCCTTCTTTTCTGTATCTTTCATAAAAGGTTAAAAGGATTTTTAATGGCGTATTAGCCATGGGACTAAGTAGGCTGAGCTCTCTGCATACCAAACCCCAGATCTTGTTTAAAGCTACTTAATGATGGAGAATGACTGGGTTATGTTAACACCTTTGACCCCTGTATCCCATCTAAAGTAATACAACACCTCCCTCCCCCACTGACAACCACCAATTCTCCCTTCTTTGGTCCCCACCTTCTCACAATTCACACTCCATCCCTTCCCATCAATGACAAATCACGCCCTGGTCTCTCCCCAACTCCATCCATCCTCCCTCCCAGCCCACTTACAATCCACCCAACCCCTCCTTTGCTCCCCACCCAGCCCCATTCCTTCTCCAATTCCAGCCCCCAACCGCTCACTGATATCCCCCTCACACTTCCTATCTTCCCCCATTCACAGCCTCATTCCTCCTGTTCCCCCGCCCAGCATACCATCCTCTTCCCCACCCATCTCTAGTCCCCACCGACAGACAAACCCCCAGTGCTGGATCTGATCTGTCCCCCTCCCTCCTGAGGGCCGCCCCACCACACACACACACTTCTTATCACAGCATCTCCCCAACAAACACCTCATCCACCTCCCCTCTCCCCCCAACAGCACCTAAACTCCCCCACAATCAACCCCCCCTTCTCCTGTCCCTCCCCCCACCATCCTCCCCCCCATCAACAACCCCACTCTCCCCTTCCATCCTCCCTCTTTCCTTGCAATGAAGACTACCCGCCCCTCACTCCTCCTCCCTCTGCTTCCTCAATAACAATTCCCACCCCCTCTCTAATCTCTCCTCCCTCCCCTCAATCCCTCTCTGGTCCCTCCCCACACATACTCTTTCCCTCCCCCACTAATAAACCCCCCATGACCTCGTCTCCTCCTCCCCACACACCATCCCCACTGATAACCTCCACACATATTCCCTCCCCATGATAACCCCCTCCCCACACCAGCTCCCAATCCCCAATGAGAACCCCCAATCCCTCTGCCCCTGACTTCAACTCCACTCCTTCCTGTCTCCTCCCCACCCCTCCCCTCCATCCCCCACCCCTCCCCCGACATCCCACCCCCTCCCCAGACTCCCCACCCCTCCCCTCCATCCCCAGACACCCCTCTATTCCGAGACACCCTTCCCCTCCATCTCCCCTCCCCAGACACCCCACCCTCCCCTCCATCCCCTGACACCTCCTCCTCCCCAGACACCCCTCCTCCATCCCCGACACCCCACCTCCCCCATTAGCAGCCCCGCCCCTCACCTGCTGGTGCTGCCGGAGCTTGTCCTGCAGCAGCGCCTCGGCCAGCCCCACCCCCGCCCTGCTGCGGCGCCCCGCGCTCAGGAACCGGCCCGGGGCGGCCCGGAGCCGCCGGCAGCAGCCGCCCCTCAGCGCGCGGGCCCCGCACGCCGCCACCACAACCAGCCCGCGAGCCGCCGCCGCCATCTTCCTCCTCCTCCCCCCGCAGCGCAGCGCAGCGCGCACGCGCGCGGTGCCGCCTCCCACCCAATCAGAGCGCGTCGAGCCCAGGCCACCGATCCGCGCGCGAGACGGGAGGAAGGACGTAGCCGGTGGGATTGAAAAGTAGGTGGGGAGCTCAGCCAATCAGAGGAAAAATACGTGAAGGCAACGCCCACACCGCGGCCTTCGACCAATTAGGCATCGGAACGGCACTGACCACCCCCTACCTTGGCTAGGTAAACCAATCGCAAGCGACAGGCCCTGAGGGAGAGACAGGCCAATGACAAACCAGAGGAGGCGGAGCTAAGAGGTCAGATCAACCAATTACAAAACACCTCCCGGCCGCCCGCCCTGCGAAGGGAGGCGGGGCCGCTACCGCCCCAGCCAATCAGAGCGGGGAAGGGGAGGGGAGAGAAAAACGGAAGGCCGCGAAGGTCAAATGAGGCACATGGGGGTACCGGTGCTCTTCGCGCTGCCTGAAGCTGGAAGGAAGGGATGTGGCGAGAGGGGGGAGAGGGCCCAGCATGGCACTGATCTTTCCCAGGTCCCACTAGCACCTCAGCTCTGGCCCTTGCGTCCCCACTTTTTCCAGAGGCTCCTCTGGTGCACCCTTAGCAGCTGGGCACAGGCCAAGGCGCCCTTCTTCTCACAACTTTGTTCACTCTGAAACCTAGTGATGGCACTTTAAGGATCATTTTCACAAGCTGTGGCCACATGCACTTACATGCCAAATATGTGCTCCTCTTGTAAACAGCCTGTTGATCAAGGAGACTGTACAGTCCAAACTTTGCAACCACAGCCTGAACACATTTAAGTTATCCTGCTCCACCCACTGAATTGACACTGGAGGAAATAATATTCCTCACATCATGTTATAAGTGGTTCAGGAGAGTTGACTGGACCCTCTTCCAAAGTTGCCCAGTCTAAGCCCAGGTGTGGTTTCACTGCAGGACTGGGTGAAGTGATCCCTCAACGGTCCCTGCTTTTCTGTATGTATTTTAGACAGAAACAAGGGATGGCAGAGTACCTGAAATTACTTGAAAATTGCAAATTGATGTCACCTCTTCAAGGAAAACAAAAGCAAGTGCAATGCAATTTTCTACAAACCTCTGCTGTTAAGGTTTTTAACAATACTCATCAAAACTCACTGCAGGCTGAGTGGTGAGAAAACAGTTTATCACAGCTTTTTTTCCCCTTTATTCAAATTTATAAAAGAACCCGACAGAGGAAGTATCCCTGTCTGATACTCTTTGGTGAAGGGAGAAAATTCTTTCAAAAGAAGACACTGGCTTAGGTCTGTGGCTTCCAAATTAATGTATTCATAATGTGAGACCACCGACAAAATCTTTCCATTTGAAAAAATAATTCTCAGTGAAAAACAAAATCTTCCCCCTGTGGTGCATGTAACCCAGCTTCTTCAGAACAAGAAGCAATGGTCTCAAGTTGCAGTGGGGGAGGTTTGGGTTGGATATTAGGAAACACTATTTCACTAGGAGGGTGGTGAAGCACTGGAATGGGTTCCCTAGGGAGGTGGTGGAATCTCCATCCTTAGAGGTTTTTAAGGCCCGGCTTGACAAAGCCCTGGCTGGGATGATTTAGTTGGGGGTGGACTAGATGACCTCCTGAGGTCTCTTCCAACCCTAATCTTCTATGATTCTATTACAGTCATGGGCTGGTGCATATGAACCAGAAAATAAAAATGAGAAACACGTTAGACACAAGAGTGAAGGTGACCCAGTCTGTAATCGCTGGCCAACTTGGGGGGAAATGTAAAAATGGTGCTGAGGTGGCCAACTCTGCACCAGGTAATTTTGCCTGTGGGTCAGCAAACAGCCATCAGCTGTTTCAAGAACATTCAGCTACTTGGACTGGATTTAAAGCAGTGATTTAGACATGAAAGAAAAAGTCAGGGGAATGGTTCTGAAAAACCTCCAGTGACAGGGATCCCACAACCTCTTTTAGACGCCTGTTCCAGAGCTTCACTCCCCTGAGAGCTAGAAAATTTGTCCTAATATCTCACCTAAATCTCCCTTGCTGCCGATTAAACCCATTGTTCCTGTCCTACCTACAGAGGACCTGGAGAACAATTGATCACCATCCTCTTTAGAACAGCCCTTAGCATATTTGAAGATGGTTATCAGGTCCCCCCGCAAGTCTTCTTTTCTCAAGACTTTAAACATGCCCATTTTTTTTTAACCTTTCCCCACAGGTCAGGTCAAACTGTTGCTCGTTTTTGTTGCTCTCCTCTGGATTCTCTCCGCTTTATCCAACTCTTTCCTAAAGTGTGGCACCCAGAATTGGACACCGCACTCCAGCTGAGGCCTCACCAGTGCCATGTAGAGCGGGGGTCCATTACCTCCCATGTCTTACATACAACACTTCTCTTCATACACCGCAGAATATCAACCTTTTTCACAACTGCATCCCATTGATGACTCATTCAATTTGTGATCCACTATAACCCCCAGATCTTTTTCAGCAGTAAGACCCCCTAGCCAGTTATTCCCCATTTGGGATTTGAATTTTCCTTCCTAAGTGACGTACTTTGCATGTGTCTTTATTGAATTTCATCTTGTTGATTTCAGACCAATTCTCCAGTTTGTCAAGGTTGTTTTGAATTCTAATCATGCCCTCCAAGGTGTTTGCAACCTCTCCCAGCTTGGTGTCATCTGTAACTTTGATAAGTATTCTCTCCACTCCATTATCCACATCATTAATGAAAATATTGAATAGTGCCGGCCCCAGGACTGACCCAAGCAGGATCTCACTACATACACTCCCTGAATTTGACAAACCACTGATAACTACTCTCAGTACAGTCTTTCAACCAATTGTGCACCCGTCTTAGAATAATCTCATCTAGACCACATTTGCTTATGAGAATGTCATGGGGGACTGGCAAACACCTTCATCAAATCAAGCATCTACAGGTTCCCCTCCAACCCCATCCACTAGGCCAATAACCTTATTAAAGGAGAAAATAAGGTTGGCTTGGCATGATTTACTCTTAAAGCCATGCTAGCTGTTCCTTATCATAGAATAGCAGGGTTGGAAGGGACCTCAGGAGGTATCTAGTCCAACCCCCTGCTCAAAGGGGGACCAATCCTCAGATAGATTTTTGCCCCAGGTCCCTAAATGGCCCCCTCAAGGATTGAACTCACAACCCTGGGGTTAGCAGGCCAATGTTCAAACCACTGAGCTGTCCCTTCCTCCATTATCCTCTAGGTCAGGGGTCAGCAATCTTTCAGAAATGGTGTGCCAAGTCTTCATTTATTCACTCTAATATAAGGTTTCGCGTGCCAGTCATACATTTTAACATTTTTAAAGGTCTCTTTTCTATAAATCTATAATATATAACTAAACTATTGTATGTAAAGTAAATAAGGTTTATAAAATGTTTAAGAAGCTTCAATTAAAACACAGAGGCCCCGGGACCGGCGGCCAGGACCCAGGCAGTGTGAGTGCCACTGAAAATCAGCTCATGGGCCGCCTTCAGCACGCATGCCATAGGTTGCCTACCCCTGCTCTAGGTGCTTACAAACGGATTAAACAATTGGTTCCAATATCTTCCCAGGTATCTAAGATAGGCTGACTGGCCTACAAATTCCCCGGGTCCTCTTTCTTCCCCTTTTTAAAGATGGGCAGACATGATACCTTTCTCCAGTCCCCTGGAACCTCAACTCCTCCAGGAGTTCTTGAAGATCACTGCTAATGGTTCTGAGATTGACCCTAAGGTGTGTAAGGAACTAACTGAAGCAATTTCATCAGACTCTCCTGACTTGCATATATCAAACTTAACTGGCTAAAGAACATTTAGATCTTTCCTTATTTTGGCTTCTGTTCCTTCCCCTTGTCTCTTCGGATGTTTTACGATTTCCCTTTGTTTATTTCATAGGATAATAGGAGGCAAAGGGGGAAAAAAAGTGACGCTCAGACAAGATCAAGCTGTTCCATTCTCGTCCATTCCATCCGGCAGGCTGCATTTGAGCTGTTCCTATGACCGTGGCCTAGGATCCAGGCAGCCTATTGCATCCCGTGATACAGATCAAGCACATGCAGGGGGCATGGGACAGATGGATTTTATTGAAACGCAGGCACAGCAAGTGGTTTCCTTTTTCAAGAGGAAGGAGATGAAGCGCATTTAGTGCTACGGGACCTAACTCTCTGCCCTCCCCACACGTGCGCGCAGACTGTTTTTCCTACTCCAGTCCCAATTTACTCATGAGACATAACTGCAGCATTACAAATAAAAACAAAACTCCCAAAACAACCACCAGCTGTTCTGGAGGGGAAAGAAAAAAAAAAAGCAGCAACCCCTCCCCCCTCCCCCCCAAACTCTGTACAAGGACACGCTGAACCAGTCTCTGGTCAACTGCTAAAAAGGCCCTGGCCCTAAGGCTCCAGCAGCTTGCCCAGGAACCGCAAGTTGAGGATCTTGAGCTGCTCCTCCAAGTCCATGCGGACGATGCCGTCCTCTCCGTCGATGCTCAAGAGGACGCCCGTCGCCTCCCGGTCTTCCCCCAGGATCACCTTCACCTGGAAAAAGCAAGCACAGGAGCTTGAGGGGCAATGGGATTATGCTTCTGCTAGATTTGATGGAGGAAGTCAGAACTGATTGTCTCTGCTGTGGGGTAAGAGGGGCATGGCTTGAAAACAGGACTGGCTGCACAGGGTCAATAAGTTCCTATCTATGATCCTTATCCGGCTACCCCCTAAGTGTATTTATCTTTCCAACCCCCTGGGACGTAGGGCAGCGCTTTAGGATCCAGAGATGGAAAATGCTAAAAGAAACCGAGCTATTATTAGTATTATCCCCATTGTACAGATGGGGAAAACTGAGGCCCAGACAGTCAAAGTGAAAACTGAACCCAGCTCTCCAGAATCCCAGACTAGCCTCCTAACCACTGGACCATCCTTCCTCTCTAGGCATACGAACAACCCGCCCCACCACATGTATTGCTCAGTACAATCCTGATTAGCTCAAGGCTGGTGGAGATAAGTGAAACGTTCAGATAAGCAAGGGAGCCGGTCGGGTGAGCTCAGGGTTGGAGGAGACCCTAAGAACAGACATCAAGGTGGTCTCAGAGAAAGCAGGCAGTCTATTTAGACTGGAAGCTCTTCAGGACAGGGCTGCTCTCTTACTCCGTGTCTGGGCAGCGCCTGGCACGATGGGCACTCAGTCTCAGTCGGAACATTAATATTCATGATCTCTGCAGCTTGGAAAGGCCAGCTGCAGCAGAACAAAGTTTGACCATCACATCTATTAAACCTGGCCATTCTGAGTGCATGCTAGGACTTTAACTCCCTATTAGTTGTGATGCAGGGCCCAGACAAGCATAACTGGCGAAGGAACTATTCTTTCTTTCTGGTGGCGTTCACAGCATGCCAGGTGTTCCCAAGCATAGAAGACAACTTGGTCCCAGCCCCATGGAGCTCACAGTCTAAAAACTTCTCCATGGAGGATGATTGTATTGCAGGAGCACCTAGGAGCCAGTCATGGACCCATTGTGCCGGGCCTGTACAGACAGAATAAAACCTCCTGGGTGACCGTGGGAAATTCATTCTCCCCCACACCCTCCTGTGCCTCAGTTTCCCCATTGGGAAAACTGGCATGATGACTCTGACCTCCTTTGTAAAGCGCTTTGAGGTCTGCTGATGGAAAGCGCTAGGTAAGAGCAAGGGATGGTTGTTATAACTGCTTGAATAGGGCCTATTTTAGTGGAACATATTGCAACTAACTGGGACAATTCCCTCCCCTTGTACTCCTAACAATCTAAGGCCAGGGCCACTGCCTGGTCGTTTGCACAGCAGCATGGCTGGCCCATAGGCAGTACCGCACCAACCAGGAACAAATTACTCTTAATCAAGACCCAACACAGACCTACAGAACCAGGTTCTGCGTAGGACAGTATAAGCCAACCACCGGCGAGGCTAGAGATGCGATTTGATCCGAGCGGCCAGACAGATGGGTTGGCGTTAACGTACCTTATTGTTTTTGGTCGGTATGACGGGCTCCAGGTGCTCACTCGAAATGCTGACCACCTTCTCGCTGTCCTTCAGGTAAACTGAACACATTCCGCCCTGACGGGAGAAGACAGCCCAGTCAGGCGCCGACACCAAGCCAAAGGGCTTCAGAGAGCACGTGCTCTTTCAAACCCCTTTGTAGAGCACGCCTGAGCGCAAACGCAAAGCCGAGAATTCATCTCTTCCCAGCCCGGGATGCGAACCCTCCGGAATTCCAGGAAGGTTCCAACTGATCCCCAAGAAACTCTGTTCCCCCCTCAATAGCCACTTAGGGTACCTCCCCGCTGCAAGCGCAGGTCTGACTGCAGCATGGGTGGGCTTTGATCTAGCTCACGCAAGTAAACAAACAGCTGCGTACACACATCAGCACAGTATTCAGCAAGGGGGAGCCGCCCAAGCGGCTAGCACTTTGATACTGCTGTTACCCGCACACAGGTGTGCCGCAGAAAGGTGGATACAAGAGCCTTCTCCTCTGCAGCTTGTGGTGTCAACGGCCTTTGCGTGCGCGCTTGCTGCTAACCGAGTGTGTTCTTACAACTCATCTTCCTCCCTTAACTTTTCCCTCCCTCCCTTACTGGCCTTGCAACTGGACGCGTTTGGTTATTCACTGCGCCACGTGTTGGCACCACTGTTCTCTATGTCCCTCGCTCTGCTCTCTGCCTCCTATGCACTATCCTGCACAATTCAAACCTGCTCACACCTGGCATCCCGAGCCTCTATTTGCCAGAAGCTGGGAGGATGGCTCACTTGCCGATTGCCTGTTCTGTTCATTCCCTCTGGGGCGCCTGGCGTTGGCCGCTGTCGGCAGACAGCATACTGGGCTAGATGGACCTTTAGTCTGACCCAGTCTGGCCGTTCTTATCTACCTTATGTATGCATGGGGGAGGGATAAACATTGGAGGACAGACACCGGACCCAATACAGCCATGCATGCAGGCAGTAGTTTAGTCTGACTAACTGGGTTTCTTCACACACCCCCTCTTCCCAACACCTGCATGATCCAGACCTTGAAGCTACAAATACTCTGAATTAGATCAGAGAATTCAGAAGTGACGACGGCCTGAGTTCTTGCTTCTAATCCACCACTCCAGGCAGGGCTGTTCTCTACAGCAATATTCTCCAGGCTTCTCCTAGTCTTAATTAAAGAGGCCCCAGGGGTTGCCCCCCGGACGACAATTCCATAGCACGGTAATTCTCGCTGTCAGGATGCTTTCCTTGGTGCCTAGCCAGCGTTTGATTAATTTCACCCTTAATTATTTCATCCTCTTCGTTAGTAATTACACCCATCAGATCCTCCCTTATGCCCCATCTGGTTGCTCCCTGGCCCAACGACACAAAAGCAGCTCTCTCCCCTCTACGCACCGTCACACTGCGGATGACGCCCGTCTGCCCCACCACCTGGCTGTCCACATAGGTGTCTCGAACTTTGACCTGGATGTCGGTGGTGACCCAGTCGCTGGAGTTCTGCTCGATGCTGGAGCCGGGGGTGTGAGGGTTGTAACCCCCTGGAGAAGGAGCCCCTGGCGTCATGGGGCTGTAGCCCACTGGGCTCGGACTGGGGCTGGCCTGTGAGGAAGAAGCAGCAGAGAGTTAGAGGTCTCTGCTCTCCGACATTAGCCCCTCACGGCCACAGCAGGAATTCCCGTTGGAACAGGGCCACCAAGGATCTGGCAAAGCCAACTGCAATTTGCAGCTCGGCCTGGCGTTTTACACATTAAGGAGCTTGGAGGGTACCTGATACGCCATGGGCGACGGGGTTGGGTGGTAACTGGCTGGCGAGTGGGTGTTCTGGTAGCCCACGGGGCTAGGCGCCACCTGGTGGTAACTCTGAGGGCTGGGGCTTGGCTGATAGGAGCCCTGAGGAGACGGAACAGCGTACGGCGAAAACTGGTCGGTGTTGTACCTGCAATGAAAAGAGACGGGCAGTGAGGAGGGGGGTAGGAACAGAACCAGGAACCCAGCGGGGCTCCTCTCCGTGTCCTTCTGCCCTGGGAGATCAGTCCATGGAGCCACAGACACGGGGATCAGAGATCTGCTCCGTTCCTTTCCTGGACTGGCAGCACCACGAGCACAGAAACACGATCGGATCCCCGGAAACAAGGTAGGGGTGTGTTGCCAAGCTCCGGCAGGCAGATCTCCCTTCCGGATGGGCGTGCCCGGAGAGCGAGCAGGGTCACCGCAAGAGGCTGGGAGGCAGCACGGCCTCTTGTTGGGGTCAGGCAGCAGGGTGCACCGCCGGGGAGGGAGGAATGGCCACGATATGGCTAGAAAGCAACGCAAGGCCCATGGGAGTAACCGCCCAGCTCTGCTCTAATGCTGGGCACCAAGAGACTCTCCCCCGCTCCCTTCCAGGGGCACGCGCACTCACATGGCTGGCGTCCCCGGCGTCTGCGGATTGTACGGCGGATTGACCTGCGGAGACGAAGGGTCAGGGTAGCCGGGAGTCTGGGGGTTGGGGGTCCCCCCATAGCCTTGCGGAGAGGGCGTGGGCTCATCATCGAAGCCGTATTCAAACTCCTCATCCGCCCTGGGGAGGAAAACGCATCATTCGCACGGCACGTGGGAGACACAATGACGTCTGCAGCCCACCCGTCACCTCCCCGTCATCTCCCAGTAGGAGCACACTGAAGTCATCCCCCTCCCCCGGTCAGTTCTCCACCCTCCAGCAGAGGGCGCCACACACACATCCAATCAGAGTTCCCTCTGAGCTCCTGACACATGAAGCCTCCCAACCCAGCCCCCTCTCCCACCCATAGCTCCCATCATGCCACACACCTCTACCCCCTAGTGGCTGACTGTGTCAAAGCTAACCCCCCCCACAACCTCCACCCCTGCCCCCCCAGACTAGCGCGAGAGAGACCAACCTGGAGGGCGTATTGGGGTTGTTGGGGTCCCAAGCCCCGCTCTGCGCAGGTGTCCGGCTCCCGTCGTGCAGCGGCGTCTGGGAGCCGTAGTGCGGGGTCCTGCTGCCTGAAAGAGCCCAGCGCGCGCCTGCTTAGCACCGTGTCCGGGCAGCAGAGATGGGAAGGGGCCCTACATCGCCCTTCTTCCATCCCACCCCCCGCCGGGATCTGGGGGAGCGGCGCAGGTCCATCGGGCTCCCCCATTACCCAGCACCATCAGGTGGGGCAGGGAGCGCGGGCGGCATGCTGTGCACGAACCAGGACAGAGTGGGTCGACTGCGAGGCTGGACAGCTTCCTCCCCCGTTCCCGGGGAGCCCCCTACCATCCTCCTCCTACCCGGGGCCCAATTCCCCCTGCCCCCGCGGCAGCAGGCTCAGCTCACTCACCATCGTGCAGCGGAGTCTGCGATCCGTACATGGGGGTGCGGGAGCCGGAGCCATACATGGGGGTCTGCGAGCCGTACATGGGGGTGCGGCCGTAGGCGGAGGTCATGCCGCCAGGTCTCCTCGAACCCCTGCCAGGGAGAGAGGAGTTGCTGCACACTGGCTCGCTCTGCCCCCCACTAGAGGGCCTCAGCTTTCCCCTGAACGCTGAAGCGGCCAACAAGGACGGGTGCAAACTGTGCCGAGCCACTGGGCACTGAACTAAGCCTAGAGGTTAGCAGCTCCGTAGCCCAGGAGCCATCCCAGGTCCCCTGCTCCCCTTCCAACTGGGGAAGACGCGGTGATCTCTGCCCCCAGCCTGATGGGCTGTCACTTCGACCACGGTGCAGGGCCGCCAGCCTCCATTCTGGGCTTGATCTGCCCTGATCCGGGCCCCACATAAGACAAGCCTATAGCACAGTTCCCAACTGTGGGGCTCAGCTGACCGCCTAGGAGCCTGAGTCACGGACCAGGACCCAGAGCCGGACTCGTTGCCAGGGGACGTTGTGAAGCCAAAAGTATAACTGGGTTCAAAAACGAACGAGATGGAGGATCAGTCCACGAATGGCTATTACCCAAGATGCTCAGGGACACAACTCCATGCTCCGGGTGTCCCTAAGCTGGTCCTGGACAACGGGGTGGATCCCTCGATAATTACCCTGGTCTGGTTTTCCCTCTGAAGCATCTGGCTTTAGCCCAGTATCCTGTCTTCCCAGTGGCCAAAATGACCATTGGTCTGACCCAGTACGGCCATTCTCATGTTCTTTCTAGGTGCTCCAGTGACAGACCAGGCCCCCAGTGTGCCAGGCGCGGTACAAACACAGGAGTGCAGTCATTGGTGCAGCTATCTGGGCCAGAGCCGATCCCAGCAGCCCAGGATTGCCGGTTGCTGGCGGTGGCACCCCAGAACAAGCCCCGTCTCCCCCGCCCGCCGTACTTACACTGTCGTGAGGCGCTGGCGATCCACTGAGATGGTCTGGCAGGTGGAATGGAGTTCCACGCGGGCCGTGGACTCCGTGGCATCCTTTACCACGCCGATGTAGCCTGAAAGAAACAAGGCCTCAGCTCTCCGAGCCTGACGCAGCTCCTAGAGATCCTAAGTGTACACCGCAGGGGGTGCCCGGCCTGAGCATCACCAAGGGCCGCCTGGAAAACGGGCCACGGGCCAGCAGGGGATTCATACCTGCGGGCTTCCCAAAGCCAAGCGCACGTGGCCAGAGCACCAGCTGAAAGCCAGAGCTCCTCCGCTCTGTGGTAAGAACCTGCTGGGAGCTCAGGTCGACTCGGTCCTCACTCGACAGATACAGGGAGGGGGCAGCCACAGGCTGGGTTTGAACTTTGGAGCTCACCTTAGGGACTCCCCTGTATGGCAGGGACAGACGGGCTGTCCACTAACAGCAGAGACTAAACTCAGGCATGGGAGCAAACCCCATAAGTACTGACTCCCTGCTCTAACTACTAGACCCCACCACCCTCCCACAGCCAGGAATAGAACCCAGGAGCTCCCCCCCGCCCCCGGGGCCCAACCACTAGACTGCGCTCCCTGCAAGGTGACATGCTGCCCCCAGGAATCCCTCGCTGCTTCACAGTCCCGTCCCCACCCCCCGCACACATTCTAATGGAACAGACCTGCCAGATACCTTCCAGCCCCTTGCTGCCCTGCTACAAAAGGGAGAGGGCCGGCCCCGTCCGGCAACTGGCCCATTACCTTTGTAGGGTCCCTGGGAGATCCGGACCGTCTGCCCAATCAGGTCGTTGTCCCTGCGCCCGCGGCCTCGGCTCATCCCGCCCCCGCCGAAGCCACCTCGCTGACCTGTGAAGCGGGGCAGAGATCAGAGCGGGACGGTGCCCCCAGGGCTGCAGCCTCACGTCACCCCAGCGTTACCGACCCCCCACCTCGCCATATAGGGCTGTACGCCACTGTAGTGCTGGGCCAGCCGGGGGCGCTACAAACACCGGAGGCTGAGCCAGAGCCTACAGAAATCCCCGAACCGAGGCCCAGCCCCACAGGACACCCACCTGCCGCGCTGGGGTGCATGGGGCTGCTGATCCGAGGACTCATGGGGGCGAAGCCTCCGACGGTGAAGTTGGTGACGTCCCGGGGCTGCAAGAGGGAAAACGCGTGAGAGCAGGAAGGGGACCCCTCCCGCGGAGCTGGGACTCCCAGGGGAAGAAAGGAAGGAATCTCTGGGTTCATCTCCCCCACACACAGCTGGGAGTGGGGGAGGGAAAGTCTCTCTGAGGCCCTGGGATGAAACCTGGTGATGAACCAAGGAGGAGCCAGGGTGACACAAGGGGGTGCTATGTTCCCCTAGAACCAGTGAGGAGGGAGTAGATCTTTCCCCTTCTCTAGCCAAAGATCTCAAAGCACTTCTCTAACTACCTCACCCGGGGAGAGACTCACAGGGTCACACACGAGTCCTGCTTCCCAGGGCCATACTCTAGCCACTAGACGACGCTGGCTCCGTAAGTTGCCGGGGGCTGCTGATTCACATTTCAGGGCATGGAACATTCGCCAGCTGGGGGGCTGGAAGAAATCCACTCCTCCCAACGCAACCACATGGGGTGTCTCTTCCTTTGAACCACCCAGAAGCTGCTGACTGGAGACAAACTAGGCAGCCTGACCCAGCCTCATGGGGATGGGGAGGCAGATCCGGGACAGACAGGCTCATGGTACAAGAGGGAGGCAGGACGTGACACTGCACAGCCCAGTGGTCTGCTTCAGGCAAGTCCCACCAGTCATGCTAGCTATGGTGAGGCCCCAGGCGTCTCCCTAGGCGACGTACCTTCGAGCCCCCAGCCAGCACCAGGTGGCGAGTCTTGCACACAAACATGCCCCCGTTCTCCACCAGCTTCTTGCAGTGCAGGAATCCAAAGCCGCGGAAGAGGTGTCTGATCTCCCCCTCGCGACCCTGGGGAAGGAGAAGCAGGGAGGACAGTTATTCTGGGGACCCCCTCTAGCCCGGGCACGCTGGGGCTGCATCCAGAGCCCAGCCACAAGGCAGGGAGGCCAAATTCACAGCCTCCCGGGGGCAGGGCACGTCACAGAGTCAAGAGACAGCTGAAGCTCCCAGTCCCCAGAGCCTGCACCTTGGCACTGAGAAGACAGCACCTCACCCACTACTGCAATGCAGCCACCTCTGGAATCCAATGCAGCATCTGTTCAAAGCTGCTCAAAGGGATTAGGACAGGAAGTGAAGAATAAAACTGTACCCAGTTGCAACAGGAACCCAGGGACGTGGTGGAAATTAACAGAGTTGAAACATGGCCACATGCGGACTCTTGTGAAAATTGCCATGGGTCTTTAAAGGCCCCCCCATGGTCAGGGTGTCTATTTACTGAGATCATGCTTCCAGCTGCATGCTGGCCCACAGGGGACCCATGGCGAGCCCCACGCAGGGGTCAGCAGTGATTCCAAGGGAAGACAGCACCCTAAGCGAGTTGCCGGTTCTCCCCACATCTCACCCCCAACGATCTCTCCCCTTCAAGTACCAACCCAGCCCAGCTCCAGGTGCAAGTGCGCCATCAGAGGTGGCGCGATCTCCCAGCAGGGCGCTGGCCTCCACTCGCTGGGGTACGGGGAGTGCAGACGAGATCTTACGCTCTTCACCCACCTCCGCACCACAAGCCCATGGCCCACCTATCAGGAGGCCCCTCCCGCCCCCCTCACCGAGTGCGGCCCGTCGATGACTTTAACGATGTCCTTGACGTGGATATTGTTCTGCTCCGAGTCCAGGGCCACGGCAAAGCGATTGTCTTTCTTCCGCGTCACAGCCTGATGCCTGACCGTCACCACTTTGCCGTACATGTTCAGGACCTGCAGGGGGGTTGGGGAGGGAAGAGCGGGGAATCACCATAGCTGGGGGTGGGAAGGAAATTTCCCCTCAGGTCAGACTGGCAGAGACCTAGGGAGCTTTTCCCCTTCCTCTGCAGCACGGGGCCAGGGTCACTTGCTAGTTTGAACTGAGTAAATGGTGGGTTCTCTGGAACCTGAAGTCTTTAAATCATGACTTGAGGCCATCAATAACTCAGCCAGAGGTTATGGGTGCACTATCGATGTAGGTCTCTGGCCTGCGACACGCAGCAGGTCAGACCAGATGATCACAATGGTCCCTTAGATTCAGAGACTGGCTTAGAGGCACTGCCAAGAGATAAGAGTCCGGGGGGGTGCTTCTGCCCAAGACCCCAAAACAACCCACCAGCCCAGAGGGACTAGAGCCCTTGTAAAATTAAGGCCAGATGGGACCACTGATTACGTAGTCTGAGCTCCTGCGTAGCACAGAGAAAAGAACCCAGGCAGTTAGGATTGCAAAGGATGTGGGGAAACAAAACAAAAAACAAAACAAACTCTGCAGCCCCTCCTCATCAGGCCTGGAAGCAGAGCAGCCAGGTCAGACCAAGGAGGGAGAAACGGGAACCCAACTTCAGGCAGAACGGGGAATTCCGGCCTCGAGCCAGGCAGAGGCTGTGGCCAAATCATTTTGATACCATTAATCCTTACGCTGAACATCACTCGCGGGCGAGAAGCCAAACGCTGAAGAGATCAGAAAGGAATTCTCCTTCCCAGCTGCTCAGCTGGCGGGATGCGCACTGCTGGGAGGGATCGGGCATGGGCCCATGGCAGAGGTAAGATACCAGACTGCCCAGACCTTTGGTCTGATCCAGGGTAAACGCTAGGTTTCTTCTGCTGCAGAACCTACCTCCAGAGAAGCCAGCAGCTCCCGGCAAGGGTTCCGAGCTGCCTCCTTAGTGCTCCAGTGAGACAGTTCGGTGCCCGACGCCGGGAGAGCAACACCCACCCACCTGGAAGGTCTCCCGCTCCAGGCGGACGATAACCCCGACGGTCTGGGGATCCAGCTGGACCAGCTCGCCCCACTCGTGCTGCCCACCCACGTCCACGCCGGAGGCCGTCTCAGAGCAGAGCTGCAGGTCCCGAGGCAGCACCTTGAGCTGGAAGAGGGGAAGCGAGTGAGCGAGCAGCCCCGGGGAGGGGATGGGAAGAGGGAAGCGCCCGGAGCTCCGCCGCCGCCCCGCTCACCTCGTGCATGGTGAGGTCCGAGAAGAGGATGACGAAGTTCTCCTCCACCCGCACGATCAGCCCCGTGTCGCCCTCAAAGCGCCCGGCGATCACCTTGACGTGGTCTCCCATCTTGAAGTACTTGCGCAGCTCCTGAGCCGGGAACTCCAGCATGTCCTGGGCGGAGGGGGAACGGGGTCAGGGCGGGAGGCAGGAGACGGACAGGAGGGGGGTGATAGCAGGATGCAGGCACTGCCTGCTGCAGGGCTCACAGCTCTGTTGTTTTACGTTCCTGGGCTAATCCTGGAGATGCCAGGGACCACAGGCATCCAGGAATGCACAGATCCTGCTGCCCCTCTAGATACAGCCAGGTACACACACCCCCTGCCAAGCCTGCACTTGGTCTCCCCCATCCTCCTTGGCAGCCAAAGTGCCCGGATGCAAGCCCAGGCCAGCGCCGCCCACCTCGTACCTTGAGATCCTCGTGCTTGGGCATGATGGTGATCTTGTTGCCGTCCACACTCAAGATCTTGCCCTGCAGGTTGATCAGCTCCCCCTCGCACACCTCCACGTTGTCGCCAGGCTGGAAGTTGTGTTCCCGTTCCTTCCCTGCCCAACGGAGAGCACCGTGACTCGCGGGGAGGGCGCCGCTCCCAGGCAGCAGCGGCCCCACACATGCCTACAGCACGGCCCCCTGCGGATTCAGGGGCAAGACAGAAACCCACCCCCCACTGAGCCGCATGAGCTAGACGGACTCCCCGCTGCACAGGAGTCACTTCCACATACCTGTGCTTTCAGTAACCACCTCCAGATCGATGCCTTCCGGCTGGTCCTCAAACTTCTCCAGTTCAGACAGGGTGGGCTTCACCCCCTCCGTGATCTGGCAGCCGGGGGACAAAGGCGGAGAGATTTCAGGGAGGGGACTCTGCAGAACTTCCCTCCAACCTGAGGTTGCCTGCTGCCAGGGGTCAGGCTCCCTGCCTTGCCGCACAACAGGAGACGAGAGCAGGGCTTTGCTCCGGGGGTGGGTTCATCTCAATCCCCACAGGGGAGTCTGGCATGCAAATGACATGCCCAGGTGGGAATCCTGCTGTTCACTGCCACCCTCTCCAAATACACATACACCCCCGCAACACGCAGATGGGGATTTCAGCAACCTGTCCCCTCACTCTGACGTCTAAATGGGGATTCCACATCCACCCCATCATGTGCAGAGGGGGACCCCACAGAGTTCACAATAGGCATGTTGACAATTTTCCATCAGAACTGGGTTTGGGTTTTGGCGGGGTTATAAACCGAAAATTGGGTTTCTGACTAAACAGAGGTTTCTGTGCAATGCACCTGCGTTCCATGGGAAGCTTCGATTTTTCCATCAAAAACCAAGTGTCCAAAATCAAAGCATTTCAATTCGGATGTGCTGCCGAAGTGCCTCATGGGAGATGTAGTTCAGGTAACTCACCTTCAGATTCTCTTTTATGGATCAGGTCTCCAGCTGGACTACATCTCCCATGATGCACCGAGGCCATGACACTTCCATGGTGTGCCTCCAAGAGGGGAGGTCATGGTGCCTCATGGGAGATGTAGTCTAACCAAGGAGGCCAGCTCATGCTGGAAAATGGGAGCACGATGCACCAGAACTACAACTCCCATGAGGCACCACTGCAACATTTCCAGACCAGAACTTTTTTGATTTTTGCCAAAAAAATTAAGTTTTCTGAGGGAGGGGGGACCCCAAAATCCTCATTTTCTGACCTGCCCTAACCTACGCCTTGACAGATCTGGTTCCTGCTCCGACTCAGAGCCCCACCTTGACAAGAGCCTCCCGGTACAGAGCCACAGGATACTCACCACGGCCGACATGGCAAAGCTCTTGAAGAGGAAGCCCTTGCGACTATAACGATTGCCTTCGAAGATGAGGAAATCGCCATCGGAAGCAACATCTCCCCCCAATGACCTAGAGTTGGGGGGGGGGGGGGGAGAAGAGCATTAGAGGGTCAGGCACCCATAGCAGCAGCCTTCTCAGAAGAGAGACAGGCTGTTTCATAATGGGACAGTGGAGCTGCAGAAAATGGTGGTTCCTCCTCTACTTCCCCGGGAGGTCAGGACTCCAGAGTTAGGTCTCTCACCAGCAGATGTCTGGATTGCCAGTCTGGGGCAAATCCACCCAGCTCCCAGGGCAGGGAGAGGGTCTGACTGCCCTTCCTATGGCTCAGAGCCCCTCGCCACTGAAGGAGCCCAAGTCCCAGTGCGCCTGTGGATGGAGCTGGAGGAAGACGTGATGGAAGGATGACAAATCATCACCATCTCTATCCACCTATGACCCAGGGACCCTGCAGTGCCAATTGGCAGAGGGCACAGGGCATGCTAAGGGTTTTACAGAGCTCCCTTGAGTCAGATATCTGCATAATAGTTCCCCAAAGGGTGGCATGTGAAGTGTCTACCAAGAGCCAGTTGCCCATCGGTTGTCATAATTACTGCAAAATATATGTACAGATAATATTTAAGGAGCTATGTATCGATACTGAATGTTGCGCTCTTCAGGTCTTGCAGTTAAGGCAGGTCACCACAAGGCGACTACCTCGGATATGTTCCTCAGGCAGGAGGTAACAGATGCCTATTTCCCTGTCTGGTCGTGTGTGTATCAGGTGTATGCCTATTTGCAGGTCGGAGCAGGTGTGAATTGAGAGACTGCAGAATCTACAGGAAGAAACAAACCGTGTGGGTTTGAGGTCCTGTTTATGAATAAAGACAAAGGATTGATCTGGGATATCTTGGGAGTCCACTGAATCCGTCACCTAGGAGGCAAATTGACAGCAGGTGTGTCCGGAAAGAAGAGTCACAGCTAGCCAGACTGAAAAGCCCAGCAGGGATTTGGGAGCAACATTCTACAAAACACAAGAGGGTCGTCTTCATTTAGTCTGAGCTCCAGGCGGCATGTGATGATTTTATTTTCTTTGTAATCATTTGTTTCCAGTTCTTCTCCTTGCTACTATTGGAGATCTCCACGCTTCATTAAATACACTCAGATTTCACTAGAAACCTATCCAAGTGCCACGGCGGACACAGACGATGCGTCTCGCGCTGAGGGCACGCTGCCCCCACAGATCATCCCCAGCAAGAAACCAGCCACTTACCGGATCTTTTCAGCATCAAACAGCCGCTGGGGGGGCCTCTTGAACTTCTTCCGCTTGGCAAACCAGTCCTTCTGCAATTCACAGGGGGGAAGGGGAAACAGTCACCACTGGGCCTGTGGGATCAGGAATCCCCACCAGACTGTATGGGTGGGGTACCGAATGCCATCGACAGACCCTCTGGAAAGGCGTCGCCCGCCTCACGGGGGATAGTGGGGTGGGATAACAGAAGGGCCCTGCTGATCATGGGCTGTGAGCAGGAGGAAACTGCCCCTCCTAGGGGAGTACTGCACAGCGAGGTGCACTGGAGTAGTGGAGAAATACGTCCCCCCTGTCATCAGCTGGGTAACTATGGGGATACAGACACGCCAACACACCACCACTGCCACAGCTGGGGCACCAGGGCGTTAACAGCCTTGAAGCGTCAATGGGGACAAACTCTTCCCCTCTCAGCGCACTCAGCAGAAAAGAGCTCAGGGAATCCTGCCAGTCAACATACCAGGCTCATGCGCGCTTTGATCCGGTCAAAATCGATCCGCGGGATCATCTTCAGAGAGATCTGGTTCTGGCTCGGCTCAACGTAATCCACCTGGAAGGGAAGACGACATGAGCTCAGGAGAGGAGGGGGCAGCGTCACGGAGACGCCAGCCACGGCCAATCTCACTCGCAGCAGCAGGACAGGAAGACAGTGGGGGCTCCTCCGGTGTCCAATGTCACGCTAGCTGGGGACAGAGCAGAAATCGAACCCTCCCCTATTGCAATCTCTGGCCCCCACTCCCACCGATAGCAAGGTCAAGGATTCCCAACACCGAGCTCCCACTCCATTGAAGACAACACTCTGGGACTCCGACAACAGCCTGCCCCAGCTCAGAGCCTCCCAGGTGGAGGCATTAAAGGTACACCTGAATGCCAGCTGCCCGAGCCCCAACCCTCTGTACTGAGCCAGCCAGCGCCCCTCGCCCGTACCTGAGCAATGTCGTCCTTGTAAATGCCTCTCTTGAGCCGGACCCAGGACTTGGGCTTCAGGTTGGTCACCTCCTTCACCACCTTCAGCACGTCTGTCATCTCCTTGATGGGCACCATCTGCTGGTTCCAGTAGCCCATCCGCAGGTTCCCCACGCCCTCAATGGCCTGCTTCACATGGGTCTGCTTGTAGGCTTCCACGTAGATGTAGCCCTTCACATGCTCGGGGGCCACCACCGACTTGATCTGCAGGGGCTGCAGGTGGGCAGGGAGGGAAGTTCCGTGAGATACGGGGGCTGGCCTCAGGCACGCTCCAGCCTAGCCAGACCCCCCTTCAACAGTTCAACAGCAGGAAGCCCGGCTCACGTCAGGAACTGCATGACCCTCTCCCATCTCTCAACAAGTGGTCAACAGCGCTAAGCCACCCCACAAAGTTGAATTGAGTTGGGGGCCAAGGGGACTCCTGCCCTCCATCCTTACCGTGTCCGTGAACTGGTAGGCGATGAACTTCCTCATCAGGGCTATGGCTGTGGCACGTTCCTCTCCGATCTGGGGAGAGAGGAGAAGAGAGGCCATGGTGAGAGCAATCTATAGCTAGAGAGATGCCCTCACGCCCCAACTCAGAGAGGAGGTGGCATTCATGGCTAATGAAAACCCAGCCACGGGGCAGCTGGAGCTCGTGATTCAGGGTTTAGAGGTGTTTCAACAGCCTCCTCCCCTGGCTGGAACATACCTTACACTTCACAGTCCAGAGGTTGGGATCCCTGAGTGGAAGGAAAAAAAAGGCTGTTAGCAAAATAACCTTTGTTATATATGATGCGGGCCGACCAGGTGCCAACTCATGCCAGAGCCCCAGGCCAATTCATCCGTGTATTAGTACAGATCAAAGTGATACTGTAGTTTGTGTTTAAACTTCATGAAAACTAATGAGATGATACTTGCATTTTCACTTATCTGTACCCCATCATCATATAGCAGCAAACGTACACTGCGTATACCCCTCTAACTAAGTGGAATGCAAGTGAAGAACTTCAACAGAAAAGTGCTAATTTCAAAGCTAATTTCACTTGCATCCGACGAAGTGGGGATTCACCCATGAAAGCTCATGCTCCAATACATCTGTTAGTCTATAAGGTGCCACAGGATTCTTTGCTGCTTCTACAGATCCAGACTAACACGGCTCCCCCTCTGATATTCAAAGCAAGTGTTCCTTGTGGGTGATGATCGGAGATCGAAGACCCAAAACGCACTCCTCGCTCTCCGTCAGCAAAGGAAAAGCCCACGCAGGTAGTGAGACTGCCAGCTTGTTTTCTGTGAGAAGCAGCTGTGTCTGTGGATTCAAGGAAAGCTCCTGGATCTCTGGACTGCTTAAACCCTTACAGGAAAGTGCACCAGATGCAAAGCGGAGATCCCCAGAGACCATCTAGGTACCCTGAAAAGACTTTTGGGAAACTGGCAGTTTATTACATCACCGCCACCATTTGGAATTACAAACTGACTCACCTGGGCACATATTTTTCCTGCTTTAACTTCTCAGTTACTCATTTCCTTTTCTTAGCCAATAAACTTTTGGTTAGTTTACAACAGACTTGGCTGCCAGCCTTGTCTTTGGTATACCATCTGGAGTACCAGTTGATGGGGGTAAGTGACTGGTCTCTTGGGACTGGAAAGAATCTAAATGTGATGTGGTTTTCGGTGTAACAAACCATTTTATCACAATGCCCAGTTTGTCTGTGTCGCAAGAGAGCCTGGAGAGTCCAAGGGGACTGTCTGGGACTCCATGGTAAGACTGGGAGAGCGTCCAGAAGTTCACATTTGTCACCGGCTTGGTGAAAGCTGATTACAGAACACACCGCCCGTTTGCGGTGTCTGCCCTGTTTTCGGACAGTCTGCCCTGAGGTAGGCACTCACGGACGTGAGCCACTCCAGACAGTTAAATATCAGAGGGGGAGCCGTGTTAGTCTGGATCTGTAAAAGCGGCAAAGAGTCCTGTGGCACCTTATAGACTAACAGATGTGTTGGAACATGAGCTTTCGTGGGTGAATACCCACTTCGTCGGATGCATCAACCCATGCCTCCCACGATGTCACGGTCTCTCCTCCGTGTCCCTTCGTCCACCACTCCAGGCCTGATGCCACAGCCCGTTCCCTGCTCTACCCTTCATGCCCCCTGGTCTTGGCTGACCTTCCATCCCCCCTCCACCAGGTGCACGTTCTCCCGGGCAGAAGGGCCTTACTTGACACCGGGCAGTAACTGCTGCTGCGTGATGTCGTCCGAAAGCTCATCAGAGCCGCCGTACACCCTGCAAGGGAAACAGAAGGGGTGGGGAGAAACGTCAGGCCCAGCAACAGCAGCACGAGCTGGTGGTTGTGACAGCAACGATTCCGAGAGTCCAGGGCCGCCGGCCACTCCGCGCACCCCCCCGGGAGGAGGGGAATTATCTGCATCTGTCTAGAACCAAGCTAGGAGAACGGACGCTCTAGAACCAGCCAGTACTTGGCTACGTTCGGGAGACCAGCCCCTTCCCGCAGGGTCAGCCCAGCCAAAGCACTAGCTGGGTCAGTTACACACCAGGGGAATCAGGCAGAGCCTTTGCAGGGCTCATCTCTAAACACCCCAGGCCCTGAAGGAAACGGAGAGGGTCCTGCCATTTCCTAGGGATCCGTGTGGCACTGACAGCCTCTGTCTGCTCCTGCTGTCCGGTCCCTTTCCAGCCTGCAAGGACTGGGGTGGGGGGAAGAGCCTAGCTCCCAGGCCCGTGAGGACTGGGGTTGGGAAGAGCCCAGCTTCACTGCGGAGATCACGGAATCGAAGATCTACCTTTCCCATGGGGACAGCAAGAAGGAATCAGAGGCCCACGGGGAAAGAGCAGAAGCCAGTGACCCTGAGGACTGGGGTGACTGGAGGAGCGTGGGCACACCTAGCCTGGAGGATCTTGGGGGAGGGCATAAGGGAGGGATGCCCCACACACACACACTCACACTCACTCACTCACACTCTCTGCTCTGGGGGCCATGCACTCACGTTTCTCCCACAGAGGACTTGGCGTATTTCTTCATGTAATATTCGCCCAGCTCCTCTTCGCGCTGGTCCCTGCGGAGAGAGAGCGAAGGAGAAGGCGTGAGGGATCAGACTGGACCGACACAGGCCACAGCCCCCTTGGTGGCGCAGAGACCCCCCTGGCCATGGGGTGACTGATCTCACAGAGACAAGGGAGGGGGGCGACTCGGGATCCTTTCCCCAACCAAGCTCGCAGAGCAAGGAGTCACCAAGGAGCTCTGGGATCATGCCCTTGGTTGAGCTGAGGCTGCTACAGGATATAGCCAGGTCTCCCCAGCAGAGGGGGTAAAGCACCCGGGGTTAACAGAGCATAGGGCACAGACACCGCTGCCCTCTACTGGGCACTCTCAAACCTATTTCGGGTTCTTTAGGGCGCCCCTAGTGGAGATTTTTTTCCAGCTCCACCAGAGAGGCCCTTGTGCCCAGAGTCCTATTCCCCACCATGTGTTTACACTGGACACCAACACATGCACGTCACAGGCAGCAACCTCATCCCGCTCTCTGGTCCCCGGCTGCCACGTCCCGTTCCCCGCCCCCAAGCACAGAATAACGTCACCTCCAAAGGTTCTGCAGCCTCCGGGCCCCAGAGCGATCCTCGTCCAGAACCACATTATCAATGTTGGAGGCTGCAAGAGACGCCGCGGTTAAATAGCCCCCAGACCTAGCACCGCCGGGGGAGGGGAGAGCCCTGGAAATGAGTCCGCAACGTGGCCAACCGCCCAAAGGGCGGTCGATCAGCGAAGCAAAGGTGAGGCCTGGGACGGGACGGGGGGAAGCAACATTCAGCCGACTTCGCCGACTGTTCCCTCGTGGCTGGAGCCCGAGCGAGGCAGCGAACGGGGCGCTCGCATTTGGAAGAGGGATCCCGGATTGCGCGCTCCTCACTGCGCACGCGCTGGGCTTGACTCGGTTTCACCACGCTGCACCGATCTAGGCAGCACCTCTTCCTCTGCTGCAGAGCCAAGCCAGCTAGAGCCAGGCCGCTGCAGGGCGACAGAGCCTACATGAGGCAGCTTCTGTGACCACTATAGGAGACAGCAAACCCACTGCCCCTTTCCAATTAGCCCCTCCTCCCCCACCACACCCCCAGCCTGTTCTATTGCTGCACCGGCCAGAACAGCAACTGAGCCAAGGGTCAGATACTTTCTCCAGCATCACCCCTGGGGCCCACCCGGCTGAAAGGCAGCGGAAATGACAAGGCAGCACCGGGAAGGGGCGGGGAGGGGTGGGAGAGGGCTGTGAAGAGGCAGGGGCTGGAATGAAAAACGGGCTTACCTTCAATTTCTTCTGCTCGGGAGGGCAGAGGTGGTGGAGGGCGGACAGTATGAGCCAAATAATAGCATCAAAACCAACCACAGGGTGAATGGGGAACAGAAAACCGGAAGGAACAAAATTAAGATGTGGCACAAACCAAGCAGGTGCGAATGAAATGCACGTAAATAAAAAAAAAACAAACAAGCACGAGGGGGAGACGGGGAGAGCGCTGGCAAGATGGGCAGGCTGCCGCGGTAACGAATTTCAGTGTCTGATGGCCTGGGTTGTGCGGGAAGTGCTAATACTCGATAATCCCTAGCTCTCATGTAGGGCTTTTCATCAGCTCGCAAAGCTCTTCACAAAGCAGGTCAGTTTGGTTAACCCCATTTTACAAATGGGGAAACTGAGGCACAGAGCAGGGGGGGGCAATCAGCCCAAGGACGCCCAGCAGAGCCAGGACTAGAACCCAGGTCTCCTGAGGCCCGGCCGGGTTCTCTCTCCATTAGGCACGGCCCTGTTCCAACTCTGGCACCTACGGAATGAATCGTTGGCCCTGAACCCCAAACAAGTCAAACCTCACGGCTGTGACGGCTTCAGAGCAGCTGCCTCAGCATTTCGCCAGGATCCCCAGGAGGTACCACTAACCCGTGTACCTGAGTGCCGCCGGCGACATGCAGCACTGCTCGCCGGCCTGATGCTGGCAAATCAATGGGAGCATTCGGCTCACTGGGTAGGCAATGAGCCTGCAATCAATACCACCACCAAACGGGGGACCAGTCAGGGCACGGTACGTCTGCCCTGGGTGGGACCCCACCCTGGGGTGCCTCTTTGAATCCAGCCTGAGGCAGCAGAGATAGGTGAAATGAGACTAAGGACCTCACTCTAATCCCTGGGGGAACGGGCACCCGCCTCAATCGTCCCTCTCGTAGCCGGTCTCCTTGTCGGCAGCCGCAGGAGACTGGACCCTTCCCCCCCCCGCCCCACTAGAGGGACTCCTGCATGGCCAGGTTGAGCCACATTGGCCTGTTCTGTAGCTAGAGACCCCAGGGCTGTTGCATCAGGCGTCTTTCCCTAGCAGTAGCTACCCTTAAACTGGAATCCCCTCTGCCTCCAAGGAAAAGCCTCTTCCTGGAGATGCCACCTGAACCAGTCCAGCCCCAGAGAACCGAGGCAGACAAGCAGAGCCACAGGCAGACTCCCCAGTGTTCCCACGGTGGGAGGAAACAACTGACTGATCCAGATAGCAGAGCCCCTTTACCCCCAAGCAGCTTTTAAGTCGATTCTGTTTGAAAAACAACGGCGGCAGATAAGACAACTGTGGGGAGAAGAAGGAAATACAGCCCTAACTGGTATCACGTAGATAGGCCGTCAAACACCCGGAGACACACAGCTCTCAGCATGCTATGGATTCTAGCAGATATGCTAGTACTGCAGCAAAACACCATTTCATTCAGCATAAAACATATCTAGAAACGTACTAAACTAGTTCAAAATTTTGCAAGCTTGTTTTCAGTAGACATTTGGCCAGTTTTCAAAAATTCGCCTGAATGTCTTTCATCCACACACACCTTCCTGAAGTGTTCTAGGTTTGGAACATTTGGGACAAAAATTTTCAATCAGGGGAAAAAAAAAAAAATCAACCTGCTGGTCAGTCTAAGTGGCTTTTTGCGTGATCCGTTCTGACTGGTCAGCTTAATCCCATATGGGGGGTTATGTCTCCAGAACCAATGGGGCAGGGGCTTTTTTGCTGAAAGTTCATGTGTCGAAAATAAAACTATTTTTCTGAAGTTTCTAGTGAAAAAAAAGAAGTTGGATCGACACAAGAGACACTTTGTAGTTTTCCAAACTTTCCATAAGAACATGAGAGCAGCCCTACTGGGTCAGACCAAGCGTCCATCTAGCCCAGCGTCCTGTCTTCCAACAGTGGCCAATGCCAGGTGCCCCAGAGGGAATCATCAAGTGATCCATCCCGTCACCCATTCCCACCTTCTGGCAAAACTTCCACAACGTTTTCTGGCCTCAACTTGAAGCAACAATCTACTTTGAAGAGGGACTTTAAAAAAAAAAAAAACTAAAGCAAACTCAGCACCTGAGAGATTCCCCGTCACTCCATGGTTACTCACGTTGCCAGGCTCAAACATTCACACTAAGATCGGCCAAACGTCTTAACTTGTGCACTATTATGAATTGTGTGTATTGCTGTAATGCCTCGGACCCTCAGTCACGGACCAGAAATCCTTTGTGTTGGCTGCTGTACATTTTTATTGCTATTAGGCATATCGCGGTGGGCCCAGGAGCCCTAATCATAGCCCAGGACCCCATTGTGCCAGGTGCTGTACAGAGAACACAAAGATGATGCCTGACCTGAAGATAAAAATTCTGTCCCCAGTTCCACTTATGCAACCTCACTGGCTGCTGCGGAATTCGGCTCCGTGATCACAGCTCGGTTATCAATCATTTTGATGATACATGAACCAGACCAGAAACCGGCTCCTTCTCTCGGAGCTGGGCTAGTTTCTCCAGAGCGAGCTGGGGCAAGTAGGAGCCAAAATTTCTTTATGTCCCTACATTTAGCAGAGAGGATTCTCAGCGCACAGGGAGCAGGGAGCAGCCACTTTCCTGAAAATCTATACCTACAACCGAGCCAGAGCCCTACTGTGTCTCAGGCCTATATTTATGGGCCATCACGAGTACAGGGTTAACACCTCTTCTGGGACCTGCTGAGGCTGCTCCTGCAGTGGGCCCTCCTACATAAAGCCCCCAATCTTCTGCCAAAACGTTACTACAACTTTGGCAAGTGATCTTAAAAGGCAAATTAGGCAGCGTATTGCCAGCTCCCCTCTCCCTCAGCCTAATCCCAAGGGAATTGTGAGCTGGGCTTGATCATGGAGCTAATCGAGAGCGCCGAAACCCACACACTGTCACATTCCTACGGACTGAGAACCGTCAACGCGCACTACAGAGGAAGATTAGAGTCCCTGCTGGTTTAGGTGAGGGGAAACTGAGGCACAGGGAGGGGAAGTGACTTCCTAACATAGCAGCTCAGTGACAGGGCTGAGAATAGAGCCCAGCAGTCCTGCTCCCAGCCCCTCTGTGTACACCCCTCCCAGAGCGAGGGCTAGCTGACTCCATAACCACTAGACCACCCTGCCTTTTGGAAAAGCAGCAGAGAGGGGAGATTTTCCCTCTGATGGGGAGGGGACATGTCAGGAACCAGGCAGCAGAGCAGCCTTTAAGTGACGGATAAAAAGCTGGGGCTTCCCAGCCACGATGGGATTTGAAGGCTCCTCTCCCGCCGGCCGCAGGGCTCTGCTTGCCAGCATTCCTGCCTCCCTCCATATGGGCCCCGCAGCTCTTCCTCAGCAAAAGGAAAATCAAAAGGAGTAAAACTATGTTCTCCACCGTTAGCGGATGGGGAGGAGCATGCAGAGGAGTGACACAATAAGGAGCAAAGCAGCGGCACTGGGGTTGGGAGACACGGAGAGGATGTTCTGCGACACCCCGTCCCCAAAACTCCCTGCACCGGGGTCTGGTCAGTCTCATCCCAGAGGGCTTGCAATCCAGTTCGAGGGGGGGGCAGGTCCCTGGCTAAACGGCAGCCACTCCCCATGGGAAACAGGAGCACTACCCTCAACTAGTAGATGGGGAACCAAGGAACATCACACCTGGAATGTCTATACTGGAGAGTCTTGCTGACAACCCATCCTGCCTTGCACTGGGGAGGCTAAAGAGCAGACCTCTATTTCCCCCAGGTCAGAGCGATATTGCTCCGGAGCTAGCGGAAAACGGGGAAAATGCCCCGGGGGTTGCACCGAATCCCCAGCCAATCCTCCCAAGAAGTGGGATACGGGAGGGCACAGCCTTACCTTTCTCCAGAATGTCCTCCGCACCGTCCTCCCACTGGTCCTCATCTTCGTATTCATCGTCCACATCTGCGGGAAAGAGAGTGAAGGGGAGACTCGCTCAGTTAAGTGGGCTCCAGGACACAGCTGGCCAGAGATGCCGCGTGGGAAGGGGTGGCCCAGAAGCTGCCTGAAGGACACTGAAAATCGGACCAAAATTCCTGAAGCCCTCGGCCTCGGGGGAATCCCTGTGGGCCGTGCACAGGCAGCCAAGAGATCCAGTCCACAGCAGCCATGCCCTGGGGAACAGCATTCAGCTGACAGGTCTGGCTCTTCTCTGACTCCCAAGGGGCCACACAGAAGATATGGGGCAGGTATCTATACAGCTGCTCATAATTCGCACTTGCTTAGACCCTCGCTAGCCCCACTCACACCAGGATATCTGAGCCCTTTGCAAACAGTGAGCCTCCTAACCCATCACCACCTGACACGCTTTCCCAGGGGATAGGAAAGGATTTTAGGCCCATTTTACAGCAGGGGAAATCGAAGCACAGAGAAGGAAAGTGATTTGATCCCAGCGTCACCCAGCAATTGAATGGAAGGGCTGGAAATAAGGGATCCTGATCCTCCATTCTCCTGGTCTAATGTCCAGACCCCACTCCCCACCTAGAGCCAGGAAAAGACCCCAGAAGTCCTGACTCCCAGCTCCCTCGATTCCTACCAATCACACTGCACAAGCATCCCTGGGGCCTCAGTGTCACACGCACACACACACAGAGCCCTTGAGGTTCCTTACCGGCTTCATCCAAGATGAACCCTCCATGTCTGGGCTTCTTTGGTGGCCGATCATCATCGTCCTCCTCTTCCTCCTCATCGTAGTCTTCTTCCTCCTCCTCTTCCTCCTCCTCAGCCTCCTCTTTCTCGCTGCCCGCAACGCTGGCATGCTCCTCCTCTGCCTGGGCATCGCAAAGGGAAGCTGATCAGATACAGAGCCCATGCCAGCCCCGGAGCCGCTGGGTGGACCTCCCAGGAACAGATCCATCCCCCCTTTAGAGCCTTCCCCATGAGAACCAGTATGCAGGGCCCATGAGGAAGTGGAGGAGCGGTAAGGGGGAGCCTTGCTTCCCACCCCCGCCTTGCAATCTGCCTCCCCCAGCCATGGAGTCAGCACCCCAGAGCAGAGTTCAGTCTCCAGGGTCTATTCAGTCCGTGACCACTCTGCCGAGAACGGCCCTGACAAGGACAATTGGGCAGGTGATTTGTGACATGGACACCTGTCCGCCTGGACGGCCATGTGTCAAACTCACTTCAGACAGACCACTGGCCAAACCCCAGGTGGCAGTTTACTTCTGTTACCAGAAGGGGTTAGATTGGAACTAGTGAGCTGTGGCTCCTGGAGATCACTTCACCTGCGGATCTCACAGTGCTTTAAAAAAGGGTAGAGAAGTATCATTTTCCTCCTTTCACATATGGGGAAACTGAGGCACAGAGAAGCAGTGACTTGCCTCAAGTCACACAACATAGCTAGGAATAAAACCCACGTGTCCTGACTCCTGTTGCAGTGTCCTAGCCAAATTCCAATCTCCTGAGCCATTCAGTCCCGACCCTGCTTCTTCGGTTTTTGGTGTTTGTTTTTTTTAAATGACAAACTAGAGTAACATTTGGGACATGCTACATTTCAAGTGGGTATAAACTCCAACCCCCTTTCCCCCTCCAAAAAAACACATTCCTTTAAGCAGTGGCCACATCTCTCTATCAGCCTCACCTCGTTCTCTACCTCCTCCGCCTCACTGCTCCGCTCGCTCTCATCCTCGGAGAAGTTGCTGTCTTCGCTATCCGACATCTTCGCGGGGCTCCTGGGTTCTACGGGGATGGAATTTCCTCCTGAGAAATACCTACAAGAACAGAGGATGTTCTCAAAGAAGGGACCTAAACGGACTTCATCCTCCCCACTGCGCCTTCCATCCAGATATCTCAGAGCTCTGCATAGGCATCAATGAGTCCACCCAATTATCCCTGCAAGGCACCTATTAGTCCTGTTTTATACATGGGCAAACTAAGGCACATTCAGGTTAAAGTGATTAAGGCCTGGTCTACACCGGGGGGGGAAATCGATCTAAGTTACACAACTTAGATCTACTCACCGCAGTGTCTTCACTGCGGTAAGTCAATGGCTGATGGTCTCCCGTCGACTCCGCCTCTCGCCTCAGTGGAGTACCGGAGTCGACGGGAAAGCGCTTGGCCCCTGCTGGTTCAATCGCTGACCGTCGATCCAGTGGGTAGTGTAGACAAGGCCTTACTCAAGATCTACTAGCTGTGAGTGTTTATAAAGCCTCCATCACTGGAGTATCCAAGCCCCTTACAAGTATCAATGGATTTGTCCTCTCAACACCCCCGGGAGGTAGGGAAATAGCATCCTCCCCATTTTACAGATGGGAAACCGAGGCACAGAGCGACCTTGAGCAGCTAGAGAGAAACACGGGGTCTGTATGTCCAGACACATCCCTTCTTTATTCATCAGATCTAAGTCCGGTGCCTCATGGTAGATGAAACATGATCAAAAGGAAGCATCTGCCAAAGGCTATAGACTCTTATTCGGTCAACTGAGGCAAGAGACAGAATTAAAATTCACTGAGTAACTATTATAGGCATTACAGTAGCTCCCAGGAGCCCTAGCAGGACCCCATTGTGCCAGATGCTGTACATTTTAATTGCGATTAGGTGTATTATGGTAACATCTAGGCACGCCCTGTCGCAGACCAGGACCCCATTACGCTAGGCGCTATACAAACCCAGAACAAAAAGTCAGTCCCTGCCCCGAAGAGCTGACAATTTAAGTATGAGACAAGAGACGGAGCCAGACAGGGGAGCACAAGCAAACCATAGTTAATAATATAATATACACAAAAGGACCCACCCACGCCGCAATTTGGCAGAAGCTGTAGTTTGCCTTTTCTTTTTTAAAACAAAATGTTGCATTTTTCCCATCTATTTCCATTTTAAGGTAAAGGTTCTGAAGTGCCGCTGAGTACGAAAGACTCAATCACACAGCGTTTAATTCTCTCTCTGTGCTAGATGGTGGAAAGTTGAATAAATCTTGGTGCACATGATGACATGACTACCACTACAGGCTCTGTATAGGACTTTGGAAACCCGGCTTCCTTTCCTGGCTCTGCCACAGCCTACCTGTGTATACTTGTTAATGTCGCTTCAGGTCCCCAGCTGTAAAATGAGATAATGACCCCGCTCCCTGCCTCGGGGAGGAGGAGGGGAGTGCCAAAATATAGGATGATGGAAACCACATAAGTACCTTACATACAAACAAACACCCACATCCTGCCAAAGCCAGTGGGGCTTCATGAGGACACAGAGGATCACCCACTCAGGGCTCACCAGAGGACTGGGGCCTAGGTGGTTATGCAGGCGATTCTGCCAAGACTTCTACACACGTTTCACTTTTAGCATGTGAGTAGTTCTACTCCGAAGTCCCACTGAAACCATGTGCTTAAAAGCTAAGCATGGACAAAGTCTTTGCAGGACCTGATCCAAACTCACCGCAGTCAATGGACATAGCAGACTTCAAGCAGGCTTTGGAACAAGCCTCTAATGAAATTCTCAGTTCATATTGACTCAACATAACACTGCAAGATCAATATGAAGCACTACTGTAATTCAGAACCTTTCCTGATTTCTAAATACAGTACGGCCTAGATTATCCAGCTTCCCTGGGGTGCACCAAATACATTTGGCTAAGCAAGGGAATTTTTCACTGTAATTAAATGACACTGGGGCACATGAGCCTGTTTCAGGTAACAGAAGTTATAACCTTTATTCAGTAGTTACGGCACATATCGGTGTTTATTGATAACTAAGTTGTGTAACGTTTGCACAGTTCTTGCAAATTTTTGACAAGTTAGCCGCTGTGTTTTGTAAACGGAAAACAATCTGATTTCCTTACAGGAAAGTCAGCAAGTTTACTAGCTACTTCATATATTAGTATATTATTTGCAGTATAGCAGCATTCAGTGACCCCAACCAGACCCCATCACGTAGAGCACTCTGCTCTGAAGGGATTACAGTCCATGTCCTGATCCTGCAAGCTGCTCCATGCATGTAGGCCCAAGGCTCTGCTCAAGCCCACAAGGCAAAGCTTTCAGACCAGGGCCTACATTAAGACAGGCTGCAAGAAGGATCGCAACAGGCAATTGCAGGGACTGGTGAAAGGAAATTGAGGGTGATAGCGGTGAAAACATGTAGTCAAACATACCGTGCCACACTTTGAAAAGAGCCCCAAACACTTTACATACCAATACATCAGCTATATACACAAACCACTTCACTCACCAGTGAAATAGACCAATATGAGATGTGCAACACAGTAGCTGGTGCCACACTGCAGCCTCACATAACAGTTTAAGGCAGGAAGCAAAGAATAACACTACAGCCAGTTAAAACCACAAGGTTGGTTGGTTGGTTTTTAAAGAAGGCAGAATATAACTACACAAGAAATGGACAACACTCCAGTTACGAGGAGTGTTGGGACATGGCTGTTGTAGATAAGAAAATGGAAAGGAGAAAAATAATATGAAGATGAATAGAGTCAGATGAACTGGAAGAAAAAGGGATATAGAGGTGGGAGATGGGGCAAGATTGCAGACAACTTTAAACTATGGGAATTTTAATTTATGTTCATTTTACTGTATTTCCCTGACAGATATGCTACAGAATTTGAGAGGAAAGGGGTTAAACGGCTCTGTTAGAATTACTTCACTACATAACCCAGAATACACAGTTAGAGAAAGAGTTGGAACAACCCAAAACATACTTGAACGCGCACACAAGACCCTCCTACAGATTGACCGCAGTAGTGCCAAGAACCCCTCGCTTGACAACATTTTCTAGTGATGGCAGATGGACCCCAGCACAAACGGCAGGTGTTTCACATTTCCTGCCGCAGGAAGGAGGTGGCCCAGAGACAGCCAGGAATCATCTTACTTGCCTGCCCTAAAATTCCAAGGCCGGATGTGCATGTGGAAGGGGAAGCCACCACTTTAGACGCTCCTAGGCAAGGACTAGAACTATGGATCTCAGGGAATCCTGAACAGGCCATATTCCAAGTTACAGCCTCAAATGTCCTGTAACCTGATGGGAGCTAGAGGACAACTGGGTGAGGAAGTGGGTCTTCCCAGCTCCCCCTGGATAGCTGCTTCCCAAGAGCAGGATTACCAGCTCCTGAAGTCCGACTTCTGAAACCTGCCTCCCTCCATGAACTTGGAGAGCAACCATTAGGGATTCCCCAGGCCGGATATATGAATCCTCTCCCACAACAGCAAGCCCAGCTCCCCCAGATCTGGGATCAGATAGTGCTGGTCAGAGGGACCCAATCATCTGAGTCTTTTCAAGTCAAAGCCAAGGGTGGCGCGCGGGGAAGGCTGGGGTCAGAGATCAAAGTCGGGAATTACAATCTGAATTGCCTAGGTCAGAAGGAACAGATCACAAGTCGGCATATGTGCGCAGAGGTCAGAGTTTTCAGGTCAAGGTGGGAGGGCTAGGGTCAGAGGTCACAGGTCAGCGAGTGCATGTAAGTGTGGGGATGCTGCGGTCGGGGTCACAGGTCCGCATGGGAGAGGTCAGGGGTCACAAATCAGTGAGTGCAGAGAAAGGTGGGGTGGGTGGGGTCAGAGGTCACAGGTCAGGGAGCATACACAACATCAGGGTGGGCTGGGGGGGTCACAGGTCAGGGAGGGAGAGCTGGGCCAGTGGGTGCACACAAAGGTGGGGGGCTGAGGTCAGAGGTAAGCACCGCAGGATCGGGGTCAGGGGTCACAGGTCAGTGGGGGGGGGTCAGGGGTCACTGTGCAGACAGGACCGATCGCCCCGACTCTCCCCTTTGCCCGGCCGGGCTCAGGGCCCCTCACGCCCCCCCCCGGGCTCAGACGCTCCAGGCCGGGCTCGGCGGCCTGCTCAGCCCCGGGGCTCTAGGCCGCAACGAGCCCGCCCCGCCCTCACCGGCCTGCGGGCTCCTCGGGCTGCTCCCCCGGCGGCTCCGCTCCCGGCACGGCCCAGGCCCGGCTCCGGCCTCCGCTCGCCCCGGCGCTGCTCCAGGCGCCGCCGCCGCCAAAACCTCGCGAGACCGGCCGCGGAATCACGTAGGAAACGGCAGCGCGTCACGTGGCGACGGAGGACGGGAGGGGGGGGAAGGGAAGCGGAAGAGCGGCCCAGTCACGTGAGGAGAGGCGGGCGAGCGTCACGTGCTGGGTGACAAACCGCGCCCTTCCTCCCTCCCGGCGTGCGGGAGTCACGTGACGGGGGAGTCATGAAAGGCTTGCTGTACGGTGTCTGGGAGGGGTCAAGAAGTGGGGGGGTCTTAAAGGGGCAGGCCCCAGAGAGGGGGGGAGCAGGGGGCAGGCCCCGGGAGGGATTAGGGCTGGCCCCAAAGGGCAGAGCAGGGGGTTGGCGGGGAGCTCAGAGGAGATAACTGGGGGATGGGTGTTAAAGGGGTGGGGTATCCCAGAGATGGTAACTGGGGGGATGGGTGTTAAAGGGGCAGGGCCCAGAGGGGGTGGGGAAGCCCAGAGAGGATTGAGGGGGTATCAAAGGGGCAGGCCCGGGGAGGTGGAAGCAATGGGAGGGACAGAAAGGGCTTGGGGTGTGAAGAGGATCAGGGCTGGGGGAGGGGCTTTGAAAGCCGCTGGGGTCAGCTGTGCTGTTGGGCCACTAACCTATTTACCCCCCTACCCCAGGGCAAGGACGTAACAGTTTGTGACCCTGTCTTTATTTCGGTGACAGAGTCCTGGTTTGTCCTGCTTTAGTCCCTAAGCTGCCCCCACCACACACGCACCCTTCTGCACCCTCCATGTCCATGTCCCTGTCTCCTATTTAATCTTCCTACCTACAGTGCTGTAACTACACTGCAGCCATTCCCCCTCTTCGTTCCCGCTCTGGGGCTGGTTTCCAGAAGGCTGCTTTGTACCATGCTGAATAAATTGAAGGGTTTATCTACACTCACAACAGTAGCGCTTAGTGGAGACGCTATCTACACCGATGGGTGTGCCCCACCTCCCAGAGAGGCAGTAGCTTCGGTGCACAGGAGAAGCCATCCCGTCAATGCAGTACTGTCTGCAGCGGGAGTTAGCTCAGTATAACAGCGCAGCTCAGGGGTGTGGAAAAATCCACCTTGTTATACTGACATAAGTTTGTAGTGGAGCCCAGGGCTAACAATCTCTTCTGGCTTTGGAGTCGATAAAAATGCATTCACCTGATTTGTGGATCCAGGGGCAAATCTCAGCTCTGCAAACTGGACCGTGGGAGCCTTTCTGTCCTTGGAGCTCCAGTATTATCAGTGCTAGCAGATAGTGCAGCCTGCTAATGCAGCAGACCTCAATTAAGAGAATAGGCACGGTTTGCTAACAAAGGCACTCGCCAGGTTTATTGCTTTCAAGGCACAGTCCTAGTATCCTGGCTCCTTGGTTACAGGTACACTAATGCATGAGGGCCCAGTGGCAAGGAGCAATTCAGGCAGCAGCAGGAGTCTCTGCTGTCTCGTAGGCCACGCAAAGGATCAAGGCGAGGAACTCTGACATTTATAGACTGAGCCAAACAATTAGGATAAACAACTTATGTACCACCTGGCATGCTTCATGATATCTGTTTGTTACCTCCCCTTGTTCCTGATATGTCGGATAAAACATCCCTGTTCATTATTCTGTCAAATCATCTTATCCTGTCTAGATTGGGATGTAGCTGTACTAGCCTTCTGAAATGTATTTATCTAAGATGTAATTTATGTAAATACCTAGTGTGTTATTATTTTGCTAAGGCCAGGCATACTCTGGTTCACAGCCTTTGGTTCAGGCCTCAAATCTTGCTCCAGGCTCGCTCTCTGTACTACATCTGGTAGAGGTGTTCATACACTGTATGACATGCATCCGACGAAGTGGGTATTCACCCACGAAAGCTCATGCTCCAAAACGTCTGTTAGTCTATAAGGTACCACAGGATTCTTTGCTGCTTTTACATACACTGTATAGTTCAGCATTGTCTTTTATGTAAATTTGTACGAGATCTCCTTTCAAAAGTCCAATATCATTAAAGTCTTCATTGAGTTCTTCCACCCTCCTCACTAGGCCCATCATGACTGCTACACTACAGCTGAGAAGGTTGTTGGGCTTTGATCACATGCACTCTGAATGCATAGCTTTCATCTTTGTAAGTTGTTTCTGTGGTGAATTAGTCCAAGGAGCTCAGAATTCCTCCAGGGCTAATCAGAGTTGTGTCAGGTAACTTCAGCTGTGGAAGGGGTTCAAGGTGATTCTGAGATGACTGTGACATCAGCTCAATTTTAAAGTCAATCATCTTGCCATGAATATTCAGTTTCACTCTTCAGACAGGCTCTGTGTCATCACAAGTGATAGATCCCAGAAACAATGGCTCTTGATTGTCTGTAGTATGAGTCAACCCCCTGACTGCTTTGGTGTGGCAAACAGTTGCAAAATGTCCATCTTTCTTGCATTTATTACACCTTGCGCCTCTGGCTGGACATGCATCATCTCTTGGGATATGACTTTTTCCACACTTTGTGTAAATCAGCTGGGAATTTGTCCCTCTTAGCCTAGGAGTTCTCTCTGCTTGCTTCGGGGCTTTTATGATAATGACTTTTAACTCTGTTTACAGTTTCTAAGGCCATGTCTTCACTAGCACTTATGTCGGCAAAATTTTTGTTGCTCAGGGGTGTGGGGGGGTGGAAAAAAGCCACGCCTGCATGACATAAGTTTTGCCAGCATAAGCGCTCATGTGCACAGTGCTGTGTCGGCAGGAGACACTCTCCTGCTGACATAGCTACCGCCGCTCGTTGAGCTGGTTTTATTATGTCGATGGGAGAGCTCTAAGCTTGTAAGGGTAGACATGACCTAAGCTAGTTTCAGGTTTGTAAAGTTTCTCTAGGTATTGCTGTTTCACCAGTTCAGATTTTATCCTTTAGTGCTCTGGCAGGGATGGCTGAGATTCATTTAAATAAGGCATTTTACACACACTGCCACCTTTTCACTGAACAGCATAATATAATTTAGCATCCCATTACAAAATGGATCCAAAGTCCTGCCTAAGCATGTTGTGTAGGTGCAGAGGTCCACCTGGGGGACATTGGATCAGCATTCATGTCGTGCCCTCTATCAGTACTTGGCTAACCGCTGGAAAGCTAATGATCCAACCTAGCAGACTGAATTCAGTGAACCCTGGTCACTTGCCAGCCATCATCCCTGACATGGTGCCAACCCCTGGCTTTCTAGTCATCGGCCTGGCTGAGGTTTCCTCTTTGCAGCTCCAATCAGACCCTCTGGGAAAATCGTAAGGATCCACTGTCTTAGCTTCTCTACCTCTCAGTACCCACTAGGGCACAAGGCAGCAGGCAAACTCTGGTGGCACATTCCTTCCTTACTGTTCTTCACTCTGCTTCTCATCTGGAAAAACAACCAAAGGCAACTTAGGTCAGGTGCTGGAATAAAGGCTAATTGTCCTTAAAAATCAAAGATAGTGTCTCTGGAATGAACTGTTAGAGAATTTCTTCCATGAGGAGTAAATGCCAACTCTTTCCTTCCCCCACCCCATATAACTCAGACATAGGTTATAGGTTAGTGGTTTGTTACAGGAGTGGGTGGGTGAGATTCTGTGGCCTGCGTTGTGCAGGAGGTCAGACTAGATGATCATAATGGTCCCTTCGGACCTTAAAGTCTATGAGGATTTTATCTACCTCTGCAACAATGTAAGGCCCAGAGGAATCCACATTGTTGGGGAAGCACATTGTTGGGGATGGGGGAACATCTCTTATTCCACCAGGGATGGAAGGAAGGAAGGAACTGAAGTATGAAATTGCAGAACCAATCAGCTTCTGTACTAGATGACTGGAGGGTAGCTAATGTGATGCCAATTTTTAAAAAAATGCTCCAGAGGCGATCCTGGCAATTACAGGACAGTGAGCCTAACTTCAGTACCAGGCAAATTGGGTGAAACTAGAGTAAAGAACAGAATTATCAGAGACAGATGAACACGCTATATTGGGGAAAAGTCAACATGGCTTTTGTAAAGGGAAATCATGCCTCACCAATCTATTAGAATTCTTGGAGGGGGTCAACAAGCATGTGGTCAAGGTGATCCAGTGGATAGAGTGTACTTGGACTTTCACAAAGCCTTTGACAAGGTTCCTCACCAAAGGCTCTTAAGCAAAGTAAGCTGTCATGGGATAACAGGGAGGGTCCTCTCCTGGATCAGTAACTGGTTAAAAGTTAGGAAACAAAGGGTGGGAATAAATGGTCAGTTTTCACGGCAGAGAAAGGTAAATGCAGGGTCCCCCAAGGATCTGTCCTGGGCCCAGGGCTGTTCAACATATTCATAAATGATCTGGAAAAGGGGGTAAACTGAAGTGGCGAAATGTGCAGACAGTACAAAATTACTCAAGATAGTTAAGTCTAAAGCAGACTGTAAAGACTTACAAAGGGATCTCACAAAACTGAGTGACTAGGCAACAAAATGGCACATGAAATTCAGTGTTGATAAATGCAAAGTAATGTGCACTGGAAAACATAATTCCAACTATACATACAAAATGATGAAGTCTAAATTAGCTGTCACCACTCCAGAAAGAGATCTTGGAATCAGTGTGGAGAGTTCTCTGAAAACATCTGCTCAGTGTGCAGCAGGGCAGTCAAAAAGGCTAACAATGTTAGGAACCATTAGGAAAGGGATAGATAATATCATAACACCACTATATACATCCATGTGTAACCCACATACCTTCTGAATGTGGTGTTCTGGCCCAGCATGCGGCACCAAGACCACTTAGAGAGAGATTAATTTAATGAGTCTGCTTAACAGCCACATGGCTTTTAGCTTATGTAGCAGAGGCTCATGCACTAAGCTCCAGAGGTCCCAGGTTCAATCCCGCCCACCGACAACCAGGGTCTGTTGGTGTTACACGTGGTACGCCCACACCTTGAATATTGCATGCAGTTCTGGTTGCCCCATCTCACAAAAGATCAATTAGAACTGGAAAAGGTGCAGGGAAGGGCAACGAAAAGGATTAGGAGTATGGAACAGCTTCTCTACAAAAGACCAAAAAAAACCTAGACCAATCTCTTCTGAAAAACCTCCAGTGATGGGGATTCCTGTTCCAGAGGCCAGGGGCGGCTCTACCTTTTTGGCCGCCCCAAGCAGTCATGCACGGGAGGCACCCCGGAGCCGCGGGAGCAGCGGACCTCCCGCGGGCATGACTGCAGAGGGTCCGCTGGTCGCGCGGCTCGGCTGGACCTCCCGCGGCTGCGGACGGTTCGCAGGTCCGGCGGCTCCTCTTGAGCTGCCGCAGTCATGCCTGCGGGAGGTCCAGCCGAGCCGTGCGACCAGCACCCCCTCCGCAGTCATGCCTGCGGCAGGTCCGGTCGTCCCGGGCCTCCGGTGGACCTCCCGCAGGCATGACTGCGGCAGGTCCGCCGGCCCAGCCTGCCGCCCCCCCGGGAAAGGGCCGCCCCAAGCGCGTGCTTGCCGTGCTGGGGTCTGGAGCCGGCCCTGCCAGAGGCTTCACTCCGCTGAAAGTTTGTCCTAATAGCTCACGTAAATCTCCCATTACGTCTTGTCCTGCCTTCTGCGGACATGGCAAACGAGGCGGTGCTGCCTGGCTGAGTCTGCCAGTGAGATCGCTTGGAGAGGCAAGAACTGCCCTGATTCAGCTCATCAGGATGCTGACCAGGTTGCCTGATGCTGAGCACTTAAATGCAGAAACCTTCAACTCCTCGGGGATCAGGGGTCGAGCAACAGCCCTGCCCCTCCTTCCCTCCCTGTTCTTACCTTCTTCCCTATCTGCTTAGTACCTGTCGCTACAGGCCCCAAGATAACAATTGTCAGCTGTTCAGCTCCGCCAGTCAAAGCAAACAAACCCCAAGGAACACAGGGGAGGGAATGAACCAGGGATAGATTTCTATTAACCTTTGATCTGTTTCATTCTGCATCTGACATTCCTTCCGGATTAGCTAAACGCTCAGAGCTGAGCTTGCTTCAACAACCCAGATGCCAGGCTGGTGGCACGCCGGCATGGCAGGGAATGCTTGTGTGCCTCAGTTTCCCCATCTGTAAAATGGGGATAATCCCACCTACCTTCTAGCGGTGTCATGAGGCTTCACATTTATGGGGGTGCTCAGATCCTATAGTTTGGTTAATGCACCATCACCTGACATAGGAACAGCAAGACTAGATCAGACCTGAGGTCCAGCTGGCCCAGTACCAGATGGTTCAGAGGCAGGTGTAAGAACCCCCCAGTAGCAGGTGTGGGAGAATCGACACCCCACATTAGAGTAGGATGAGACTAAACAGAAATTGATTAAAACCCCAGAACCTGGAGGTTCAATATCCCTGCCAATATTTTTGTTAGCATGAACTCCTCTAACTCTGGATACTCTTGTTATCCACATAAATATTCAGTCTCTTTTTGAATCTTCCTCAGCCTGAACAAAATCATGTGGCAGGGAGTTCCCCAGACTAATTATGCATTGTGGGTTTTGTCGGGTTTGAATTTCCCACCTTTAACTTCATTCAAAGCCCCCTGCTCTTGTATTACAAGACAGGAGGAAAAGAAGCTCCAAACTACTGTCTTTCTCCCAGTCTCTAAGTTACAGATTTATCATCTCCTCGCCCTTTTATTCATTGTTCTACAGTAACCAGCCCAAACTCTTCCTTCTCGTAATTGGAGAGTTTTTCCAGGCCCTTGATCATTCTCGTCACCCTTCTCTGCACACCCTGTAGTTCTGCGATATCTTTTTCGATGTGAGGCAACCAGCGCTGCACGCGACGGCATGTGCCAAGTTATTTCTCCAGCCTCTCTAAAACTTACTGGCTGCCCCAACACTTAGGGAGCTGGATTCCGCAAAGCCTTTGACACTGATTCAGTTAGTTACTGAACCCGCACTGAAACTCGTGCTAACCATTAAAAAACCCAACAGCCACTGAGACCGATTTTGCCCCCAGGAACCCTTTGCACTAGCAGTGAGGAATAGCTAAATGTGTGAGGAGTGTGAACTCAGATCCTCAAACCATTTTTTAACGTAAGCCAGACAAAAGACTTTCTGTGCAGCCTGGTGTCAGGGATTGTACCTTTGAGAGACCTGGCAGTGAAACACGGCAAGAAGTGAACTGGTTGGAAGCAAGTGAGCTGCAGGCTTCTATAAAGATGTATTTGTTTGCGTTAGCCACCTCCATGCCGGATACCAAACAGGGGATGGCACAGCCAGAGACACAGAGCTGGCTGGTGTAAATCGGCACCGCTCTGACTTTAAACGTCTGGTTGACCCTGGCTCAGATCCTTTTCTTCCCCTTTACTATCCTAGAACTCAAAATAGCTTGACCAATTTCCTTCAGCTTTTCCAGGGAAATGACCCTCTGGCCTGAGATAAATCCTAGGGATTTTTCAGACAATATATTTTTTTTTAAAAATAACACTACAAGAGGATGAAAAAATAGGGCTCAGAGTGCAATAGATGCTGCATCCTTAGTTAACCCAGAATGGTCCCAGAAAACCCATTTGTAAATTTGCCCCTCCCCATGAATCACTTACACTGCTCCCTGCAGCACAGCGCCTCCTACCGCCGCACTGGGGTCAGACTGACTGCCAGGGCAGAGCGCCCCCTACTGACCCACCTGCTCCCTGAAACACAGCACCCCCTAATGCCGCATTGGGGTCAGCCCTGACTGCCACGGGAGAGCGCCCCCAACTGAGTCCCCAACCCTGCTCCTTGCGGCACCAGTACCGCCCTGACGCATGGGCGAATGCTGCAATCCCTCACCTGTGCCAGAGGTGAAACAGGCAGGGCTACCACTCCAGTCCCTCTGGGTGCCAGCAGCCAGTGGGCAGCGTGGCTGCTGTCACCCGGGCCAGGATGGACAGGAATGCATGTTGTTGCTCCCCTGAACCCAGCAGTCCCACTGCAGCTGCTCCAGGAGCTTGCTCAGGAATTGAGGCATGGGCTGCTCCCGGTGACCCTCGCAGGGATGGCATTGGCGGTCGGTCTTGCAGGTCCTGAGCTTCTCCAGCTGGCTCAGGTGCCTGATCAGCAAGGAGAGGCTCTCCGTGTGCTCCCTGTGCTCCCACTGGATCACTCGCAGCTCGGTGTGGAAGCAGTTCAGGTTCTCGGCCATGCACACCTGCTGGGGCAGCAGCAGAATGTGAGAGGGGAGATGGATCCGTCTCGGGGGCCCAGAGGGCCCTTCCCATTGGCCCCCGTTGTGGGAGAGCGGGGCTCGCCATCCCAGGAACCGGTGACAATGCAGCAGCACCTGACCCCGTCCCATCAACTTCCTTAAATGTCCAAACCCTGTTAGGTCCAATGCTCTAGCGGGAGCCAGGAGCTGTGGGCCTGGCCAGCTCAAATCATCCTCCAGCTGGGCCCCCCAAAATCTGATCAGCTGGGTCCTGATCGCCATCTCTTCCTGTGAAGCCACTAACCTTCCTTGGCTAGAATTCTGGACTCGGACACCTGGGTTCTGTTCCCAGCTCTGTCACTGGCCTGCTGCGTGATCTTGGGCAAGTCTGTGCCTCAGTTTTCCCTCCAACCCTTTGTCTCTGTAGACCGCAAGCTCTTTGGGGCAGGGATTATATCCAGCTAGGGTATTTATGCGCCCATAGTAACCGAGCCCCTCAAAAAATGAGTGAGTTTCCCAGGAAATCTCTAGATTTCCTATGCAAGTTGTACCCTCTCCGGTTATGCAAGAATTCAGCCTTTTGAAGCTTCCCTGCGAAGAGGGGACCTTTGTCTGCTGATCACCTGTTACACCAGGACAAGCTCAGAGGCCCAACCTATATATAAAGGAGGAACTCAGGGATCTCCAGGGAGTTTGTTCTGAACCGAGGCGGTTATGAACTTGTAAAACCCCTTGGTGGGGTGTGAAGGGCTGAGCCTGGGGCCAGAGTGCTTGCTGGAGCTGGGGGATCTCTGCTAAGCTCGTTAGCACAAATGTGGGAACTTTGATTGTTTCAATGTTTTCTCTGGGATGCTTCGGCCTGAGGAGTAAATGGGCTTGCTTAGAAAAGCTGGGTGGTGCCCGTGCCTGTGCCTTTAACCTACAGGCAATTACACTGTTCCTAGCCACTGAGGAAAAAGCAGAGTCTGTCTTGCTGAGGACCTCACAGTGTAAGCAGGGAACTGTGCAGGGAAGAACATGTCAGGAGGGAGAGAGACACAGGTCTCTGGCCCTGAGAGGGGATGGCTGAAGAGCCTGAAGCTGGTGCCATTCTCCTGGACAGTGCCATTATTATCCCCATTTTCTGGTGGGGAAACTGAGGCATGTAAATGACTTTCCTCAGAGCTGGAAATTGAACCCAGGTTTCTGGAATCCTGGGCAAGGGACGGAGCCCCTGGGCCATCCCTCCTCTTAGGCTGTGTGTGCACATGGCACAGTGGAGCCTCTGGGTGCCCCCCTAATCCAACCCACCCCACACTTTATAAAGCCATCCAAGACCCTCAGCTGGTGCAAGGTGGTAGCAGGAATGACCAAGCCATCGAGGCCCTGCTGTGATGGGACAGATCAGCCTCAGGGCCCTCGAGCGGAAAGGCCCCATATCCCATTGCGCCACGACCTGGGGCCTGCATCGGAACCCGTGACTGGCACTTACTGCTGGAAATTCACCCCCTTCAACAGCGCTACCCCGGGCTGGGTTGGACCCAGCGCATGGAGGGTTTCAACGGGTCTGCTGAAGGCAGAGGGTACATACTGTGATATCTTCCGGGGTGTAGAGCGTCCCGTCAGTAGCGTTTCCCTGGAAGAGAGCAGCACCATGGGTTAGGGGACAGGCCCAGCGAAAGGCAGCAGGGGGAAGTCGATTTGAAAGCACAGTAGCTATTCTGGAATAGATTCCCCCATGCAGCTGCTCCTATTCCACAACAGCTGTTCCGGTCAATTCCCCCCTGTAGACAAGCCGGCTCCCGCGGCCTCCTGTTTAAATCTCTTCTGAGCGATCGTGGGCCCATTATACAGATATGTCTAACTGAGACTGTGCCCTGGACAGAGGAATCTGTCCAACACTTTGCACTTCTCGGTCCCCTGACATTTCAGAGTCTCAGGGCCTTTTCCAGGCCGCAATTAAATGAGCCTGGTAAGCCACCACCCAGCCAATGGCAGGACGGGATCATGATCCCTGTTTTATAGATGGGGAAACTGAGGCACAGAGCAGGGACATGACGCGGCCAAGGTTGAAAGGAGAGCTCGCGGCAAACCTGGGAAAGCAGATGTACTAAAACTGAGAGCAGGTGGTGGGCTGGGAGTCAGGAATCCTGGGGTGATCCCCAGCCCTGGGAGCCGAGTGGGGTTTAGTGGTTAGAGCAGGGGGCTGGGAGCCAGGATGCCTGGGTTCTATTGTCAGCTCTGGGAGGAGGGATACGGGGGCAGAGGAGTGCCATGGAGAGCGAGGTGCCATGGGTGTGGGTACAGCCCCAGGCAGCAACGTGGTACCTTGCCCCCGGCTGCCAATGTGTCTGCTGCATCCAGGATGCACGTGACGCTCCACTCCCGTCCCACTCCTGGGCCTCCCTGTACTGAGCGAGGAGCCGGGGGGAGGGGATAGCAGCACCTGCTCGTGGCCCTAGTGGCTACCCAGGCCCTTCACCTATGGCATGGGGGGGAGAGCGCCACCCCATCCCGTATCTCCTGCACCACTCACCAGCAACTTGGTGACGTTCTGCAGGACCCTGATGGCCTCCTTGCCACAGACCCGTCTCCCGCGCACCGAGAAGCACGTCAGCAGAGAGACCAAGAGGAGCGCGCGGAGGCCCCTCATGCCGGGAGGCAGCCTGGCCTGCTAAGGGCCATGTTCACGTCCACCGCTCCAGAGCTTCCAGAGTCCGAGATGCAGCCGCAGCCGGAGAGCCCTCGAGAGCCGGGCGAGGTCCTGGGGTCCTCTGCAAAGCTAGTGATGGGGGCATGGCCTGGTTGGCTCAAGGACCGTGTGGACCCCCCCCCTCCTCCCCTTCCCCCAGTGCGCTTCCATCAGCACTAGGGAACTTATGGCTGTCAGAGCCCAGGGTGAAAGGACAAGGAGACAGACCCTGCTAGAGGGGGCGGGGTGGGGGTCAGTGGTGGAATTCCCGTCGATAAGAGTCACTGTGGGACAATGTCACAACTCTGCCAGAGACCCCACCCCTCTAGCCCTCCCCCACCCCCCTGTGGTGGGGGAAGGATAGCTCAGTGGTTTGAGCAGTAGCCTCCTTAAACCCAGGGTTGTGAGTTCAATCCTTGAGGGGGCCCATTTAGGGAACTGGAGTAAAATCTGCCAGGGGGTTGGAGTCAATGACCTTCTGAGGTCCTGATATTTTATGATTCTGTCCCTCACCTCACCATCCATCCCCACCTATCTGTATCCATCCATTGGTCTCTCTTTATCCTTATACACCCCTCTCTCTCCCCATCTATCCATTTCTATCTATCTATCCCCATACACCCCTCTCTATCTACCCCCTACACATCTACAGATCTATCCCCATACACACCATCTGTCACCATGCACACCTTCTGTGTAATCCATCTCGCCATCCATCCCTCCCCATACACACCCACCCACCCATCCATCTTTATATGTAGCATCCATCCCTCCCCATACACAACCACCCACCCATCCATCTTTATATGTAGCATCCATCCATCCACATACATACCTCTTTCTCCATCCCTCCATTCCCACCTCTACTCATCTATCTCTATACCCTCCTCTCTCTCTCCATCCATCCATCCCCATGGATAAAGGTTAGAAAACCTGACCTATGAGGAACAGTTGTAAAGAAACTGGGCACGTTTTGTCCTGAGAAAAGAAGGCTGAGCAGGGACCTGATAAGTGTCTTCATATATGTTAAGGGCTGTTATAACGAGGACAGGGATTAATTGTTCTCCATGTCCACTGGAGGCTGGACAAGGAGCAATGGGCTTAATCCGCAGCAAGGGAGATTTAGATGAGATATTCGGACAAACTCTCGGGGGAGTGAAGTTCTGGAACAGGCGTCCAAGGGAGACTGGGGACCCCGTCTCTAGAGGTGTTAAAGAACAGGTTGGACAGACACGTGTAAGGGTGGTCGAGGTTTCCTCGGTCCTGCCTCAGCACAGGGGGCTGGGCTTGCGGACCTCCCGAGGGGCCATCCAGTCCGACACCTCCCAGATTCTCTGATTTCTGTCAACCAGCAATCACGCCCCACGGCCACGTGGCTGCAGCGGCCTCATGGCAAAGCCAGGCCTGTCGAATGCAAGAGCGACACCTTAACCACTAGACCAGCCTGCCTCAGGGTCGGAGCTGAGCTCACCGACTCCTTCCCCCAGGGCCCTGCACCAGCGTCATCCCCTGCCGGCTGCCAGGCTCCGAGGGACTCGAGAAGGCGCCCGAGGGCATTGCCGGCATCTTCAGCCTCCTCAATGCACCTTCTTAATTCGAGAAGGGGTCAGCCAGAGGGCAAGAGCAGAGCCAGGCTGGGTCTGGCAGGGCAGCCTGGAGTCGGCATAACTCTGCTGTGGCTCATTATGTTTCTGTGGCGCTCCCTAAGGACATGTAAACATGAGCAGGGGAGGAGAGGAGGAGGAGGGGGCGACTGGCCAGCACAGGCATTAGTGGGGACTGCAGAGACTGGAACATCCTAACATGATTACGTCGAGACACTGGCTAATTATAAAGCTGCTGGCATCTCTGGCCACATACACACCCTCCCTCCATCTCCATACACACTCCTGTATCCATCCATCCCCATACACTGCTCCCTCCATCCATCCCCCTACACTCCGGTATCTATCCATCCATCCACCCACACGGGTCCCTCCCTCCATCCCCTACACACTCCTGTATCTATCCCTCCATCCTCATACACTGCTCCCTCCTTCCATCCCCCTACACTCCTGTATCTATCCATCCATCCACCCACACGGGTCCCTCCCTCCATCCCCTACACACTCCTGTATCCCTCCATCCCCATACACTGCTCCCTCCATCCATCCCCCTACACTCCGGTATCTATCCATCCATCCATCCACCCACACGGGTCCCTCCCTCCATCCCCTACACACTCCTGTATCTATCCCTCCATCCTCATACACACTGCTCCCTCCCTCCATCCCCCTACACTCCTGTATCTACCCATCCATCCCTACACACACTGCTCCCTCCTTCCATCCCCATACAGACCCATCCCTCCCTCCATCCCTGTACACACTGCTCCCTCCTTCCATCCCCATACACACCCCTCTATCCCTCCATCCCTATACACTGCTCCCTCCATCCATCCCCATACACTGCTCCCTCCATCCATCCCCCTACACTCCTGTATCTATCCATCCATCCACCCACACGGGTCCCTCCCTCCATTCCCTACACACTCCTGTATCTATCCCTCCATCCCCATACACTGCTCCCTCCATCCATCCCCCTACACTCCTGTATCTACCCATCCATCCATCCACACACTGCTCCCTCCTTCCATCCCCATACACACCCCTCTATCCCTCCATCCCCATACACTGCTCCCTCCATCCATCCCCATACACAGCTCCCTCCATCCATCCCCCTACACTCCAGTATCTAACCATCCATCCACACTGCTCCTCCCTCCATTCCCTACACACTCCTGTATCTATCCCTCCATCCCCTACACACACTGCTCCCTCCATCCATCCCCCTACACTCCTGTATCTATCCATCCATCCACCCACACGGGTCCCTCCCTCCATCCCCTACACACTCCTGTATCTATCCATCCATCCATCCACCCACACGGGTCCCTCCCTCCATCCCCTACACACTCCTGTATCTATCCATCCATCCATCCACCCACACGGGTCCCTCCCTCCATCCCCTACACACTCCTGTATCTATCCATCCATCCACCCACACGGGTCCCTCCCTCCATTCCCTACACACTCCTGTATCTATCCATCCATCCATCCACCCACACGGGTCCCTCCCTCCATCCCCTACACACTCCTGTATCTATCCATCCATCCACCCACACGGGTCCCTCCCTCCATCCCCTACACACTCCTGTATCTATCCCTCCATCCTCATACACCGCTCCCTCCCTCCATCCCCTACACACTGCTCCCTCCTTCCATCCCCATACACTGCTCCCTCCATCCATCCCCCTACACTCCGGTATCTATCCATCCACACACCCACAAGGGTCCCTCACTACAGACCCAACACACACCTGTATCTATCCCTCCATCCTCATACACTGCTCCCTCCTTCCATCCCCCTACACTCCTGTATCTATCCATCCATCCACCCACACGGGTCCCTCCCTCCATCCCCTACACACTCCTGTATCTATCCATCCACCCACCCACACGGGTCCCTCCCTCCATCCCCTACACACTCCTGTATCTATCCCTCCATCCTCATACACCGCTCCCTCCCTCCATCCCCTACACACTGCTCCCTCCTTCCATCCCCATACACTGCTCCCTCCATCCATCCCCCTACACTCCGGTATCTATCCATCCACCCACCCACACGGGTCCCTCCCTCCATCCCCTACACACTCCTGTATCTATCCCTCCATCCTCATACACACTGCTCCCTCCATCCATCCCCCTACACTCCTGTATCTATCCATCCATCCATCCACACGGGTCCCTCCCTCCATCCCCTACACACTCCTGTATCTATCCCTCCATCCCCATACACACTGCTCCCTCCCTCCATCCCCATACACTCCTGTATCTACCCATCCATCCCTACACACACTGCTCCCTCCTTCCATCCCCATACACACTGCTCCCTCCCTCCATCCCCATACACACTCCTGTATCTATCCCTCCATCCCTGTACACACCCTCCCTCCATCTCCTACACACTGCTCCATCCCTCCCCATACACACCCCTCTATCCTTCCCTGTACACACTGCTTCATCCAGCCATCCCCATACACACGGCTGTATCTACCCCTCCATCCCTACACACACCGCTCCCTCCATCCATCCCCATACACCGTTCCCTCTATCCCTCCATCCCTGTACACACCGCTCCATCCAGCCATCCCTGTACACACGGCTGTGTCTAGCCAATCCAACCCTACACATACCCCTCTCTCCATCCCCATATACACCCCTCTATCTATTCATCCACCCACATCCAGCCCCTCTATCCATTCCCACACCCCCATCTAACCATGTACCCATCACACCTATCTCTATGCATTCCCCTACACACCCCTTATCTCTCCATCCACCCCCACACCTGTCTATCCCTGTAGACACCCCTCTAGCTACCCATCTATCCCCAGATCCACCTATCTACTCTTCCATCCCTATACATATCCCTATTTCTATCTCTATCCAGCCATCACTATATACCCCCTCTATGTATTCATGCACCTCACACACCCCTCTATCCATCTACCCCCACAGACCCCCCTATTTCCATCCATCACCCCACCTCTCTATCTACCCATCTACCCTCATGCACACCTATCTATCCTTCCTATACACCCCTGCCCACCCGCTCTGGCCTTTTCTATTTCTGTCTACTCCATCCTCAGACACCCCCTCTATCTATCTAATCTATCTAGCCTCCCCCACCCCAATCCAAAACCCCCTTACAACTCACCAAATAGTGTGATCTAACGGTGGGTGGGACACCGGCAGGCCGGACTTCTGGGTTCTGTTCCACCTGTGTCACGGTGCTGGCAGAGGAGGGGCTCGGTCAAGAACTGTCCACAGATGGAGCCATGGGTGAAAGGAGCTGGAGCATGCAGCAAACAATGAACAAAGCCATGTTGTTCCTCATGTCGCAGTAGGCCCTGCTAAGCTGCCCCCTACGGCCAGGCCTCTCCCTCTAGGCCAGTGGTTCCAAACTGGGGTTTGTGAAATGTTACAGGGGGCTCTTGGGAAAAAATTCCCTAACAGTGGACAGAGCTGTCCCTAGGGCCAGCAGCCCAGAGCCCCTGGACTTCTAAGAGTTAAGCATGTTGATGTGGGGCGGGAAATACCCACCTCAGAACTGGAAGGGACCTTGAAGGTCATTAAGTAGAGTCCACTTCCCCTGCCTTCACAGCAGGACCAAGTCCTGTCCCGGACAGGTTTTTCCCCCAGATCCCGACATCACCCCCTCAAGGATTGTGCTCACAAGCCACGATTCAGCAGGCTAACGCTCAAACCACTGAGCTACCCCTTCTCCCTCCCCGCAGTGCATCTCCACCGCACGAAGGAGATTGAAACGTCAAGACCTGGGAGGGGAGGGGGATATTTTTTGCTGGTTTTAAAATGCAATAGGCAGCTAGGATTGGTTTTTAAAGAATGATGAAGAACGAGCTGAAGCTTTGTTGTAACGGGCGTTGTTTGCCCAGCCCGGCTCAAGACCTGAATGCTTGTGTAGGAGGAACTCTTGAGTTGGCTTCTTAAATCCCTTCCTGCTGTTTCACAGCTGCCGATACTCCTTGATGAAACCTAGGAGCCTTCCCTTAGGACAGGCTTATTCCAAGGGATACAAGCTACGAAAGTGAGAGCTTGGAAGCGTGTTGCCATTTTCTTAATGTAATAAAAATACTGTCACGATAAATGATAATTAATAACAAATAGCGTGTAATAAGCATGTCATCAAAACAAATTTTAGATGTCCAAGATCACGGCTTTTATCATTTATACTCAGGTCAAGGAGAAAATCCCTGGAAATATTCAGTTTTAGGAAGGGGTTCGCGAGACTTGACGTTTTAGTGAAAGGGGGGCCCGGGTGGTTGAAGTTTGGGAACCGCTGCTCGAGGCATATCCCCAAGAAATATCACTGCCTGGCACAACGGGGCTTCACTGGACTCCAGATTCCCCCCACACTAGTCCAGCAGTGCGAGTCAAGTGACACAAGGTGCTTTGCCTCATAATAATGGTCCCTTCTCCCAGCCTGTGCTCTGGCCTACTTCCTCTTCCCCGTACGCTGTCTGCCTGCAGCTCTCTGCAGGGCTAGCTGTGTCTTAGCACTGGGTGTGGGATCCCTGTATTAACAGCTCCTGTGCTCCACCCCAGAGATGGCTGCATCTCAGCACTAGGCAGAGGAGCCCTTTATAAAAAGCTGCCCCACCCTACTGCAGAGGTGGCTGCATTTCAGTGCTGTGAGAGTGATTCCTATATAAACAGCTCCTGTCCCCCACTCTGGAGTTGGTTGCATTTCAGTGATGGGGGCGCAATCCTTGTATAAATACCTGATCTGCTCTTCCCCCGAGGTGGCTGCATATCAGTGTGGGAAGAGTGACCCCTGGACAAACAGTTGAACCTCACCTCAGAGGCAGCTACATTTCATGCATGATCCTTGTACTAGTAGTATCTGCGCTGCGCCCCAGAAGTGGCTGCATCTCAGCACTGGGTGGGGGAATCCTTGCTGCGCCCCACGCCAGAGGTGGCTGCATCTCAGTGCTGGATGCAGTGAATCTTCTGTGCCTAGTTTGCAAAGCACAGTGACAAAGTGCTACAGAAACGCAAAGAGCATTGTTAATCAGCTCTGGCCACGCTGGAGCCTATAGGCACCTACGGAGAGAGGTGACCTGACCACGCCTCCCCTCCATGGAGCGGGGAGAGGAACCGCAATCGGCTCCTTCCCCTACCCCTGCCTGCATGGGAAGGGAAAGGCCTGCAGAGCAGGGCTGTCTAGCAGTCACAGGTGCCCTCACCCGGACGCCCTTAAAATCCCCTTTTCTGTCTGTGTTGCTGCAATTAGGGTGACCAGACGTCCCGATTTTATAGGGACAGTCCCAATTTTTGGGTCTTTTTCTTATATAGGCTTCTATTACCCCCCCACACCCGTCCCGATTTTTCACATTTGCTGTCTGGGCACCCTAGCTGCAATAGGCAACAGGGATTGAAGCTTGAGCTAAATAAAGAGCGGAGTCCCCATCCCCAGGTCCCTGAAATCCCCAGTGGATCAGCCCAATGGGCTACACAGCCAGGGAGCTCCCTTGCCCAAAGGCGTTAGGCAGGACAACTCAGTGGAACGGGCCCTGCTGGGCAGGTGGGAAGCGTTCCAGAGCTGGAGCGCGGGCATAGGCGAGTGAAAAGCACTTACACCGTCCCCCTGGGACATGCACACGGTTCCCTGCTCCGCCTTGGGTCTGCTTCTTCCTCCCGCTCCCCGGTCCGCTGGGCAGAGCAGGATCTTGGAGCTAAGCTGGTGGGGGAGAGAGGCACGCCTTCACCTGCCCCTCCCGCTCAGCACCAGGGGCAAGGAGAGGCCGAGACTCGCCCGGCCGACCCGGCCTGCTGAGCTTGCACAGGAAGGGCTGCCAGAGTGCACAGCCCGTCCTACAAAGTCCAAGGAGGCGCACGGGAGGCCGGATGGAGGAGCGGCTGCATTCCAGGGACCGGGTTCCGCTTCCCCCGGGGGAGGGGAGAGGGCTTGTAGCTTGCCAAACCGGAGAAAGTAGTCCGATTGGCACCATCAGTTCCTAGGCAAGGCGTCACGCTCCCAGCGGGGAAACTGAGGCACGGAAAGACTTGTCCAGAAAGGCAATGGCACAGCTGGGAAAGAAACCCAGGATTCCTGGCTCCCAAATTCCAACCGCCATGAAACACTCTTCCCCCTAGGGCCCAAGGCAGAACGGAGGAGTCCTGACACCAAGCTCCCACTACTCAGCCACGCTGCCCTCCCCAGAAGCAGGAGTAGAACCCAGGAGTCCTGATGCCCGGCCCCACCGCTCCGTGCTCAGGGCTCACCTCCTGCCCAGCCTTTTTCCCCCCTCTCTCAGGGATACCTTGCTGTAAATTGGAGCGTCATACCGCCTCCCACCAGGCCCTAGACATGCACGGCTCCCTGCTCCGTCTTGGTTCCAGGGCTGCTGTTCCGGGGAGGGCAGGAGCCATGGTCAACCCCCCACTGGCTGGTAGCAGACTCCTTCCCTGCTTAGAAACCTTGAGGCTTAGCAAGGAGTTTTGATATGGTATTAGTGCTACCATCTATTAGGTGTATTACAGTAGCAGCTAGCCGTCCCAGCTGAGAGCGGGTCCCCTTTACGCCGGGCGTGGCACAAACCCGAGCCATGTATGTCTACACTGCATTGCACCTCCAGCCTCAGGTTTGAGCCCAAGCTCCCCGCATTCACACACAGATCAGCCTGACTGGGATCCCCAGGGTCCCTAGGACCCACCAGGGGCCTTTGGAGACTTGAGTCCAAACCCCACCCTTTTGCAGTGTGGATGCAGCTCAAGCCTCAGCCCCAAGTCAGCAGCTCATGGATGCATGAGCACGGCTGGGAGACCCAGGTCCAGCAATTGTAAGCAGGTGACAGGGCAGGGCTGCTCAGGAGACCCAGGTGCAGGGTTTACGATGCAGTACAGCCAGACATTAAGGCCCCGTCTACACTAGCACTTACTTCGGTGTAACTTACATCGCTGAATAATCCACACCCCTGAGCAACAATAACGAGGAGTCTGGTGGCACCTTAAAGACAAACAGATTTATTTGGGCATAAGGTTTTGTGGGTTAAAAAACCCACTTCAGATGCATGGAGTGAAAATTTTAGATATTCATAGAATAGAATATCAGAGTTGGAAGAGACCTCAGGAGGTATCTAGTCCAACCCCCTGCTCAAAGCAGGACCAACCCCAACTAAATCATCCCAGCCAGGGCTTTGTCAAGCCTGACCATAAAAACCTCTAAGGAAGGAGATTCCACCACCTCTCTAGGGAACCCATTCCAGTGCTTCACCACCCTCCTAGTGAAACAGTGTTTCCTAATATCCAACCTAGACCTCCCCCACTGCAACTTGAGACCCTTACTCCTGGTTCTCTCACCTGCCACCGCTGAGAACAGCCTAGATCCATCCTCCATTTATATCTATCTATCTATCTGTAAGGTAACTCTTCTCTTCATGTGCCAATATATATTTATGCCTCCATGCATCTGAAGTGGGTTTTTGACCCACAAAAGCTGATGCCCAAATAAATCTGTTCGTCTTTAAGGTGCCACCGGACTCCTCGTTGTTTTTGTGGCTACAGACTAACACGGTTACTCCGCTGATACCCCTGAGCACCATAAGTTACACCGACCCATGTGCAGGCGTGGCCGGTCTGTCGGTGGGTGAGCTTCTCCCACGGCCATCCTGCTGCCGCTTCACGAGACGGGCCACCGCGGCACGAGAGGCCAAGCTGAGCAGCCACGGCAGACTCGGCTCCCTGGCGTGAGCCGCTGCCGCGCGTTGGCAAAAGCTGGTCACGGCTGAATCCCTGGCCCCAGGGCTTTGAGGTGGAGCAGCAGAGCTGCAGGTTTTTGCCTGGAGCCGGAGCAGAGCAGAGCCGGAGCACAGCTCCAAAGCCCTGCCTGGCCCGCCCTGTTTTCCAAACGGAGGCGAAAATTCCTCTGCGTCGTGGGCAAATGCACCACAGCCGGCAGCTGCTTGGGGCAGGGACCAGCTCGGTTCTGTGTCTGTACAGCACCGAGCACAGCAGGGTCTGGGGCCATGACTGGGGCGCCTAGATGCTACCGTAATACACCTAATAGCAATAAAAATGTACAGCACCTGGCACAATGGGGGCCTGGGCCATGCCACAGGCTCCTACGTGTTACTGCAGCCACCTCATAGCAAACAATGGCAACAGTCCAACAAACTGCACTAACTGGGGCTGCAGCTGGAGGGCACGAGAGTCTTTTGCTCGGAGGTTGCGAAGGAGCCTGGATTAATAGTGCTAGCCAAGCATGGCCGCTGTGGCACCGGGAACCAAACCTGGGCCCTCCAGAGCTGTAGTTAAGGGACTGTACCAACTCACATCGTGGGGGGACTGGCACCCCTGGGTGACACAAGCCCATTCCAACAGCTCACCCTCGCAGAGCTAGGCTGGGAACCCAGGAGCAGGTGCCTTTCTCCCCCCACACCCAGCCACCACACGGAGGGCACTTTTTTCACACTATACGCTCTGTACAGGGTGACCAGATGTCCCGATTTTATAGGGAGAGTCCCGATTTTGGGTCTTTTTCTTATATAGGTTCCTATTACCCCCATCCCAATTTTTCACACTTACTAACTGATCACCCTAGCTCTGTAGAACAAGCCAAGGGGGAATCACAGTTTTGCCATGTGATGGTCATTGAGGGTGGTAGCTGGATGTTTGCTTTTCTCCATGCAACACAATGGGGTGAATTTCCGGTCCTGGGGATTGAACCTTTGACTTCCAGGTAGGTACAGCCAGAGGCACCGCCAGCATCTATGGCAGAGTCTGGTCACTAGAGGGGGGCAGAGGGCCACATGGTAGGTAACAGAATAGCTGCAATATGATCCCCCCCCTCCCATGACACCTCCTCCCTCCATCCTGGGGGGACCATGCAGCTTTCACAGCCACGGGGCATCCAGTCCCAGGGCAGTAGTGGTTTGCAGAGACTCCTCTTTGGGCACGAGCCACGCCGCAGGGCGTCGAGCAGCTGCCACGTTCTTGGTCGCTGCCCCACTGGAGCTGAGTTCGCGGTGCCACACCCCCATGTCCCACTCCCCAAGCCAGCCAGTCCGGAGCCAGCACCCACTAGAGGGGAAGGCCCCATGCCCCGTTCCTCAACCCCCTAAGCCAGCCAGTCCCCCCGCCTTTGGGGCCAGGTTGGAGCCAGTGCCCTCTGGAGGGGAAAGGGCCCATTCTCTAACCCCACCCCCCACCTCCCCGAGCCAGCCAGTTACCCCCACTAGGGAGGCCAGGTTGCAGGCAGTGCCCCAGTCCCCAGCTATCAGCCTGGATTTAAGAGTGTATTGGGTTTGTTTTTAAAATAACCTTCGTTTCAAAGCAAAAAATGATCCGTGCACCAAGATCTGCGGTGTGGGTTTATTGAACCGTGTTGTGTTACTACAGGCAGCACCATGCAGCTGAGGGGTGTGTATAGAAGGCCTGGATCATCAGGACAGCAGTCACGGGGCTAACGCAGGGAATTAGGTGCCTAGAATCCACCCGACAGTTTAGTAAAACCAGCCACTCATTTTGGGTGCCCAACCTGGGCTAGATTTTCAGAAGCCTTGAGCCCTCTCAGCTCCCCTTGGCTTTAACCAACCCGGCACGGGACCCAGGCGTCCTGGCTGCCCAGTGTTAGCGGTGAGAGTAATTACCCACTGGAGCCTGGTGGATTCTCTGTCACGGGCACGTTTAAAATCGAGCTGGGATGTTTTGCTAGAAGATCTGCTCTGGGCAGCGTTTGGGGGCCGTTCTCTGGCCTGGGTTATACAGGAGGTCAGACCAGATGATCACAATGGGCCCTTTTGGCCTTAGAAGCTATAAATTCCCTAGTTACTAGACAACTCTCATCTTCCCAGAGCCAGGAAGAGAACCCAGGAGTCCTGACACCCACTTCCCAACCTCCAACTACTAGACACCACTCCTCTCCCAAAGCCATAAATGGCACCCAGGAGCCCCACCCCACAGCTCCCCCGGCTCTAACCACTACATCCCACTCCCCTCCCAGAGCTGGGAATGGAACCCAGGAGCCCTGGGCTCTGCACCCAGTCATTCAAAATCAGCAGCCCGTTTTGGAAGACTTGGGAGCTCAGCACGGACGGTCCCGACTGCTGAATGCGCCAACCCTCAGCTTTGTGACTCACGCAACAGCCTGTTGAGAAAGCAGCTGTTTGGGTCTCACAGAAAGCCCAGGTCGCGAGACAGCAGGAAAAACAAAAACTGGGCCCTGTGCAGATCAGAGGGCGCGTGGAAGGGTGACCTGCCGAGGAAACAGACAGGACTGGATCTGTGCCCTCGTCTGTCTGTCCTAGGCCTGGCCTGTATCAGAAAGGTGTCCTGCTTTAGCTAATCCGAGCCAATTCAAGTGGACCGGCGTGGACCCAGCTACATCAGTATAAATGTGCTTATGCTGTAGCAAAGCGGTCGTGATAGGGTTAACTAGGTTGCCCAGAGTATTATGGGACGGAGCCATGATCTACCCTTCCCGCCCCTTACTTCCGGCACCCCCAGAGGTTAGGTTAAGGCACAACCCTAGGATATGGGAGGCCGGCATCCCTCTTCCAGCTTGGCTGCGGCCTGCCTGTAACGCCTTGGAGAGAGTGCGAGGGAGTTTCCCGCCCCTTGGCCAGCGCACGCACACTGTTGTGATGCAGTCACGTAAAGCAGCCTGTCCCCCGCCTGCAGGGCCCCGAGGGGACGTATTTTCCCTCACAACTTGCAAAACCAGGGATGAGGCAAACACAAGATAGCGCCTGAGGGGGGAATCGAGGCGCTTCCTGCAGAAAACGAGGATTAGCAGCAGCCATTCCCTCAGCTATTGCCTTGCGAATGAGATTCTAGAGCGGGACAGAGAAGCAATTTTCTCAGCAATCCAGGAGTTTGTCTCCAGCTCAGAAAGCAGGAGAACAGTTTAGAAGGCAGGCGCACGAGGCCCCGAAACTGCAGAACATTCCCGGTTTCATCGCAGGACGCGGCGAGACATGGCCGCGTGTCCACGACAGAGCAAAAAGCATCAGCTGAATATTGCTTGCTTGGTAATGACCTAGAGGCCAGGACAGAGCCGGGGGGGGATGTGGTGTTAATCAAGGATGATCGCTGGCAGAAGGGAAGAACCTGGCCCGAAGCAGGAGAATTAGCACCAGCTGTGGAAACAGCCGTGAGAAACTGACAAGAGTTGCTCTCAGACAGCAGGGGCAGAAATCAAAGGTCCACCCGCAAATGCAGAAGTTGCTGCTTTATTTAATGGCATCGCAAGAGAGTTGGAGGGATGACGGTGAAACAGAGAGAGGGTACACCCACGATACTCCCGGTTAATTAATAGGCAGCAGGATTAAAACAAACAAAAGGAAGTATTTCTTCCCATAACACACAGTCAACCTGTGGAACTCCTCGCCAGAGGACGTTGTGAAGGCCAAGACTATAACAGGGTTCAAAAAAGAACTAGATAAGTTCATGGAGGACAGGTCCATTAATGGCTATTAGCCAGGATGGGCAGGGATGGTGTCCCCAGCCTCTGTTTGCCAGAAGCTGGGAATGGGCGACGGGATGGATCACTTGGTGATTCCCTGTTCTGTTCATTCCCTCTGGGGCACCTGGCATTGGCCACTGTCACAGACAGGATACTGGGCTAGATGGACCTTTGGTCTGACCCAGTAGGGCCGTTCTTATGTTCCAGGGAACCAATTAACACAGTCGTGACCACTTTACTCCCAGAGCTAGTTCCGTACATGACAGAGAATAATACTGGTTTAAGGCTCCTTTATACCAGAATAACTGCATCCACACTACGGTTTATATTGGTATAACTATATCGGTTAAAAACCATCACATTCCTAACTCAGAGTGAGACCAGGTGTGACAAAGTTCCTCCTCTATCTTGGTGGGTCCTGCGCTTATTGGCGGATTTGCTCACCTCACAGATTCACCCTGTGGGTTGGGAAACAGCCCAGAGACCTTCCCCTCTGGTAGAAGCCACAGTCCAGGGCAATTCCTCCTGTGTTTGAGCAGGAGTTGGGAGGTTTGGGGAGAACCCGGGCCCACCCTCTACTCCGGGTTCCAGCCCAGGGCGCTGTGGACTGCAGCTGTCTAGAGTGCCTCCTGGTACAGCTGTGCGACAGCTACACCTCCCTGGGCTACTTCCCCATGGCCTCCTCCCAACACCTTCTTTATCCTCACCACCCCACCTTCCTCCTGATGTCTGATAACTTCAGTCCTCCAGCAGGATGCCTACTCACGCTCAGCTCCTTGCGCCTCTTGCTCCCAGCTCCTCGCACGCACTTCCTCTCCTCTGGCTCCTGGGCTCAACTGGAGTGAGTCCTTTTATAGCATCAGAGGGGCCTTAATTAGAGTCAGGTGCTTAACGGCCTCCCCTGACTCTTAGCAGGTTAATTGGAGTCAGGTGTTCTCATTAGCCTGGAGCAGCTCCTGCTCTGGTCACTCAGGGAACAGAAAACTGCTTTTCCAGTGGCCAGTATCTCTCCCTTCTCCTACTCTGCTGTTCCCAGCTGGCCTGGGTCTATCACACAGGACAAAATCGGCCTTACGGTTTTCCATTGCTACCCATCGTTGGACTTTGGGGGCCTGCCGTGTGAACTGAGCAATGGTCACCTTCCTAGTGGGTTTCATGGCATTCTCCATTTCTGGGGTGAAAACTCTGCCAGGGGGAATTTGGAGTTTTGAGCTTTAGTTAATTCCTGCGGTTGTGGGGGGGTCATGGGGGCCGAAGGGCGTGTCTGCGTCGTGAGTGTCAATCTGATGGTGAAAATGCTTCTTTAGGATGGATACAGATTTCAACCTGGTTTATAGCCGCTTAGCTTAAATGTCTCAGGCTCCCTGTGTGCCCTGATGTCTCCGACCCTCAAAGGTATTTAGGCGCCTAACTTTCGCTGATTTCAATTAAAGTTAGGAAGCTAAATATCTGTGGATCTGGGCCTCGGTTTCCCCATCTGTATAATGGGGGATACCCACATTTCCTTCCCTCACACTAGGGCAGTGGTCCCCAACCTTTTTGTCTGGCGGGCGCCAGACGAAGGACCGTGGCGGCGGTCGAGCAGATGACGAAATGCTGCCGAATTTCGGCGGCGACGCCTCTCAATGATGTCGCTTGTCAGCAGCAAGTGGCATCATCAAGAGGCATCGCCGCCGAAATGCCACCAAATTTCGGCGGCATTTCAGCGGATGCTCGACCGACGGCCAGGACGCGGGTGCATTTAGATGCCCCCGCGGGCACCGCGTTGGGGACCCCTGCACTAGGGGCTGTGAGATACAGATGTTCAAGGCACTATGGGAGGGGCAGCGCCTGACACAGAGAAAGTCCCCAGCTGCTGCGGAACCATTCAGAGCCCGTTTCAATTCAAGCCACTGCATCGGTCGCCTTCTAAGCTCCCCTTAAAACTCCCCTTTGCCCCCAAGCCCACAAAAAACTTGACAGCAGTAGCGCCTGCCACAGTGGGGGGCCTGTTCCGTGACTGGGGTGCCAAAGTGTTACCGTAATACATGTAATAGCAATAAAAATGTACAGCACCTGGCACAAAGAGGGCGTGGTCCATGGCTAGGGCTCGTCGGTGCTACCGTAATAAAATTAATAAATAATCATTAAGGTGGGTTTGCGCCCATTTAACTAAGTTGGCTTTGAATTTTGGAGGTGGGGAGTTTAGTTAAATTGGTGCCTAGAACAGCCCCAGGGCTAAGTTCTCCATCGAGTCCTGCCGGGTAGGTTGCCAGGTCAATGTTTCTGCTGTAAAACCTTGCTGTGCTACCACCTCAAACTGAGAGGATGGAGCTCGGCTGTTCTCAGTGGTGGCAGAGGACAGAACAAGGAGCGATGGTCTCAAGTTGCAGTGGGGGAGGCCTAGGTTGGATATTAGGAAACACTATTTCACTAGGAGGGTGGTGAAGCACTGGGATGGGTTCCCTAGGGAGGTGATGGAATCTCCTTCCTTAGAGGTTTTTAAGGTCAGGCTTGACAAAGCCCTGGCTGGGATGATTTAGTTGGGGTTGGCCCTGCTTTGAGCAGGGGATTGGACTAGATACCTCCTGAGGTCCCTTCCAACCCTGATATTCTATGATTCTATTCTATGAATATCTATAATTTTCACTCCATGCATCTGAAGTGGGTTTTTAAACCCACAAAAGCTTATGCCCAAATAAATCTGTTTGTCTTTAAGGTGCCACCGGACTCCTCGTTATTGTTGCTCAGGGGCGTGGATTATTCAGCGACATAAGTTACACCGAAGTAAGTGCTAGTGTAGACGGGGCCTTAGTGTCTGGCTGTTCTGCATCGTAAACCCTGCGCCTGGGTCTCCTGAGTGGCCACCTGCCCTGTCAACCTGGGCTTACAATTGCTGGACCCGGGTCTCCCAGCCGTGCTCACGTGTCTGCGAGCTGCTGAGTTGGGGCTGCGGCTTAAGCTGCGTCCACCCTGCAAAAGGGCGGGGTTTGGACCCAAGTATAACTGAGATCAGGGTCACATGGGAGACCGTCCCTGCGCCAAACAGGCAAAGGCACAGTTATTGTACAGATTGGGGGGGACCCAGGCCTACAGAGATGAAGTAACTTGCCAAAGGTCACACAGGGAAGCTGTAGCAGAGGTGGGGAGTGACCCTTGATCTCCTGCATCCTCCGCCAGTGCTTTAACCACAGCGTAAGGCTATTTCCGTTCTATTGCCCCCTCTCTCCGAGGTCCACGTGATTTCACAGCCCTCCTCCAGCACCAGTTTTATAGCTGCACCCAGCACACGGTCATCAACCGGGTTTGAACCTGCCCAGATCGTCTCCTTGTCCTCCCACTCTGTCTGCCTCTACCTCATCTCGTGCCTAGCATGGGCCTCCACCACTCAAGCTAACAGAGTCGCTCCCGGAGCTTGCAGTGGTAGCAGACTGTTACCAGCGCTCAAGAAATAGTTGTTCTTCCCATTTGGCAGCTAGGGCGAACCGGGTTTAATTTCTCGGGGGGCTGGATCCATTGTAAAGAAGCCAAACAGGGAGAGGGCACCCACCCCAATTTCCCTTCCCTTCGCGAGTCACCTTTAACACTGCCGCTCTGCAAACTCGGGGGATGTTTAACCCCTTCCCGGCCGCTGCTAGATGGGCCCGGCTGATAACCAGTCCATATATTGAAATCAAGGCCCTCATGCCGGTGTCTAAAGCCGACTCCTGTTCTCAGCCTCTTTTCCCTTCCAGGAAGCTCTCCCTGAACTGCCTATGCCCAAAGTAGAAAGGTTCAGAGATAGTTTACTTGCCTCTACCGCCTGCGGCGACCCCCGGGGGGGAACCCCGGCTACACAGATGGGGCCTCTGACCAGCAGCAAAAATCCAGCCTCTGTGCTGGAATCACAGCTGGATTCAGCTGAATCAGCTGGAATCACAGCCTGTGAAAGTAACAAGCGAGGGCAGTTCCTTGTGCACAGGGGGAAGGAGAGGTCCTATGGGAATATCACAGCAAGCCAAGCCAACCGCTACGCCGCCTGCTCTCAGTCTTATATGCTGTTCAGGATGGATCCGGTCCCGGGTTTCCTCAAGGCAAGGGATTTGATGCTGCCCGATTTCTCCTCTTCCTCATAGTACCCCCGTTTCATCGTGGCCGTCAGATACTTGAACAGACTCTGCAAGGGGAGAGAGAACGCACAAGGGATGAAGCAGGCCTGGCCGGGCGGCTGGTTTGTGCATGGTCGCCCTAGGGCCAGGGAGGTGCCTTTTGCCCTCCCTGTGACAATCCACTTATATCTGGCTAAGTTAGAAGCCTGGGGAGGGGGGGAAATCTCAGTTTGCATGTGCTCAGTAGAGACTGGTTAGAGTTTGGCAACTAAATTCTCCAAAGATTCCGTCTGCACTGAGCATGCTCCAGCCCCCGACAGAGTAACTGAGCATGCTCCAGCCCCCTGCAGGGGCCGAGCAGAACAGTCCCTCTGCATGATCTGTTTCATAATACAACTCCCTTTGCACTCCCTGAATACACCTGCAGGGCCTAGCCGAGTCCCCAGTTAGAGCAGCGTGAGGGCTGCTCTAAGTCACATTCCATCCCCTATGGGCCCTGGGGGGCAGCGAATAGCCACAGCGCAGTGCGCTCCGGACACACCCCCGATCCGCCCCTCGTGGGCCCTGGAGAGGCCTGTATGGGGTGGATCATCAGTGGACCATTTCAATCCACATCAAGGCCCCTGGATGATAGAATCATAGAATCTCAGGGTTGGAAGGGACCTCAGGAGGTCATCTAGTCCAACCCCCTGCTCAAAGCAGGGCCAAACCCAAGTAAATCCTCCCAGCCAGGGCTTTGTCAAGCCTGACCTTAAAAACCTCTAAGGAAGGAGATTCCACTACCTCCCTAGGGAACCCATTCCAGTGCTTCACCACCCTACTAGTGAAAAAGTTTTTCCTAATGTCCAACCTAAACCTCCCCCTCTGCAACTTGAGACCATTACTCCTTGTTCTGTCATCTTCTACCACTGAGAACAGTCTAGATCCATCCTCTTTGGAACCCCCTTTCAGGTAGTTGAAAGCAGCTATCAAATCCCCCCTTATTCTTCTCTTCTGCAGACTAAACAATCCCAGTTCCCTCAGCCTCTCCTCATAAGTCATGTGCTCCAGCCACCTAATCATTTTTGTTGCCCTCCGCTGGACTCTCTCCAATTTATCCACATCCTTCTTGTAGTGTGGGGCCCAAAACTGGACACAGTACTCCAAATGAGGCCTCACCAGTGCTGAATAGAGGGGAATGATCACATCCCTCGATCTGCTGGAAATGCCCCTACTTATACAACCCAAAATGCCATTAGCCTTCTTGGCAACAAGGGCACACTGTTGACTCATATTCAGCTTTTCGTCCACAGTAACCCCTAGGTCCTTTTCTGCAGCACTGCTGCCCAGCCATTCGGTCCCTAGTCTGTAGCAGTGCATGGGATTCTTCCGTCCTAAGTGCAGGACTCTGCACTTGTCCTTGTTGAACCTCATCAGGTTTCTTTTGGCCCAATCCTCTAATTTGTCTAGGTCCCTCTGTATCCTATCCCTACCCTCCAGCATATCTACCACTCCTCCCAGTTTAGTGTCATCTGCAAACTTGCTAAGGGTGCAGACCACAATGCCAGAGGAGCCTGGGTGCTGCTGAGAACCAGGATCCAAACCCACTACTAGGCCAACCAGGAGGGCAAAAAAAACCCCGTAAGCCCCCAAGAGGCCTTGTCTAGTTCCCCTCTGGCTGCAGCTGATGGCGGGAGCCCCACACAAAGGGCTCGGGGCAGGATGAAGGGCTCCAGCCCACCCAGGGGTGGACGGGCCCTCTGCCAGCAGCAGCATGGGAGAGGGCCAACCGCGGAGCTGCTCCCTACCTGCCACGCCTCCTCCACCTCCGGCGTCCAGCGCTCCTTGAGGATGGGCTGCACCGTGCTGATGAACTGGATGCCCAAGTACTGGAAACAGAGAGCCGAGGCGGGGTCAGAGGGAGGCGCCAGCCCCAGCCTTTCCCTGCCCGGGCTACAGATGGACCTGCGGCAAATACAGACCGGTCCGGACGTGGCTGGGCACCGCCGTCCACACAGATTGCCGGTCCATACTGGCAAATTGCTGGGGGGATGGGGGAAGCGGTTCATACTGGGATGTGCTGGGAAAAGCGGTTTGCACTGGTGGATTGTGGGGAAATCGGTTCGCACCAGGGTATACTGGGATTGGGAAAATTGATTCGTCCTGGTGAACGGTGGAAAACGCCATTTGTACTGGAGCATGGCGGGGGGGAAAAAAGCAGTTTATACCAGTGCATGCTGGGGAAATCGGTTCGAACTGGTGATCTGTGGGGAAAAAGTGGTTTGTACTGGAGTATGCTGGGAAAAGCCGTTCGTCCTAGTGAATTGTGGGAAAAGCTGTTCATACTGGAGCATGCTGGGGAAAAAAGCCATTTGTACAAGTGCATGCTGGGGGAAAAGCATTTGTACCAGAGCATGCTGGGAAAAAAGATATTTCTACTCATGCATGCTAAGAAAAAAGCTGTTTGTACTAGTCCATGCTGGCAAAAAAAACTGTTTGTACCAGAGCATGCTGGGGAAAAAAGCAGTTTGTACCTGTGCATGCTGGGAAAATTGCTTTGTACTGGAATGTGCTGGGAAAATCGCTCCCATCCTGCCACTATGGTGCAATGCACTCTGGGATACCCTCCTGCACAGAGCCCCATTGGGTAAGCAGATCCCACAGGAGCTCCCCCCACTCCCCACAGAATGGGGAGGTCCGCCCCCTGCCCTGCTGCCGGGTCCCTGGGGCCCTCACCTCATAGTACTTGGGAGGGGCGTTGTATCTGTAGTGACTCCTGCCGAGCTCAAAGGCCAGCTGTTCCAGCTTGTCCTCTTGGTCCAGCCGGGCCACGCTTTTCTCAATGAAGGACATCACCCTGGGGTGGGGGAGAATCAAGTATTGGATTGGGGGCATGGCTGCATCGCTTCCCAGGGGTCAGAGCAGGATGCGGGAGATGTGCCATACGCTGCCAACATCCAGCCCTCTAGCCTGCCAAAGCTGGCTGCTTCAGAGGGGGAGCCCACCTTACGCCAGGCGAAATCCCTTCCTGACCCCCTCCAGCACCTACGCCCTGATGCATGAACATGAAGAACCCTCAGGCCTCTTGTCCGAGCCTTGGTAGCTGCCACTGGCTGCACAGTGAGTTGTGGGTGCTCAGCACCTTTGTAAAGCAAGCCCCTGGCACAGGTCTAGCTTTCCCAGCATCGACCTGGCTCAGTAATGTCCTTTGGCAGGGAGTTCCACAGGCTAACAAGGGCTGGTCTGAAGACGTCAGGGCCTTGTTCTTCAGACAGTAATAATATCCATCTAGCAAATTAACTGACCTCCCAACTCCCCCCAGTTCTGTTCCCAGCCCCTCCAAAGCTCCCCCTGGCTCCTCTCCAACCCCTCCAACTTTCTTCCCATGCCCTCCATCCCATACCACGGCTGGGCACCCCTTATGGGACTGACTCCAGCCCTGACTCTCCCTGTCTCAGACCACTCTCATTTCCATGGCTTGATTACTTTACCTTTCAAAACCGGGTCTGGTGGGAGAGCCCACCCTCGTTTTGGGGAGCAGCTCCCCTTCCCACATTAGCCAGCACAGGGAAGTGAGACACCGCTCTCCACCCAGATCCAGGAACAAACCCAGGAGTCCTGGTTCCCAGCCTCTCTGCGCTAACCATTAGACCCCACTGCCCTGACCTCTGAGATCCAGGAATAGAACCCAGGAGTCCTGGTTCCTGTCGCTCAGCCACTTGCATTAGCCTTGTGACTCAAGGGCCGCGCCCTCATGGACCCAGGAGCTCGGGCCTGGCGCAGTAGCGGGTTCCATAGCACCCCCACAGGGACCCACCTCAGGCCATGGGCTCGCAGCTCCTTGTTCATCTTGAGCTGCTCCAGGTCCTCGATGTCCCGGAAGAGGAAGAAGACGTCTTTGCACTCGGGGTGGGTCTCGAATAACCTGAGCGGGGGAGGGGAGACAGACTTAGGGGGATTGGGCACACGAACTAGCCATTTAACTGGGTCTTTTTGTACCACAGGGCAGCTGGGCGACGTGCATGGGCGCAACCCCTAGTGGTGGTGTCAAAATAACACTCTGCCACGTAGACTGCCCCTTCCCCCTCCACAGCACATTGCAAAGGTGGGAGCCGTGCACCTGCCTGCGCAGACGGGAAGTGACCTGACCTCGGAAGTGACCAGGAGAGAACCCAGGAATCCTGACTAAGTGCCCCTCTGTAACTGGCAGAGAAGCCCTCCCCTCCCAGAGCAGAACCCAGGAGTCCTGACTCCCAACCACCGCTGTAACCACTAGACCCCACTCCCCTCCCAGAGCCAGGAGTGGAACCCAGGAGTCCTGGCTCCTGGGCCCGGAACACTAAGCCCAAGCCCCCATTCCAGGGGCTCAGACCACACACCTTTTCACAGGGTTTGGTGAGATGCTGGAATTCCCTTTTATCATTCATCACCTGTATTACAGTCATGTCGAGAGGTGCCAAGCAAGACTGGGGCCTCACTGTGCCAGGCAGTGCCAAGACCTCAGTCACTGTGTGTCTGGGCAGCGCCCGGCCCGACGGGGCCCTGATCTCGGTCACTGTGTGTCTGGGCAGCGCCCGGCCCGACGGGGCCCTGATCTCGGTCACTGTGTGTCTGGGCAGCGCCCGGCCCGACGGGGCCCTGATCTCGGTCACTGTGTGTCTGGGCAGCGCCCGGCCCGACGGGGCCCTGATCTCGGTCACTGTGTGTCTGGGCAGCGCCCGGCCCGACGGGGCCCTGATCTCGGTCGCTGTGTGTCTGGGCAGCGCCCGGCCCGACGGGGCCCTGATCTCGGTCACTGTGTGTCTGGGCAGCGCCCGGCCCGACGGGGCCCTGATCTCGGTCACTGTGTGTCTGGGCAGCGCCCGGCGCGACGGGGCCCCAATCTCGGTCACTGTGTGTCTGGGCAGCGCCCGGCCCGACGGGGCCCTGATCTCGGTCACTGTGTGTCTGGGCAGCGCCCGGCCCGACGGGGCCCTGATCTCGGTCACTGTGTGTCTGGGCAGCGCCCGGCCCGACGGGACCCCAATCTCAGATGCAGTCTGTGGGTGCTACCGTAATCCACTAGCCCTAATGTAGACAGACTGGATAAGAAGCCTCCTGTCCGCTTGCGGGGACCTATTTTGCCGAGCCCCACAGAAACAAACGTACAGCTGGGCTGACGCTCCGAATGAACAGCTTTGGGGGATGCTCTGCAAGCAGCCGTGCTGAATACCGTGCTCTTGGGAGAGTGATTGTTCTGCCCAGGGGAGCTTTGGGGAGAGCCATCTGTCAGCACCTCGCCCCATGCGGCACGGAGGGGGAGGGAACCCGGTTCAGCGCTCCTTGTGCTCAGTGGAAGGCAGGCAGCGGTGCCACAGGCTGTGAGGCTTGTTGGCTTTTGCCGGCTAAGCAGAGTCTGGGCCGATCAGTATCGGAGAAATGTCAGGCTGGAAGGGACCTCAGGAGGTCGCCGGATCCAGCCCCCCTGCGCTGAGGCCGGACCAAGTAAATGAGGGCCAGCCCCAACCGGGGTTTGTCCATCCAGTTCTGAAAAACCTCCAGGGACGGGGACCCCACAACCTCCCTTGAGAGCCTGTTCCGGAGCTTCCCTCCCCTGGGAGTTAGAAAGTTTCTCCTAATATCTCACCTCAATCTCCCTCGCTGTGGATTAACCCACTATGTCTCGTCCTGCCTTCAGCGGACCTGGAGAACAGCTGATCCTCGTCCTCTTTATAACAGCCCTTAACATATCTTAGGACTGTTTCCAGATCCCCCCTCAGTCTTTTTTCTCCAGACTAAACAGGCCCTGGTTTTTTAACCTCTCCTCCTGGGGCAGGTTTGCTGAACCTTGGATCCTTTTTGTTGCTCTCCTCCGGCCTCGCTCCAATTTGCCCACGTCTCTCCTACAGCGCGGCGCCCAGAACTGGACCCCATCCTCCAGCTGAGGCCTGGCCCCAGCTGAGCCCCAGACTCACTCACTGAGCATCAGGACTCCTGGGTCCCCTCCCCAGCTGTGGCCCGGACTCCCTGTGAGCGTCAGGACTCCTGGGTCCCCTCCCCAGCTGTGGCCCGGACTCCCTGTGAGCGTCAGGACTCCTGGGTCCCCTCCCCAGCTGTGGCCCGGACTCCCTGTGAGCGTCAGGACTCCTGAGTCCCCTTCCCAGCTGTGGCCAGGACTCCCTGTGAGCGTCAGGACTCCTGGGTCCCCTCCCCAGCTGTGGCCCGGACTCCCTGTGAGCATCAGGACTCCTGGGTCCCCTCCCCAGCTGTGCCTCCGACTCGCTGTGTGACTGTGGGCAAGCTCTTTCACCGCTCTGTGCCTCAGTTTCCCCATCAGTAAAAGCAGGCTAGTGGTCACGTCCTGGGGTCTGTGAGATTTCCTCCCGCTGTGAAGTGCTTTGAGATGCCTGGATTTAAGGCCCCCTATGACATGCCCAGTCTAATGGTCTGTGATTATGCTCTGAGCAAATTCAGTGAAAGGGAATGACGGGTAATTCCTCGCCTGGGGCTAACTCCTCGGCCTCTGCGAGACGTGGCAAGGCCCTAAAATGGCAGAGAGGCGCTGGGCTATCGAACTCGGCTCTGCATGCTGCAAAAGCCCAGAGGGGGAAAATCCCCACTGGCTCGGAGCAGTAGAGGGGTTTATGACACATCGTTTGGCCGATTCAGTCCAGCGGTGGGCAGCACTGCCCCGACACACCAGCTGGTGGATCAAGGGCCTGCACTTTTGTTTATTTGCGAGAGCAGCCGAGCCTGACTAGGGCGGGGGCGGAGGGGAGGGGGACAACTTGGTGCTGGTTATTTATGAACCTTTATGCAAAGCAGCCCAACAAAAGAGAGGAGGAAAAGCTGCCCGGATTGAATAAAACTCCCCCCTCTCCCCCCGGCTTCCACCGGGATCCGCGGGGCTGCCCGCTGGGGAGGAAAGCTAATTGGAGCCCTGGCGCCTGGGGGTGCCACAGAAGTGGGTGATCCCCTGGGCCGTGCCCTTTCTGCAGGCCTGACCGTGCCATGGTTTATTGCTGGCAGTGCAAAGGGGCTGGCGGGGGTGGGATGCCGCGTTGGTGCAGAATCCGGTTGCTAAGACGGAGCGGAAGGCGGTTGTCATGTCAGAGGCTCCCGGTTCGTCGCACTGCAGAATCCCACCCCGGGGCGGCTGGTCCTTTAAGGAGGGGGGGGCAGCTGTGTCCTGTGCCAGCCTCAGCTCACCCCTCCAGGTGGAGGGGAGGGGGCGCTTGGGGGAAGAGCTGGGTCTGCCCTAGTTCAGGCAGTAGCTAGGACCAAGGAGGGTTAGACTGGGAATGCAGCCCTATGGGTGGAGAAGACCAGGGAAGGCTGGGGGGGAAACCCCCCAGCAGAAGGATGGAAGGAGACTGGCCTGAGATACCAAGGCCTGGGGCGTGAGACCTGCTGGGAGTAGAACAGAAATCAACGTGCCCCCCCTAGTGGACTGAGCAGCAGCCTGGGGCTAGGGAGACCTTTCCCCTGCCTCACGCCTCAGTTTCCCCATCTGTCAAATGCCACTGAGCTCTGCTGTAAAGTCCTTTGAGATCCTGCTGGATGGGGCGAGCTAGAGCGCGGAACCGGTGACTTAGAAAGAAACACACCTCAGGCCATGATGAAAAGGGGCTGAAATCCTTCCGCGGCTGAGCTCTTTGAGCCACTGGCCGGCGAGAGCAGAGGCCTGGGATGTCAGGGTTCATCAGCCGTGCGGTTATCAGGCAAACAACAAGCCTTTTACCCTATAACACAGGCATGCTGTGGGAAGGGCTCTCCCCTACAGTCCTGCCTGCCAGATGCACCCTGTCCTACTAGGGAATGCGGTCGAGCACAGGGCAACTGGCTTCTATTCCTGGCTTTGCCACTGATCTGTTGGGTGACTGGGGGCCAGTCATTTTCCATCTCCGTGCCTCAGTTTCCCCTCCCAACCTGTGGGTATTTAGATTGTGAGCTCTTTAGGGCAGGTACTATCTTTCACTGGATGTCTGGGCAGCGCCCAGCGCGACGGGGCCCTGATCTCAGTCGGGGTCTGCGCCGTGCAATTTGCATCCTTCTCCTAATGAATCTATAAGAGGCACGAGGCCAAAGTTAAGGGGTGCTGAGATCCAGCCCGCCAGCTCCAGTTCTAACTTCGTTTCCCAGCAGGCCCTAATGACCCTCATTTGGCAGCTGATGTGATCGGACAGGCTTGCCGTGTTCCCAATCAATTTGCTGTTTCCCCTATTGGATTAGCCAGGAGCCCTGCAGCCGGGTAATTGGAGTAATTGATGCCATATGGCACACAGGACGGACTCTGCTGCCATGGGAGAGGGACCGGAGCTCCCAGCGAAAGAGCCAAGGGGTGGGGGTTACAGATCACGCTGCCCGGGGAACGTTAAGCCCAGCTGGTGCCTTTTCTCCCTCCCTGGTGGAGGAACGTAGCCTGAAAGACGCCCGTTTCTCTGCCCCAACTCCTCTGGGCCTGCCTCTCCGTCACGCTCAGGGCTCTTTGCTCCTTTCTGGCAGCCCGAACGGCCCCTGAGAATCTCCCCAGGGTGGGGTACAGCTGCCTGGCTAGGGGCGTGGCCACAGCGCCCTGTGCTGTGGCTATTCTCTGTCCTCCAGGGAAATCAGCCAACATCCACGTCGCCAACTGTTGTGATTTCATCAGGAGCCTCCTGACCCCTGGGGTCTTTTCCCAAAGTCCCAGCTGCGGGAGGCAGGGGATTTCGGGAGTCCCTCGGCTCTCGTTTTAAACAGAAACGACGCTCGCTCCTCCCGGCGGCAGCGAAAAGCTGGGGAACGCCGCGATGGGGAACCCAGAATCTGTCCGCTCCTTTCAAATCTCGGGGGGAGCGGGGTTAAGCCACGCTGGTGATTTGGGGGGGGCTTGGCGCTGGCGAAGCTGCGACAACTCGCTGGCTCCAGGGGAAAGTGCCTGGGGTACCTTAACGGGCTGGCACTGGGGCACGTGGGCCGGGGTGGGCGCACGCCTCCGGGCCGCCCAGGCTGTGCCTGCTCTGTGGACGAGTGGCGGCTGGCAGGCCGCGGGTCAGACTTCCCCCGGGCTAAGTATCCAGCTGTCCTCTCTGACCTCCCCCCTCCAGTGCTTGATCCAGCCAAACAAAGCAGCAGCTCCTGGTCAGTGGCCACCTCACCGGCCCTAGGGACCCCAACGGGGTCTGATCTCTGGCCAGTTTCTCCACCTCAGCAAGAACTCGAACAAAGCCGTTTTCTCCCCCACCTCAGTCACTCGGACAATGCCAGATGCAGAGCAGATCCTGCTACCACCAGGTCAGAGAGACACAAGCGCTAAGCAAGAGCAGGTGTCAGCACCCCCCTCCCCCAGTACGACCAAATCACACTGCACTGTGGCTATTCTCTGCCCCCACAGGGCCAATAGGGGCGGATCGGGGCCATGGCCAGAGTGTGTGTGTGTGGGGGGGGACTAGGAGGCAGAACTCCTGGGTTCTCTCCCTAGCTCTGACAGAGGAGTGGAGTCTAGTGATTAGAGCAGGGGGGCTGGGTGTCAGAACTCCTGGGTTCTCCCCCAGCTCTGGGAGGGGAGTGGTGTCTAATGGTTAGAGCAATGGGGGGGAACTAGGAGGCAGGACTCCTGGTTTCTCTCCCCGCTCCGGGAGGGGAGTAGGGTCTAGTGGTTAGAGCCAAGGGGCCTGGGTGGCAGGACTCCTGGGTTCTTTCTGGGAGAGTAGTGGTTAGAGTAGCAGGGCTCAGCATAAGGATTTTTGGGGTTCTCATTCCATGTCTTATAAGGGTATTTGGTCTTGTGGCTGGAGCATTGGGGGTGGGGCCTGGGAGTCAGGACTCCTGGGTTCTGTTCTGAGCCCTGTCACTAACTTTGGGCAGTTCCCTCTCTGTGCCTCTGTTCCCCGCTTCTATTAGGAAGGCAATAAGGATACTGAGCCTTCCTTCGGGAAGGGCTTTGCGAGCACGGGATGAGAAGCCCCCCAGTAATCGCAAAGATTATTAATTCAGCAAGAGCCCTGCAAGTGGGCTGACTGACAAGTATTTGCTTCAGCGTATTACAATCGTAAACTGCTGCTGGCTACTTCTATCCAAGAGTCCAAAAGTGCTTTACAGACATGTATGAGTTCAGCACCACAAGCCAGTCGCCATACCTCTGGGGAAACTGAGGCAGGGAGTGGGGAGAATTGCCCAGGGTCACACGGTGAGTCAGTGTCGGAACTGAGAACGGACCCCAGGCATCCTGGTCTCTCCTGGGGTAACGCTCGACCCCACTCCCCTCCCAGAATTAAGTATAGAACCCAGGAGTCCTGGCACCCAGTTCCCCCTCTGCTGTAATCATTAGCCACTGTTCCTCCCAACCCCAAAGCTGGGAATAGGACCCAGGAGTCCTGGCTCCCAGCGCCCCCTCCCCTCTCTCCTCCCAGAGCTGGGGTAGAATCCAGGAGTCCTGGCTCCCAGCCCCCCTCCCCCAAACCACTAGACCCCACTCCCCTCCCAGAGCTGGGATAGAACCCAGGAGTCCTGGCTCCCAGCCCCCCTCCCCCAACCCACTAGACCCCACTCCCCTCCCAGAGCTGGGAACAGAACCCAGGAATCAAAACTGACAGCGCTTGTGTTCGAATGTAAACACTGGCGCAAGGCAGGAAACAATTTGGCGCTAAGAGTAAGACCCAAAGACTTGTGCCTGGGTTTCCTCCTTACAGATCAGTGGCTGAGCCCAAAGGCTGGCTTCAAACTGGCCCCACGGCTAGTGGAAACGGGCAGCGTTCCAGTGGAGTCAAGAGCCCAGATACGCAGCTGGTGTAAACAGGTACGGCCCCGCCGGCGTCAGAGCCCCCAGCTGGTGTGACTGGGCCAGCGCTCCACTGGAGTCAAAGGAGCGATGCCGACTGACACCAGTTGGGGGTCTGGGCCCGTGGGTCCTTAGTGCCCCCTTGAGCACCCGAGAGCTAGACCGGCCACCAGCTCCGAGCACACTTGCCTTTTGGGCTCTGCTTTGCTAGAAACATGGAACTTTTTAAAGCCAAGAAACTCCCATCGGCTTCTTACAAACCAAACCAATCGGGGGGTTTTCTTTGGTGGCAAAAACCGTCCGTCCCCAGCAATATCCCCGTGCACCCCAGGGCGAGCCAGCCTCCGGGACAGGCACCAGGGAGGGGATGACACTGATCGGGCGCCTGGCCCCGTGGCATCCACACCAAACCCGCAGCTTCGCTCACCTGATAAAGACAATGATGCCGACCCGAGCGATATTGTCGTGCAGGATCCGCCAGGACTCCTGGATCCGCTCCTTCTGCGCGTCCGCCAGCGGAAAGGGACCTGCCCCCGGCCCGTCGCCGCCGGGCTCCGGTCCCGCTTTCGACACCGCTAGGTTTTCCGATGACGGGCACTGCTTGGACTCCGCGATGGTCTTCCCCGGGGCGATCCCAGAACCCGACAGAGCGCACCCCATCCCGAGAGGGGAACAAAACCCACCCCCGGCAGAGCTGCAGGGGGTCGGGGGGCTGGACTCCTGGGCTCTATTCCTGGATCTTCCAAACCAGCTAGGCAGATAGAGAAACAACAAAGCAGTTAGAAACCTGCAGCTGGGCTGAATTTAAACCTTAGCACCTCCCCTGGGACAGAAGCCCCTGAGAGTTTACCCAAGGGCAGAGCTCGGAGCTCAAGGCACCAGGAACTAGCTAACGATCTAAAGGAAAACAGACCGTCCGCCTGAGGCACAGCTGGCGCAAATCAGCGCCTTCCAAGTTGGCTGAGTACCGGCGATTTACACCCCCCGGGGATCGGGCCCTGAAACTCCAAACGCTCCCAGCCAACGCCCCGATAACGGGGACCCCCAGTGCAGTCTCATCCGCCTACCCTGAGAGTCCCCCCCTCCCCGGGCGACCGGGAGGCTGCTGGCGATGCTGAAAGAGGCCGGCGGCGCACGCCTGTGTGTGTTTGACGCTCACGCGTGCAGGTGGATCGTATTTGTACAGAGCTGAACGGTCCGGCCGCTCCAGGGTCCTAGACAGTGCAGGCTCCGCCCTGATCTACACATAATGAATAGGAGCGTCAGGTCTCCTACTCAGCCCACGTGGTGGTGGTTGGGGGTGGGGGGTGGCTTTCAAAAGAGCTCCCCAGCCAAACGTTCGCCGTCCTGGGCCTGCAGCTGGTAACACGCTCTCAGGACCTGGCTTCTTTGTAGCTGCGTAGAAATAATCGCCGCATTCATAGAATCACAGGCCTGGAAGGGACCCCGAGAGGTCTCTTGTCCAATCCCCTGCACTCCTGGCAGGACTAAGTATTATCTAGACCAGGAGCGAGGCAGTGTCGGTGGCACCGAGCCTGGGACATTGCGCCCAGCTCTGGGGTGGAGGGAGGGGGCCGCATTTAAACATGCCTGTTGCAGAATTGGGGCAGGCGCAGAGAAGAGCCCCCAAAATGATTCAAGAGCGGGAGAAGATGCCCGCGGGGGAGAGAGAGATTTTACAGCGCTCCAGCTGGCTTATCACAAAGACGATCAAGAGGTGACCTGATGTTACAGCGTCTATGGCCCTGGTTCCTTGATCACAGCGTACACTGGGCGGACACCCCGGGCTTTAAAGGGTGCATGCGTTTAGCAGAGATCAACAGAACAAAAATCACCGGCTGGAAGCTGAAGCCGGACACATTCGGAGAGTTTTTTCACAGTCAGGGTGACTAAGCCTGGAAACAAACGGCCAGAGGAAGCGGGTGTCTCCAGATGCCTTGCTGCAAGACAGGCTGGATAGGCCTGTGCAAGTGGTCGGGGGAGCCGGGCCAAATTTAACAGCCTGGAGATCAGACTGATGATCTAATGGCCCCGGCTGGCCTTGGACTGGGCCAACCAGAGCCAGGTGAGGTGGGTAGGGCAGACACTTGTCCAGTAGGAACCAGGCCAAGGGCCATCAAACTTAGGCCATGCAGGCCCCTGGAGCTCCCAGCAAATGGACATGGTCTGGATCTTTGCTGGCGCATGGAATCCCTGTGCCTTGGGGTCAGATCAAGCTGGATGTTTATCCGGGAGGAGATCACCTGAGCTGGGTTTGCTGTACTGGAGGGAGGCGTCTTGAATTATTATTACGCTGCTGAGCATGCACTGTATTAAGGGGGCCCGATTCCCCAGCCTGGCACTTGGGGGCAGGTGGCTTTTGAGTTCTGCTTTGCGCTCCCTGTATTCCAGGTCTGGCGTGTGGTGAATGTTAGAGCAGCCTCAGGGTTGCTCTAATTCGAAAAAACACAGTGCAGGGCGCTCCAGCCAAGCCCCCACCTTTGACTCAAGCAGGGAGCCCTGACACCAGCTCCACCCTGGCCAGAGTAGATCCCCGGCACAGGGGGAATTGGGGGGGGGGGCTGCTTGTGTCCTCAGTGGGCCCTGAGGGTGTTGCCCACTGACTCCAGCAGGAGGGAGTTAATCAGTCCCACGGCTGCATCTGGTAGGTGTCAGAAGTGCCGTGACAACTGCCAACCTCCGGATCAGCAACAGATCCGTGACATCGCTTTTTGGGGGGAAGGGTGGGGGCGGGGGGAGAAAGTGCCAGGAAAAAAAACAGCAAAACAGAATGAGGCCCTGGGCATGTTGGTTAATTTCAACTGATGCTTCTTGAACAGTAAGAGTCAGCGTTAAATACATCAGGATGCATTCTGTGCCCGTTTACACCTGTCTGACTTGGAATCAGGATCCATACCTTGGGTTGGGAGGGGTCCAGTGGATGGCTGGGCCGCTCCCACAGTGCACTGTGGCTGGAGGGGACTGCTGGGGGCACAGGGGCTCGGGTGCATGAGTCTTGGGTACTTTGCATTGGTTCGGGCTCCTTCCCGCTGGCCTCATGTGCTCTGAATCCACTGCATTCTCCTGAGGTAGATCCATGCGGTCTTCCCCCCCGCCATAGCTTCTGACCGCCCCCCCCATACCCTGGGAGAGGGGTGTCCCCTTGCTGGTATGGCTCAGAGGCAGGGAGGGGGGAGGCTAGCCATTAACCTGCCCCTTCCTCCAGTGCAGAACTAGGTGCAAATAAGCAACTCCTTGCAAGTTCCATCTGCTAGAGTCACTCCCCGTGGGCCCTTCTCCACCCCTATCCTGCTGCCCAACTGCTGGGAAAATCTGCAGACACCCCCCTCTCTTTACTGGTGCCAGGGAACAGAGAATTCTGGTTGTTTTTTTTTAAAGGTCATAATAGCTGAGCGCTCCTAGGAAGTATTGTGTCTGTTTTACAGATGGGGAAACTGAGGCACAGCTGGAGGGGGGGGGAAACGGGATGGCGATGGGTGACTTATCCAAAGGTCACCCAGCAGCAGAGCCAGGAATAGAACCCAGGTATCCTGCCTCCTCCTCCTCCAGTGCCCTTGCACTGTACTGCACTGCCCCATTGTACAGCTGGGGAAACTGAGGCACAGAGCCTGGATAGTGACTTGCCCAAGGTCCAACGGGGTGCTGGGATTTGGACTCAGAGCTGCTGAAACCCAGAGTTTAACACCCCCCACCCCGGCAATTGCTAAGCCAATCTTACTACCCCCCACCCCCACCCCGCTCACTGCACTGCATTCTGGGATGCCTGCCCCAGAGTGGGACCCAGAAAAGGGCCTGGCAGGGTTGTCACAACCCTGCTAACAAGCAGGCTGCCGTCCCCTGGGGAGTCTTCCACCCGCCGGCCAGCCTCCCCCACGCCGGCTCAGGAGAATTCCAGCTCGGCCTGGATTTCTTCAAACTTATCTCCTGCCATCTGCGTCCGCTTCCCAAAGGTCAGTCTGCTCTCTGGCGCGCGGCCTGCCCGCCTTGCAGCCTTCTCCCCCCCACCCCGCCTCGCGGCGCACCAGCAGGCCACAGGCGTACGCGCTGGCGCCGGACCTGTAAGCCGCCTGGATCTTGGGGCGAGGGGGGGGTCACCCCAGATCTGGCCAAGGGCGTTTTTTTAAAAAACTCAACAGCCTGTTTTACGGGATCTTCCCCACCTCTCCCCCAATGCCATTAATTACATAAACCTGGTTCTAAAAAGTGGGCCTAACGGATTCGGTGCCAGAGACGAGGTGGGTGAGGGGAGACCTCCTTCTGTTGGGGACCACACCAAATTCTAGACCCTGCAGCCATAAGATCCCCCAGCAGGCTTTGAAGGCTGGGTTCTCAGAGTCCCATCCCCAGCTGCTCCTAGGGAGCTGGGGTGGAGGGGGTTAATACATGCTTTGCCAGCGGGCGATGTAGCTATTTGCCAGGCAGCCACAGAGCAGTGGGGATCAAGCGCCCGGAGCTCTGGAAGGGAAACGTCACACAATGGTTAGAGAGAGACTTATCCAAGCACATATAGGTGACAAAGCCCGTCTGAAAGGCAGAGCGGATTAGATCTGGGTCTGCCGGGCACCTGGGTTCTGTTCCCAGCACTGGGACGTCAGGTGAGTTATTTGTAAAATGGGAAAGTTTACGATCCAGAGCCGGGGATAGAACCCAGGTGTCCTGACTCTCAGGCCGCCCTGCTCCAACCACTAGACCCCGCTCCCTTTCCAGAGCCAGGGATAGAACCCAGGCGCCCCAACACCCAGAGTGCCCTGCTCCAACCACTAGACCCCGCTCCCTTTCCAGAGCCAGCGATAGAACCCAGGCGTCCTGACTCCCAGGCCGTCCTGTTCCAACCACTAGACCCCACTCCCTTTCCAGAGCCAGCGATAGAACCCAGGCGTCCTGACTCCCACACCACCCTGCTCCAACCACTCGACCCCCAACCTGCTGTAACCCCAAAGGCTGGGAGTAGAACCCAGGAGTCCGGGCTCCCTCATGCAGCTGCGCCATGGCTGGCCCCCGTTTGAACCCAGCTCCAAAGGAGAACACCCCCCCCCTCCGGCCCCCGCAGCAGCTGTGGGACACAACAGGGTGGGGGGATCTGGTGCAGGTGTGCAGGGGGGTCAGTTCTGTGCAGGGCTGTGGGTCCATTTCCAGCCCCCTCATGTCTCCGGCCCGTCTGAAGGCAAGAGGGAGAGTGACAGGCCGGGGTCACCCCGGGAGTCCCCCGCAAAGGCCACCGGCTGCAGCTGCGACCGCTCTGAGTTTGATCTGCCTGGTTGTGTCAGGGCTGTGAGCAGCTGGGGCAGGGGGGAGGGCTGTGTAGGGAGGGGGCAGAAAAGAGAGTGGGTTGTGAGGGGAGGGGGAGCAGGAGAGGGGAGGGGTGTGGGAAGGGAGAGAGGAGGATATAGGGGAGGAAGGGTTGTGTAGGAAGGGGCAGAAAAGGGAGTGGGTTGTGAGGGGAGGGGAGGGGAGGGTGTGGGGAAAGGAGAGGGCAGGATATGTATGGGGAGGAGGAAGGGCTGTGTAGGGAGTGGGCAGAAAAGGGAGTGGGTTGTGAGGGGAGGGGAGGAGAGGGAGAGGTGTGGGGAAGGGAGAGGGCAGGATATGTATGGGGGAGGGGAAGGGCTGTGTAGGGAGGGGGCAGAAAAGGGAGTGGGTTGGGAGGGGGAGCAGGAGAGGGGAGGGGTGTGGGGGCAGGGAGGATACATATGGGGCAGGGAGTGTGTGGAGACGGAGTGTTAGGGGGCAGAGAGAGCAGGGGGAGGGGGGAAACGAGAGGGCAGGGGGAGGCTGGGTGTATGGGGAGGTGGGATGATGGGGGGAGGGACTGATGGGGGAGGGGTGGATGTTCACTTAATGGGCCCCACTCCAGGTCCTCGTTGGGATGAGCTTTTTCTGAGTGCTCACAGAAGGTGGCCCCGGCCCCCGGCTCTGGGGTTCCTGGAGTCGCTGCGCAGGTTTGCCTGTGCTCTGTCATAATGAAGAGAGGACACTTGTGGGGGGACTGGGAATCAGGACTCCTGGGTTCTCTCCCTGGCTCTGGGAAGGGAGTGGGGTCTAGTGGTTAGAGCAAGGGTGTATCAGAACCAGGACGCCTGGGGTCTCTTTCTGGCTGCGGCAGGGAGAGTGGTCTAGTGGTTTGAGCCAGGAGCCAGAACTCCTGGGTTCTAATCCCACCGCTGGCACCAGCTCATTGTAGAGCAGCCACTTTCTCCTCAGTTTCCCCATCTGTGAAAGCTCAGCGAGTGCGATGTTACCAAGCTGTGCTGGGGACGGTTATTCCAATGAGGGCCTGCTAGAGAAAGAGAGAGTCCAGCGTCACTGAAAACATCACTGTTTATTAACTGACGGCAATTTTTTTTCTCTTCCAAAATTAACTTTAATACAAAAAAAGCAAAACAAAATAAAACCAGAAGTAAAAAGAACAAACACGTCCCAACTGTACGTACAATACAGGGGCCATAAACCAATCCACCAGACCGGTAACATAGCATCAGATCCTGACCAGCGCCAATGGATTTACAAGGCAAACTTCACGAGAAGCTGGAGGAACTAAACCCTGTGGCATTAATTTACAGGTGATTGTGACAGCATAAATAATGGACGAAGCTCTTTGAGAATAACAAACGCTCTGGCGAGCGTGGGTGTGAGCCGAGGCGGCTGCTGGCCCAGAGGAAAGTGTAAACATTCATTTTCGGTCACAAGTGGCTCGCCAACCATTTGGACGGAGACGATGTTACCGGAGGCCTGAACCTGGCGCCCGGTCCCCCCTGCTCTAACCACTGACTGGAAACCACACACTTCTTTCACAAAGTTAGGGGTAGAGCCTAAAAAACCTGCTCCTAGCCCCTCCCTCCGCTCTAACCACTAGACACCACTGCCCACCCAGAGCTTACAAAGAACCCAGGAGTCCTGGCTCCCAGCCTCCTGCTCTAACCACTAGACATAGCTACCTTGAGCTGGGAAAAGAACCCAGGCGTTCTGGCTCCAGCTGCTTTGCTCTCACCACTAGGCCACGCTCCGCTGGATTGGAGGTCATTGGGGAAATCTGAGGGATGGGCAAGGTTGTCAGGAGCAATCCATTAAAGCTTGAGTGGGGCTCAGAGGCCATGGTGATGGGCAGAGTAGGAGCGTATGAATACCTGGACAGCTTGGTCCCTGGAGCCCTCGTCCCTTCTCAATCTCACAGCCCTCAGCACCTACCACCCGCCCTCGCACACCCACTGGTCACACTGAGATGTCCACTGAGCTCCCATGTCATCCTCCCTCTCCTCGCCACGGCTCGGGGGGTCGCGTGGGTCCAGGAGGGCTCTCAGGGCCCTGCCTCAGGAGGGGGTGGCACAGTTGAGAATGGAACCCAGGAGTCCTGGCCTCCCTCCGCTAACTGTTGATCTTCCCTCTCTCCTAGAACTAGGACAGGAACCCAGGAGTCCTGGCCCCCTTGCTCTCTCTGTTAGATCACACACCGACCCAGACCTGGGAATGGAACCCAGGTGTCCTGGCTCTCACTGCTAGACCGCATGTCAACCAAGACCTGGGAATGGAACCCTGGAGTCCTGGCTCCCTCCTCAACCACCAGCCTGCATTCCTGCCCAGACCCGGGAAGAGAAGCCCAGCAAGCTGGCCGCCAACTCACTGGTCTGAGCGCGGCACCCGGCATAGGGCCGGTTTTGCATCATAATGTTCCAAAGGCTGCATCTTGCTGCTTTTCCATTTGCAGGGGTGGGGGTGTTATTCGGGGCCACATCAAACAAATCAGCCGATTCGCTGGATGGCTCTGAGGACAGGCAGGAAACGACACCAGGAAAGAACTAGACGAGGGGCGGCAGAGATTGAAGCCGTGCCGGGGGGACGAGGTCGGAAAAATATGTACCACGTGGCCCAGCTACAAAACAGGGTAAAGCAGATGTGGGGGAAGTGGGAGGGGGGGTTCCCCAGTGGGTGGGAAAAGGAAGGGCCACCTCCACCACAATTCCTCCCCGGGGCTGAGATTCACCCCTCTGCAGCGGGACAAACCCCCCCACGGGAAGTCACTGGAGTTAGGACAGTTCTGTGTCTGTACAGCACCTGACACAACAGTGTCCTGGGCCATGACGGGGCACCTAGGTGCTGCTGTAATACACCTAATAGCAATAAAAATATACAGCACCTGGCACAATGCGGTCCTGGGCCATGACTGGGCGCCTGAGTGTTACCGTTAATAGCAATAAAAATATACAGCACCTGGCACAATGTGGTCCTGGGCCATGACTGGGCGCCTGAGTGTTACCGTAATACACCTAATAGCAATAAAAATATACAGCACCTGGCACAATGTGGTCCTGGGCCATGACTGGGCGCCTGAGTGTTACCGTAATACACCTAATAGCAATAAAAATATACAGCACCTGATACAATGTGGTCCTGGGCCATGATTGGGCACCTGAGTGTTACCATAATACACCTAATAGCCAAACAAATGTACAGCACCTAGCACAGTGGGGGTCCTGGACTATGACTGGGCTCCTGGGTGCTACCGTAATATAACTAATACTAATACTTCTGGCACAATGGGATCTGGGCCATGACTGGGGTGCCTGAGTGCTACCATAATACACCTAATAGCAATGAAAACATGCAGTGTTTGGCATGAGGGGAGGGGATGTCCTGGTCCTACTCTGATGCAGACAATAATAATAATACCCTGGAGGAGTGGCTCGATTTACAACCAGGCTGAGGGAGACAGAACCCCCGGTTCAGGGCTTAAGAGGATCTCAGACTATTAGAGATGAGGCAGAGACCTAATGTGGCGGGGAGGGGGGAGCTTATCCCCCCTTTGCTCTGCAGCACCTGGCGCTGGCCACCCCCAGAGCCGGGATACCGGGCGAGACTGGCCTCGGCTCAGCTCCAGTCTGGTGCCCCCTCTGATGTAAACCGAGTGGAAGTGAGATCAGAGTCCGGTCCATGAACGAAGAATTGCTACAAGAGCAATGTGAGGGCGGGGGAAGCTCAGTCGATTTCATTAACCGAGGAGACGTACTGCCCTAGGGTGGGTTAAAACCCCTGAAGCTGATGAGCTAACCGCTGCCCTTCACTCAGGTTCCGTGTAAGATACAACAGCGCTCTCCAAGCTCACGGCAAACCACAGCCACTCCAGAATTCAAAAGCCTTCAGTGGAGGGGAGTTTGGCAGAGTATAGGTTTCAGGCGAAGAGTCTTGGGGGCACGGCCCAAGGAGAGAGAGAGAGAGACAGAAGCAGAGAAAGACAGACACACACCCAGGATGTGTGCTGCTGCATGGAAGGAAGTGACCTCCTGTTTTTTGGGTCCACCTGTGTTCAGAGATACAGGACTTTGTACGGCCCCTTGCAAATAAACAGCATTGCCTCAATGGTGCCAGATTCTATCGTCAATTTCTCCGCCCAGCTGGAACAATTGCGGCCCCCCAGCTTTGACTGGCTGCTTGAGCCAAAAAGGGCGGTCGGACCTCCATGGGGAGGAGTTTGTTGATAGCAGAGGGCTTTATAATTGAGCAAAGGCAGAACAAGATCTAGCAGGAGGGAGTTGAAGCGAGACACATTCGGACTGGAAACAGGGAGGGGGCAGCACGTTTGTAATGGGGCAAGGAGCTAACCAGTGGAGCGGTTCCCCAAGTGACCGGGCAGATTCTCTGTCTCTCAGAATCTTTAGATCAAGACCAGGTGCCTCTTGCTAAAGATTGGCTGGATTATACAGAAGGGCAGAATGGTGCCTTCCGGCCTTTTAAAAAAAAAAAACCTACAAGAGAAGGAAACTAACGGCATTTTAAAACTGGCCATGACATCTTGGACGGCTTGCCCAAGGCTAGCATTGCCCCTAGCAGTCAGAGCAGACAAAAGTTGAATCTCAAATGGACGAAAACATACAGGCTCATCCATTACAGGCGGTAAAGGAGGTAATAACCCTAGAGATTTTTTTTTTCTCCCCAAATGGTGGGCTGTGAAATAATTTGTAGAAACATGTAGCTAAATGGTTCCATCTGGAAGGCTCGATATTAAATACCGGAGTCTCTTTAACTACCTGCTGCTCCAATTTAAAATCTCCTTGTGAAACCCAGCTTTAGAAATGAAGCAGAAAAACTCATTGCAAACAGCCAGAAATAGATGTACCGCTTTCAAAGGAGTCAATGTTTATTTCACTGTCCGCATATTATTGCTACCCTGTTCCTGATTTCCTCTTTTAGGGAAAGCGCGGGACACACACACACACACACTCTCTCTCTCCCCTTGTTAATTTCAAGGAAAACGGGCAGGGCTTCAAACATTCCAAGATGTTTCATCCAAATCACAACCCAGGATTGCTATGTCTGGATGGATTTTACTATAGAAGTGCAATATTTAAGCAAACTTATTTTGCATCTTGAACTGGTCAGAGAGATTGACTAGAATCTCACGGCAACTCAGCTCCAGGGAAAGCTGGGAAGAAACTGAGGGGTGGTTTTGAGTTACAGGTTTTATGGGCGTAGGGAAGGGGGAAAAAATCATTCTGGAGTAATTTGGACCAGTTGCCACTCTGTAGAGATTAAGAGCTGGAGATCCACCTAATTTAAACGGGGCGTCTTACACCGGACACAATGGGACCAGATTCCCAGCTGGACATTGAGCTGGTGATTTCAATGTTGATCTGATACAAATACTTCAAAAAAAAAAAGTTCTACCCGACTGTCCCACTGCAATTTTTATGGGCAAATTTTCTGAATTTAAGGTGCGTTTAGGCCTCGGAAAGAGACGGATGCGGCTGCCTTGCCATTTCCAGCACACCCTGAGGCCAACTCTTAAGCGTGTGTTGAGGACACATCTGTGGTTCCCTTGCAGAGAAAACAACGTCCACTTCCTACACATTTGAGGGCAGGCAGACTAAACAGCACCAACTTCAGCTCACCAGAACTGTGGTTTCAGTTTGTTAGATTAACTACAGAAGCACCTGGGAAAACTGAGATGTCTGCTGTGCCCAGAGCAAGCTACGCACCCTGCCCCGAAGAGTCCACAATCCCCATGGGGGAAAATGAGGCACAGGGCAGATTAAGTGTCTAGACCACAATCACACACTAGGAGTTTGTAGCAGAACTGGGAATACAACCCCTGGCCAACAGCTCACGCAGGTTTAAGAGGGACTCGTGTGGAGCTGGGGTTCTGCCGGGGGAGGCCCAAACACCAGAGCGAAGGCACAACAGGGATGGTGTGGCTGACACAGCTCAGCATCTCAATGCGCCACAGTCCAAAGACTGAAACTGACCCCTGGGTCTAGTGATCTGAGCCGGGCTCCATACAACTTAACGGGGACAGATGCGGCGGGGCTGGCGGCTCCGCACCAGGACAATGGCCTTCCCCAGGCCTGCTGCCCTCGCTCTGCTGGGCTGCTTCAAGGGGAGTTTGGCTGAAGCAAGGATTTGGCCCGGAAGACACTTTGGTTTTCACACTTAAAAGCAGGAAAATAGTTGGGTGCATTCCTGCTGCCCCCTGCTGGCTCTCTGTGGGTCCACATTGCTCCCTTCTGGCTCGGGGGCGTGCATGCAGATCCCCCTGGTGGCTAAGGAGGTGTGCATACGTCTGTACTGCCCCGTTCACGCGCCTGCCCCCTACTGGCTAGGCTTTTGTGTGCGTTTGTGTCCCCATAGTGCCCACTCCTCTTTACAAACACCCACACCGCTCCCTTTGGTCCCGATGCAGGCCCAACCCGCCGAGGAACAAGCCAGGCGGTTAAAACCACCCACAGCCAGAACCAAATGCCGTCTGCCTCGTGAGAGGGCTTGCAGGGCAGAAAGCCCTTTGCCTGTTGGCCTGTGGGTGCCGTGGCCACCTGGCCAGGACCAGCACAATCAGTTGGGGGCACACGGCTTTTACAGACCGGGCCCCACCGATTCCTCCTGGCCTGGAAACCGTTGCTTAATTGCATGGATGGACTCTTGAGTTCAGCTGTGTTATCCACCCCACTGTGCCTCTGAAGTCACTCAGGAAACCAGATCCCCAGCTGGTATCAATGGGCCTCATTCCATTGGGGGTCAATGGACGTCGCTCCATTAAGGTCAATGGACCCAGATCCCCAGATGGTATCAATGGGCTTCATTCCATTAGGGGTCAATGGATGTCACTCCATTAGGGTCAATAGACCCAGATCCCCAGCTGGCATCAATGGGCCTCATTCCATTGGGGGTCAATGGATGTCACTCCATTAGGGTCAATGGACCCAGATCCCCAGCTGGCATCAATGGGCTTCATTCCATTAGGGTCAATGGGCCCAGATCCCCATCTGGTGTCAATGGACGTCGCTCCATTAGGGTCAATGGAGCCAGATCCCCAGCTGGTGTCAATGGGCCTCATTCCATTGGGGTCAACGGGCCTGGATCCCCAGATGGTATCAATAGAGTAGGGCCAAATTACCCTAGCTGGGGATCTGGCCCCACCTCTGCCAACCCCAGTGGGTCAGTAACAATTCATCCCCCCCACATACCATCCAGCCCCAGAAATATATCACCATTGGTCCCCGGGCACGTGCAGAGCCGGGAGCGCTCCTGCAGCCGTGGCTGTGAACCCCCCCGCCCGACCTGGGCCGTCACGTTTTCTGCGGGGTCTCTAAGGTGCTGCCGTTGATCCGCCTTGCGCTGTGCTGCCCGGGCGCCGCCAGCGGCGGGTGGGTGAGGCTGACCTGAGCGTTGCTGAAGGAGGCGATCCGGCCGCTGCCCCCGATCTGGATGTTGACGGTGGTGGAGTAGCTGGCCCGATGGGGTCCCATGTCCCGAGCCGAGTCCGCCCTCACTTTGGGATACTCCTCCGGTGAGCCCGGCGCCCCCATGCTGCCCGCCCGGTCAGCGTACCTGGAACGCAAGCCGGGGACGTCCGGCCACTTGATGCCATCCAGTTCGTCGGGGCTGGGGCTGGGACTGGGACTGGCTGAGTTGCTAGCGGGCGCCCCGGAGCAGCACCCCGCCCTGGCTCCGTCCCTAGGGGACGGGGGGCTCTCAGGGTTTCCCCTCGGCCTCCTGCCTGGCTGAGGTAACGTGGCGGAGGGGTGGGAGGTGGGCTGCAGGGGGGAGGAGAGGCGGAGGGTGGAAGGCTGGGTGGGGACATGCACGGGGGCGAAGGAACAAGGCCGCGGGGGGGCGCAGCCACCTCTCCCCACTGCGGGGCGCTGGCTGGAGGGAGGCGGGGAGCACACCCGGGGGCAGGCCGGCGCTGGAGACTGGACCCTGGAGCTGGGCTCTGAAGTGGAGGAGAAGGGGGCGAGCTGCTTAGCCCGGGGGGCCGGGCACGTCCCCGAGAGACGGTCGAAGGCCAGCAGCACGGCCGAGCCAGACGCCAAGGGGATGGGCTCCCCCAGCCAGCTGGAATCGCGGCAACAGCCCGGGGGAGAGGGCGACCCAGGGCTGGCACAGGGGGAAGGGCAGACGCTGCGCTGGGAAGGGTCCCGCTTGCTGGTACAATGGGCCCAGGCATTGGCCTTCTCACTGGGGAATGGAGCAGATGGGGGTGCTGGGGCTCTGGAGCCCAGGGGGCCAGGGGGCAGTCTCGGGACGGCTGAGCAAGGAGGCAAAGGCCTGGTGGGTGCTGGGGTCTCTGTCGACGCAGTCTGGGTGCCAGGTGGTCCCAAGGGGCAGGGGGATGGTCTCGGGATGGCTGAGCAAGGAGGCAGAGGCTTGGTGGGTGCCGGAGTCTCTGCTGCAGGAGGCAGGGTGCCAGGTGGTCCCAAGGGGCAGGAGGACGGTCTCGGGATGGCTGAGCAAGGAGGCAGAGGCCTGGTGGGTGCCAGGGTCTCTGCCGCCGGAGGCTGGGTGCCAGGTGGTCCCAAGGGGCAGGATGGTCTCGGGATGGCTGTGCAAGCAGGCAGAGGCCTGGTGGGTGCCGGAGTCTCTGCTGCAGGAGGCTGGGTGCCAGGTGGCCCCGAGGAGGCACCATTTCTCTTGGCCAGGCTCTGGCTGATGCAGGAGGCAGCGATGTACCTGGAGATGGCCGCGGCGCTGGAGGAGAGGCGCCGGTGTGCCGGGGAGGAGGTCTGGAGGCGCGGCAGAGCCGGGAGGGGGCTGCGATCCAGGCCGGAGCTGGGCGAAGTGGGAGCTGACCGGGCCACGGAGCGGCTGGGCTGGGCAGCTGCAGCCGAGGACGGCTCCGGGGATGGGTGGGCCGCGCCCGTGGCCCGGGAAGGCAGGCGGGTGCCCCGGGACGGCAGAGCTGCCAGGGGCAGGGCATTGCTGTGGAGCGGAGACGAGGATCCTGCAGCACTGGAGGGTGTCGCCGGCGGGACGGGGTCTGGCGCAGAAGGCAGGGACGCCTCTCCAGTCCCACAGCGGACAGGCCCCAGCGATGGTTGGGGGAGCAGCTCCTCAGTGCCAGGCGGGGAATCCCTGCCCAAAGCCAGGGCCCGCTCCTCTGGCAGCAGGACGGCGATGGGCCCACTCTGCTCCCCCACCGGCTCCGGGGGGCCAGCGCCAGGGATGGAGGTGCCTGGCCCCAGCAGGTCGGGCTCGGCGGACGCGCCGACACACGCAGGCTGCCGTTCCGCCGCAGGGCTGGAGGAGGCCGCTGCGACCGGCCCAGCCACCTCCGGCACCTGCTGGCTCGGGGCTGCTTCCCAGAAGGGAGAGGAGGCTGCCGTCTCCGCGGAAACCTCCCCAGCGCTCGGCTCACCCCGGAGCCCACAGGCCGCCAGCCCGGCTTGGCAGTCCGGCACCGACGGGCACCCGGCTCCCTCAAAGTCCCCGGCTTCGGGTGTCGTGCCAGTTCCACTGGTAGCCTCGGGAGCCGGCGGGGGAGAGCTGCCCGTGCCAGGGCCTTCTCCAACCGGGTCGCCTGGGCTCGGGGGGTCCCCGCTGAGCTTCGGGGGCGATTCCACCAGCGGCGGGGGAGGCGGAACAGCCGCCGGGGGGGGAAGCTCCTGCAGGGCGGCTCCCGGCTCCTCTGCCGGGGGCGAACCCAGGCACCGGGAAGCCAGAAGAGGTGCAGGCCCGTCGCTGCGCAGATCCAGGGCGTTCCCTCGGGCGGCGGCCACCAGCAGCACGTTCTCCTGGACGCAGTTTACGTGCAGGGGGGGCTCACGGATGAGCACATGGCCGTAAAGCCGGGGCTCGCCTGGGGGAGGCAAGGGGAGAGGGGTCAGCAGCTCCCTGTCGGCTTACGCCCCTTAACCCCACGTGAAGCCTAGTGGGTAGAGCACAAGCATGAGCTTCAGGAGACCCGGTTCCAGTCCTTGCACTGCTCCGGGGTGACCTTGGGCAAGCCCAGTGCCTCAGTTTCCCCATCTGTAAAAAGGGGACCCAATTTACCCCCCTTTGTGAAGCACTTGGAGACCTGCTGAGGGGACGAATATTATTCTCTCGCCTACTGCAGGGCTGAGCATGCAGCCCCGATTTACCCCTGAAGCTAGGGGTGCAGGGACCCAAGCAGGACAGAGCCCAGGGTCAGACCCTCCCCCCGCCAAAGCTGGTGTGAACAGGCATTAGGAACCACAGAAGTCAAAGGAATGGTGCTGATTCCCACTGCCTGGGGATATTACCCCGGCTGGGGACCCGTCCTAGCCAATCAACTCCTGAATCCCTTTGAGCAGGGAACTCCGCCCATCGTGCGAGCGCACCCCGTGCCAGCAGGGGGGGCTGCGGTCTCTCGCGCATACCCACATACATTGCTCAGATGGCAGCGTCCGATTTCACCAGAGCCAACACCCCACCGCGCTCTGCTTTCCCAGCAGCCCTTCCCATCTGCTCTCAGGCCCCCGCAAGGAACATTTTCTTTCCTGGGCGCCGGTCCCAGGACAGCTGCTTTTGTTCTGACACTGGGGGGGGGAGAGGGGGAGGCCTTGCTTGCAGGAGGAGCAGCCTGCAGGGGTGACCACCAGCTTTCTATTCTGATCCCCCCTGCAATGACTGTGTGTGCGCGTGTGTGAGACCGAACGGGACCCAGCTGCGCCTGTGAACGCTTCCTGCACAGGGCTGATGAGTTGCAGGCTGCAGGGATAGTCCCCACCCACTTAGGGGAGTTGGGACTAGAACCCACGTCCTTGCAATCCACCCCACTAGGCATCTCCGGCTTGAGCAAAAGGAAAGCCCCGCAAGCTGGCCGCTCCCCTTACGCCTCAAGCCTGCCACAGCCGGCACAAAGTCCCCTCTGCAGCTCCAGGCAGCTCCCTCCACCCCTGGGCCCCAGGACAGCTTTGCTCAGGCTCCGCACGCCCATCTTCCTGGGTGGCTCTGTGCCGGCCACATGCTGCAGGTCACTGCGGCAGGGACCCGTTATCTAGTCCTGGGACAGGCCGGGTGGCTCCGGGGCACAGTTCGGCCTGCTCTGGTGTCCAGGCACCCGGGATACCAACGCTCGGACAGCAGAGACTGACGTAAGGAGGGATCCAGATACACAGACCTGGGAGGCAGGGGGCAGGGAAAGCCAGTGGCCGGGGAGCCGGAGGCAACCAGGCCAGGGCTGCTGGAGGCTCAGATCCTGCCCCGATTTGGACTCCATGTTACCCCATTGCCCTGGGATCCATCATGATTCTCCACACAGCCTAGAGATTTGAAGGAGGGACTGGCTGGCTCAGGGGGGCACGGAATGGGGCACGGAGCCTTTCCCCTCTAGGAGGCGCCAGCTCTGATCCATCCGAGGGTGGGGGACTGGCTGGCTCGGGGGGGCACGGAATGGGGCACGGAGCCTTTCCCCTCTAGGAGGCGCCGGCTCTGATCCATCCGAGGGTCGGGGACTGGCTGGCTCAGGGGGCCGTGGAATCGGACACGGAGCGTGGAGCAGTGGGGAGAGGGAGAGCCACGGCGCAGAGAGCCTGGCATACAGAGTGACACCCTGAGGTGCCCTACAGAGGGGTGGAGTTCTCTGACACCTGGGGCTGCCCCGGGCCCCTCCCAAGGCCCCCCTCCAAACCGTGCCGCAGCAGGGGGGTCCTACCCCACCCAGCCACAGTCCCTGGGACTCACAGCGAGGGAGGCAGGGCCCTGGCATCTCCTCCTGCAGGCTTTCCAGGGTGCCCATCCTGCTGGGTGCCGGGCGGCGCGGCCCGTCCTGCGGCCTCCGGGCCGTCTTGGCCCGGCTGATCTTCTCACTGTACATCCGCGCCAGGGCCTGGACCTTGCTGAGGATCCGCTCCGAGTTCTCCAGCAGGCAAGGGGCAGTGTCCTCGTACAGCCCTGGCAGGGGGGCGTAGCCGGCGGGCGGGACACCATCGCCCCGAGGGACCCCGTTGCCACGGGGCAGCCGGGGCGGGGCAGCCAGATCCGATTCCTCCACAATCCACAGGGGCTCCAGGAACGGTGGGGGCTCGCGGGTGGCCGCCGGCCCTTTGCTGCCCAGCTTCATGCGGGGGGTGCACGTTCCCAGGGCGTCCGCCGCCCCCCGCTCTTTCTCCCGCCAGGCCCGCCGGATCTCCGCGCACGACTTGTACTCGGGCTCCTGGCTGGCAGGGGGCGGGGCAACACGGCTGGCAGGCTGGCCCCGCCCCTTCCCAGCATCCTCTTGGTTGGCGTCAGCTTCGGTGCCTCGGTCAATGAGCTGGCCCCGCCCCTTCCCAGCATCCTCTTGGTTGGCGTCAGCTTCGGTGCCTTGATCGATGAGCTGGTCCCGCCCCTTCCCAGCATCCTCTTGGTTGGTGCCATGGATGTCTGGGTTGATTGGCTGGCCCTGTCCCTTCCCAGCATCCTCTTGGGCCTCTTGGTTGGTGCCAAATTGAGTGCCTTGATCAAAGGCCAGGCCCTCCCCCTTCCCAGAATCCTCTTGGTTGGCGTCATGAGGGGTGGTGTTTGGGTCAAGAAACTGGCCCCACCTCCTCCTAGCATTCTCCTGGCGGGCAGGGCGGGCTTTGGCACAAGAAGCCCTGCCCCCATCGCGGTCCGTGGCACCCTCCTGCTGGGGGAGGCGGTTGAGGTGGAGCACAGAGTCCCGCACCACCCCGGTGGGGGCGGAAAGGGCGCCCTCCCGAGTGGTGGGTTCTGGGGCAGCCTCGCCCGCCTCATAGTAGCACTTGATCTTCTCGATCAGCAGCCGGTCGTCTCGGGTCAGCGGCGAGCCCCGCGCTGACCCATCCCCGTACGGGGGACAGGCCCCATCAGTGGAGCCGAGCTCCCCGCCGGACGCGTCCCGCCCTGCTCGCAGGGTGTTATCCCCTGCCAGGACCTCTGGCTTGCCGGCGGTCTCCTCTGCACCCAGGTCTTCTAGGACACAAAGAGGGGAAGGGCCCCGCTCCTCCTTTTGCTCCTCCTCCGATTCGCTGTGGGGGGGATGGCGCGGCGGGAGGGGTTGCGTCAAGCCGAGGCTGCCACGGCGAGGCTCGTCTCCCCCAGCGGCATCTCCCTCCTGAACCTCGCTTCCCTCGGCTCGTTCTTCCAGCACGGCTCGGCTCAGAGGCGGATCCTGGGGGATCAAAGCAGACAACAGCAGGGTCAGAGCCAGGCTGGGGGGATATTTCCCAGAAAAGGATTGTTCCATTGGAAAATCGTGATCTGTCAAAACTGGACCCCCGCTGGCAGGAAACGGGCGCATTTCTCGCCTCGAAAACACCTGGGGGAAAAAGTTTCTACATTTTTTAAATGAAAAATTCCAGTTTTCCAGTTCAAACCATATAATAAAAAAATAGAAATAATAAAAAATTAGGTAACGCGGCAGTGGGGGGGTGAATCCTTCATTACGCTCTTTGTTTCCATGTTACAAAGTGTTACCTGGGGCGGGCAGGGCTTGAAAATCACCCCAAAATGTGTTACGTCATTTATGGAGAGCCCCGAGTTTAAAAAAAAAAAGGATCAAAAGTGAAATGAAATGTTTGAAATGACCGGAAGGGAAACAAATGTCCAACGGGCGAAAATCTTTGAGATTTTGATTTTACGTCCCGATTCGGGAAGGGAAAATGTTTCGATCTCTTGACCGTGTTCCTAGGATGAGCAAAGTTTCCCATCCAGGTCTAGCTAACAGATCCTTGTGGTTTCACTTAATAATCACACAGCTCCTCGAATCATGGGCTTTCGGGGGAATCTCGGCTTTGATTCAAAGCCCAAAAGGAAATTGCCAGCCCTCCTGCTTGCACAGAAAAGGGTGAAAACGTGAGCTCAGAGCAACAGAAAGAACCCTTGACTCTTACGATTTCTCAGGCAAAAATCGCAGGATTTCTCAGCCAAATCTCAGGCTGGGCGGAAGGCTGATGGCGCAGTGCTGGCAGAGCCGGGGGAGAATTTTCACAACGCGGTTTCGGATCCCAAGTCCCATTTAAGGGACCTGGGAAGAATCAGACTCCGAAGGGCCCAGTCGCTTTTGAAAATGGGGCTTTTGCTCTTAAGTCAGGTGCTTTTGAAAATGGTACCCAGGCCCTGCTCTAACCACTAGACTGCACTTCCCTCCCAGAGCTAGAACCCAGGAGTCCTGGTTCCCAGACCGACCGCTCTGACCACTAGAACTCACTCCCCTCCCTCAGCCAGAGACAGACCCCAGGAGTCCTGGCTCCCAGACCCACTGCTCTGACCACTAGATCCCACTCACCTCCCTCAGCCAGAGACAGAACCCAGGTGTCCTGGTTCTCAGCTGAGCCCCATCCACTAGCCAATGCCGCTTCTACCTTCTCTCCCATTATGCCCCTTCTCACGTACCTGCTCCGGCTGTGGAGTGGGGCTCCCAGGGTGCTGCTCCCCCTGCCCCCATGGTGTCTCCTCTGTCCCCAGGTCCCCGCTCAGCCCCCTCTGGCTGAGCAGCTCCAGGATCTCCTCGGTGATGGACAGCGGCTCCTCGGCCAGGCAGAACGGGGGCGACTCGGCATCCTCGCCGGGGTCCGACTCCTCGGCCACGCTGGAGTCCAGGGTGCAGACGCTGCCCGAGAGTGCCAGGGGTGGCGAGGCGGGAAACAGCTCCCCCTCGCTGCCCGCGTGCTGCAAGGGGAACAGGCCCCAGGCTGCTAAGGATGGCAGTCCCGGACTGATCCCACCCCCCGATCCCTCCCTCCACGTAGGCCCCCCAGACCTGGGCACTGGGTGGGGAGAGGAAAGTGAGGTTATTCGCCTGTTTTAACCCCCCTCTCCCGGCCAAGCTGGGGATAGAACCCAGGAGTCCTCACTCCCAGCCTCCCCCCGCACTAACCACTAACCCCCATTCCCCTCCCAGAGCTGGGGATAGAACCCAGAAGTCCTGGCTCCCAGCCGCCTCTCGCTCTAACCACTAGATCCCACTCCCCTCTCAGAACCAAGGAGAGAACCCAGGAGTCCTGCCCCCACCCCCTGAGCTGGGAGCACAGCACACACCTTCCAACTTCCTACCCCGGCACTGAGACCCTATTGGCAGCACTAAAACACTAGCCGGCGAAGGGAAACCCCAGAACACACCAGCCCCTTACCTTCAATTTGGGGGTGGCTGGGAGCCCCCGACAGCGACCTCGGCACAGAAGGGAAAGAGACAAACCCACAGTTAGACACCTGAGCAGCTGGCCCCGAAACCCACCAGCACGGACCCGTCTGGCAAAACAAGGGCTGGCCCCGCCAGCGCCTCCTGGGCTCAGGTCCTGTCCCGGGCTCTTAGGAACACGGGAATTTTCAGATCAGATCAGACTTGGGGCCCATCTACCCCGGTATCCTGCCTGCATCAGAGAAAAGAGCAAGACTCCCCTCTAGTGGGCAGTGATGGGATAAGCCAGTGACTGCCTAACCCTCCAGGACGGCTGAGGTCCATAACTCAGGACTGGTTGCATGTTGACGCAGCCAATTGAGGGGCCTGGTTGGGGGGGAGCCCAGGGCTGGGATAGCAGGGAGGTGAGGGGGAGCCCAGGGCTCAGTGGGGGCTGCGGGTCGGGACTGAGGGGCACCAGGAGAGCGGGGTGTGGGATACTTACCGTTCTGCTCCTGCCCCATCTGGCTCAGCTCAGTGGCCGGCTCTGGGAGCAGAAGAAGAAGCATTAGCTGAAGTCCCCCGGGGGCAGGGAGAGGGCGGGAACACCTCATTAAGGCCACTCAGGTTCCACCCTGCCAGGAAGAGCTGGGGCGGCTCGGGTCACCCGGGGAGCTCCCCTGTGTGGCCCACCCCAGCAGGCTGAATGACAGCTGGGGAAACTGAGGCCCAAAGGGGGGGACGAGACTTATACAAAGTCACACAGGGAGTCTTTGGCAGAGAACCCAGGGGTCCTGACCCTGTTGTTTCCAGCTCTAGCCACTAGACCCCATTTCCCTCCCAGAGCTAGAGAGAGAACCCAGGAGTCCTGGCTCCCAGCCCTCCTTCTCTAACTCTCCAGATCCCGCTCCCCTCCCAGAGCTGGGAGTCAGGACTTCTGGGCTCTCTCCCCAGCTCTGGGAGGGAAGTGGGGTCTAGTGGCCAGAGCGGGGGGGGGCTGGGTTCTCTCCCCAGCTCTGTCATTTACATGCCTCAGTTTCCCCATCGGAGGGCGGGGGGGCTCTATCTTCGTGGCCCAATCAATCCTTCCCCTGTCGGCTGAGCCCACTGACGGGGAGGCCCCATTTGCATGAGTTGGGAGGTGCCACTCCCCCGCCCCCCCCGCAAAGGAGCTGGGCTGAGTGCCAGCAAACTCCTCTCCTGCCGTCCCGTGCTGGCTCAGGGGCACTCACCGGACTGCCTGCGCCCCCGGCGGTACTGAGTGGCGCCGTCCAGCTGGACGACGGGGCAGCTTTTGCGGGCTCTCTCCGGGCTGCACATGAATTTGGGCGGCTCTGAAACGGGACAGGAGAGCCCAGATCAGGGAGGAAACCTGCCCCACCCCTGCCTCTGGCTTCTCTGGGGCGCCAGCCCCCACTCTGAGCTGCAGGGGCTGGGTCAGGATCCCCCCCCCACCCCCGGCCCAGGCCCTGAGTGCAGCAGGGTCCTTGCACATGGGGGGCATGAGCGCCAGGTCCCACCCCCACCCCGCTGGCGTCCTGGCTCAGCTCAACGGGGCGCTGGCCTGGCCTATGGCTGGGACCCCCCCCCTCATTGCAGGAGCTGCTGCACCCCGATTTCCCCCCGGCCCCTTCGTACCTGACTGCCGCCTGCCGCGGGGGAAGCCCCAGGCGTCGTCCATCCTTGGAGAGGGGGCCGGCGTCTTCAGGGGCTCTGGGCTGCAGCGGATCTCCGGGGAGCCTGGTACAGATGAGGGGTTGGAGCGTCTAACGCCGCCGCCCCTGCCCCCCTCCCCAAACGCTGTCCATGCTTCAGACCCCCGGCAGTCCCACGAGCCCTGTGCTCTACTCATACCCTGCCCAGCCCCTCCTCCTGCCATCCCCTCCCTTCCTGTCACTCAGCAACGGCCTCAAGGCTACTGGCCTACAGCAGAGGTGGGGGGCTGGGAGTCAGGATGCCTGGGTTCTCTCCCCAGCACTGGGAGGGGAGTGGGGTCTAGTGGCTAGAGCAGGGGGGGCTGGGAGTCAGGATGCCTGGGTTCTCTCCCCAGCTCTGGGAGGGGAGTGGGGTCTAGTGGCTAGAGCAGGGGGGGCTGGGACTCAGGACGCCTGGGTTCTCTCCCCAGCTCTGGGAGGGGAGTGGGGTCTAGTGGCTAGAGCAGGGGGGGCTGGGAGTCAGGATGCCTGGGTTCTCACTCCAGCTCTAGGAGGGAAGTGGGGTCTAGTGGTTAGAGCCAGGGGGGCTGGGAGCCTGGACTCCTGGATTCTCTCCCCAGCTCTGGGAAGGGAAGGGGGTCTAGGTTTGCTGGGAGTCAGGACTCCTGGGTTCTCACTCCAGCTCTGGAAGGGGAGTGGGGTCTAGCGGTTAGAGCGGGGCGGGGCTAGGAGCCAGGACTCCTGGGTTCTCTCCCCAGCTCTGGGAGAGGGGGGCTGGGTGCAGAGAGCCGCTCACTTACTTTGGAAGCTGTTCTCCAGCAGCACTTGCTTGGCCTGTAACAACAAGGAAAGGGGGTTACACACCTGGGTGCAGTGCACAGCGCCCCCTGTGGGGTTAAGAGGGGAGCGCGGCCTCCGGGGGCTACTGCACACCTGGCTGCAGCATGCAGCGCCCCCTGCAGGGGTAAGAGGGGAGTGCAGCCTCCAAGGCCCAGTCCCTTGTTGGCCCCTGGCTGTGGCCGGCTGCAGGAGGCAGCCGGGGGCAATGGCTCCATTAGGAACAGGAGTGAGGTCTAAGCAGAGACCCCTTAGCTGCATCCTTCCCCTGCTCACCTTCTGAGGGATAGATGCTGGGTGGTTCTCGACGATCAGGCGCTTCAGGTAATGGATCCACAGCCGCTTCTCTTCCTGGTTCCTGGCCTGCAGAGGGGACGGGGGAAGTAACACCCATAGCTGATTTGCAGAGGCGGGGGCTGGTTATAAAGGGACCCCTCATCCGATGCTGAGATGCAGCTACCTCTGGGGTGGGGGGCAGGGGCTGGTTATCCAGGGATCACTCGCCTGGTGCTGAGATGCAGCTGGCTCTGGGGTGAGGCACGGGGGCTGGTTATACAGGGACCCATCCCCTGGTGCAGAGATGCAGCCACCTCTGGGGTGAAGTGTGGGGGTTGGTTATACAGAGACCCCTCACCCAGTTCTGAGATGCAGCTACCTCTGGGGTGGGGCGCGGGGGCTGTTTATACAGGGAAACCGAGGGGCAAGTGCCAGGGGATCTCCAGTGGCCACAACTTGTCAGGATCTCGGCTGCGTCTCTCTGGCACAAGGACAACGCGCCCTACCACCACCCTGGGGCAGTGAGGAGAGCGCCCCCTTCTGAGCCACACCCCACCCCCTGCAGCCCCACAGGGGATACAGGGGGTGGGATCTGCACTCCCCCCCCCCACCCATACACCATAGCGCCCCCTAGCGCCGCATTGGGGAATTGCCCTTGGAACTCATTGCAAGGGCAGAGTCCCGTCCCCCTCCTGCCCCCTCCCCCACACAACCCCACTGCTGAGCCCCTGCCCCCTAGCGCTGCAATATGGGGGGCGGGGGGGCACTGACCTGCACCACGTGCTGCTGCTTGGGGATGGTGAGGTCCGAGATCTTGAAGCTCAGGGGGTCCTTGAGGGTCTCCAACAGGGCCAGGTTACAGCACTGGGGGGGGGGGGAGCGCAGCATGACCCCCACTCTGGCCGCCGGCCCCTCACGGGGGCAGGAGACAGTGCGGGGGCCCGGGTGCAACAGGGGGGAGCTACGGAGGGGGAACAGCCCAGGGGCCGGGCACCCCTCCACGGGGCCCACACGGGGCTAGTACAGACCACAGGGGACGGCTGGGGAAAGCCAGCAGGGGTGAGGGGGGCCCCCCGCCCGCCAGTGTATTTGGGGTGCCCCTCCCCCTGCCTAGCCCCCAAAGGATTGGGAGCCCCCGCCCCCTAAGGGAATGGGGTGCCCTTTCCCCTGCTCACCCCCCAGAGCACAGGGACCCCTCAACCACCCCCCAGAGAATAGGGAGCCCCGTCCCTCGCCCCCTCCGAGAAGAGAGCGAGCCCTGGCCACGCCCCCCCCACGGGGATGGGGTGCCCCTCCCCCTTCCCATCCCCCACAGGATGGGGTGCCCTTTCCCCTGCTCACCCCCCAGAGAATAGGGAGCCCCGTCCCTCGCCCCCTCCGAGAAGAGAGCGAGCCCTGGCCATGCCCCCCCCAGGGATGGGGTGCCCCTCCCCCTTCCCATCCCCCCCAGGGGCGGGGCCCCCCCTTACGAAGATGTGGCTCTTGTAGACGAAGGCCGGCCCGCGGCGCTTGGCAACCAGTAGCATCTTGCTGAAGAGGAAGAAGGCGCGTTCCCGCCGCACCCGCTGCACCCGGAACTGCCCCTCCAGCACCAGCTCCCCGAAGGCCTCCAGCTCCGGCCCCATCCAGCCCACCAGCAGCCCCTGCAGCTCCTGGGGGGGACACGGCCGCAGATCAGCCTCCGCGCGGGCCGGGGGGGGGCTTGGCTGGATGGGGACCCCGCCAAGGAGGTGACCCGGGGGGAAGGGTCCCTGGCATGGGAGGGCTCGGGGAGGGGGGCAGCTGGGGGTCCAGCCAGGAAGGGACCAGGAGATGGGGGAGACTAGTTGGGGTCTGCCGAGGGGGTGACCCGGGGGGGGGAGGAGATCCCATCTGGGAGCCATGGGCGGGGGGGTGTTGTGGAAACAGCTGGGGTCCGGCCAGGAGGGGCCCTTGGGGGGAGGAGGTTGAGTGGGGTGGTAGGACAGTGCCCCCCCCCTCACCTGCAGCCGGGCGGCGTGTTCCTGCTTGCGCTTCATGTCGTTGATGTACCAGGCCACAGCCGTCATGGTGATGGTGGCTTCCTCCACCGCCTCGTAGCCCGCGCTGCTCCGCTCGCAGTGCCGGGCCAGCTCCTGGGGGGCGGCAGGAGAACGGCCCCTCAAGCACCCACCGGCTCCCCCCGTGGGCAGCCTGGGGGGCCTGGCACAGACGCCAGGGAGAGGCCGAGCTGGGGCCTCCGGGCAACAAGGGCCATGCCCCTGGGGGAGCTCCCAGCGACTCCAGGGCCTCTCCCAGCAGGGTGAAGGGGGAGCGGGGCGGGAGCTCTGGCTGCGGGGTGAGCTCCCAGTCTCTCCCAGCAGGGGGCGCTGTGGGGAGCGGGGCAGGAATGCTGGCTGTGGGGTGAGCTTCCAGTCACTCCCAGCAGGGGGTGTTGTGGGGAGCGGGGCGGGAGCTCTGGCTGTTGGGGGAGCTCCCAGTCGCTCCCAGCAGGGTGCTGTGGGAGCGGGGCGGGAATGCTGGCTCCCAGCAGGGGCGGGAATGCGGCCTGTGGGGGGTGCTCCCAGTCACTCCCAGCAGGGGGCGCTGTGGGGAGCGGGGCGGGAACGCTGGCTGCGGGGGGGAGCTCCCAGTCTCTCCCAGCAGGGGACACTGTGGGAAGCGGGGCGGGAACACTGGCTATGGGGGAAGCTCCCAGTCTCTCCCAGCAGGGGGCGCTGTGGGGAGCGGGGTGGGAACTCTGGCTGTGGGGGGAGCTCCCAGTCGCTCCCAGCAGGGGGCGCTGTGGGGAGCGGGGCGGGAGCTGGCTATGGAGGGAGCTCCCAGTCTCTCCCAGCAGGGGGCGCTGTGGGGAGCGGGGCGGGAACTCTGGCTGTGGCAGGAGCTCCCAGTCTCTCCCAGCAGGGTGCAAGGGGGAGCGGGGCGGGAATGCTGCCTGTGGGGGGAGCTCCCAGTCACTCCCAGCAGGGGGCGCTGTGGGGAGCCGTGCAGGAACTCTGGCTGCGGGGGGGAGCTCCCAGTCTCTCCCAGCAGGGGGTGCTGTGGGGAGCGGGGTGGGAACTCTGGCTGCGGGGTGAGCTCCCAGTCGCTCCCAGCAGGGGGCGCTGTGGGGAGCGGGGCGGGAACTCTGGCTGTGGGGGGAGCTCCCAGTCTCTCCCAGCAGGGGGCGCTGTGGGGAGCGGGGCGGGAACGCTGGCTGTGGGGGGAGCTCCCAGTCTCTCCCAGCAGGAGGCGCTGTGGGGAGTGGGGCGGGAACGCTGGCTGTGGGGGGAGCTCCCAGTCTCTCCCAGCAGGGGGCGCTGTGGGGAGCAGGGCGGGAGCTCTGGCTGCGGGGGGAGCTCCCAGTCTCTCCCAGCAGGGGGCGCTGTGGGGAGCAGGGCGGGAGCTGGCTGTGGGGGGAGCTCCCAGTCTCTCCCAGCAGGGGGCGCTGTGGGGAGCGGGGCGGGAGCTGGCTGTGGGGGGAGCTCCCAGTCTCTCCCAGCAGGGGGCGCTGTGGGGAGCAGGGTGGGAGCTGGCTGTGGGGGGAGCTCCCAGTCTCTCCCAGCAGGGGGCGCTGTGGGGAGCGGGGCGGGAACGCTGGCTGTGGGGGGAGCTCCCAGTCTCTCCCAGCAGGGGGCGCTGTGAGGAGCGGGGCGGGAACGCTGGCTGTGGAGGGAGCTCCCACCTGGGCAGTGCTGGGGTCTTTGCTCCGTGGATTCCTCCGTCTCACCTCCCCATCACACTCGCTCCAAGCAGGTGCCCGTTCCCAGAGCCCTTTGCAGGGAACCTGCGTACCCCACCTGTGCCTCTGCCCACCTGAATCTCCCGCAGCCCAGGGAGAGGGGCAGGGGGTGTCAGCCTGGCCCTAGAGCTGGGGCGGGGTGGGGGGGCCTGGCCCCATTGGGGGTGTCACCCACCTGCAGCAGGAGATGGTATTTGAGGATCCTCTGGACGGGTTTCAGCAGGTAGGACTCCAGGGGCAGGGAGTGGCACAGCGTGGCCTGGCGCTCCCGGAAAAACCCCGCCAGCACCTGGTTCTCCATGCACTCCCGTAGCACCGACACCGAGCTGCGGGGGAGACGGGCAGGCTAGCCGGGCACCGGACCGGTAGGTGGTGAGCGATGGGGGACGGTGCTCGTCCCCCCCCAGCACTGGGCGAGGGAAAGTGCCCACTTGCCCTGGCACCAGGGGCTGCCCGTCCTGGCACCGGGCGAGGAGGCATGCCTACCCGCCCCGCCTGGCTCCTAACACCCCTGCCCCCTTCCCCAAGCAGGGTGGGGGGACACGCTCGGATCCCACTGGCCCATGCATCCTCTCCCTCCTCCCCCGGCCTGGGGGGGGGGCATCGATCCCCCAGCCCTCCCCACTCCTGGACTGGGGACACCTACTCACTTGGGGTAGTTCATGCAGTACAGGGTGTAGATGTCAAATTCCTCGCTCTGCAAGAGACAACAGGGGGTGTCAGGGGAGGGGGCTGCGCCGGGGAGGGCAGGGACGGGACAGGGGCACGGAGTGAGCGGGGTCGGGAGGCGGCAGCCGGGGAGGAAGCCGACGTGCAGAGAGGGAGGAGGGTTTCACAGCCCCTCTCCCAAGGGGCACCCAACTCCCCCGGTGCTCAGATGCGGCCACCTCTGGAGTGGGGCGCAAGGGTTGTTCATACACCAATCCCTCGCCTAGCACTAAGATGCATCTGCCTCTGGGGTGGGATGCGGGGAGGCTGTTTATAAGGGATCCCTCACCTGGCACTGAGGTGCAGCCACCTCTGGGGTGGGGCACTGGGGATATTTTTATAGGGATCCCTCACTTGGCTCCGAGATGCAGCCGCCTCAGGGGTGTGGCGCTCCCAGCCTAGACTCCGTCCCCGCCTGTCTGCTCCACTGTGCTTGGCTCCTTCATACTTCGTTCCCACCCTTCCAATCTCCCACTGAAGTTCCCAGACCCCAGATCGGCCCCCCTCTACTCTGGCTGCACCCCTCCGACCTCAGGTCAGCCTCTCCCCAACCCTCATCCCTCCCCCCCATATCCCTTGATAACCTGCCCCCCCCAACCCCAGCCCGGCAGGCATCGCTCCCAAGATCCCCTTAGTGGAAATCAGTTTGCTCCATCCAGCCAGCCTCCCCCACTCCATTCATCCATCCAGCATCCCTCTTTCCCCCTCCAACTCCCATCCATCCATCCATCTATCCTTTATCCACCCAGCCCCCATCCTTCCACCCCTCTGTCCCCCCAACCACCCTTCATTCTTTCCATTCCTCCTTCCCCCCTCCCTCTCATCCTTCTTCTCTCAGCCCTCCCCCGCCAAAGGGTCCCCCTAACCAGACCGGGGGGCTCACACCCCCTACTGCTCTGCTCCAACTCCCCCTGGTTGGGAGGGGCCCCTTTCTCCTTGCAAAAGGCTTGGGGGGGATTAGATGACCCATCCCTGTCCCACCCCTCCATCGGCACCTGTACCCAAAGTTGAACAGAGCTGGAGGGAGCTCGTGCAGTACACACCTGGGTACACTAGGGGGTGCAGGAGAAGTGGGGCGGGGGGCAGGGAGGGGCAGGACAGGCGGGCCCTTACCCGTTGCACGAAGCACTCAGCGATGGCGTGGGCACTGCTGCTGCTCTCCAGCTCTTCCAGGAGCTCGCTGCACAAGAGGGAGAAACAGGGCAGGGGGTGAAGCCGCTGATGCAAGGGGCACACAGTGTAAAGGCTGTTTCTTAGGCGGGGGGATCTGTGTCATCGAGAGACCCCTCTGCACGCACCCAGAAACTGCGTCTCCAGACTCCAAATTTGCATGTAGTTTGCATAATGGCACTCCTATACAGGTTGGCACTGGCTGGATTCGAACCCGTGACCTCAATGTACAAGGCGCTGAGGCCACGTCCCTGAGCTGTGCACCTTCCCGTCCTTTCAACGCAAGCAACAGGTGCAGGATTTCTGCTGCAAAGGTCCAGTTCCCACCCGCCACCAGCATGAAAGGAGAATTCCCACTCGCCGCTAGCAGTATAGGGGCCATGACACACAGCGGGGCAGTGCTGATTAGAGCCAGTAGAGGGCAGCGGCACTCACATGCTTAGCAGCCAGGCCAACCCTCTCCCAATGCTTTTAGGATGGGGGTGAATTTACACAACAGGTGGGTTCTCCGGATTCTGGACACACCAGGGTCTCACTTCTCTAGGGCGCCCCTGCTGGGCCACTGGGGTTAGGGAAAACTGGGAGGGGAGCGTGCCCCGCCCCCCCAGTGAGCTCTCCCGCTCCCAGCCGCACAGCGCCCCCGGGCTAGAATCAGCAGCCATGGCCAAGGGCTGCAACTGCCAAGAGCCCGCAGGACCGGTCCCTGTCCCTACTCAGATCTGCCCTCGCAGGGCCCCTCACCCCAGCCCCAAGTCCCGTGCCTGCCCCAGAGCCAGGCTCCCTCCCCCACCCCCACTGTTAACCCTACGCTTCCCTGGGGATAACGGCGGCTCTGTTCCGAGGGAGCCCCCCAGCCAGACCCCTGCCCTGTCCCTCCCATGGACCCCCGGCCATCAGCGCCCTGAGAACACCCACCCCCACCCCACGCCCTCACACGGCCCCGCAAGGAAATGAGCTCCGGGAACAGGCTGCAGGGGAGAAACCAAGCCGCATAGGGCGGAAGGTGTGGGGGTGGGAGGGGGAGGATCCCTCACTGATCCACCCTGCCCCCTCCAACCCTCCCCAGCCAAACACTGCCATGGGGGGGGGGGCATCCCCCACCCCCTCCTTCCACTTACTCGTTTCTGCATTCATTCCTTCCTTTCAAACCCGGCCCCACACTCACCCTAAACCTGGCTGCAACAGATACCCTGCAGTTCCCATAGACCTGATTCCCAGCCCCCACCCCTGCTCTAACCACTAGACTCCACTCCCCTCCCAAAGCTGGAAATAGAACCCAGGAGTCCTGGCTCCCAGCGCCCCTGCTCTAACCACTAGACCCCACTCTCTGTCCAGAGCTGGGAACAGAACCCAGGAGTCCTGACTTCCAGCCCCCCCTTCTAACCACTAAATCCCCACACCCTGTATTGCAACCCCCGTTTGCACTCTAATGCAGTCGTCCCCCTCCCCACCCTGACTAAGAAAACTGCTCAAGAAAGCAAGGACGCCTCTCCCCATGACGAGGTGTCCTGGGTGGGGCCTGGGGTGGGGGTGTGAAGGAATGCCCCCCCCCATCACACTACTGAGCCCCCCGCTCGGCATCCGACTCCTTCCCCTACAGGGTTAAGCACCCCGGGCTCGGCTGCCGGCCCACGCAGCTGAAATACTTAAACAGCGGCAGATGGGAGTTCTCGCTCTTACAGGAAACAACCTCCGCCCCCCCTTTCCCCTCCCCCACCCTGAGAATAGAGTTTGGGGGGGGGAGGGTGGCCCAGAGCCAGCCCTGGCTGTAAACCGAACACGCCACGCAAACCAAGTGCCCGGCCCCGAGACGCTTCGTTCGCTGCCCCCCACCAGCAAACCGCTGGGGCGTCCTGCCCCCACCCAACAAAGCGCCCAGATCCCTGGGGGAACAGCCCTGGGCTTTTTAAAGTGTGGGGGGGTGGGGCCTGGGAGACCGGACTCCTGGGTTCTATTCCCAGCTCTGAGAGGAGAGCAGTGACTAATGGCTAGAGTGAGAGGGGCTGGGAGCCAGGGCTGCTGGGTTCTGTTCCTGGCTCCGGGAGAGGGAGTGGGGCATAGTGGTTAGATCTCACCACACATAGGCTTGGAGGGGTTCCTCTTAACCCCATTGTTACAGCAAAGGAGAAACTGAGGCATGCCCAGCTGGATGGCGGAGCCCACCGCATCTCCAAGGATGCTGAAACACTGGGGCAGCAGAGCAGAGATACAGGAATACTCCGAAGAGGGAGAAAGGGTGGGGGGCAGCCCACTCCCATGGGGAGAGCATCGGAGTGAAAACTCACTGGACATTTTCCTAAAAGATCTGCTCTGGGAATTATTTGGGGGTAGGTCTCTGGCCTATGCCAGCCAGGAGATCAGGCTACATGATACCAATGGGCCCTTCTGGCCTTGGCATCTATGACTCTATGAACAAGCCACTCCCCTCTCTGGGACTCAGTTTCCTCTCCCCATCCTTTGTCTGGGAACTCTTTGGGGGCTATTTTAACATCATCTAAAAGTCAAAACATAATGAACTGAAACATTAACGTCAAAATTAAACATTTCTTGGCACTGTTGAAACAAAACATTTCGACTTCTCCCCGTTGAGAATGTCACTGAAAGTGACACAGTGCCGCGAAACGTTTCAATCTCAGCACAACATTTTTCCAATGGAAAAACTGTTCCATCGAAAATTCTTCTACCAGGATTCGTTCCGGTGTAGGTTGTGTCCGCCCAGGACAGGAGGGCTCCCTACATGAAGGACGTGGGAGATCTTGTGCGATCGCCTTTTCCGTGAGCGTTTGCATGGCAGCCGGGAGCGTTTGTGAAAACGTCTCTGATCCCGAAAGTTTCACCAATTAAAAAAATGGAGAAATTCCCCCATGCAAAAATTAAAAACGTTGTGAACTTTGAGAGAGTTGTTTGAGTCAAAGAAACCATCAAAACTGTTCAATCTGTCATTTTGCTCAAGGTTCCTCCCCACGCCCGGAAAATTTTGACTTTTGGGGCATAATCTTGAATTTCAGCCAGAGACTAAAATATTTCAAGTCAATAGTCGTAGCTAAGGTACCTTACGATCTCATTCTCTATGGGCCAGGCTCTCTGATTGGACTACATCTCCCATGATGCACCACTTTCTCCTCTCTTAGTGAGGCCATGCTGCATCATGGGAGATCTAGATCTCGAGGTTGCAGGTTCAATCCCCACACGGGGGTCACTGTTACCAAAGTTGTGGGGAACTCAGAAATCAACTCAATACCCCCAGTAAGTCCCTCTCCCAATCGTCTCCCACCATTCTCCCCCTGCCCAGCAGGCACTAGGGGGCAGCAGACTCACCTGTTGAACTCATAGATGTCTTCGATGTTGCAGAACAAAGTGCTCACTTGCTCAGGTTTGAGGGGAAGGTGTCCACTGTCTATGATACAGCCAAGATAATCCTGCAAAACAGGAATGGGTCAGACCCTGGCGTTCCCGGAACGCCTCTCCTCCCGCAAAGCACTTTGCAGCCATCGCCAGGCAACACTGCAGCATCATTTCATCCACGGTGCAGATGGTGGCTGTAGGGCGGGGCATGGCAGCTGTTTATACAGGGATTACTCATCTCAGCACTGAGATGCAGCCACCTCTGGGGTGGAGCCTGGCAGCAGATTATACAAGGATGCCTCACTCAGCACTGAGATAGGGTCACTTCTGGGGTGGGCCAGGGCAGTTGTTTATACAGGGGTCTGAGGTCCAACCACCTCTGGGGCAGCAGCTGGCAGCGGTTGCATAGCACACTGCACAGGGACCACTCATCCACGGTTGAAATGCGACTGACCTGGGGTGGGGCATGGCAGTTGCTTTACAGCCACGCAGCAACATTGCTCCGGGATGACACGCCCAACAGTGAAATGCAGAAACCTCTGAGGTGGAGCACGGCAGCTGTTTATACAGGAATCCCTCGCCCAGCACCAAAATGCAACAAACTCTGGCAACAGGGCTCAGTAGCTCTTTATACAGTTGTCCCTCACCCAGCACTGAGATGCAGCCACCTCTGGGGTGGAGCACGGCAGCTGTTTATACAGAGATCCCTCACCAATGAGACCCTGCACTGGCTCAGCCATGGGGAGAGACCATGGTGCATGGTGGGAGATGCAGTCTGACCAAGGTGGATTAATGTTGCCAGCAGCTGGATTCAAGGGGCGGAAAGAGCTGAGCTGAAATCTACATGCAGCATGGACCGGGGCTCCTTTCCCTCCAGAAGGCAACATGTGTAGGGGCGAGCGACTGGGAGCCCGGACACCTGGGTTCCATCCCCAGCTCTAGGAAGGCGTGTGGTATAATGATCAGATGAGGACTCCTGGGTTCTTTCCCAGCACTAGGACGACGGGGAGGAGCCTGAGTCAGGACTCCTGGGTTCTTTCCCAGCTCTGGGAGGAGGGTGCGGTGTAAAGATTAGAAGGGAGGGAGGGAAAGGGGGCAGGACTCCTGGGATCTATTTTCAGCTCTAGGAGGGGGATGTGTGGTTTGATCAGAGCAGAAGCCAGGACTCTTGGGTCCCTTTGCCACCCATTCTGCGCCTCGGTTTCCCCGAGTGAAATAACATTTCCTCCCACCCCCTGAGCATCACCGTGCTGAACGTCCCAGCCCTCGCCCACCCACCAAACGCTGTTAATAAACCCGGAAAGAGCTCTGCTGAGACAATCTGTTAAATCATTCTCATTTCGGTGCCAGTGACCTTTCGTGAACTCCCCCGCCACAGCCAGAAAAACCCGCCTGTCCACGCGGAGACTCAGCGCTGGCCAGGACCCAGCACAACTCCGGCTGATTCACACCAGCACTCGAATGCAGGGACCTGCCCCGATCACAAGCCGCACAACTGAGATTTCAGGGACTCCTGCTGGGATTCTGCCCTGAGAGGAACCCAGGCAAAACGTGCTGTGCAATCGCTCCAAAAAGATCTACTTAAAGGGGGTCAGAGGGAACCCCAAACTTTTACAGCCACAATAAGAAATCAAAAATAATCATAAATTTGCCAGACGAGCGGTTTCTCCGCCTCAAAACGCACACGACAAATTCGATTTCGGGGAAATCACCAGGAATTCTGGGAATCCCCGTTTGACCCGAACCGAATTCTTTTCCATTTTGCAGAACGGCCCGCGAACCAGCGAGTGGCCCGGCTCTCGCAGCCAGCGCATTTTGGGGACCGGAAGCAGTTGCAGCTCCCGAAAGGTTCGCCAAATAAAAAAACCTGGGAAATTCCCCTGGGGGGGGAATAAAAAACTTCGTTAAACATGGAGAGAGCCGTTCGATTCAAAGACATTGTCAAAACCACGAAATCCCTCCATAAGGCTCAGCCACCCTCCATTTATCAATGCCCCTTATCAATCTCAGCCATTTTGTACCCGCCCCTACTCCCCATTATGCCCAGAATCTGTTAGTTCTAATCCAGCCGAGATCAGGGCCCCATTGTGCTCGGAGCTGTAGAATCCTGCGGCAGAGTTCCCTGCTTAAAAGATGTTACAATCGCAGGCTAGATGGACTAAAGATGGGAGAGAGAGAGGACTATTATCCCCATTCGGCAGATGGGGAAACCGAGGCACGGTGCTTAAGGCCCTCCTTTTCAGAACTGCCAGGCATGGAGGCTTAGCACTGCTAATTATTAGGCCTCAAGTGGTTTGCTCATGGTCACCCAGAGAGGCTGCGGGGGAGCTGGGAACAGAAGCCAGTCTCCTGAGTGCCATATCCTCTGCTCTAACCACTGCACTTCACTCCCCTCCCCAACCTGCCAATAGAACCCAGGAGTCCTGGCTCCCATTTCCCCCGCTCTAACCACTAGATTCCTCTCCCCTCCCTGAACTGCCAATAGAACCCAGGAGTCCTGGCTCCTGCCCCCTCCCCCCACTCTAACCACTAGATTCCGCTCCCATCCCTGGCAAAAGAACCCAGGAGTCCTGGGTTCCCGCCCCCCAACCACTAGATTCCCCTCCCCTAGCTGTCAATAGAATCCAGGAGTCCTGGCTCTTGCCCCCTCCTCCCACTCTAACCACTAGATTCCCCTCCCATCCCTGGCAAAAGAACCCAGGAGTCCTGGCTCCCAATACCCCTTGTTCTAAGCCCCCGCGCTGGGAGGGGAGTGGGGGGTCTAGTGGCTAGAGCAGGGGGGCTGGGAGTCAGCACTCCTGGGTTCTACTCCGGGCTAATGGTTAAAACCAAGCACTGGGAGGCCTTTGGTCCAGCACCGAGTCCCAGGGACCCATGATCCGTTTCTCGCCGGGAGCACGAGTCCAGCTCTGGGATGAGCCGTTTGCTGCCGGGCCTGGAGTTACCAGTGAGCCGGTCCCCTCAGCTCCCTGCTGGGGAGCCGGCCGCAGGCCTGGATCCAGGCTCCCGGCAGAGGCTCCCCGCCCCCACCCGCCAGAGCTCGCATTTCAGCCCTTCCTGCCGGAGGAATAACTGGGATTCTTTGGGCCTCTCTGGGGGCAGCCGGGGCCTGTCTGACCCGCCAGGGCAGGCGCTGATCCACCGACACTCGCGAGGCAGCTGAGCAGCAAATTACCCCCCCCCCCAAATCGCTATGATGCTCACAGAGGTCCCTGGGGTCACCTCTGTGCTGAGACAGCGCTGCTGAGTGGCCAGGGGGTTGGGCTGGGCCTCAGGACTCCCGGGTCCTATGCCTGGCTCTGCCCCAGATTTGCCATGTGACCGTGGGGAAGTCACAGCCCCACTTTATGACTCAGTTTCCCCACCCTTTGTCTGTTTAGACTAGAAGCTCTTTGAGGCAGCGCCTGTCTGGGCAGCACCCGGTGCCGTGAGGCCTCGATCTCGGGTGGGGCCTAGAGCTGCTACTGGAAAATCAGTGGCAATTAATATTGTTTATTAATGATCTGTATTAGCATAAAGAAACCCATAGCAAAATCAGGGCCTCATTAACTTGGGTGTTATACCTCCTCCCCACAACGTCCCCTGCTGGGAGAGGTGGGGGCTGGAGCAGCCGAGAGCTCCCCCCACAGCCAGCACCCCTGCCCCGCTCCCCACAGCGCCCCCCGCTGGGAGAGGCCGGAGCTGGAGCAGCCAGGAGCGCCCCCCCCCAAGCCAGCGCCCTGCCCCGCTCCCCACAGCGCCCCCTGCTGGGAGAGGTGGGGGCTGGAGCAGCCGAGAGCTCCCCCAACAGCCAGCACCCCTGCCCCACTCCCCACAGCGCCCCCCGCTGGGAGAGGCCGGAGCTGGAGCAGCCAGGCGCGCCCCCCCGCCAACCCAGCGCCCTGCCCCGCTCCCCACAGCGCCCCCCGCTGGGAGAGGCCGGAGCTGGAGCAGCCAGGAGCGCCCCCCCCTCAAAGCCAGTGCCCTGCCCCGCTCCCCACAGCACCCCCTGCTGGGAGAGGCCAGAGCTGGAGCAGCCAGGAGCACCCCCCCCAAAGCCAGTGCCCTGCCCCGCTCCCCACAGCACCCCCTGCTGGGAGAGGCCAGAGCTGGAGCAGCCAGGAGCGCCCCCCCGCCAAGCCAGCGCCCTGCCCCGCTCCCTACAGCGCCCCCTGCTGGGAGAGGCCAGAGCTGGAGCAGCCAGGAGCACCCCCCCTCAAAGCCAGTGCCCTGCCCCGCTCCCCACAGCGCCCCCTGCTGGGAGAGGCTGGGGCTGGAGTAGCTGGGAGCTCCCGTCACAGCCAGCGCCCTGCCCCGCTCCCCACAGCGCCCCCCGCTGGGAGAGGCCGGAGCTGGAGCAGCCAGGAAACCCCCCCACCCGGAGCCAGCGCCCTGCCCCGCTCCCCACAGCGCCCCCTGCTGGGAGAGGCTGGGGCTGGAGTAGCCAGCCGCTCCCTTCGCTCACCTCCACGATGCTCCTCAGGTCCCGGACGTAAGCCTGCTCCGTCTCCACAATCTCCAGCACCACCCGGTCCAGCTGGGACAGCTTGACCCGCCGTTCCCTGGCTCTGGCAGGCCCGGGGGACCAGGCACTGCCGCCGCCACCACGCTTGGCGCCCCCCGGGGACCCCTCGGCCTCGGCCGGCCCCTCCAGCAGCGCCACCGGGGTGAGATCGAGGCTGATGTCGCTGCCGTTCTGCTGGGCGTCGGGCGGGTAGCCGGCGGGGCAGCCCCCGCCCAAGGCCCCGCTGCTGCCGAAGGCGCTCTGGCTGTCGGGCAGGGAGGCGGAGGAGGCGGAGGAGCTGAGGCTGACGGGCCGCTCGCCGTCCGAGCACACCGTGTTGACCGAGGTGCAGCTGCCCGAGATGGTGGCGGCGGCCATGCCGCCGGCGATCCCGCTCAGCGAGGACACGGAGGATGGTCTGGCGGCCACTGAGGAGGGAGAGCGAGACGGACGGGTTAGCGGCGCCCACCCTGCTGGGAGAGGCTGGGATTGGAGCAGCCAGGAGCTCCCCTTACAGCCAAGGCTCCTGCCCCGCTCCCCACAGCGCCCCCTGCTGGGAGAAGCCAGATCTGGAGTTCCTGGGTTCGCCACCCAGCTCTCGGAGGGGAGTAGGGTCTACTAGTCAGAGCAGAGAGGTGAGTCTGGACTCCTGAGCTCCCCCGGCACCGAGCTCTGTCGCTGGGTGACGTTGGGCAAGCCCCGTGCCTCAGTTTCTCCCTCTGTGTAAGAGGTACCCTGACACCCTCCTCCCTCACCACTGAGGGGCGCGTGCATGCGGGTGGCTAAACTCATTCGTGCCTGCAGAGCTCCTCCGACGGGACACAACGGGGGAGCCAAGGGGCCACTGCATGGATGCCCAGGGCTCAGGCGGATTTCCCCAGGCCCGCAAGCAGCGGCAACGGCTGGAGCATCAAGGGATCGATTCCTCCCCCCTCCACCTCTGTGGCTCTCCGGCCCAGCGTGGCTGGGAACGGCCGCAGATCTCTCTGTTCAGCCCTTCTCAGGCTGGGCCTCCTGCACTAACAGGAGACAGGTGCACCCCGTGAGCCGGGGGGGGAGAGGGGGGGTCCTTTAGAGTCCCACTGATGAGCCGGCTCCATCAGATGCCCCCGGCACCCGCCCGTGCATCTTGCAAACCACCCCATCCCGGAGCGGCAACCACACTGAGCTCAAGCAGCTTCCTCCCGCCGCCCCGCACCCCCCATCGTCACCTCCGATCCTGGCGCCGTGGGGCTGTGCCGCCATCTGACGTGGCGACGCCAGGGGGACCCGTCCCCAGCTGCACTTCACGCTCCCCGCCCCCGCCCCGGCTCCGGTCTCCAATGCTTCCTCGCCCGCCTTGCACCTTCGAGGCTGTGGTTTGCGTTGCATTGTGGGAGGAGAGGCTTTGCGCACACTGAGCTCTGCCGCTCAGGAAAAGGTTTGCACAAAAATATACATTCGAGCCGGGGCCCTGGATTCAGCGAGTCCCTGGGCAGCTCGGCGCTGGGTTCTGGTCCTGGGGCATGAGCCCATGTCTGTCAGCTGTATTTATGCATTATATACACAGATCCCTCTATGCACACGCATGCACACGCACACATCCCACTAAGCACATACCTCTGTGCACATGCACACACACCACTAAGCACATACCTCTGTGCACACACACACCTCTATGCACATACCCCTCTATGTGCGCACACTCGTCTGTGCACACACACACCTCTGTGCACATACCCGTGCGCGCACACACATCTCTATGCACATACCTGTACGCGTGCACGCACACCTGTGCACACACCCGTGTGTACACACGCACCTCTGTGCACATACCTCTGTGCGCACACACACCTCTATGCACATACCCATTCGCGCATGCACACACCTCAAGGCCCACAACTCTCTATGCACACCCACATACTTCGTGCATACATGCACCCCACGTGTGCGCGCACACACACCCTGTGCACATGCACACCCCCTCTATGCATGCACACCCCACTGTACACACCCAGCCCTCTATGCACCCGACACGGACACCCAGACACACACACCATGCATTCGTGCACAAATGAACTTTTCCCATGCACTCACCTGCCACTCACGCTCGCCCCTTGTGATGCGCACACCACGCACATGTTACACAAGCGCACCGCTGTTTAAACACACAGACGCACAAACCCCTCTATGCACACATTGCCCTATATGCGTGCACTGCCGCCCCAGCCACACGCACACGTGCGCTCCCCCCATGCACACACAATTCAAGGCCGCTCCATGCATGCGCCCCCACCCCTCCATGCACGCACACACTCACCGTGCACACGCACCGGTGCACAAACACCTCTCTGCATGCAGGGACACTCCACAGGTACCCACCCCCCCATGCACAGAGAACAATGGAGAATTTTACACACACACACACACACACACACACACACACACAGTGGATTTGAACAGCCGTGGGGAGTGTCACACAGACAGCAGTATAACAATACCTCCCAGCTCTCATCATTGGCTGATCTCAGAGCACTCTGTTTTACCGAGGGGGAAACTGAGGCACGGAAAGGGGACGGGACTTGCTCCCAGGCCCCCAGTGGCAGAGCCGGGAATGGAGCCTGGGTCTCCTGATCACCAGTCCAGCGCGCTATCCACTAGGCCACACTGCCTCTCATCTATAGTGGCACAAATATACAGACCTTTCGCCCTCCCCCGTTGCCCGTGCTCCAGGAGGGGCCAGTAGGAGCAGGACTCTGGCAGCAGGAGGCCTGGGGTCGGGGTCTGCCGGTCCCATGGACTCCAGTAGAGCGATGCCCATTGACACCAGCAGGGGATCTGGCCCCTTCCAACAGTTCACATCTCTCTGGTCCTTTTCGGTTCCTGGCCAGCGAGCAGATGATTCAAAACGAGCAGCAGCCACAGAGAGGAACCGACTGCACGCAACGCTTCGGTGGGAGGAAGTGGGACATGAACAGCTCGCAAGCAGAGACGGGGGGGGGGGGCAGCACTGCCTGGCTGTCTCCGTGCGCCGTGGCAGCGTGCCTCAGTTTCCCCTTTAAAAGCCCCACCCTGATGCTTTCAGATGGGGGGAGCAGCTTCAATGCAGACAAGGGCTCTTCAATGCAGACACGCTGGGTGGGGTGCAGTGCTTGTCTCTTGCCAGTTTCAACGGCGGGGGAAGGGTTAAATTCAATCCCTTAAAGGGCCCATCCACCCCTCCACGCGCCAGGCTCCTCGTGCCAAGACTGCCGGGAATGCGGAAGCCCTCGGACGACCTGTTTGCTTTTGTCTTCCCATTGGGGGCCTCCTCGATCCAACCAGCTGCGTGAAGCCTGGAGGTTTATTATTCAAATCCCGGCCCCCCGTGCTCGCTGGAAGGGAGGGGGGTGGGACTGGCGTATGCCCAGGCTGAGAGGCCCGGCCCCGGCACGGAGTCCGGGACTCCAGCTCTGACACCCCTGCCCCTCCAGCGCATCCCCGGTCGCCTCCTCCTCCAGCTGCCCCCCTTCGGGCCGGGACCCGCATCTTTGGACCTGAGAGTAAGCTGCCCCCCATCGCTGAGCTCTGGGATGGGGTTGTGAGGAGGTCGCTTTGACTCCCTTTGCTCTGTGTGTTCTAGGTCCTGCCCGGCTTCCCGTGTCATTTAGAGCAGCCTCTGGGCTGCTCTAACTCAGCCCCCCACGCACACAGCCCCCGTCCACCTCCGGAGCCCTCCTCTTCCTCATCTGAGCTAGGATCGGCACCCATCCCTCTGCCGGGGTGGGTTAGTCAGCGCTGAGAAGTGGTTTGCAGCCGGGGTGCGACAGAAAACCCCATTTGCTGCTGCTGCTGCTGTTATTCAGCTCTGTTTACGTAGGGCTGCCGCTGAGCACAGGGATCTGCAGGCGCAGCTGGGAGACGCTCATCGTCCGAGTGGACAAACCACGGGGCAGCAGTTAGGGGGAAGGGTGGGGTGGGTTTCAAGAAGGGCTTTGAAGAAGGCAGGGGGATGGGGAGATCGTTCAGGGGCTGCAGGGAAGAGGGAATGAGAAAGAGCGTGGGAAGAAGAGAGACACGGAGCCCGTGAAGCAAATCACAATCACTGTGCCCCCATCTGACATATGGGGAAACTGAGGCATGGGGGGGGGAGATTTCCCCAAGGTCAGCCAGCGAATCGGTAGCAAAGCTGGGACTAAAACCCAGGAGTCCTGGCTCCCAGACCCTCCCCTCCCCCATCTGGGAAAAGAACCCAGCAGTCCAAACTCCCAATCTGCCCGCTCTAGCTACTAGACATCACTCCCCTCCCACACCGGAGAATCGGACCCCGTCTCTGCTCTGTGCAGTAACCCACCCCACCTGCGGGCGGGGCAGATCATCTCATCAGCCCGGGAGCTCTGCGCCCAGCCCCACAGGGGGTCACACCGCATGGGGGCCCCGGGCACCAACCTTGATTGCCTGCTTTCTTCTTGCTGCCCCGACGGGCTCCCTCAGGCATGGTGCTGTGGTCTCCGACGGACGTCCTGCGCAGAGAGGGAGACAACGCCGAGTCAAAAGTCACAAACCAGGAGTCTCACAACCGCCTCGCTCCAACCCACAGTCCACACTCGAGTCGAAACAGTCAGGTTTCGATTGGATCGGCTGAACTTCCGGGGGGGAGGGGAGGAGAGGCCTGGGTCGTTCACCAAATTTCAGCTGGATACCGGATTATTCTTCCCTCTCGCACCTAAAAGATGCTCTCTGCACGAGGGTTGTTAAACAGCTTCCATGCCTAACCCCAGAAGTGGCTGCATTTCAGCATCACGTGCGCAAGCCCTGTATGAACAGCTGCGGCGCTTCACCCCAGAGCGGGCTGCATCTCGGCACTGCGTGGGGAAAAACAACCCCCGGGACACAACGGAAGCGCGAGCCGCTCAGTGCAAGATGCACCGAGGAGCAGGCCACTTTATGGCCCCAGGGCCTCCCCAGGCTCTGCCAACAGGACCAAGCCTCGTCCCATGCAAGCACGGGAAGAACCCAAGGTGAATCCACGACCTCATGAACGCAGAGGCACCTTTCTGCTGCAGACTGGAACGTGCACGTGCCGGGGGGGCGGTGAGCCTCGTGTCGCCCTTTCCCTGCACCGGTGCAAATGCAGCCTGGCTGATCTGGGCAGCCTTTTGCTCTGCTGCAGATGTTGCTCCAGGTGCAGAGCGCCAGGGAATCGGGCCCCTCTTCCTGAGGCACATCTGGGTCCCTCATGCCTGGTGCTCAGCCACTAACTGCCACTGCCACCAGGGAAGCTAGCTTAGCAGAGGAAGCAGTCTAGGCTGAGAACAAGGAGGAGAACAGCACTTCCCTTTGCCTCCATGTGGAAGCATCATTAACCCCTTGTGAAAACTGTGCGGTCTTGGTGCACCTCACGCCATGCAAACTGCATTGCATGGTCCTCGTACACCTCCCCCTCGTGCAAACTGCATTGCACTGCATTGCTGCGAGTCCCCCTCATGCAAACTGCATTGCACGGCGTTGGTGCAAGTCCCCCTTGTGCAAATTGTGCTGTGCTGGTGCACTGTGCAAGCTGCTGGGGCGACCCATTCTTGTGCAAAATGCACTGCACCCTGTTGGTGCAACCGCCTCTCGTGCAAACAGCATGGTGTTGGCGCAACCCGCACCGTGCAAATTCTGCCGCAACACGCTGGGGCAATCCCTCCTCGTGCAAACTGTGCGGTGTGGGATGGACGCCATCTCCCCCTCGTGAAACTGGTGCGAACAGCGGCTTGCACCACCCCAGCTTCCCCGAGGCAGACTCTGGGAGCTCATTGGCGGGGGCAGAGGCCTGTCAGGAACCGGCCTGCCACGAGGAGTCTCACACCTCCATGCCAATCAGCTGGGCCTGGTTCCCATTCAGCTCCGCCTGGCGGGGTTGGAGCAAGGTCAGGACGGCTCGGCTGCCAGCCACCGCGCGGAGGAGTGTATCACAATCATATCAGGCAGCCCTTCCGCCCTACCACCACCCCCGCGTCCTTCCCTCTTTCCTGAAGTTGCAAGAAACGCAAAAGCTGGCACCGCTCATGCCCGCCGCCCGCCCGGGCGGGCCTATGGCTTTAATTCCTGCACGGCTCACTGCTTCCCCCTATTCATCTCCATGGACCAGGGCACAATCAACACAGGCTGGGAATACAATGCAGCCTATTTTGAGCCCAGTGACTTCAGCCGGACCAAACCACTTCAACCCTCAGGAGTTTCAACAGTGGTGCACCACCGGCCGCTGCCGGGAGCGACAGGTGCCCCCAACGCCCGCGGCCCCTGCGGCGGCTGGGAATTGATTAGGCAAGATACACCCCGATGATCCGAGCCGGTGACCCACGCCCCACGCTGCAACCAAACCCCAGAAACCATCTGACCAATTGTGAGTCAAGGGTGGGGAGCCAAAATCCTTCCTGACCCCCGCTAGGTGGCCGGGTGAAGCCCTGAAGCATGAGATTAGATTAGTCATTAACGCCAAGCAGCAGGTGTCAGGTGCGCAATCGCAGCTCGTCGATATCAAGACGTAGCAACGACCATCCCCCTTAACGTTCTAAATGGAAGGATCCAAAGGAAAAAGATGGGGGGGCGGTTGATGGGACACGACAGCCTCCCCCCGAAATAAACCCAAATACAAGTAAGTTCCCACCCCCGCCAGCAGACGCAGGGTGGCCTTGAGGTTAGGGCATGGGGCTGCCAGTCTCCAGCTCTGCTATAAACGTCTTGTGGAGTATTTTTTATTATTTGGTATATTTTGGTAGGACCTAGCGGCCCCAGATAAGATCCAGGCCCCATCACGCCGGGTGCTGCACAGGGTCAGGTCTGGGGTTACAGGTGGAGCAACTAGTAGGTCTATTACGGTAGCACCTAGAGGTCCCAGCTGAGATTGGGGCCCCACCGCGCTGGGTGTTGCACAGACCCAGAGCCAGCCCCGACCCAAAGAACTTCCAGTCCGGTCCACTTCGGAAGTGGAGTAGGCTGAGTCGGAAAAAGGCACTTCGCTTGGTGCACGGGGAGCTACTGTGTTTTCAGTTCACACCCGACCTTAATCTGGAGTAACTTCTCCATGTCGATAAGCCCTATAGACAAAGGAAGGATCATCCACCCCATGGGGAAACTGAGGCCCAAAGAGACACGAAGGGCCCTCGATTCCATAGTGAGTCTGTGGCAGCGCCAGGAATCCAACCCGGATCTCTTCAAGCCCAGCCCGGGGCGGTAACCAGAAAACCAACCTGACGTGATGTCCCGTCTGCCTCAGTTTCCCCACCTATACAATGAGCATGAGGATCGCTCCCTGTCTCCCGCGGCAGTTGTGAGGAGGGCAATAGCAATCCCTAGCACTTTTCATCATAGAAACGTCGGGCTGGAAGGGACCCCGAGAGGTGATCGCGTCCAGCCCCCTGCGCTGAGGCCGGACCGAGTTAACCTAGCCCAGCCCTGACCGGGGTGTGTCCAGACTGTTCTTAAAAGCCTCCAGGGACAGGGATCCCACAGCCTCCCTGGTACGCCTGTTCCAGAGCTTCCCTCCCCGGAGAGTTCTGAGTTCTCCCTGGTGCCCAGCACAGCAATACGGTTGCCTCCCTGGTCTAACTCCTGTTAGCAGTCACATCTCAAAGAACTATACCAAGGAGGTCAGTATCATTAGCCGCATTTGGGTAAACTGAGGCACGGAGGGGCCAGGGATTTTCCCACGATCACCCAGCGGAGAACACAACCCAGGTTTCCTGTGTCCCAGTCTAGCGCTCGATCCACTAGGCCGCGCTGCGCCTAGCGCAACCCACGACTCCTGCCCAGGGCGGTACCGCACGACAAACAGCAACAGAAGAAGCGAGGGGGTTCGACGACTCCGGGGGCGGGCGTGAGGCCCAGCTGCCCGCCAGCAGGGCGGCGGTGGAGAGGATGCCTGTTCCATGCACAGAAACCAGGGTGGGTTTACACTCACTCCCAGCAGTTCCCTCGGGTCGGGTGCCAGAGTCGCATTCCTGAGCTAATGCCGCTTTCTAGATTCCCCCACCCAAATCCCCGGGCTTAAAACAGAACGAGAGTGGGGGAAAATATCCCCTAATAAGGTCAAACGGGACACCCGCCATGGCAGAAAGAACGTGGCCCAGCGGCAGGCTTTGGAGTGGGAATCCAGTCCAGTCACTCCGGATTTCCGCCGAGGCAGCCGACAGCAAACCTGGGCTCGGTTGGGAATCGGTTCTTGGGTCTTTGGTTTTCACGGACTCCTTGCTCCTGGTTCTCAGTCACGCTCAGGTCCCCCTGGGAGGCTCTGGGGTGGGAACAGCTGCCCTGAGAATCTCCCACCCACAGGGGGATCCCCTGTCTGCCGGGAGCTGGGGTGAGGGCCCTGCTCACAGACCCAGAAGTAGGGGTGGATCGGGGCCGCAGCCAGAGCGCCCTGCGCTGTGGCTATTCTCTGCTCCCCTCCCAGAATAAGGATAAGAACCCAGGAGTCCTGACCCCCAGGCCTGCCCCTGCTCTATCCACTAGATCCCCCTCTCCTCCTGGGTGATGGGCCTAGAACCCAGGTGTCCTGCCTCCCAGTTCCACTCCTGCCACCATCACACCCCCATCCTCTATCTAACCAGCCTGTGACCTCCCTCACCCCAGCCTGCCACAAGCTAACCTGCGTATGAAGGTGCGTCCAGCTGCAGAAAGCAGCTGGGAGCCGTGGTTCACAGGAGCTGCCCGGACTGGAATTAGGCAGGGGATTTCCGGGTTCACAATTATCCCTTTCAGAGCCAGCGAGCTGGAAAGCACCCAAAGACCCAGCCGTGCCTACGGGGTTCTTATTCCAGGTAGGATCTTAGCACCCAGGGCTGCACAGACAGTGGAGAGCTACCCAGCCTCGGCAGACAAAGGAAACACTAGCGATTCGCCCAGCTGGCAGTGGGCTGATTGTATCTGTATCACACTAGCGACTCGAGCGAGATCGGGGCCCCAGCGCGCTAGGAGCTGCACGACACGGCATGAGAAACAGGCCCTCTCCCAAAGAGCTTCCAGGCTAAATAACCGAGACAGACAAAGGACGGGAGGGAAAAGAAAGATGCCAGTGGCTGCATCAAAACACCGCAGGTCTCCTGGTTCCTACCCTCTGGTTGATCCACTCAAGCTAATTAGAACTCAATCCTCCCACTCCCTCAGCTGCGTTGGGTCTTATAGTATTATCCCCATTTTACTGCCAGGGAAACTGAGGCAAGCAGCTGTGATTCATCCAGTGAGGACCTGCCCACCAGGAAGCTTGTTCCAGGAAACACGTAAGACCCCAGGACTGGGAGGGAGGTGGAGAATATTCACGCCAGCTCCTTCTCTGCCCACGGCTGAGCCAGGCTGCGGGAGTGGCGCTGTGATCCCCGGCCTGCTCTGCCTCGGGTCTGTACCACTCCTAGCACCGTGCGTCTGCGCGCTACCATAACGTACGCCACATCCACACACCCCATAGCACCTCGTCACTTTCTGGCAGCCCGTGTCACCGGCAGGTGAGGGAGAAAAGGTCCAGCTGTCATTTAGCGACGCTTCCAGAGCGTGCCCCGCTCCAGCCGCAAAGGGTTCTGGGACGGCGAACGCTGGGGCGTGGGATCAAACCCAAGCTGGGCAGGGCGCCCAAAATTACCAAACACACGCAATGCGCAGACATGCCCGGAACCGAGAGGGCAGGGAGAAGGGGAAAACTTTCACTCCCAGAGGTTTGCATCCCATGAGCCTCTCAAAGGGCTTCCATGAGACCAGGGTTGTTTTACACACACACACACACACACACACACACACACACACCCTGGGAGTGACTCCCCCAGCGCCACACACACACACACACAAGCACAGGGCCTGGGAGTGACTCCCCCAGCGCCACACACACACACACACACACAAGCACAGGGCGTGGGAGTGACTCCCCCAGAGCCACAAAGAAAATCAGGAATAGCACCCAGGAGTCCTGGTTCCCAATCCCAGTCACTAGATCCCACTCTCCTCACAGAGCTGTGCAAAGAACCCAGGTGTCCTGACATCCAGGCTCACCCTTGCTCTCACCACTAGACCGCACGCCCCTGGGAGATACGGGAAGGGAAGTCAGCTCTGTTGACACGCAGCCCTGTGCTCTAACCACCAGGCATCATCCCTTCCCACAGCTTGGGAGTGATCTGAGACCTCCTGACGGCCCATCTCCTGCTCTAGCCACTAGACCCCACTCCCCTTGGAGACAGAACTCGGGGCTCCTGACTCTTAGTTCCATGCTCTTACCATTAGACCACTCCACCAGGGCAGCCCAGGGACCGACGTGAAGCGCAGACCCGGTTGGGTCGGTACCACCCTGCCTCCCAGCCTGGTACATTCACCTTCATTCCTAATCATTGCGCCACACAGCAGCTGGTGCACAACAGTCACCGCGCTCCACCCCAGAGGTGGCTGCTTTCCAGCAGCCACGCACACGAAGGCAAAAATCCCTTGACGTCACGCAGAGGCCGGGGTTTTGGCTGCCGTCAGCAGGAGCCAGGTCAGAACCGGGCTGGTGGGGTTTGGCCGGCAAGCACTTTGGAATCCTCCGACAGAAGGAACCGGATTCTGCTCCGGGAAGACGCTGGCAAACTGCATGTTGGTTGGCTCCTCCGGAGGATAACAACCTACTAGTGCCGCCAGCTGCGAGTTAGTCCTTTGGCTTTAGCAGCGGACATCTGGCGCGCCTAAGGCCCCGGCTTCAAGTCCTCCGGCTGCGAGTCTAGCGGCCTCCCTCCACCCCCGACATGGGTCAACTCCACCGGTGCGACTCCAGATTGTCATCTGAAGTGTCCCAAAGCTGCCCTCACCAAAGGGATCTGGGAGGGCCAGATCTGGCTGTCAGGCTCTGAATCTGTTCCCTGGGAGAGCCTGTCCCAGAACAGACCAATGCGAACGACCTCCGCTCATGAATAGACCCTTCTCCGCGCTGGCTGGCCCCGGGCGGATAGAGACAGACAAAGCGAGGGCAGAGTGGAGCTTCCTTTCCTTCCTTCCTTCCATGTCTGTGGCTCCTGCTGCGGCAGCCAAGCCTGACCTCAGATGAACCCGCTTTGCTCCAGCCCCTCTGGGACGGAGGGGTCGCTGGGGGGCTGGCCAGCAGCACACGTGCACCCTGCTAGAAGCCAAAGCAGCGGCCGCGGTGGGGAACCGGGCTGGCGTCAGTCTCCGGAAAGTGGATTATCGGGGCTGTGTCAGCCACGGGCATGTGACCCGGACCAGTGCCCCATGCCAGGGCCGTCTGACCCAACCCAGCACCCTGTGCCCAGTGCCCTACATCCAGGACAGACCAACCTGTCCCCATGCCCAGAGCCCCCCAGCACGCCACACCAGGGGTCACCCCATCCAGCACCTCGCACCCAAGAGCCTGCCAACAATCTCCCAACATCTCACTGCCCCACGCTTGCCTCCCCCCCAACACGCCCTTGGGTACCACAACTTGGTCGCAAAGATTTTCTGGGTTTACGCTGCCCCGTCTGCTTGCTTTAACGATTTAAATACCAGGGAACAAGGCAGACGGGGAAGCACACGGTGAGACAGATTTTTCCGGCACCGCTCCCGGACCCTGATGAAAAATTGCTTCCTTCCAAGAACGGTAGCTCCTGGCACCGCTAAACCCGACGGTTAACAGCCGGGCTCGGCCGATGCCAGCTCATTTTCTCTCCATCACCCCCTGCTGGGACTGGCATCGCCACCCTGGCCCAGCCCGGAGTTAAAGTCCTAGATTTGAAGGAATACGGAGGGGAGCGGCAGATTTCACATGGAGCGTTGGGGAGACCGAGACGGGGTACTGCATCCCGTTTTGGAGTCTACGTTTGAAAAAGGGACGATGCAAAAAAACCTGGGATGGGTGCAAAGAAGAGTTGCTGAAAGGTGCCTGATCTGGAAAACCCGCCTCCCGGTCAGGGGTTAAAGGAGATTGGGCGAATGTATCCAAGGGACGGTTAAGAGGCGACTCGGTCCTGGTCAGAACGAGATCAAAGAGCTGGGAGCAGAAGCGGGACACGTTCGGGCTGGGATGGAAATAGGGTGCACGTTTGGAACAGGGAGCGGCCTGTCTCCCCAAAAGAGCCGCTCTAGCTCGACTATCAGATAGGGGCTGGATGCAGGACTCACTGGGCGGGGGTCTCTGGCCTGGAAAGGGGCAGATTGGATGGTCCCTTCTGGCCACAAGCTCTCTGAAGCATGTGGCCTGACCTCCAGCATAGCACAGGATGACAAGCGGGCTCCTGTATACACGGCCCCCTCCAGGCAAGGCACCAGCCGGGGTCGAATCCAGCCCCTCTGTGACCACAAACAGGAGCCTCTGCTACGTGGGCGAAGGGACCAGGGATCCTTCCATTCCCCAAAGTGAGGGCGGCCAGGCCAGACATCCCCCTCTGGGGAAACGTGCCTTTTGCCGGCTTGCACGGACTCGGCTGGACACAGGAGTCTATTCCCATTCCCGTCCTAAGACGTTCTGGTGGTGCCACTGCTCGCCAGCTGCTCGGCTGCATCCCAGAGGGGGCTGCATTACAGTGGCCGGTGACGCAAATCCTCTCCAGCGTGTTGCTTCCTGTGTGACAAGGCCAAACCCAAGGGAAGGCCCAGGGCCTCGGTTCCCCTGTCCCTGCAGTGGAGACAGGGATGGGGGTGGCTTTAAGTCCTCTTGGCACCTCACTGCCTGGTCCCCGATGTCAGCTAGAGCAGCCTCAGGGCTGCTCTAACTCACAATTCACCCCTCTATGAGCGCAGGGGGGGCAGAGCATAGCCACAGTGCAGTATGCTCTGGCCACACCCCCGATTCATCCCCTATGAACCCTAGGGGGCAGAGAATAGCCACAGCGCAGGGGGGCTCCAATTGCCCCCTATGCTGTGGGGCGGGAACAGGGTCCTCACACCAACTGCACTCTCGCCGCGGAGGCCCCCGCGCAGTGGGAGATTCATCTCTAGGTTCTGTCCTGTGGAAGGAGCTAGGGGTGTGTGGGGGGTGCTGCCCCCTGATGGACGGAACTGGAACTGCGCTGCTGTGGGTCAGAGCCCCCATGCGGCCAGCAGCCACTGGGGATTCCCCTTGAGCTCAAGTGTCTGGGGCCTGAGTTCTGTTCCGCCCCCCCCAGCTGTGACGTTCTGAGTGGGGTGTCGGTCTGTCACGTGGGGGCAGCTGAGGGTTTGAGGTGGGGGAGAGGGAAGGTGGGCAGGACAGGGCAGGGCTGACCTGAGCCTGAGTAGCTATTTAGGGTCCTTTGGGAACCAAAGCGTCTGGGTCGTCCCAACTTCACCTCCAACCCACAGCTGTGGGGCGGAAATTCGGCCTCTCGGCCGGAGCCGGCGGATCCAGGGCTGGGGGGCCGGGCTAGGGCTGTCACCCTAGAACGGGGGGAGCCTATGCAGCATTGTCCAAATGCCTCTAGCCCTTTTCTGCCCCCCCCCCCGGACTGCTTCCCCCTCCTCTAGGCCGCGCCCCCCCTTCCCATTGTCCCGGGTGCAGGGTCGGTGAAGCCCATGGGCAGATACAATACAATGCAGAACACACATGGGGGGGCCACTTCCCACCCCCCCACACACTGCCCTGCAACAAAAATCTCCCCTCACCCCCGCCCCGAGACCACACACACCCTAGGCGACCCCCCTCCTGGATTTAGCCCCTCTCCCCCGCGAGCCCCAATTATCTCCAACACCCACACCGCTCCTCCGCCCCCCCCCCCCCGCATTCAGAACTACCCTGCCACAGACCCTCCCCCCCACAGATACCCTAGAGCAGATCTCCCACTCCGGTACACAGGATCCGTCCCCCCTCCAAGAGATTCCCTCTAGATCTCTTAGAGGAAACTCTCCTCCCCCAGTACGACCCACCCTCCGGCAAGGATCCCCCTAGATTTCCCAGCGCAGATCCCCCCTCCCCAGTCCGGGACCCCCCCTAGATTTCCCAGCGCAGATCCCAACTCCCCAGTCATGGACCCCCCTAAATTTCCCAGCGCAGATCCCCCCTCCCCAGTCCGGGACCCCCCTAAATTTCCCAGCGCAGATCCCCCCTCCCCAGTCTGGGACCCCCCCCTAGATTTCCCAGCGCAGATCCCCCCTCCCCAGTCTGGGACCCCCCCCTAGATTTCCCAGCGCAGATCCCAACTCCCCAGTCATGGACCCCCCTAAATTTCCCAGCGCAGATCCCCCCCTCCAGCCCGGGATCCCCACTCCCTGGAGCCGGGCTCGGGTACCCCACTCCCGCAGCTCCGGCACACAAAGGCAGCCCTGTTCCTGCAGCCCTGAGCCGAGAAACTTTTCCGAGCCCCGCGTGTGTGTGTGTGTGTGTGTGTGTGTGTGAGTGACACTCTTTCCAGCAGGCCCCTCGCTGCCCCGGCCGGGGGCTCCCCCCCCAAGCCGGACTCACCTCCCAGGCTGTGCGGCGGCGCGGGGCGCGGCGCGGCGCTCCCGGGGCCCGGGCGGGCTCGGATCCGGGCTCAGAGCGCGGCGGGCGCCCGGCGGCCGGCCCAGCCCATCAGCTCCGCTGGGGGCCGGGGGAACGGCCATGCGGACGGGCCGCCAGGGTGTGCGAGCGAGGGGCGGCCCCGGCCGGGGGCGTGCGGGGTGGGGGGGTGAGGGCTGCGCGCGCACAACTACAGCGGGGTGTGTGTGGGTGTGTGTGTGTGCTGCGCGCGCACAACTCCAGATGTGTGTAGTGTGTGTGTGTGTGTGCTGCGCGCGCACAACTCCAGATGTGTGTAGTGTGTGTGTGTGTGCTGCGCGCGCACAACTCCAGATGTGTGTGTGCAGCTAACAAATCTGTGTATATAGTGTGTGTGTGTGTGCTGCGCTTGCACAACTCGAGATGTGTGTAGTGTGTGTGTGCTGCGCACAACCCAGATGTGTGTGCTGCGCTCGCACAACTCCAGATGTGTGTGTGCAGCTAACAAATGTGTGTATATAGTGTGTGTGTGCTGCGCGCGCACAACTCCAGATGTGTGTAGTGTGTGTGTGTGTGTGTGCTGTGCTCGCACAACTCCAGATGTGTGTGTGCAGCTAACAAATGTGTGTGTAGTGTGTGTGTGTGTGTGCTGCGCGCGCACAACTCCAGATGTGTGTAGTGTGTGTGTGTGCTGTGCGCGCACAACTCCAGATGTGTGTGTGCAGCTAACAAATCTGTGTGTGTAGTGTGTGTGTGTGTGTGTGCTGCGCCTGTACAACTACAGCGGTGTGTGTGTGCTGCGCGCGCAGAAATCCAGATGTGTGTGTGCAGCTAACAAATCTGTGTATATTGTGTGTGTGTGTGTGTGCTGCACGCACACAACTCCAGATGTGTGTTGTGTGTGTGTGTGCTGCGCCCGCACAACTACGGCGGGGTGTGTGCGTGTGCTGCGCCCGCACAACTACAGATCTGTGTGTGTGTGCAACTAACAAATCTTTTTGTTTGATGTGTGTGCTGCACCCGCAAAACTACAGACCTCTGTGTGTGTGTTGTGTGCACAACTACAGACCCGTGTGTAGTGGGTGTGTGCTGTGCCTGCACAACTACAAATCTGTGTGTGTGAGCTGCACATGCACAATTACAGATCTATGTGTGCAGTGAACAAATCTCTGGGTGTAAGTGTGCAGCTAATCTCAGTTTTGTGTGTGTGCAAATCTCTCGGGGTGTGTGTGTAACCACAGCTCTGTGCTGTGCGCCACAGACCTGTGTGTGTGTGTGTTCAGGATGTAACAACTTCCCCCTCCAACACACACTGCCTGGGTCACTTTCCCTTCTTCCCAAGCCAATGCAAGTCCCCCAGGTCGTCTTTGGATCCAGTTGGTAAAGAAAAGCAGGGGGGAGGGAGGGGACACCAGATCCCAGCTGGGAGGGATTGTCGGGAGGGCGGGGGGGGGCTGATGGATGCCCAGTTGAAATGTTGAAGGCTGGGTGGGAGGAGGAACGGACAAGCAACAACTCTCTCACACTCACTTTGGACAATTTCCTGTTCACAGGCAGATGCACTGCTGGGTTTTTAACCCCTTTCTTACGGGATTCTAACTACCCATGTCCGTGCAACCGCCGCAAGCAGGATCACACACACACACACACAGAATGGGTACAGCCAGGCAGCAGGACCTCTCTCTCTCACACACACACACACACACACACACACACATTGGGGATAGACTAGGCAGTGGGATCTCTCTCTCTCTCTCTCTCTCACACACACACACACAGACTGAGTAAAGGCCAGGCAGTGGGATCTCTCTCTAGCTCGCTCTCTCTCTCAAACACACACACACACACACACACACACAGTGAGTTGGGTACAGGCCAGGCAGCAGGACCACACACACACACACAGAATGGGTACAGGCCTGGCAGTAGGAACAAACACACACACAGAGTAGGTACAATCAGGCAGTGGGATCACACACACACACACACACACACACTACACTGAGCTACAGCAGGAGCAGATCACATCCGCACAGAGTTTGTTGATAGGCTTGGAAGGGTTAGATTTTGATCAGTCAATGTCAGTAACCATCAATTTCACCTTGCACACTCAAAGGGAGGAAAAAATATTTCCATGGGATGATCACTGAAATTTATGCAGAGGCAAAGTGAGAAAAAATGCTGATTGAGAAGTAATGAGAGTTGGATTTAAGGACGGTGTACTTTGATGTCGACAAGTTGCGTTTTAGCGGTGATAAAGCTTTCACTTTTGGAATATCAGTGTCTAATTAAATAATTGTCCAATCCCCTCTATTGGCTGATCCCCCACATGAGTTCCCACAACTGTGATAGTTTAAATGGATACAAATTGAAAAAAAAGGCTTAAAAATAAGCATCTCTATTAGCCACTGAAATGATTAAAACAATCACATTTTTACCCAGCCTAGTTATTAGACAGGCTGCATAATTTTCTCCCTGGAACCTTGGGTTAATTGCCACTAGAAGCAAAACATTTGTATTGACTCTGCAGTAGCGTCTACAATTCTTTATTTCACACTGGTTCAAACACAACTACAGAGACAACCTCACCCGCTTATTATTGTCCCTGGAGCGGGTTGAAAAATCCAATTTTATTTCAGCCAACAAAAAAATCGAACAATTTTGGTTGAAATTTTTGGCCAAAAATTTCAATTTTTGTTGATGACAAAATCCCAAAGGAGGCTTTTGGGGTCATTCCAAATTGACATTTTCATTGGCCATGTGAGTGAAATGTTCATTCCTTTCCAGTTTTCAAAACATAAATTGAAATGAAAATATTGATCTGAAATGAAAAAGCTGGGGGGGGGGGGAGGGTTCGTGTGTGATGAAAATTCAAAAATTTTGTCTCAGAGTTTTCACAAAACGTGTTGAGCTGGACTGAGCTGCGTTTTTTATTGAAATAAATAAATTCAGTCAATAAATTTCAGCTAGCTCTAAATATCTCTGTAGCAGCAAGAGGCGCTAACTGAAATCAGGGCCCCCATTGTGTCAGGCACTGCACAGACACAAAGTGACAGTCCCCGCCATGCAGAGTTTGCAAATATGCAGAGCGCAGAAAGGGAAACTGAGGCACGAAGCAGGGACGTGACTGACCCAATGTCACCCAGCAGGCCAGGGACAGAGCTGAGAATAGACCCCAGTCTCCCGAGTCCCACTCCAGTACTCTATCCGGGAGGCCACACTGCCTCCGCTGGAATTTACAATCATGCCACTAAAATTGAAACGTTAGCAAAGCCTCACGCGGCGCTGAATGGTGGCAGCTAAGGACCTCGACCCAAATCGGAGACAAGGCAGGCAAAAGGGAGAATTGCTCTGCCTGTTTTCCAGCTGGGGAAACAGAGGCACGGGGGCAGGCAAGAGCCAGATTTCCTAGGGCTTGACCTCCACAACAAAAGTGCCAAGCACCTGACACACTGAGCCCTATTGAAATATAAAAATCAAGGCCCAGGTACCATAGGGAGGCAGGATCAGAGCCAGGAATGGACCCCCCCCAACCCCCAGCCAGCCCTTCCTACCAAGCAGAAAGCCTTTATGATTTTTTAAGGGCTGACCACAGTTATTCGATGTCCCTGAGACAAAGCCCTCTGGCCCCTCCCAACCAGACATCCTAGCTGCCAAGTCAGCAATGGGTGGGAGAAAGGACCCATTCAAGGCTGCTGAATCACTAAAACGACGTCAGCTTCCCATCCCTAGGCCTTCTCTTCCCCGGGAGGGGTGTGGGGGCAAATTGGCTGGCGTAGCTATAATGCTCTAGCGCTCCCTGGTATAACTGCCAAAGCGGAGTGATTAGTCTGGAGCAGAGCGTGGAACCAAGGGGCTCTTCCGGGCTCGCCGTAGGAGCAGGATAATTATTCCAGGCTAGCGATGCCCATCGATTTCCCCAGGTAGACACGTTCTCAGTGGGGATCGCCCAGGGTGACTCGCCCCCAGCAACTCGAGGACGCTTGCTCCCAGCAATTACCAACTGATTGGCCTCCACAGAGATGGGGAAGGGAGGGGGCAGGGTATGTTCCCACCCCGCCAGAGAAGATGAATGAATCATGCTTTAGCTCTTTCACCCAAGGATCTCAAAGCACTTTACCGATTATTATTATTTATTTTTATTATGGTAGCACCTAGGAACCCCAGGCATGGTCCTGGGCCCCATTGTGCCAGGAGCTGTACATTTTTATTGCTATTAGGTGTATTACGGTAGCACTTAGGTGCCCCAGTCACGGCCCCAGCCCCCATTGTTCCGGGCGCTGTACATTTTTATTGCTATTAGGTGTATTACGGTAGCACTTAGGTGCCCCAGTCATGGCCCCAGCCCCCATTGTTCTGGGCGCTATACATTTTTATTGCTATTAGGTGTATTATGGTAGCACTTAGGTGCCCCAGTCATGGCCCCAGGCCCCCATTGTATCAGGTGCTGTACATTTTTATTGCTATTAGGTGTATTACGGTAGCACTTAGGCCCCAGCCCCCATTGTTCTGGGCGCTGTACATTTTTATTGCTATTAGGTGTATTACGGTAGCACTTAGGCGCCCCAGTCATGGTCCCAGACCTCGTTGTGTCAGGTGCTGTACAAACGTGGAGCAAACAGACAGCCCTTGTCCCAGTGATCCAAGCCTGCCCAACCAGCCCAGGTGACTAACTCGAGTTGCTGCCTGTGTGGCAAAGTTCACACTGCTATTCCGTGCACGCTAGCTGGAGCCAAGCTAGCCCACGTCTGTCCCCCCAGGGGGTGCGGCAGGACCCAAGTTGTAGTGTAGCCGTGCCTGGAGAGACAGCTGGAAGGAGAGGCTGAGATGCACGGTGTCTGCTTCCGGCAGGAACTCGGGGCGGTTTTGGGTCAGGGAAGCAGGCTGAAGAGAATGCTACCAGTGCTGTGAGCAAAAGGAGCTGCTGGCCGTTTTTGGATTCCTTCTGCATTCAGTCGTCCGTTCTTTGTAAATAAACAAAACTGCCTCCGAGAAATAGCCGACTGTCGCCAACTTCTGCTGGAACACCCACAGGGGCCCCAGCTTTGACTTGCTGCTTGGGTCAAAAAGGCGCAAGAGTATTGTTCACCTCATTTCACAGATGGGGAAACTGAGGTACAGAGAGAGCTGGAAAGTGAATCCTCCCAGGTTCACACGGCAGAGCTGGGAGTAGAACCCACGAGTCGGGGTTTCCGGTTCCCCCTTTCTAGCTACTTCTCAGTGCAGGGGACAGAACCCAGGAGTCCTGACTCCCAGCCCTAACCACTAGACACTCCCCTCCCAGAGCTGATAACTGAACCCAGGAGTCCTGACTCCCAGCCCCCCTGCTCAAACCACTAGACCCCACTCCCCTCCCAGAGCCAGGAATAGAACCCAGGAGTCCTGATACTCAGGCCTCCTATAATCACCAGACCAGCCTTCCCCATCTAGCTAATGGATCATTGTTCATTGCTGCTTTTGAACCCACCCTTCTAGTAGCTGGCGCAAAAGAAGAACCGTCCCCCGGGCCCTTGTTCCCTGTCAATCTCCAAGCACTTCCCCAAGAAGGGGGGTATCATTATCCCTGTTTTAAAGATGGGGAAACTGAGGCACAGAGCAGGCACTTGCCCCGCAGAGCCAATACGAGAACCCATATCTCCTGAGTCCCAGCCCAATGCTCCAGTCACTAGGCCGCAATGCTGTGCATGGGACACCCGGCTGATAGCCTGCATTGCTTGCACGCCCTGAGCCGGATTTAAATCGTGAAGCCGGGGAAATGTCTCTGAACAAGGGGCAAGGGGCCGTAAATCAGCCGAATGTTGCAAGATCCTGGCCCGCTCTTGTCCCAGAGCCTCAGTCCCGCGGGGCAGCAGAGTGTGTGATGCAACAGCCGCCGCATTGACTCAGTGAGCTCCCCCCAGGCTGGGTTTGGGATCCCCGGCGCTGGGGAGAACATGGGCCAGAGCATCTCACGCGGCTGGGCGGAAATGGGGCGGAAACTTGGCAACGTGGAATCGAACCATCCCTGCTCGGCCTACGCCCTGGTGAGCGTTCAATCCCAGCTAGAACTGAGCCAGGCCCAAGCTGCTTAGCCGTGGGGGTCGGCCGGGCAGTGGCTTGTTGCATGCCCCAGATTTCCTGTTAGCCCCTGAGCGTGTGGCCCGGGGGCTGTGCCCGGGGGTCCTCAGGGAGCTGGAGTAGGGTGGGGTTTTATTCACCGCTTTTGTTAAAAATTGCTTCTGGTTAGAAGGTTAAGGTGCCCAGAGGACTCCCAGGATCGAGGTCCCAGCCCATGGGATCCCCACCCGCTGCAGGGGTGGCTTGAGATGTGTGTGCGTCTGTGTGCATATGTTTACATGCACACACGTGTGCTTGTGCCTGTGTGGCTGTGTGCATATGTTTGCACACACGTGCGCACGCTTGTGCCTGTATATGCAGAAGCCAGACTCTGGCCCCGACTTCAGCAGTAAAGCTGAGTTATTTGCTGCACTTCACCTGTTCCTGGAGCGAGAAGCCACTCAGGGGACGCTGCTCCAGTTGTGGGGGTAATTTACAGAGCACACTTCCCGCTCTGCAGCTTCTGGTGTGGGCTGGAAAGCTCCTGCCGCCAGCGAGGGAAGGGGGAAAGGAAATAATTCACAAGCTGCTCAGAGTCTCATTCATGAGGGGAAACCACCTCTGCTGGCTGGGAAGGGTACTGAGTAGTCCCAGGTCCTCAATGGCACCGTATGGACCTTGGTTATACTGGTCTATAATAGCATGATATTGACCTTGGTTATACTGGTCCATAATGGCATGATATTGACCTTGGTTATACCGGTCCGTAATGGCATGATATTGACCTTGGTTATACAGGTCCGTAATGGTATGATATTGACCTTGGTTATATTGGTCCGTAATGGCACAATATTGACCTTGGCTATACTGGACCATAATGGCATGCTATTGGCCTTGGTTCTACTGGTCTGTAATGGCATGATATTGACCTTGGTTATACAGGTCCGTAATGGTATGATATTGACCTTGGTTATATTGGTCCGTAATGGCACAATATTGACCTTGGCTATACTGGACCATAATGACACGCTATTGGCCTTGGTTCTACTGGTCTGTAATGGCATGATATTGACCTTGGTAATACTGTTCCATAATGGCACAATATTGACCATGGTTCTACTGGTCCATAATGGCATGATATTGACCTTGACTTTGGTTACACTGGTTCATAATGGCATGCTATTGACGTTGGTAATACTGGTCTGTAATGGCATGCTATTGACCTCAGTTACTCCAGAGTGTGCCCTCACCATAGAATGCCAACACTGATCTGTAATAGCACACAATTGACCTCCACTAGTTAGGCCTCAAAGAGTATGTTGTTGATCGTGGCTCTCCATGCCTCAGTTTCCCCATCTGCGAAATGGGGGTGTTGCTACTTCTCTCCTTTGTGAAACTCTTTGAGATCTAGGGATCATTTGTAAATTGCCTTTGGCTGCTGAGTCACATATAGGTAGCAAGGTGGGTGGAGACTGCCCAGAAAGCTGGGTTCTATCCCCAGACTCGAGTAAGTCCCCTCCCCCCACCACTCTGTGCCTCAGTTTCCCCTATTTGCAAAATGAGGGTTGCACCAATGACCCATCCCTGTAAAGTGCTTTGAGATCCGGGGAGGAAGGCTAAGCATCTCCAAAGTGACTGATGATTTGGTGGGGATCCAATCCGACGCACCTTAAAGGGGCCTGATCTTTGGCACTGGGCACCTGCCCCGCTGGAGAACCCGGCCCCTTTAAGGACATTCACACTGCCCTGTTGTTGTCTCCCTGAGGCACACAGGGAGCCCTTGCCAAATGGCACCGCTGCACTGGCCAGTTGATTTCCCAGCCTGGAAATTAGCAGGCCGGGCCTTGGGAACCTTTACGCTCAGGGAGACGTCCTGCCTTTGCCAGCGTCTCATTTCCTGTGTCCCATAAAACCCCAGACTTCCAGGCAGAGCTAAGCCACACGGACCCAGTGCCATAAACCCCCTGTCCCCGGGAGCACTCCCTCTGGGAACGGGCCCTCTGCCCGGCTCAGCCAATGGCCGGCCCCACAGCCGACCCCCGCAGCTCAGGGGAGCACACGGCACAAGCCCGGAGCCTGGGTCTCAGTGTCGGTCGGCTCTGGAGTGACGCCCGTTTACACCAGCTGGGGATCTGGCCCTGCTGACTCCAACGGAGCGAGGCTGATTTCCCCCAGCAGGGGATCTGGCCCGTTTGCACAGCTGGGACTGGCGCCTTTCCCAGCAGCCTTTTTTTTTCAGAGCAGACGATACGTTCGGTGATTTATTTTCTGGCTTCGATCAGAACGGGCCCAAAGGGGCTTTTAAAGGGGCCCTGCCGTCCGTCCAGCCCCAAACCCTAACGCTGAGGTCTTGACTCTTAAACGGCACCAGAGATGGGGTGTCCCGTCCCCCCCAGGTCTGCGCCCCGACTTTAACAGGGCGGCCCCTGACGCCTCATAGGATCGGGCCCCCGGCTCCCACTGATTTCAACAGGCGCAGGCTGCCAGGCCAGGCTCCCCACCCCGTAAGGGGGCGGAGGGCTGGGGGAGAGGGAGCATTAGTGTGGGGTGGGCCCAGGGGAGGGAGTGTGAAGGGGGCCATGGGTCGGGGACAGGAGGAGGGGCCCAAGGGGGCAAGAAGGGAGGGAGGGGTCAGAGTGCTGAGGAGAGGGGTGTATGAATGTTGGGGGCACAAGAGGAGGTGGGTGAGAGTTGGGGTCATGTGCATGGGTTGGGGAGGGGTGCTAATGTTGGGGGCACAGAGGGAGGGGTTTGAGTGCTGGGGGCTAGGTGGTCAGGCTGGGGAGGGGTGTGAATGTTGGGGGGCACAGAGGGAGGGATGTGAGTGCTGGGGAGCTAGGTGCTGGGGTTGGGGGAGGGGTGTGAATGTTGGGGGGCACAGAGGGAGGGGTGTGAGTGCTGGGAAGCTAGGTGCTGGGGTTGGGGGAGGGGTGCTAATGTTGGGGGGCACAGAAGGAGGGGTGTGAGTGCTGGGGGGGCTAGGTGCTCGGGCTGGGGGAGGGGTGTGAATGTTGGGGGCACAGGAGGGAGGGGGTTGAGTGCAGGGAGGACTAGGTGCTGGGGGGGGTCATGCCAGTCTCCCACTCCTGGTGTGGCTGCACTGGTTGGCGCCAGAGCCCCCGGCACAGCCAGAGCGAGCCCTGTGGCCTTTCCCACGGCCCGCAGCCTCCGAGCGCTGACAGCTGAACTAACAACCCCCCGGGCCCCGCGCTCCCTCCCTGGCCCCCGCCCCAGGCTGGGCCCGCAGGGCTGCACTGCCAGTGCTGCAGCTGGACCCCCCCAGCCAGTGCTCCTGCCCCGCTCCCCACAGCGCCCCCTGCTGGGACAGGCTGGGACTGGTGCAGCTGGACCCCCCCAGCCAGTGCTCCTGCCCCACTCCCCACAGCGCCCCCTGCTGGGACAGGCTGGGACTGGTGCAGCTGGACCCCCCCAGCCAGTGCTCCTGCCCCACTCCCCACAGCGCCCCCTGCTGGGACAGGCTGGGACTGGTGCAGCTGGACCCTCCCAGCCAGTGCTCCTGCCCCACTCCCCACAGCGCCCCCTGCTGGGACAGGCTGGGACTGGTGCAGCTGGACCCTCCCAGCCAGTGCTCCTGCCCCGCTCCTCACAGCGCCCCCTGCTGGGACTGGTGTAGCTAGGAACTCCCCCCACAGCCAGTGCCCTGCCCTACTCTCCACAGCGCCCCCTGCTGGGAGAGGCTGGAACTGGAGTAACCGGGGGCTCCCCCCCCACAGCCAGCGCCCAGCCCTGCTCCCCAGAGCGCCCCCTGCTGGGAGAGGCTGAAACAGGAGTAACCGGGGGCTCCCCCCACAGCCAGTGCTCCTGCCCCCTCCCCCCTCCCAGCGCCCCCTGCTGGGAATGGGGTACCTGTGAGCACTCCCTTGCTGACGCTGTCACTGTGCCGAGCCGGGAATGGCCCCCACAACTCCAGCGAGTGCCCCTGAG